>NC_064616.1:772144388-772769388 GCF_023898315.1 Schistocerca nitens | reverse complement strand
CCACATCGCACATAAAATACAATGTGGACTGCTGATGTGCTGCAGATATTGTTTATTATTTGTTGTTTGATTCTGCTGAAAGAATAAGTTTTGGGAAATACTCGAACATGTTGGGTTGGCTACACCAAAAATAGCTACTTCACGTGAACCGGCCAATGCAAAGGCCCTCGTCATAAGATAAAACGTTATAAACTACAAAGAGAGCATCCACCGCATTCACCAAATTTCGTTAATAAAACCCAGCGGGGTGACGAAGTGGGATGAACCAGGGGGCACAGTTCGGAGACCAGTGATTTGAATCTCAGTCAGTCCATCCACATTTAGGTTTAATGCAGTCTTCCAAGCATAAGCTTAGACTGGAGAATGATGAGAAAGAAACCTAAATGTAAATGCACTGAGCGAGATTCGAACCACTGCCCTCCTGACTGTGAGTCCTGGATCTTCCCACTTCGCCACCTCGCTGGGTTTGTGCTTTTGTCTAAGGAAAGGAGTATTCTCCAACACATAAATGTGGAAGTGATTGCGCATGCGCGTGTGTCTGTGTGTGCGCGTGTGCGTGTGTGTGTGTGTGTGTGTGTGTGTGTGTGTGTGTGTGAGACTGTGAGCTCGTGGTCATGTGCTCGTTGGAAGGCGGGCTGGGGCGACGGTAGCAGATACGCGAAGGCGTACCTCCAGGAACGTTACGACGCTTTCTCGTGTGTCGGATAGCCAGAAAACGGATTTACTACCTTTCCTGTTCGCTTGAACAATCTTATAGTACACGGCCATCTCTGGAGAACATCTACATCTACATCTGCATTCATACTCCGCAAGCCACCCAACGGTGTGTGGCGGAGGGCACTTTACGTGCCACTGTCATCACCTCCCTTTCCTGTTCCAGTCGCGTATGGTTCGCGGGAAGAACGACTGTCTGAAAGCCTCCGTGCGCGCTCTAATCTCTCTAATTTTACATTCGTGATCTCCTCGGGAGGTATAAGTAGGGGGAAGCAATATACTCGATACCTCAGTCAGAAACGCACCCTCTCGAAACCTGGCGAGCAAGCTACACCGCGATGCAGAGCGCCTCTCTTGCAGAGTCTGCCACTTGAGTTTATTAAACATCTCCGTAACGCTATCACGGTTACCAAATAACCCTGTGACGAAACGCGCCGCTCTTCTTTGGATCTTCTCTATCTCCTCCGTCAACCCGATCTGGTACGGATCCCACACTGATGAGCAATACTCAAGTATAGGTCGAACGAGTGTTTTGTAAGCCACCTCCTTTGTTGCTGGACTACAATTTCTAAGCACTCTCCCAATGAATCTCAACCTGGTACCCGCCTTATCAACAATTAATTTTATATGATCATTCCACTTCAAATCGTTCCGCACACATACTCCCAGATATCTTACAGAAGTAACTGCTACCAGTGTTTGTTCCGCTATCATATAATCATACAATAAAGGATACTTCTTTCTATGTATTCGCAATACATTACATTTGTCTATGTTAAGGGACAGTTGCCACTCCCTGCACCAAGTGCCTAACCGCTGCAGATCTTCCTGCATTTCGCTACAATTTTCTAATGCTGCAACTTCTCTGTATACTACAGCATCATCCGCGAAAAGCCGCATGGAACTTCCGACACTATCTACTAGGTCATTTATATATATTGTGAAAAGCAATGGTCCCATAACACTCCCCTGTGGCACGCCAGAGGTTACCTTAACGTCTGTAGACGTCTCTCCATTGTACAGCTCATATGCCATTTGCAATTTTGGTGAGTACATGTCATATACGGGAAAAACTGTATATTGGTCATTTCCAACAGTAGTCTATATCTACATCTATAGGGCGTCGACACAAATATAGAAAAACGTAAAGTACAACATCTTACCACGCCTAACGCGGTGAAGGAAAATCGTTACAATTCTAAACAGCTTCTCGTCATCACAGAATGGCGAAGTACAGGTTCTGTGCGGTTTTCAGGGGAATCTTGTACCATTGTTCCTGAAAAATATTGGCAACTTCAGGTAGTAAAGTTGGAAGTGAGTAGTGATCACGCACACGCCATTCTCAATTTGACGTTCTGTGCGGTTTTCAGGCGAATCTTGTACCATTGTTCCTGAAAAATATTGGCAACTTCAGGTAGTAAAGATGGAAGTGGGTAGTGACCACGCACACGCCATTCTCAATTTGACGATGAAGGCTGAATAATGGTGAGATCTGTCACTTTGGTGGCCAGGGAAGATGCGACAACTCAATCTCTTGGTCACAAGCCAGTCCTGGACGACGTGAGCTGTGCGAACACGAACCATGTCTTCTCGGAACACAGCATCTACATCTACATCTACATGATTACTCTGTTGTTTCCGCTCAGTCCGGAACCGCGCGACCGCTACGGTCGCAGGTTCGAATCCTGCCTCGGGCATGGATGTGTGTGATGTGCTTAGGTTAGTTAGGTTTAAGTAGTTCTAAGTTCTAGGGGACTTATGACCACAGATGTTGAGTCCCATAGTGCTCAGAGCCATTTGAACCATTTGAACTCTGCTGTTCAGAAGAAAGTGCCTGGCAGAGGGTTCAATGAACCACCTTCAAGCTGTCTCTCTACCATTCCACCCTCGAACGGTGCGCGGGAAAACCGAGCCCTTACACTCTTCTGTGCGAGCCCTGATTTCTCTTATTTTATCGTGATGATCATTTCTTCCTATGTAGGTGGGTGCCAAGATAATGTTTTCGCAATCGGAGTAGAAAACTGGTATTGAAGTTTCATGAGAAGATCCCGTTGCAACGAAAAACGCCTTTGTTTTAATGATTGCAACTCCAATTCACGAATCATGTCTGTGGCACTATCTCCCCAACTTCGCGGTAATACATAACGAGCTACCCTTTTTGGTACTTTCTCGATGTCATCGGCCAGTCCTAGCTGATGCGAATCCCACACCACACAGAAATACTCCAGAATAGGGCGGACAACCATTGTGTGAACAGTCTCTTTAGTAGACCTGTCACACCTTGTAAGTGTTCTGCCATTGAATATCAGTTTTTCGTTGGCTGTATCCACAACATTATCTATGTGATCATTGCAATTTATGATTTTGTAATTGCAATCTTTAATTATTTAGTTAAATTTACACCCTTCAGATTTGTGTGACTTGCCATGGAACGAAATTCAGTGGATTTCTTGTAGTACTCATGTGAATAACTTCACACTTTACTTTACTCAGGGTCAATTACCACTTTTCGCACCATACAACTTCCTTATCTAAGTCATTTTGTAGTTCGTTTTGGTCATCTGATGACTTTACAATACGGTAAATGACAGCATCATCTGCAAACAATCTAAGACGGCTACTGAGATTGTCTTCTATGTTGTTAATATAGATCACGAAAAATAGAGGGCCTATAACACTTCCTTGGGGAACGCCGGATATTGTTTCTCTTCTACTTAATGTCTTTCCGTCTATTACTACGAACTGTGACCTTTCTGACAGGAAATCACGAATCCAATTGCACAACTGTTGTGATATTCCATAGCCACGCAGTTAGGTCAGAAGACGATTGTGAGGAATGGTGTCGCAAGCCTTCTGGAAATCTAAAAATATGGAATCAATTTTACATCCCCTGTCGATAGCTCTCATTACTTCAGGAGCATAAAGAGCTAGTGTGTTTCAAAAGAACGATATTTTCTGAATCCCTGCTGACTACGTGTCAAAAATGGTTCAAATGACTCTGAGCACTGTGGGACTTAACAACTGAGGTCATCAGTCCCCTAGAACTTAGAACTACTTAAACCTAACTAACCTAATGACATCACACACATCCATGCCCGAGGCAGGGCGCAGTTCCAGACTGAAGCGCCTAGAATCGCTCGGCCACGCCGGCCGGCCCCAATTAGGCCTAATAGTTTAGTCAAGTTGTCAAGAATAACCTCTACCCATACTATTTCGCAGGAACTATCTATTTCAATTTCACTACAAGGCAAACTACTTCTGACAGCAATAAATACTCCACCACCAATTGTGTTTAACCTATTCTTTCTGAAAACTGTTAGATGGTTAGAAAAAATTTCTGCTGAATTTGTTTCCGGCTTTAGCCAGCTTTCTGTACCTATAACTGTTTGAGCTTCAGCTTGGAGCTCTGGTTCTTTCCCAATACAGCTACGACAATTTACAACCACCATACCGATCGTTTCTACAACTAACTTACTGTATTTTACCTGCCCCCTTTTAGACGGACGCCCTTTCTGAGGTTCCCTGAGTCCCACTAATCTAAAAAAAAACGCCCTGTCCCTTCCACACAGCTCCCGTTACCCGTGTAGGAGCTTCCTGTGTGTAGTGGACTCCTGACCAATTAAGCGGAGCCCGGAAACCCACCATCCGAGGTCGCAAGTCAAGGATCTGCAGCCTACACGGTCACAGAACCGCCTGAGCCTCTGATTCAGACCCTCCACTCAGCTCTGCACCAAAGGACCACATTGCGTTCTATTGAGTATGCTGCAGATCACTATTGGAGAACAAATATTGTACCTTGAAATGGATCTGATCAGACAAAATTGACACACAACGCCTGGCGGTAATATGACCTTGCAGAGTAACCATGGGGTCTGAGGAATACCACGGTATGGCTGACCGAATCATCACCGAAACCTCGTCATGTTTCGCTCTTGGCAGCAAGCTTTCTGTATTGTAGGCTTGGGACATGCATATGCCAGATATTAACTCGGGCAGAAATTGGAAACAGTGTAAAACAAGACTCAGCCAACCAAATCACTTTCTTCCATTGCTCCATATTTAAGGTTTTATGGCTTCAGTACCACATTTTCCTGTTACACCCATTGCAGTCGCTAATGCTTGGTTTGAAATTTCACATATAGCTGTGGTCCTCTTATTTTTCGTCACAGTTCTCTTCAGTGATCATTTGCGATGGTTACTCAACACACACTTTTGTTCGCATTGTGACTAAGAAGGCGCTTTCCCGCTCTCTTTGTATTCGGTATGAACCTTAGATATGGTGCCTCATGAAACACTAACCACTTCAGCTACTTGGTAACAGAAGCAAATACCACAAAATCACCAACAATCTGTCCATTTAAGAATTCACTTACCCCTGAAATAACACACTTACAGCTGCACCGACACTCTTCTCACCACGACTGACACTTGCAACGTATTGAGGGCATTGCACAGGTGCTGTTCGTGATCAAATACAACAGCGCACCCAGCACATCGGCTAGCATCTGCAGTTATGTTCAAGAATGCTTTGTATTTCTCGCAGTGCTTCCATGTTTATACTCTCTGTAGTTAACTTAATCTTGTCCTCTCGATCCCTGTAGGGGCGTTGTGGTATATTCCATAATTCGTCTACCAAAACTACTTCCTGACACTTTGTATGTAGGTGTCTGCCAGTCCAGTTCTCCAAAATTTTCGTGACACTGTCCTGCAGATCAAACGAACATGTGATCATTGCTGTTGTCTTTCTCTGTATATGTTCAGCACTCTTGTTCGTCCTATTTGGAAAGGATTTACATCACCATCTACATAGTTACTCTGCAATTCACACTTAAGTGCCTGGCAGAGGTTTCATCGAACCATTTTCATACTACTTCTCTACCATTCTACTCTCGAATGGCGCGGAGAAAAAGGAACACCTAAATCTTTCCGATCGAGCTCTAATTTCTCTTATTTTATTATAATCATTAGTTCTCCCTACTTAGGTGGGTGTCAAAACAAGATTATCGCGTTCAGCATAGAAAGTTGGTGACTGAAATTTCGTAGATAGATGAAACTGTCTTGGGGAACGCCAGATATCACTTCTGCTGTACTCGATGATTTACAGTCTATCACTGCGGACTGTGACACCTGAGCAATGTTCTAGGAAGCGTCGTATGAGTGTTGTGTAAGCAGTCTCATTTGAAGACTGAGAACTTCCTAGTATTCTACCAATGAAACGAATTCTGCGCTCTGCTTTGCCTACAGCGCAGCAAATGATACGGAATTATTCAGTTTACAGGGTACGTATATGTGACGACTGTTTAATGAACACATTTATTTTGTCATACGCACTCAACTACATTTAAAAATATTTCCTTTCTCAGGCTACCGGCTTTTAAAGAGAAGTTCGCCCATGAAGTAGAACTGGGTTGTCCAGGGAAGATGATTATAAGTTATATTTAAATCTTGCTGCGCTATCTGTCAGACATATTACGCTATTGTGCAAATGATCAAAAAATTTTTTGCAGCGCATTGAACTTCTTTGTGAGCTACTGACTGCTTTAATAATGGTTAATAAAGTACATTTTTTCCTATACTTTTGTAGGTGTGTAAATCACTATTCTTCTCAAATTGTGGTGGATTATTTATGACGAATTTGTGACATCACAGTTAAAACAGAAGTGATGTCAGGTGTTCCCCAGGGAAGCGTCCTGGGACCTCTGCTGTTCCTGATCTATATAAATGACCTGTGTGGCAATCTGAGCAGTTCTCTTAGGTTGTTCGCAGATGATGCTGTAATTTACCGTCTAGTAAGGTCATCCGAAGACCAGTATCAGTTGCAAAGCGATTTAGAAAAGATTGCTGTATGGTGTGGCAGGTGGCAGTTGACGCTAAATAACGAAAAGTGTGAGGTGATCCACATGAGTTCCAAAAGATATCCGTTGGAATTCGATTACTTGATAAATAGTACAATTCTCAAGGCTGTCAAATCAACTAAGTACCTGGGTGTTAAAATTACGAACAACTTTAGTTGGAAAGACCACATAGATAATATCGTGGGGTAGGGGAGCGAAAGGTTGCGTTTCATTGGCAGGACACTTAGAAGATGCAACAAGTCCACTAAAGAGACAGCTTACACTACACTCGTTCGTCCTCTGTTAGAATATTGCTGTGCGGTGTGGGATCCTTACCAGGTGGGATTACAGAGAACATCGAAAGGGTGCAAAAAAGGGCAGCTCGTTTTGTATTATCACGTAATAGGGGAGAGAGTCTGGCAGATATGATACGCGAGTTGGGATGGAAGTCATTAAAGCAAAGACGTTTTTCGTCGCAGCGAGATCCATTTACGAAATTTCAGTCACCAACTTTCTCTTCCGAATGCGAAAATATTTTGTTGAGCCCAACCTACATAGGTAGGAATGATCATCAAAGTAAAATAAGAGAAATCAGAGATCGAACAGAAATATGTAGGTGTTCGTCTTTCCCGCGCGCTGTTCGGGAGTGGAATGGTAGAGGGATTGAATGATTGTGGTTCGATGAACCCTCTGCCAAGCACTTAAATGTGAATTGCAGAGTAATAATGTAGATGTAGATGTAAAATGCACCCAAAATTTATTCGGTTTTGCCCAGGCTGGTGTCGTAAAGATCTGTTGATCCAGGAAGCCCTTCGTTTTTATTTTTTATACTCCCAAGAAGACAATCTCATGTTTTGCACGAAATTAGTGGTCTCCTGAGGAAATTTGTCTTCCTGAATGTTTTCTACTTGATTTTCGTGTATTTGGGTACAGCTCAAGGCAAGTTTGAAATTTGTACTAATACACAATGGTAACAAATTTAATTCAATGTCAGCTGCTCCCTCAAGGGCAATGAAAGGAGAACATAAACCCATAGTTTTGATCTTTGAGAAGATTAAATCTCGTAAACATCACTGGATGGTTTGTCTAGACTCATGAATGGTAAACTTTCTCCTTGGTTTGCAAAGTGCTTCTTGTGACTCTGGAATAGCAGAGACAAAACACACCACAGTGTTGGAAAAAAACGGCCAAAGAGAGAAAACATGTACGGAGGGAGGAAGAATGTCATTAACGACCCCTTAGTTGAACGAGAGAAAATCATTTTTCGTCCACTGCATATCAAGTTGGGCCTTTTGAAGCAGTTTGTAAAGGCTTTTGATAAGAACAGGTCACGCTTTGTATATATAGGGAAAAATGAGCTGAGAACGGAAAAATTGAAGCAAGAATATTTGACGATCCACAAATAAGGCAACTCTGCATATGAAAACTGTCTAGGAACGCTACCAAGGAAGATCGGATATGCACGTGGTTGCAGTTTACTGCTCGAATTTAAAAATGGACCGCTCCTTAATACATTCAAGAATGTCATGGAAAAGAAGCTTCCTAAATGTTCAGGGACTGGATGTTATCATCAATGACTTTTTTATTTAGAATAGAATTATATTTATATAATACAATAGTAAAACTATTGTTGCATTTTTTATCCATGGACTTATATTAAAACAGTATAACATATATTTCACTAAAATCATGTATTTTAGAATATTGAGCTCCTTGGCAAATATTAATCAATTGTATGAATTCATCCATTGTCGAAGCCCTGTATATCTACAAACCCTAAATATATGCACACCACTATGAAATGTATCGCAGAGGGTACTTCCAACTGAACTAAATACCGTTTCTTCTCCTTCCATTCACGTACGGATTGCGTGAAATATAACTGTTTGTACGCCTTTATACACGCTGCAGTTAACCTAATCCTGTCCTCTCGATCCTTGTAAGGGCTTTGTAGTATATTCCAAAATTCGTCTACTAAAACTGTCCTGCAGATCAGACGAACCTGTGATCATTGCTGTGTCATTTCTCTCTATACGTTCAGTACTCTCGTTCATCCTATTTGGAAAGGATCATACACACTAGAGCAATATTCTATGAAGGGTTGTATGAGTGTTTTGTAAGCGGTCTCCTTTGAAGGCGGAGTACTTCCTAGTATTCTACCAATGAAACGAATTCTGATATCTTCTTTGCCTATGGCTGAACAAATGATATGGAATTATTCAGTTTACACGGTATGTATATATGACGCCTGTTTAGATTAATGAACACATTATTTTTTGTCCTACTCACTCAACTATATTTAAAAACATTTTCTTTTTTGAGGCTACCGGCTTTTAAACAGAAGTTCGCCCATGTAGTAGAACTGGGTTGTGCAGGGAAAATAATTCTAATTTACATTTAAATCTTGCTGCGCTGCCTGTCAGACATAGTACGTTATTGTGCAAATGATTAAAAAATTCTTTGCAGCGTATTGAACTCCTTTGTGAGTCACTGAAAGCTTTAATAATGGGTAATAAAGTTCACTTTTTCCTCTAGTGTTGCAGGTGAGTAAATCACTACTCTTCTCAAATTGTGGTGGATTATTTATGATGAATTTGTGACATCGTGGTTAAAATGCACAGCTCCTTGAAGAAGTATGAACATGACGACCGCGTGTGAACATCACTTATTATTACTTATTATTCCTACTGCTCACTTTTGGGCAATCAGTATCTTATTTCTAACTGGTAATGTCCGAAGAAAATTACTACATGAGTCATTATTCAGAGTAAATACGCAAAATATGTTAGTATGTTGTTTCCACGACTTGCTACCATATTAACAACAAAAGTAGCTGAACATCACTGTTTGAGAAACTCAGCAATACGTTTCTTCTAGTTCAAGTTTTCATAAGTATGTAGACCCAAACATTTGGAGTATTCTACACCGTTACTGACTCCTGTTCTTGTGCCGCGTCAATTGTTGATATTACTCTATTCATTGTACAGAACTGAATATAGCGCATTTTCCCAAATATTTAGGGAAAGTCCAATTTCAGAGATCCAGTTAATAACCCTTTGAAAAACGTCATTGACAATGTTTTCTGTTGCTTTCCCCCTAATAACATTTGTTAAAACACAAGTATCATCTGCAAAAAGTACCAGTTCTGCGATCAACTTCGATTCCACAAGGAACTGTTTCGCGCAGCGACCGTAGACTATAAGGAAGGAGAGAAGCACAGCATTCCGTCGCATTTCCATTAGTTGTATTACTTTTGCATAGGTGAAGACGGCTATTTAGAGGCGAAATCTAGATAGGCAAGAGTACTAAAACTAATGGGTCGCGAATGATTGCCTTCCTTAAATTCTGCGACCATCCCGTTTCATACCTTCAAAACTTGTTACATCCAAGTATTTGTATGTGTTGACAGATTCCAATTAAGACTCGTTGATATTGTAGACTTAAAATGCTACATTGTTTCCTTTTTGCGAAGTGCGTAATACTGCATTCTTAGCACTTGAAGAAATTGTCCAGGTGTTGCATCACTCCGAAATTCTATCAAAATTAGACTGAATATCTGTGGACCGTATTTCAGGCAGATCTTAATTGTAAATAAGTACACCATCTGCAAAAAGTCTGAGGTTACAGAATTTAAGGAAGAAGAGACACATGGCAACCATTCGCGATCCATTAGTTTTACTACTGTTGTATATGTAGATTTCGGCTCTAAGTAGCCGTCTTCACATATGGCTCTAAGCACTATGGGACTTAACATCTGTGGTCATCAGTCCCCTAGAACTTAGAACTACTTAAAGCTAACTAACCTAAGGACATCACACACATCCAAGCCCGAGGCAGGATTCGAACCTGCGACCGTAGCGGTTGCGCGGTTCCAGCCTGAAGCGCCTAGAACCACTCGGCCACAGCGGCCGGCGATACCGTTAATATTTTCTGCACTGTCATGAATATTCAACATGAACAGCAAGGGCCCCATCACACTTTTCTGGGGAACAGGGTGTCCCTGGAGTAATGGTCAATATTCAGGGATGTTACAGGAACGATCGATTGAAGCAAAAAACTTCATACAGACATATGTCCTATTCCGAATGATTTTCGAGAAACAACACATTTAATGTACATCGTTATTTATTTTCTGTATCCTTAAATAAATTTTCAGCTCACACATGTACGCATGTACAACAGTTCGTTAATACAACACTATTCGTTTAGCAAGGTATCAGTTTAAAAAAATGTATTTATAACACATTCACCTCTAAGTATTGTACACGTCACATCACAGCTGATGTACGGTGCACAATCAATGTTCGAGTATCCCAGAGCGAACTTCAATGCATTTGTGCACTCTTGGGGGAACATGTGTTGCCTGTCTGAGTGCCTCAGCACGTTTCCTAATGAGGGCAGCAGTGTCCATGATGCGTCCACGCAGTTCATCTCGCGTATTCATCTTTTGCTTGTATATCTCAGACTTCATCCAACCTGAAAATCAAAAATCTAATGAGGTACTACCTGGCGATCTTATTGACCAGTTAACTGGACTACTACGACCAAACCAGCGACTAGGGAAGAGCGGCTGAGAAGTTTTCTCATATGTCTGGTGAAATGTAGAGGGTCTCCATAATGCAATAAGTACATTGCAGTCCGTGAGGCCAAGAGAACCCTCTCAAGCTTTCAACATGCAAATCATTCTGTCCTGTTAGTCGCTCTTGTAAACCTATCAGCATGTTACCATTCGTGTCACACCAAACAGTGATCGTAAAACGAACTTGTAAATTGGTTTCCACTGTAGCGTGCAGATTTTCCTGCGGCCAACGGTAATTATTGAGTGTGGTGTTGATTACGTTCCATATAAACGTGTCTACATGATCAAAAAGTATTAATGGAAGCAAATGACGATTATCATGTAACCAGTGACAAAATTTAATTACGATGCTATTGTCGCTATTATGAAGATTGTGAAAAGGTAGTATGTAAAATGGGTAAAAGTAGCCAGCGAGGGCGAGGCCACAGGCAGTTGCGACAGTGGCGCTTCCCATGGGATTGACACGCCAGGCTGCTCTTTGCTCAGAGGTTGGTTGTGCGTGTGTCTGAACCCATGCCCCTCAGACAGGCGACAGACAGGGGCTGACGTTGTGACGCCGAGTCCCTCCCTGGGTCTCATCATTTGCGGCAGGAGACAAGAACAGCAAGCCAGCAGGGCTATGACGCCAAGTCTCACAAACCACCCAGTGTGGCGGCAGACACAGCCTGGTCTCGAACCATAGGCTGCTGCTCGCGCTGCCCAGTCGTCTGTTTGGCCAGTGGTGCTCCAGCATTGTAGTGCGGCTACTCAGCAATTACCAAGTCCCTGACTCGAATAACGTCCTATCCTCAAATTCAGCCTCATTTATACTCCGTTACTGCCCATTCGTTAATCTAAAACCTGGTGTCTAGTCACACTGCCCTTAACAGAGAGACTTGCTTCAGTGCAGTGGCAACGATCCAATTGTTACGTCATTATGAATTACCTCGAAGAAAACTGTCTATTGACACACAGCGAACATGGGTTTAGACAAGATCGTTCCTGTGAAAGACAACTAGCTCTTTATTCAAATGAAGTGCTTAGTGCTATTGACAAGGGATTTCAGATCGATTCCATATTTTTGGATTTCCGGAAACTTTTAGACACTGTACCGCACAAGCGGCTTGTAGTGAAATTGCGTGCTTATTAAATATCGTCTCAGATATGTGACTGGATTTGTGATTTCCTGTCAGAGAGGTCACATTTCGTAGTAACTGGCGGAAAGTCTTCAAGTCTAACAGATGTGATTTCTCGCATTCCCCAAGGTAGTGTTATAGGCCCTTTGCTTTCCTTATCTAAATAAACGATTTGGCAGACAACAAGAGTAGAGGTCATACGTTGTTTGCAGATGACGCTGTCGGTTATCAACTAATAAAGTCATCAGAAGATCAAAACAAATTGCAAAACGATTTAGAAAAAATATCTGAATGGTGCGAAAATAGGCAGTTAACCCTAAATAGCGAAAAGTGTGAGGTCATCCACATGAGCGGTAAAAGGAATTCGTTAAACTTCGGTTTACAATAAATCTGTCTAATCTAAAAGCCGTAAATTCAACTAAAAGCCTAGTTATTACAATTACGAACAACTTAAACTGGAAGGAACACATAGAAAATGTTGTGGGGAAGGGTACTCAAAGACGGCGTTTTATTGGTTGGACATTTAGCAAATGTTTTGTATTATCGCAAAAGTGGGACATGTTCCACATCCACGAGGGTCTCCTCAGCACGGATCTATGGAACGAAATAATTATCTAATCTAATGAAAAAAGTGTCACAGTAATGATACAGAATTTTGGCTGGACAAAATTAAAAGAAAGGCGTGTTTCGTAGCAACGGAATCTTCTCACGAAATTACAATCACCAACTTTTTCCTCCGAATGCGAAAATATTTTGTTGACACCGAGCTACATAGGGAGAAACGAACACCCCGATAAAATAAAGGAAATCAGAGCTCGTACGGTAAGATATAGGTGTTTGTTCTTTCCGCACGCTATACGATATTGGAATAATAGACAATTGTGATGGTGGTTAGATTAGCTATCTGACAGGCACTTAAACGTGATTTGCAGAGTATCCTCGTAGATGTATAAGTAGATTCTTTGCTGCGTGGGGCAATTTACCATTGCGCTAACCTATACTTGCTTCACAACTCATTTACGCATCTATTATTCTGTCTTATTTGTCAACGTAGCATGGCTGGTGGCAAGCGCTGTCACTATAATACTCCGTGGTGGCCTCCATGCTACTTTCAGCGCTTACAATAAAGATTTATTACTTTTACCAGAATTCTGCGTAGTGTCACTACGCAGTGTAGTAGGAGTAAAACCACCTACATTATGTATATATGGGTTTCTCATTCACAATGTTGTTTGCTTGTGAGATGATCGTGTTACGCCTCACGTACGAACAGAAACGTCTACCAGCACATGTCAGAAATCCACAGTGGCAGCATCGTGAACTTGCGAAACAGTGGTTTATCGTTCCACGATATCACTACTTGCACTGGTTGGCATCCCACGATTGTCACGTGGTATGGAATTAATGCGTTCAGTAGATTACTATTCAGCGACTTAAGGGATCGCAACAATCACATATGTCTGGAGCCCGTGGGACGTGCATATACATTCAGCTGTGCAGGATCACAAAGTAAAGTTACATGCCAAGAACCAGGAAATGGGTTTGCTTACTACACGACAAGTATCCACGAGAAGAGTGAGGTGACGTCTCGAACACTAAGGAGTATCAGTGCAGAAACCATTGCTGCTGCAACCCTTGACACTGCAGCAGAGGGAGGTGTGGTGACAACCTTGGACACAGGAGTGGCGCCATGACACTATTTCTGCGTATACCATCATGGTTTTTCAGCTTTACAATCATTGTCATACATGCTCCAATACATGCTCCTATTCAGGGCCAATGCGTACAGGAAATGTCTACTTCTGGTTCTCACAACCGGTAACGTGGTCAGCAGCCGTTACATTTCAGACTCCTTAGGCCCAAAGATATTACCTTATATTTGATGTCTCCAAAACGTTATGTTTCAGCAACACGATGCAAGACCGCACGTAACCATACTGTGCAAACCAATCTCTATACAGAGGGTGTACAACTGTAGTCCTGGCCAACAAGATCTCCAGATCTCTCGCCTATTGAATACATTTGGCCACGGGTTGCCAAGAGACTAGGATGCTTGCACTTGACACTACGATTGGCATGTAACTGAAACAGCATAGCGTGCTGCAGCCATACCTCTCATACAAGCTCAGTTCAACTCAATGCTCAGCCAAATTGGAGGCATCGTTGCTGCCAGAACTGACCATCTGACAAAAGCCTCAATGACCACCTTTTGCAGTTTGAGATGTGCAGAAGGAGTCAGTGAGGTTCTAGGGGTTCAGAGAGGGATGTGAAGTCATGCCGACTTCATGGCCATTGCCAGCTGAGCTAAGTTTGTCGGTAGAGGCTCCATGGTGGGATCGAGCTAGTCTCACAAATTCTCAAGTAGGTTCAATACAGGGAGGTTGGCAGCCAGGGGAGAACAGTATACTCATCCTGGTGCTACTCGAAACACGCACATACACTTCAAGCTATTTGACATGATGCTTTGTCCTGCCGGTAGGTGGCATCATATCAAGAAAAACAAAATTCATGTAGGGGACAGATGGATATAAGTACTTTGTTGAAATATTCTGCCTCTAGAATGATGAGATTATCCAGGGAATGCCACTAAAAACATTGCCCAGATCATAACGCTCCCTACTGGTTGCAGGGTGCTTCCTTTCAGACATTCGTATGGAACATAATACGTCATTCATCTGAAAAGGACAGGTGTCGAGACACTCAGTGGCCGCCAGTTGAAGTATTGGCATGCAAATTACAGCCTTGGTCGCCGATGAATACCAGTCAGCATGGGGGCATGAACCAGAGACCTGCTCCAGGGCTCATACACAGCGCCATTCTCTGAGCTGTCGTAGAGGAGACACTGTTGATACCTCCTCCGGTCATCTAGGAGGTCAATTGCTTAACAGTTGCACGTCTATTCCCTCATACACATCTCCGCAGCCGTCGTTCACCTCTGTTATCTATGGACCGAGGTGCAACACAGTTGCCTCAGTGCAGGTTTTCAGTGCAAGGTATGCTGCAACCACAGTGGCACATGAACAGTTTACAAAAACAGCCAATTCGGAAATACTTCCACCCTTGGTCCGAAAGTCAATGATCATGTCCTTTTGGGCATAATATAAATCACTCCATTTCCGCATTACGATAACGACTGCATTGTTTTCCGCATCCCCCGACACTGCTGGTGGTGTCACCTGTCACCTCAAATCTTTGAGTGGTTATTGCATGTTGACGTCGAACATAGTCGGTGGCCACATTAATGTTACTGGACCGTGCAAAATTTCGGAACCTGTATGCTTCCAAATCACCTACAAATTTATTCACGTATTCTTTCTATTGCACTTTATAAGCACTATGAGTAAAATGTCATTATTTTCTATCCTTCCTGGTAAGCAGTTTCAACGGCGAGCAAGGTATTTTCGATCGTTCTTACAATGTGCTACAAGGGTGTCATCAACTATTACCACTGGCGGATTCTGATTTCTATTCCAAAACAATGTTTGCATAGATCTCCACAGCTGTCAGGTGTTGCAAGTATGAAGCAAGCAATGGTTTCCCGTGAATTAGCATTTCAGCACGTAACGTGTCATCTACCACTGCAGCTGTTTCCTAGCTAGTGGAACTGGAGCTTTCAGGTTCTGCAAAGATATAAATTATACAACGAAACTAATTTTCGTTGAGAGAAGAGCAGTAGAAAGAAAGAAGGAAAGTTCAATAGTCCATCATTCTGTTTTGCACAGCGTGGTCACCAAAGATATTAACTAAACAACGAAACTAGTCTTTGTACAACGAAGACGATGGAGACAAAACAGAACGTTGGGGCTCAAATCCTCAACGACGACGGTATGATTATCTACCGAATACTTCCTCAGTGGGAGAAGGATGGGGAAGAAATTCGTCTGCGTCTCATTCAAAGAATCGACCTAGAAATTGCTTGCATCGTTTCAAGTGAACCATAGACAACCTTCATCTGAGTGGACAGATCAATTACTCGAACTCGCTTTCTACTGGAAGCAAATCTACTATCTTAGTAGAAATAAATTATTGTTCATTTAATGCATCAGAATGATGAAGTCAAATGTACATTGGCGCATTGCACACCTATTATCAACATTAATAACTGTTAGCCATTTTAAGATAATCAGGGAAACTAGCAATGAAATAATTACACAGGCCAAAAACAAACTGTTAAGGCGTTGAATCAAAAAGTGAAATCAGTCTTCCTCTATCTGCTCTTCTTTTTTTGATCATTGTTGTTTAACATGCACTTCCACATGAAATGTGCATTTGTAACTCTGGTTTGTGCACTTCTAAATCACATGTACGAGGATTGGTTCCTCTAGGTTTGCCCTATTGCCGGTCTGCTTTCTAATTAGTTTCAGGAATATCCACTAGATGGAGTTGGAGGTGACTGTGTGAGCTCTGGCCGTACAGGGCTGAGCGAGAATGACGTCGTTTGATCTATGCTGTAGTTTTTTGCACTTGTGCTGTTGAACAGAAACAATATAAGTCAAAATAGATGAAGTTGCGTAAATCACTCTGGTGGTTTTTCCTACATATGCAGAGAATAAACGCAGAAAGGAAACCGAAAACCTATTGTTGAGTTTGTAAACACTTTTGCAATAAATCTGTAGAACTTGTACAGAAAATTTACGATTGTGGGCTACCGGGAAACGAAAACGTCTGAAACAAAGGCCACGCCAATACCTGTTGTTTGTGAGGAGTGGTGTTGTCCCACTGATAGTAATGACGATGACAGTGATTATGCAGGTATGGCATTAATTCCTCAAGGTTTAACCTGGGATGAGTTAATAACCCAACAGGGATCTCAAGCTGTCAAAAGAAGCTTCTGAATTACTGGCTTCCAACAAAAATGTACTGGGTCAAGGAACCAAAATTACCCTTTACCATACAACAGAAAAAGTATGCTACCCTTCTTGCTCTTTAAATGGTTCATCTAAGGCAAAATATCCCAGATGAGCCATTCCAGTTGAAATAAATCTCTACTGTAATTACATAATAGTTTTAGTTCAACAGAACGTCATGAGAAAATTACTCTTTCAAGATATGATTAAACAATATGTAGAATAAAAGTAAACACTCATTTTGTTTCAATGAGAAGCGGCAGCATTCACCTAATTTGGGTATGAATAGGTTCTGAGATTGTTAACTAGCTTGTGAAGATACTATTTCTTAAGATTTCTTCTTGATTTATTTCACAATTAGTTTGTCACCCACGGTAAAACATAATACTCAGTTTTTCTTAGTGTCAACTCTTTTACCCATTAACAAGACAAAATACGTAGTCTCATTACCAAAACCTCTTTTTACACAGAAGGAGCTCATAAGTCAACTCAGCTAACAACTATGCACTATCTGATTTGGGATGCATACAGTTCTATATAACACAAAATTGTTGTCCAAAATGTTCTAGAATTTCCTTTGTCCAAATAATTATTAGAACGACATCTGGTTTTACAAACAGTGGCGATTTATGCAAAAATTATACCTTTTTATGGTTATAAAAATGCGATTTCCAAAAGAAATTTTATATATTCCTGTAATAAGATTTAGAAATATAAAAATCCACAACGTTCCAAAATTTGTTTACATATTGCAGTATTAAATTATTATGTCAAGCAGAAATTTTCTGGTGAAGTTGACTGTAGTTTTTGAATACACTGAAGACTATTGTCTGGTAAACAATCAATTACGTTTTTCTACAGCTCATATGACACTTGGAATTTTGTTGAGTATATGTCATATACGGGAAAAACTGTATATATGAAATGAAATCCAATAAAAACCTTTAAGGTTAACAATACCTTTTAAATATAGACTTCTGTAAAGTTAAATCTGTAGGATGAAAATACTTCAAAGTATCGTGTACCTATATAAGAGTCGTAAATCTCATACTTTACGATCTAAATCGGAATAACTGTTAAACAAACGGATGTGGTTCAAATGGCTCTGAGCACTATGAGACTTAACATCTATGGCCATCAGTCTCCTAGAACTTAGAACTACTTAAACCTAACTAACCTAAGGACTAGAGATGGGCAAAACTGTTCTTTTCAGAGATCGGATCAGAACCGGTCACTCCCTGAAATGAGCTAGCTCTTTTCCATGACTCACCACTCATTCACAATAGAAAATAAATGGAAGGCACATTGCCCTTTAAACTTGGTTTATTCCAGTACTATACCTGTATTTTGATCTTATTTGATCTTATTTTGAAGTAACACAGATAATGAGTAAGAATTTTGTATTGTTTATTGAAATTTCCACGATATGACAAAGTGTTTGATTATTGATTTATTTTGCACCATCGTGGTTTTTTGGGTGATAGGAAAACGTTGTAACTTGAGATTTACATTAACGATATATTTGGCTATAATGTATTAAAATTTCATTAACCTCGTACAAATACATCGCAAGCCATATATTTTTAAAGTGAACGTTTCCTTCCGAAGACACCTAAAATCGCAAAATCCGTACCAGAATAAGAAAAAAAAATATAAATTTGACTGTAAGACTAAAGTGCTGCATATAGCCTTACGCAGAATAAAACAAGGAAAATATTGGTGTATCACATTTTGCGATACGTTTATCGGTTCGCTCGTAATGAAAGTGTAAATTGTAGTGTCCATATTAAAAATCCTCTAGTAAGAGGAGTCGTCAGGAATCTGATCTGATCAGTTTAAATAAATAAAAATGAAATAAAAACAAATGATGTATACATAACATAATAATGTAATATACATAGCGGTATTACTACGAAAAACAATATCCAGTGGAGACGAACTCCGTTGCAGAGGCGCTGAGTCAAGCAGGTCGAGCCGCGAGCTGTATTACTGCGTGAGCTAAGACCACAGAGACCAGAGTGACACCTGAGTTGCTTTGCTCAACGATCTGGCTAGAGTCGAGAACGGTGGCATGAGCGTTGAGCGGACGAGTTCCGAGGGTGGGGGGAGCGGTGAATGGCCACCAGTCACCCGCTCCGAGACAAATCGTCCGTTCTCTTACGAGCAGGTTGTTGCAAGCAGTTCTTATGTTCTCCGCTAGGAGGCTCTCTGTCCTGTTGCTCGCATCAACTGCCCAGAGGGCAGGACGTGCGACTGAAACGATAGCCGATGCTAAGTTAAGCTGCGCCAGACACTGCACGCGGTAGAGGAAGCACAGAGACGGCACGGCATATGTGAAACACAAAATCCAATGGGGCACTGCACAATGCAGGCAGCCAAGGTAGAAGCAGGGCAGAGGCCGGCGCTGGCTGTGTTGTGTGGCGTGCAGTGTGCTCTGACCAGCAGAGGCGCCGCTGATATGCGCCGCCTCTCTCTCTCTCTCTCTCTGCTGTGCGAAACGTTTGGAGCTACCGTTCTTTTTTTCTGAATCACTGATTGTTCACTCCTTTGAAAGATTCAACTCCATGAATCAGTTCAGGAGCGGATCCCCCATCTCTACTAAGGACATCACACAACACCCAATCACCACGAGGCAGAGAAAATCCCTGACCCCGCCGGGAATCGAACATGGGAACCCAGGCGTTGGAAGCGAGAACGCTACCGCACGACCACGAGCTGCGGACATACAAATGTGGAATCGTATCCTTCGGTTTTGCCCAGGGTGGTATCGTAATGACCTGTTGAGCCAGGAAGCCCTTCATTTTTATTTTTTATACTCTCAAGAAGACATTCTCGTGTTTTGCACGAAATTAGTGGACTCCTGAGGAAAAATATCTTCCTGAATGTTTTCTACTCGATTTTCTTGTATTTGGGCACAGCTCAAGGCAAGTTTGAAATTTTTACTAATTCACAACGGTAACAAATTTAGTTCACTGTCAGCTGGTCCCTCAAGGGAAATTAAAGAAGAACATAAAACCGTAGTTTTGATCTTTGAGAAGATTAAGTCTCATAAACATCAATGGATGGCTTGTCTAGACTTACGAACGGTAAACTTTCTCCTTGGTTTGCAATGTGCTTCTTGTGACTGCAGAATAGCAGAGACAAAAAACATCACAGTGTTGAAAAAGAACGGCCAAAGAGAGAAAACATGTACGGAGGGAGGAAGAATGTTATTAACGACCCCTTAGTTGAACGAGAGACAATCATTTGTCGTCCACTGCATATCAAGTTGGACCTTTTGAAGCAGTTTGTAAAGGCTTTTGATAAGAACGGGTCACGCTTTGCATATACAGGGAAAAATGTCTGAGCTGAGAACGGAAAAATTCAAGCAGGAATATTTGACTATCCACAAATAAGACAACTCTGCATATGAAAACTGTCCAGGAACGCTACCAAGGAAGATCGGATATGCACGTGATGGCAGTTTACTGCTCGAATTTAAAAATGGACCGCTCCATAATACATTCAAGAATGTCATGGAAAAGAAGCTTCCTAAATGTTCAGGGACTGGATGTTATCATCAATGACGTTTTTATTTAGTATAGAATAATATTTATATAATACAATAGTAAAATTAGTGTTTCATTTTTATCCATGGACTTATATTAAAACAGTATAACATATATTTCACTAAAATCTTGTATTTTAGAATTTTGAGCTCCTTGGCAAATATTAATGAATTGTTTGAATTCAAGGCATGAAATTCTTAGAAAATCAGCTCAAAACACTCCAGTGTTATGCAAATAAATAGCACTTCACACGGATTTTAATGCTAACGTCTTCATTCAAGGCTAATTAATTCAATTATAGTAAGAAACATCAAAGTTGGAGCATTTTAAACATTTCATAGGATTTTTAGCCAGCTCATTGTTACACTAATAATAATCTATGATTATGATAGTGAGTATTATCTTTCTCTCTGTGCTCTGTGGTAATGAAGATTAGAATATAACGTACCTTGAATCAGAATTATTACAAAGGGGTACTATCTTACTTGAAAGGGCAGTTTAGAAAATTAGTCATAACCTTGTTCAAGGAGCCGTAATATCATTTGCATGAAATTAGTTAGAGAAACATGAGGAATTGTTAATCTTCCTGAACAAGAGTCCAGTGTTTCCATGGCTGCACCACATCGTACATAAAATTCAATGTGGACTGCTCATGTGCTGCAAGTATTTTTTTATTATCTGTTGTTGGATTTTGCTGAAAGAACAAGTTGGGTTGGCTACACCAAAAATAGCTACCTCACGGGAACTGGCCAATGCGAAGGCTGTCGTGATAAAATAAAACGTTATAAACTACACAGAGGGCATTCACCAAATTTCATTAATAAAACCCAGCAGGGTGGCGAAGTGGGATGACCCAGTAGTCACAGTTAGGAGATCAGTGGTTTGTATCTCTATCAGTCGATCCACATTTAGGTTTCCTGCAGTTTTCCAAGCATAAGCTTCGATAGGAGACTGCTGAGAAAGAAACCTAAATGTGGATGGCCTGACAGAGATTCGAACCACTGCCCTCCTGACTGTGAGTCCTGAGTCTTCCCACTTCGCCACCTTGCTGGGTTTGTGCTTTTGTCTAAGGAAAGGAGTATACTCCTACATAGAAATATGGAAGTGATTGCGCATGCGCAGGCCTGCGTGTCTGTGTGTGTGTGTGTGTGTGTGTGTGTGTGTGCGCGCGCGTGCGTGTCTGTGTGTGTGTGAGACTGCGAGCTCGTGGTCATGTGATCGGTGGAAGGCAGGCTGGGGCGACGGTAGCAGACACGCGAAGGCGTACCTCCAGGCACGTTACGACGCTTTTCTCGTGTGTCGGATAGCCAGATGACGGATTTACTACCGTTCCTGTTCCCTTGAACAATCTTATAGTACACAGCCATCTCTGCAGAAGCAGAGAAAAAAGGAGGAACTTCGTAACTTGGTCATTTCTAGCACTAGTCGATATCTACATCTACAGGGCGTCGATACAAATATCGAACAACGTAAAGTACAACATCTTACCACGCCTAACGCGACGAAGGAAAAAACAGCTTCTAGTCGTCACAGAATGGCGAAGTACAGGTTCTGTGCAGTTTTCAGGGGAATATTGTACAATTGTTCCTGGAAAATATTGGGAACTTCAGGTAGTGATGATGGAAGTGAGTAGTGATCACGTACACGCCATGCTGAATAATGGTGAGATCTGTCACTATGGTGACCAGGGAAGATGCGACAACTCAATCTCTTGGTCACAAACCATTCCTGGACGATGTGAGCTGTGCGAACATGAACCATGTCTTCTTGGAACACAGCATCTACATCTACATGATTACTCTGCTATTCGCAAGAAAGTGCCTGGCAGAGGGTTCAATGAACCATCTTCAAGCTGCCTCTCTACTGTTCCACTCTGAAACGGTGCGCGGAAAAAACGAGCGCTTAAATTTTTTCTGTGCGAGCCCTGATTTCTCTTATTTTATCGTAATGATCATTTCTCCCTATGGAGGTGGGTTTTCGCAATCGGAGTAGCAAACTGGTGATTGAAATATCATGAGAAGATCCCATCGCAACAAAAATCGCCTTTCTTTTAATGATTGCCACGCCAATTCACGTATCATGTCGGCGGCACTATCTCCCCAACTTCGCGGTAATACAAAACGAGCTGCCCTCTTTTATACTTTTTCGATGTCATCCGCCAGTCCCATCTGATGCGGATCCCACACCGCACAGATACACTCGAGAATAGGGCGAACAAGCGTTGTGTAAGCAGTCTCTTTAGAAGACCTGTCGCACCTTCAAGGGTTCTGCCATTGAATCTCAGGCTTTGGTTTGGTCTATCCAGAACATAACCTATGTGATCGTTCCAATTTAGAGTATTTGTAATTGCAATCCTTAATTATTTAGTTGAATTTACACCCTTCAGATTTGTGTGACTTCCGCGGAACGAAATTCAGCGGATTTCTTTTAGCACTCATGTGAATAACTTCACATTTTACTTTACTCAGGGTCAACTGCTACTTTTCGCACCATACAGATTCCTTATCTACATCATTTTGTAGTTTGTTTTGGTCATCTGATGACTTTACAACACGGTAAATGACAGCATCATCTGCAATCTAAGACGGCTACTGAGATTGTCTTCTATGTCGTTAATACAGGTCAGGAAAAATAGAGGGCATATAACACTGCCTTGGGGAACGCCGGATATTACTTCTGTTTTACTTGATGTCTTTCCGTCTATTACTACGAACTGTGACCTTTCTGACAGCAATTCACGAACCCAATTTCACAACTGATGCGATATTCCATAGCCACGCAGTTAGGTTAGAAGACGATTGTGAGGAACGGTGACGATAGCCTTCTGGAAACTTAACAATATGGAATCAATTTGAAATCCCCTGTCGATAGCTCTCATTACTTCATGACTATAAAGAGCTAGTGTGTTTCAAAAGAACTATATTTTCTGAATCAAGTGCTGACTACGTGTCAAAAATGGTTCAAATGGAATTGAGCACTATGGGACTTAACAACTGAGACCATCAGTCCCCTAGAGTTTAGAACTTCGTAAAACCTAACTAATCTAAGGACATCACACACATCCATGCCCGAGGCAGGATTCGAATCTGCGACCGTAGCGGCCGCGCGGTTCCAGACTGAAGGGCCTAGAACCGCTTGGCCACAGTGGAAGGCGTCTACGTGTCAATTAACCGTTTTCTTTGCGGTACTTCATAATGTTCGAATACAGTATATGTTCCAAAACCCTACTGCAAATCGACGTTAGTGATATGGGCCTGTAATTGAACAGATTACTCCTGCTTCCTGTTTTGGGTATTGGTCAAGTATGCTTTCACAAGCATTTACGCTTCGAGTGGGCTTATGAGCTAATTGTTCAAAACAATTTTCTGAGAAAGCCCCAGTGAAATTTCGGATGACGTTTTATGCCTGCCGCCAGCTTTAACGTATAATTTTTCCAGCATATCGAGGGTAGATTAAAGTCACCACCGACTATTACTGTATGAATGGGGTACCTATTTTAAATGAGACTCAAGTTTTCTTTGAACTGTTCAGCAACTGTGTGTTCTGAGTCGGTGGGTCGGCAAAACAACCAAATTAATATATGGTACTAATGGCTCTGAGCACTATGGGACCTAACATCTGAGGTCATCAGTCCCCTAGGACATAGAACAGCTTAAACCTAACTAAACTGAGTACAGCACACACATCCATGCCCGAGGCAGGATTCGAACCAGAGACCGTAGCGGTCGCGCGGCTCCAGACTGAAGCGCCTAGAACCGCTCGGACACGGCGGCCGGCCCCAATTGATAGTTTAGTCAAGTTGTCAAGTATAACCTCTACCCATACTATTTCGCAGGAATTATGTATTTCTACTTCACTACAAGGCAAACTATTTCTGACAGCAATAAATACTCCACCACCAATTGTATTTAACCTATCCTTTCTGAAAACTGTTAGATCGTTAGAAAAAATTTCTGCTGAACTTGTTTCCGGCTTTAGCCAGGATGCTGCAGATCACTGTTGGAGAGCAAATATTGTACCATGAAATGGATCTGATCAGACAAAATTTACACACAATGCTTGGCAGTAATATGACCTTGCAGAGTAACCATGGGGTCCAAGGAATACCAGGGTATGGCTGACCGAATCATCACCGAACCCTCGCCATGTTTCACTCTTGGCAGCAAGCTGTCTGTATCGTAGGCCTGGGACATGCATATGCCAGACTTTAACTCGGACAGCAATTGGAAACAGTGTAAAACAAGACTCAGCCAACCAAATGACATTCTTCCATTGCTCCATATTTATGTTTTTATGGCTTCAGTACCACACTTTCCTGATACACCCATTCCAGTCGCTAATGCTTGGTTTGAAATTCCACATCGGCCTGCAGTTCTCTGCTTATGAAGACCCCTTCCTGTTGTTTTGTTGCTGACAGGGTACTCGAGTGCGACATTGAGTTCCGCAGTGACTATTATAGCTCTTGTCCTCTTATTTTTCGTCACAGTCCTCTTTAATGATGATCTGCTCTGGTTACTGAACACACACTTTCGTTCGCATTGTGACTAAGAGGGCGCCCTCTTTGTATTCGGTATAAACCTTTGATATGGTGCCTCATGAAACACTAACCACTTCAGCTACTTGGTAACAGAAGCAAATACCACAAAATCACCAACAATCTGTCCTTTTATGAATTCACTTACCTCTGACATAACACACTTACAGCTACACGGACACTCTTCTGACCACGACTGACACTTGCAACGTATTGAGAGCATTGCACAGGTGCCGTTCGTGATCAAATACAACAGCGCACCCAGCAGGTTCGGCTAGTATCTGCAGTTATGTTCAAGAATGCTTTGTATTTCTCGCAATGCTTCCATGTTTTTGTCCAACACCCGTATATCTACATCCATAGTCGAACCCCTGTATATCTACATCCATACTCTGCAAACCACTATGAAATGTATGGTAGAGTGTACTTCCACCCGGCCTGTGTGGCCGAGCGGTTCTAGGCGCTACTGTCTGGAACCGCGGGACCCCTACGGTCGTAGATTCGAATCATGCATCGGGCATGGATGTGTGTGATGTCCTTAGGTTAGTTAGGTTTAAGTATTTGTATGTTATAGGGGACTGATGACCTCAGACGTTAAGACCCATAGTGCTCAGAGCCATTTGAACCATTTGGTAGTTCCAACTGAACTAATTAGGGTTTCTTCTCCTTTCATTCACGTACAGATTTCGAGAAAAATGACTGTTTATACGCCTTTATACTCTCTGTAGTTAACTTAATCATGTCCTCTCGATCCCTGTAGGGGCGTTGTAGTATATTCCAAAATTCGTCTACTAAAACTGGTTCCTGACACTTTGTATGTAGGTGTCTGCCAGTCCAGTTTCTCCAGAATTTCCGTGACACTGTCCTGCAGATCATACAAACATATGATCATTGCTGTTGTCTTTCTCTGTATATGTTCAGTACTCTTGTTCGTCCTATTTGGAAAGGATTTACATCACCATCTACATGGTTACTCTGCAATTCACACTTAAGTGCCTGGCAGAGGTTTCATCGAACCATTTTCATACTACTTCTCTACCATTCCACTCTCGAATAGCACGTGGGAAAAAGGAACACCTAAATCTTTCCGATCGAGCTCTCATTTCTCTTATTTTATTATAGTGAACATTTCTCCCTACGTAGGTGGGTGTCAAAAAAAGATTTTCGCGTTCGAAAGAGAAAGTTGGTGATTGAAATTTCGTAAATAGGTTTCGCCGCAAAGAAAGCCGCCTTTGTTTCAGTGACTGCCACCCCAACTCGCGTATCATATCAGTGACACTCTCACCCCTATTCCGCGGTAACACGAAACGAGCTGCCCTTCTTTGCACTTTTTCAATGTCCTCCGTCAATCCCACCTGGTAAGGATCTCACACCACGCAGCAATATTCCAGCAGAGGACGGACAAGTATAATGTAGGCCGTCTCTTTACTGGGTTTGTCACATCTTCTAAGTGTTCTGCCAACAAAGCACAGTTTTTGTTTCGCCTTCCCGACAATATTATCTATGTGGTCTTTCCAATTTAAGTTGCTTGTAGTATTTAGTGGAATTGACAGCCCTTAGATTTGTGCGATTTATCGTATACCCAAAATTTATTGGATTTCTTTTAGTACCCATGTGGATGACCTCGCACTTTTCTCTGTTTAGTGCCTATTGCCACTTTTCGCGCCATACAGAAATTCTCTATAGATCATTTTGTAATTAGAATTGATCGTCTGATGATTTTACTAGACGGCAAATTACAGCGTCATCTGCAAACAATCTAAGGGGGCTGCTCAGATTATCACCTAAATCATTTATGTAAATCACAAACAGCAGAGGGCCTATGACACTGACTTGGGGAACGCCAGATATCACTTCTGTTGTACTCGATCTCTTACCGTCTATCACTGCGAACTGTGACACTAGAGCAATATTCTAGGAAGGGTCGTATGAGTGTTGTGTAAGCAGTCTCATTTGAAGACTGAGAACTTCCTTGTATTCTACCAATGAAACGAATTCTGCGCTCTGCTTTGCCTACAGCGCAGCAAATGTTACGGAATTATTCAGTTTACAGGGTACGTATATGTGACGACTGTTTACATTAATGAACATATTTATTTTGTCGTACTCACTCAACTACACTTAAAAATATTTCCTTTCTCAGGCTACCGGCTTTTAAAGAGAAGTTCGTCCATGAAGTAGAACTGGGTTGTCCATGGAAGATGATTATAATTTATATTTAAATCTTGCTGTGTAAATCACTATTCTTCTCAAATTGTGGTGGATTATTTATGACGAATTTGTGACATCACAGTTAAAACTGAAGTGATATCAGGTGTTCCCCAGGGAAGCGTCGTGGGACCTCTGCTGTTCCTGATCTATATAAATTACCTGGGTGACAATATGAGCAGTTCTCTTAGGTTGTTCGCAGATGATGCTGTAATTTACGGTCTAGTAAGGTCATCCGAAGACCAGTATCAGTTGCAAAGCGATTTAGGAAAGATTGCTGTATGGTGTGGCAGGTGGCAGTTGACGCTAAATAACGAAAAGTGTGAGATGATCCACATGATTTCCAAAAGAAATCCGTTGGAATTCGATTAGTTGATAAATAGTACAATTCTCAAGGCTGTCGATTCAACTAAGTACCTGGGTGTTAAAATTACGAACAACTTCAGTTGGAAAGACCACATAGATAATATCGTGGGGTAGGCGAGCCAAAGGGTACATTTCATTGGCAGGACACATAGAAGATGCAACAAGTCCACTAAAGAGACAGCTTACACTACACTCGTTCGTCCTCTGTTAGAATATTGCTGTGCGGTGTGGGATCCTTACCAGGTGGGATTGACGGAGGACATTGAAAGGGTGCAAAAAAGGGCAGCTCGTTTTGCATTATCACGTAATAGGGGAGAGAGTGTGGCAGATATGATACGCGAGATGGGATGGAAGTCATTAAAGCAAAGACGTTTATCGTCGCGGCGAGACCTATTTTCGAAATTTCAGTCACCAACTTTCTCTTCCGAATGCGAAAATATTTTGTTGAGCCCAACCAACATAGGTAGGAATGATCATAAAATAAAATAAGAGAAATCAGAGCTTGAACAGAAAGGTTTAGGTTTCCCGTGCGTTGTTCGGGAGTGGAATGGTAGAGAGATAGTATGATTGTGGTTCGATAAACCCCCTGCCAAGCACTTAAATGTGAATTGCAGAGTAATGTAAAATGCATAGCTCTTTGAAGAAGTACCTACATGACGACCGTGTGTGAACATCACTTATTATTGCTTATTATTCTTTCTGCTCGCTTTTGGGCAATCAGTACCTTATTTCTAACTGTTAATGCCCCAAGAAAATTATTACATGAGTCATTATTCAGAGTAAATACGCAAAATATGTTAGTATGTTGTTTCCAAGACTAGCAATTATACGAGGAACAAAAGGAGCTGAACTTAACTGTTTGAGAAACTCAGAAACACGTTTCTTCCAGTTCAAGTTTTCATCAGTATGTAGACCCCAAATTCTAAAGCATTCTACCCTGTTTATTGACTCCTGTTGTTGTGCCACGTCTATTGTTGATATTACTCTGTTTATTGTACAGAACTGAATATAGTGTATTTTCCCAAAAATTTAGGGAGAGTCCAAGTTCCGAGAATCAGTTAATAACCCTTTGAAAAACATCTTTAACAATGTCTTCTGATGCTTTCCCTTTAATGGCATTTCTTAAAACACAAGCATCATCTGTAAAAAGGAAAAGTTTTGCGATCAGCTTTGATTCCACAAGGAACTGTTGTGCACAGGGACCGTAGACTACAAGGAAGGAAACAAACACAGCACTCAGTCGTATTTCCATTTCTTTTCTTACTCTTGCATATGCGAAGAGCCGGCCGCGGTGACCGAGCGGTTCTAGACGCTTCAATCCGGAACCGCGCGACTGCTACGGTCGCAGGTTCGAATCCTGCCTCGGGCATTGATGTGTGTGATGTCCGTAGGTTAGTTACGTTTAAGTAGTTCTACGTTCTAGAGGACTGATGACCTCAGATGTTAAGTCCCATTGTGCTCAGGGCCATTTGAACCATATGTGAAGACGGCTACTTAGAGCCGAAATCTAGATATGTAATTAGTAAAATAGGTCGCAAATGATTGCCGTGTGTCTCTTCTTCCTTAAATACTGCGATCATCCCGTTTCATTCCTTCAAAACCTGTTACATCCAAGTATTTGTATGTGTAGACAGATTCAAATTAAGACTCGTTGATATTGTAGTTACAAAATACTGCATTGTTTTCGTTTTCATAAGTACGTAATTTTGCATGCTTAGGATTTGAAGCAAGTGTCCAGGTGTTCATCACTCTGAAATTCTATCAAGATTTGACTGAATATCTGTGGACCGTGTTTCAGGCAGCTGTTAAATGTAAATAACTACACCATCTGCCAAACGTCTGAGGTTACCGTTAATATTTTCTGCACTGTCATTAATTTTCAACATGAACAGCAGGGGCAGCATCATACTTTGCTGGGGAACAGGGTGTCCCAGGAGTAATGGTCAATATTCAGGAATGTTACAGGAACGATCGATTGAAGCAAAAAACTTCATACAGACATATGTCCTATTCCGAATGATTTTCGAGACAGAACACATTTAATGTACATCGTTATGTATTTTCTGTGTTCTTCAATAAATTGCCACCATCACCCATGTACAACAGTTAGTAAATATAACATTATTAGTTTAACAAAGTATCAGCTCAAAAATATGTTTTTTAGCACATTCATCTCCAAGTATTATCGTACACGTCACATCACAGCTGATGTACGGTGCACAATCAGTGTTCGAGTATCCCAGCGCCAAGTTCAATGCATTTGTTCACTCTTGGAGAACATGTTGTGTTGCCTGTCTGAGTTTCTCAAGTTTTCAAGATGCAAATCATTCTGTCTTGTGATCCGCTCTTCTAAACTGATTGAACCTATCAGCATTTTACCGATCCTGTCACACCAGACAGTGATCGTAAAAAGAACTTGTAAATTGGTTTCCACTGTAGCGTGCAGATTTTCCAGCGGCCACCGATAATTATTGAGTGTGTTGTTGATTAAGTTCCATATAAACGCGTCTACATGAGCAAAAAGTATTAATGGAAGCAAATGACGATTGTCATGTAACCAGTGACAAAATTTAATTACGATGCTATTATCGCTATTATGAAAATGGTGAAAAGGTAGTATGTAGAATGAGTAAAAGTAACCAGCGAGGCCGAGGCCACAGCAGCTGCGACAGCGGCGCTTCCCAGGGGAGTGACACGCCAGAAGGCGACCTGGCTGCTCTTTGCTCTGCGGTTGAGGAGGCGGTTGTGCGTGGGTCTGAACCAATGCCCCTCAGACAGGCGACAGTGTGGCGGCAGACACAGCCTGGTCTCGAACCATAGGCTGCTCCTGGCGCTGCCCAGCCGTCTCATTGGCCAGTGGTGCTCCAGCATTGTAGTGCGGCTACTCAGCAATTACCAAGTCCCTGACTCGAATAACATCCTATCCTCAAATTCAGCCTCATTTATACTCAATTACTGCCCATTTGTTCCTCTAAATCCTGGTGTCTAGTCACACTGCCCGTAACAGAGAGACCTGCTTCAGTGCAGTGGCAACGACCCAATTGCTACATCATTATGAATTAACTCGAAGAAAACTGTATATTGACACACAGTCAACATGGGTTTAGAAAAGATCGTTCTTGTGAAACGCAACTAGCTCTTTATTCACGTGAAGTGCTTAGTGCTATTGACAAGGGATTTCAGATCGATTCCATATTTCTGAGTTCCGGAAAGTTTTAGACACTGTACCGCACAAGTGGCTTGTAGTGAAATTGCGTGATTATGGAATATCGCCTCAGTTATGTGACAGGTTTTGTGATTTCCAGTCCGAGAGGTCACAGCTCGTAGTAATTGACGAAAAGTCATCGAGTAAAACAAATGTGATTTCTCGTGTTCCCCAAGGTAGTGTTATAGGCCCTTTGCTGTTCGTTATCTATATAAACGTTTTGGGAGACAACCTGAGCGGCCGTCTTAAGTTGTTTGCAGATGACGCTGTTATTTATCGAGTAATAAAATCATCACAAGATCAAAACAAACTGCAAAACGACTTAGAAAAGATATTTGAATGGTGCTAAAAGTGGTAGATGACCCTAAATAATGAAGAGTGTGAGGTCATCCAACTTGAGTGCTAAAAGGTATTCCTTAAACTTCGGTTACACAATAAATCTGCCTAATCTAAAGGCCATAAATCCAACTAAAAGCCTAGGTATTACAAATACCAACAACGTAAACTGGAAGGAAAACATAGAAAATGTTTTGGGGGGTTCAAATGGTTCAAATGGCTCTGAGCACTATGGGACTCAACTGCTGAGGTCATTAGTCCCCTAGAACTTAGAACTAGTTAAACCTAACTAACCTAAGGACATCACAAACATCCATGCCCGAGGCAGGATTCGAACCTGCGACCGTAGCGGTCTTGCGGTTCCAGACGGCAGCGCCTTTAACCGCACGGCCACTTCGGCCGGCGTTTTGGGGGGTAATCTACTCAAAGACTGCGTTTTATCGGCAGGACACTTAGAAAACGTAACAGAACTACTAAGGAGACTGCCTATACTACGCTTGTCCGTCGTCTCTCACAATACTGCTGCGCGGTGTGGGATCCTTACCAGATAGGACTGACGGAGTACATCGAAAAAGTTCAAAGAAGGGCAACACGTTTTGTACTATCGCAAAATATGGGAGAGAGTGTCACAGAAATGATACAGAATTTCGGCTGGACAAAATTAAAAGGAAGGCGTTTTTCGTAGCGACGGAATCTTCTCACGAAATTACAATCACCAACTTTTTCCTCCGAATGCGAAAATATTATGTTGACACCGACCTACATAGGCAGAAACGATCACCCCGATTAAATAAGGGAAATCAGAGCTCGTACGGAAAGATATAGGTGTTTGATCTTTCCGCATTCTATACGAAATTGGAATAATAGAGAATTGTGATGGTGGTTCGATTAGCCCTCTGCCAGGCACTTAAACGTGATTTGCAGAGTATCCTTGTAGATGTCGATGTAGATGTAGATTCTTTACTGCGTGGGGCAATTCACCATTGCGCTAAGCTATACTTGCTTCACAACTTATTTACGCATCTATTATTCTGCCCTATTTGTCGACGTAGCATGGCTGATGGCCAGCGCTGTCACTATAATACTCCGCGGTGGCCTCCATGCTACTTTCAGCACTTACAATAAATATTTAAAACTTTTACCAGAATTCTGCGTAGTGTCACTACGCAGTGTAGTAGGAGTAACACCACCTTCATTCTGTATAAATGGGTTTCCCACTCAGAATGTTGTTTCCTAGTGAGATGATCGTGTTACGCCTCATGTACGAACAGAAACGTCTACCTACAAGTGTCAGAATTCGACAGCATCGTGAACATTCGTAACAGTGGTTTATCTTTCCGCGATATCACTATTTGCCTTGGTTGGCATCCCACGATTGTCACGTGATATGGAATTAATGCGTTCAGTAGATTCCTATTCAGCGACATGAGAGACCGCAACAATCACATATGTCTGGAGCCCGAGGGACATGCATATTCATTCAGCTGTGCAGGATCACAAAGTAAAATTACATGCCAAGTACCAGGAAAAGGGTATGCTTACTACACGACAAGTATCCACGCGGAGAGTGAGGTGACGTCTCGAGCACGACGGACTATCAGTGCAGAAACCATTGCTGCTGCAATCCTTGACACAGTAGCAGAGGGAGGTGTGGTGAAAACGCTGAACACAGGAGTGGCGCCATGACACTCTTTCTGCGTATACCATCATGGTTTTTCAGCTTTCCCATCATCGTCACACATGCCCCAATACCTGGCATCATGCAATTGAGGACCAATGCGTACAGGAAATGTCTACTTCTGGTTCTTAAAGCCGGTAACTTGGACAGCGGCCGTTACATTTCCGACTCCTTAAGGCCAGTGATATTGCCTTATATTTGAGGTCTCCAAAACGTTATGTTTCACCAAGAGGATGCAAGACCGCATGTAACCACACTCTCCAAACCTACCTCTATACTGAGGGTGTACAACTGTAGTCCTCGCCAACACGTTCTCCAATTGTATGAATTCATCCATTGTCGAAGCCCTGTATATCTACAAACCCTAAATATATGCAAACCACTATGAAATGTATCGCAGAGGGTACTTCCAACTGAACTAAATACCGTTTCTTCTCCTTCCATTCACGTACGGATTGCGTGAAATATAACTGTTTGTACGCCTTTATACACGCTGCAGTTAACCTAATCCTGTCCTCTCGATCCTTGAGGGGGCGTTGTAGTATATTCCAAAATTCGTCTACTAAAACTGTCCTGCAGATCAGACGAACCTGTGATCATTGCTGTGTCATTTCTCTCTATACGTTCAGCACTCTTGTTCATCCTATTTGGAAAGGATCACACACACTAGAGCAATATTCTATGAAGGGTTGTATGAGTGTTTTGTAAGCGGTCTCCTTTGAAGGCGGAGTACTTCCTAGTATTCTACCAATGAAACGAATTCTGATATCTTCTTTGCCTATGGCTGAACAAATGATATGGAATTATTCAGTTTACACGGTACGTATATATGACGCCTGTTTACATTAATGAACACATTATTTTTTGTCCTACTCACTCAACTATATTTAAAAACATTTTCTTTTTTGAGGCTACCGGCTTTTAAACAGAAGTTCGCCCATGCAGTAGAACTGGGTTGTGCAGGGAAAATAATTCTAATTTACATTTAAATCTTGCTGCGCTGCCTGTCAGACATAGTACGTTATTGTGCAAATGATTAAAAAATTCTTTGCAGCGTATTGAACTCCTTTGTGAGTCACTGAAAGCTTTAATAATGGGTAATAAAGTTCACTTTTTCCTCTAGTGTTGCAGGTGAGTAAATCACTACTCTTCTCAAATTGTGGTGGATTATTTATGATGAATTTGTGACATCGTGGTTAAAATGCACAGCTCCTTGAAGAAGTATGAACATGACGACCGCGTGTGAACATCACTTATTATTACTTATTATTCTTACTGCTCACTTTTGGGCAATCAGTACCTTATTTCTAACTGGTAATGTCCGAAGAAAATTACTACATGAGTCATTATTCAGAGTAAATACGCAAAATATGTTAGTATGTTGTTTCCACGACTTGCTGCCATACTAAGAACAAAAGTAGCTGAACTTCACTGTTTGAGAAACTCAGCAATACGCTTCTCCTAGTTCAAGTTTTCATAAGCATGTAGACCCAAACATTTGGAGTATTCTACCCCGTTACTGACTCCTGTTCTTGTGCCGCGTCAATTGTTGATATTACTCTATTCATTGTACAGAACTGAATATAGCGCATTTTCCCAAATATTTAGGGAAAGTCCAATTTCAGAGATCCAGTTAATAACCCTTTGAAAAACGTCATTGACAATGTTTTCTGTTGCTTTCCCCCTAATAACATTTGTTAAAACACAAGTATCATCTGCAAAAAGTACCAGTTCTGCGATCAACTTCGATTCCACAAGGAACTGTTTCGCGCAGCAACCGTAGACTATAAGGAAGGAGAGAAGCACAGCATTCCGTCGCATTTCTATTAGTTGTATTACTTTTGCATAGGTGAAGACGGCTATTTAGAGGCGAAATCGAGATAGGCAAGAGTACTAAAACTAATGGGTCGCGAATGATTGCCTTCCTTAAATTCTGCGACCATCCCGTTTCATACCTTCAAAACCTGTTACATCCAAGTATTTGTATGTGTTGACAGATTCCAATTAAGACTCGTTGATATTGTAGACTTAAAATGCTACATTGTTTCCTTTTTGCGAAGTGCGTAATACTGCATTCTTAGCACTTGAAGAAATTGTCCAGGTGTTGCATCACTCCGAAATTCTATCAAAATTAGACTGAATATCTGTGACCGTATTTCAGGCAGATCTTAATTGTAAATAAGTACACCATCTGCAAAAAGTCTGAGGTTACAGAATTTAAGGAAGAAGAGACACACGGCAACCATTCGCGACCCATTAGTTTTACTACTGTTGTATATGTAGATTTCGGCTCTAAGTAACCGTCTTCACATATGGCTCTAAGCACTATGGGACATAACAACTGTGGTCATAAGTCCTCTAGAACTTAGAACTACTTAAAGCTAACTAACCTAAGGACATCACACACATCCAAGCCCGAGGCAGGATCGAACCTGCGACCGTAGCGGTCAATATTTTCTGCACTGTCACGAATATTCAACATGAACAGCAAGGGCCCCATCACACTTTCCTGGGGAATAGGGTGTCCCTGGAGTAATGGTCAATATTCAGGGATGTTACAGGAACGATCGATTGAAGCAAAAAACTTCATACAGACATATGTCCTATTCCGAATGATTTTCGAGAAACAACATATTTAATGTACATCGTTATTTATTTTCTGTATCCTTAAATAAATTTCCAGCTTCACACATGTACGCATGTACAACAGTTTGTTAATACAACACTATTCGTTTAGCAAGGTATCAGTTTAAAAAATGTATTTATAGCACATTCACCTCTAAGTATTGTACACGTCACATCACAGCTGATGTACGGTGCACAATCAATGTTCGAGTATCCCAGAGCGAACTTCAATGCATTTGTGCACTCTTGGGGGAACATGTGTTGCCTGTCTGAGTGCCTCAGCTCGTTTCCTAATGAGGGCAACAGTGTCCATGATGCGTCCACGCAGTTCATCTCGCGTATTCATCTTTTGCTTGTATATCTCACACTTCATCCAACCTCAAAATCAAAAATCTAATGATGTAATACCTGGCGATCTTATTGGCCAGTTAACTGGACTACTACGACCAAACCAGCGACTAGGGAAGAGCGGCTGAGAAGTTTTCTCATATGTCTGGTAAAATGTAGAGGGTCTCCATAATGCAAGAAGTACATTGCAGTCCGTGAGGCCAAGAGAACCCTCTCAAGCTTTCAACATGCAAATCATTCTGTCCTGTTAGTCGCTCTTGTAAACCTATCAGCATGTTACCATTCGTGTCACACCAAACAGTAATCGTAAAACGAACTTGTAAATTGGTTTCCACTGTAGCGTGCAGATTTTCCTGCGGCCAACGATAATTATTGAGTGTGGTGTTGATTACGTTCCATATAAACGAGTCTACATGAGCAAAACGTATTAATGGAAGCAAATGACGATTGTCATGTAACCAGTGACAAAATTTAATTACGATGCTATTGTCGCTATTATGAAGATTGTGAAAAGGTAGTATGTAAAATGGGTAAAAGTAGCCAGCGAGGGCGAGGCCACAGGCAGTTGCGACAGTGGCGTTTCCCAGTGGATTGACACGCCAGAAGGCGACCTGGCTGCTCTTTGCTCAGAGGTTGGTTGTGCGTGTGTCTGAACCCATGCCCCTCAGACAGGCGACAGACAGGGGCTGACGCTGTGACGCCGAGTCCCTCCCTGGGTCTCATCATTTGCGGCAGGAGACAAGAACAGCAAGCCAGCAGGGCTATGACGCCAAGTCTCACAAACCACCCAGTGTGGCGGCAGACACAGCCTGGTCTCGAACCATAGGCTGCTCCTGGCGCTGCCCCGTCGTCTGATTGGCCAGTGGTGCTCCAGCATTGTAGTGCGGCTACTCAGCAATTACCAAGTCCCTGACTCGAATAACGTCCTATCCTCAAATTCAGCCTCATTTATACTTAGTTACTGCCCATTTGTTCCTCTAAAACCTGGTGTCTAGTCACACTGCCCATAACAGAGAGACTTGCTTCAGTGCAGTGGCAACGATCCAATTGTTACATCATTATCAATTACCTCGAAGAAAACTGTCTATTGACACACAGCGAACATGGGTTTAGACAAGATCGTTCCTGTGAAAGACAACTAGCTCTTTATTCAAATGAAGTGCTTAGTGCTATTGACAAGGGATTTCCGATCGATTCCATATTTCTGGATTTCCGGAAACTTTTAGACACTGTACCGCACAAGCGGCTTGTAGTGAAATTGCGTGCTTATTAAATATCGTCTCAGATATGTGACTGGATCTGTGATGTCCTATCAGAGAGGTCACAGTTCGTAGTAACTGGCGGAAAGTCTTCAAGTCTAACAGATGTGATTTCTCGCATTCCCCAAGGTAGTGTTACAGGCCCTTTGGTTTCCTTATCTAAATAAACGATTTGGCAGACAACAAGAGTAGAGGTCATACGTTGTTTGCAGATGGCGCTGTCGTTTATCAACTAATAAAGTCATCAGAATATCAAAACAAATTGCAAAACGATTTAGAAAAAATATCTGAATGGTGCGAAAATAGGCAACGAAAATAGGCAGTTAACCCTAAATAGCGAAAAGTGTGAGGTCATCCACATGAGCGGTAAAAGGAATTCGTTAAACTTCGGTTTACAATAAATCTGTCTAATCTAAAAGCCGTAAATTCAACTAAAAGCCTAGGTATTACAATTACGAACAACTTAAACTGGAAGGAACACATAGAAAATTTTGTGGGGAAGGGTACCCAAAGACGGCGTTTTATTGGTTGGACATTTAGCAAATGTAACAGAACTACTAAGCAGACTGCCTATACCACACTTGTCCGTCGTCTTTTAGAATACTGCTGTGCGGTGTGGGATCCTTACCAGAAAGGACCGACGGAGTACACCGAAAAAGTTCAAAGAAGGGCAACACGTTTTGTATTATCGCAAAAGTGGGACATGTTCCACATCCACGAGGGTCTCCTCAGTACGGATCTATGGAACGAAATAATTATCTAATCTAATGAAAAAAGTGTCACAGTAATGATACAGAATTTTGGCTGGACAAAATTAAAAGAAAGGCGTTTTTCGTAGCGACGGAATCTTCTCACGAAATTACAATCACCAACTTTTTCCTCCGAATGCGAAAATATTTTGTTGACACCGAGCTACATAGGGAGAAACGAACACCCCGATAAAATAAAGGAAATCAGAGCTCGCACGGTAAGATATACGTGTTTGTTCTTTCCGCACGCTATACGATATTGGAATAATAGACAATTGTGATGGTGGTTAGATTAGCTATCTGACAGGCACTTAAACGTGATTTGCAGAGTATCCTCATAGATGTAGAAGTAGATTCTTTGCTGCGTGGGGCAATTTACCATTGCGCTAACCTATACTCGCTTCACAACTCATTTACGCATCTATTATTCTGCCCTATTTGTCGACGTAGCATGGCTGGTGGCCAGCGCTTTCACTATAATACTCCGTGGTGGCCTCCATGCTACTTTCAGCGCTTACAATAAAGATTTATTACTTTCACCAGAATTCTGCGTAGTGTCACTACGCAGTGTAGTAGGAGTAAAACCACCTACATTATGTATATATGGGTTTCTCATTCACAATGTTGTTTGCTTGTGAGATGATCGTGTTACGCCTCGTACGAACAGAAACGTCTACCAACACATGTCAGAAATCCACAGTGGCAGCATCGTGAACATTCGAAACAGTGTTTTATCGTTCCGCGATATCACTACTTGTATTGGTTGGTATCCCACGATTGTCACGTGATATGGAATTAATGCGTTCAGTAGATTCCTATTCAGCGACTTAAGGGATCGCAACAATCACAAATGTCTGGAGCCCGTGGGACGTGCATATACATTCAGCTGTGCGGGATCACAAAGTGAAGTTACATGCCAAGAACCAGTAAATGGGTTTGCTTACTACACGACAAGTATCCACGAGAAGAGTGAGGTGACGTCTCGAACACTAAGGAGTATCAGTGCAGAAACCATTGCTGCTGCAACCCTTGACACTGCAGCAGAGGGAGGTGTGGTGACAACCTTGGACACAGGAGTGGCGCCATGACACTATTTCTGCGTATACCAGCATGGTTTTTCAGCTTTACAATCATTGTCATACATGCTCCAATACATGGCATCATGCTATTCAGGGCCAATGCGTACAGGAAATGTCTACTTCTGGTTCTCACAACCGGTAACTTGGTCAGCAGCCGTTACATTTCAGACTCCTTAGGCCCAAAGATATTACCTTATATTTGATGTCTCCAAAACGTTATGTTTCAGCAACACGATGCAAGACCGCAAGTAACCACACTGTGCAAACCAATCTCTATACAGAGGGTGTACAACTGTAGTCCTCGCCAACACGATCTCCAGATCTCTCGCTCATTGAATACATTTGGTCACGGGTTGCCAAGAGACTAGGATGCTTGCACTTGACACTACGATTGGCATGTAACTGAAGCAGCATAGTGTGCTGCACCCATACCACTCATACAATCTCAGGTCAACTCAATGCCCAGCCAAATTAGAGTCATTGTTGCTACCAGAAGTGGCAATTCTGTGTACAGCTTGGGCCACTCTTATTAATGTGACCGCCTGAAAAAAGACTGAATGACCACCTTTTGCAGCGTGAGACGTGTAGAAAGAGACAGTGAGGTTCTAGGTGTACAGAGAGGGATGTTGTGTCTATGCCGACTCCAGGGCCACAGCCAGCTGAGATAGGTTTCTCGGTTGAGGCTCCATGTTGGGATCGAGCTGGTCCCACAGATTCTCAACTAGGTTTAATCCGGAGAGGTTGGCGGACACGGGAGAACAGTTTACTCATCCTGGTGCTCTTCGAAACACGCACATACACTGCAAGCTGCACGTAGGTGGCATCGAGTCATGGAAAAACTAAATTCATGTAGGAGACCGATGGATATAAGTACTTTGTTGAAATATTGTGCCTCCACGATTATGAGATTACCCAGGGAAAGCCAGTGAAAACACTGCCCAAATCATAACGCTCCCTCCTGTATGCAGGGTGTTTCGTTTTATACATTCCTATGGAACATAATACGTGATTCATCTGAAAAAGACAGCTGTCGAGACACTCAGTGGCCGCCAGTTGTAGCATTGGCGTGCAAATCACAGCCTTTGCCGCCGATTACTTGCAGTCAGCATGGGTGCATGAACCAGAGACCCGCTCCAGGGCTCATACACAGCGAGGTTCGCTGAACGGTCGTTGAGGAGACACTGTTGCTACCTCCTTGGGTCATCTAGGTGGTCAATTTCTTAGCAGTTGTACGTCTATTCCCATATGCACAACTCCATAGCCGTCGTTAACCTCTATTATCTACGGCCCGTGGAGCTCCATAGATGCCTCAATGCCAGGTTTGGATGCGGAGTATACTTTAACCACAGTGGCACATGAACAATCTACAAAAATTGCCATTTCGGAAATACTTCCTCCCTTGGCCCGAAAGCCAATGATCATACTCTTTTAGGCATCACATAAATCACTCCATTTCCATATTGCGATAACTACTGCACTGTTTTCCGCATCCCCCCGACACTGCTGGTGGTGTCACCTGTCACTTCATATCTTTGAGTAATTATTGCATGTTGACGTCGAACACAGGCGGTGGTGACATTAATGTTACTGGACCGTGTAAAATTCGGAACCAGTATGCTTCCAAATCACCTACAGATTTATTCACGTATGCTTTCTACTACACTGTATAAGCACTATGAGTAAAATGTCATTATATTCTATCCTTCCTGGTGAGCAGTTTCAATGGCCAGCAATGTATTTTCGATCGTTCTTACAATGTGCTACAAGGGTGTCATCAACTATTACTACCGGCGGATTCTGATTTCTATTAAAAAAGAATGTTTGCATATATCTCCACAGCTGTCAGGTGTTGCAAGTATGAAGCTAGTAATGGTTTCCCACGAATTAGCATTTCAGAACATAACGTGTCATCTAGCACTGCAGCTGTTTCCCAGCTAGTGGAAGTGGAGTGTTCTGGTTTTGCACAGATATTAATTACACAACGAAACTAATTTTTGTTGAGGGAAGAGCAGTAGAAAGAAAGAAGATAATTTCAATAGCCCATCATTCTGTATTGCACAGCGTGGTCACCAAAGATATTAACTAAACAAGGAATCTAGTCTTCCTGCAACGAAGACGAAGGAGACAAAAAGAAACGTTGTGGCTCAAATCCTCAACGACGACGGTATGATTATGTACTGAATACTTCCTCAGTGGGAGAACGATGGGGAAGAAATTCGTCTGCGGCTCATTCAAAGAATCGTCCTAGAAATTGCTAGAATCGATTCAAGTGAACCACAGACAACCTTAATCTGAGTGGCCAGATCAATTACTCGAACTCTATTTCTACTGAGAGCAAATCTACTATCTTAGCAGAAATAAATTATTGTTCATTTAATGCATCAGACTGAAGAAGGCAAATCTATGTTGGCGCATTGCACACCTATTATCAACATTAATAATTGTTACGCCATTTTAAGGTACTCAATGAACCTAGTAATGAAGTAATTACACAGGCCAAAAACAAATAGTTTTTTTATATCTAGGATTTTAGAATTGATTATAGCTACAGTTGGGGAGTAAAAATCAAAAAGTGAAATCAGTCAACCTCTATCCGCTCCTATTTTTTTGACCATTCTTGTTTAACATGCACTTCTACATGAAATGTGCAATTGTACCTCTGGTTTGTGCACTTCTAAATCACGTGTACGAGGATTGGTTCCTGTAGGTTTGCCCTATTGCCAGTCTGCTTCCTAATTAGTTCCAGGAATATCCACCAGATGGAGTTGGAGGTTACTGTGTGAGCTAGGCCGTACAGGGATGAGCGAGAATGGTGTCGCTTGATAGTTCAGTTAGGAAACATCTATGTTGTAGTTTTTTGCACTTATTGTGTTTCTTGAAAAGAAATAATATAAGTTTAAGTAGAAGAAGTTGCGTAAATCACATAGATGGTTTTTGCTACATATGCAGAGAATAAACACTGAAAGGAAACTGAAAACAATCGACTTTATAAAGACTTCTGGAATAAATCTGTAAAACTTGTACAGAACATTTACGATTGTGGACTACCGGGAAATGAAAACGTCTGAAACAAAGCACACTCCAAAAATTGTAGTTTGTGAGGACTGGTGTTGTCCCTCTGATACTAATGATAATGTCAGTGATTATGCGGGTTTGGCATTAATTCCTCAGTGTTTAAACTGAGACGAGTTAATAAATCACCAGAGATCTCAGGGGCAAATAGCAATGAAGTAATTACACAGGCCAAGAACAAACTGTTTATTTATACCTAGGATTTAAGAATTGATTTTAGTCACAGTTGGGACGTTGAATCAAAAAGTGAAATCAGTCTTTCTCTATCCGCTCTTATTTTTTTGATCATTCTTGTTTAACATGCACTTCTCCATGGAATGCGCATTTGTAACTCTGGTTTCTGCACTTCTAAATCACCTGTACGAGGATTGGTTCCTGTAGGTTTGCCCTATTGCCAGTCTGCTTCCTAATTAGTTCCAGGAATATCCACCAGATGGAGTTGGAGGTTACTGTGTGAGCTAGGCCGTACAGGGATGAGCGAGAATGGTGTCGCTTGATAGTTCAGTTAGGAAACATCTATGTTGTAGTTTTTTGCACTTATTGTGATTCTTGAAAAGAAATAATATAAGTTTAAGTAGAAGAAGTTGCGTAAATCACTTTGATGTTTTTAGCTACATATGCAGAGAATAAACGCTGAAAGGAAACCAAAAACTTATTGTAAAGTCTTTTGAAATAAATCTGTAAACCCTGTACAAAACATTTACGATTGTGGACTACGGGGAAACGAAAACGTCTGAATCAAAAGCCACTCCGATACCTGTTGTTTGTGAGGACTGGTGTTGTCCCTGTGATACTAATGACGATGACAGTGATTATGGGGGTATGGCATTAATTCCTCAGGGTTTAAACTGGGATGAGTTAATACCTCACCACAGATCTCAAGCCATCAAAAGAAGCTTCTGTATTACTGGCTTCCAACAAAAATGTACTGGATCAAGGAACCAAAGTTACGTGTTACCATACAACAGAAAAAGTATGCTACCCTTCTTGCTCTTGAAATGGTTATCTAAGGCAAAATATCCCTGATGAGCCATCCCAATTTAAATAAATCGCTATTGGAACTACGTAATAGTTTTAGTTCAATGGAACGTCATGAGAAAATGACTCTTTCAAGATATGATTAAACAATTTGTAGAATAAAGGTACTTTGTTTCAATGAGAAGCGGCAGCATTCGCCTAATTTACCAATCAACAAGACAAGAAAAACGCTGTCTCAACACCAAAACCTCTTTTTACACAGAAGGAGCTCATTTTCACGTGATTGCTGATAACAAAAACATTACACACGATGTGTCACATACAGAAGCTTAAAAGTCAACTCAGCTAACAACTATGCCTAATCCGATTTGGGATGCATACTGTTCCATGTAACACAAAATTGTTGTCCAAAATGTTCTACAATTACCTTTGTCAAAATAATTATTAGAACGACATCTGTTGTTACAAACAGTGGCGATTTATGCAAAAATTATACTTATTTTTGGTTACAAAAATGCGATTTGCAAAAGAAATTTTATATATTCCTGTGATAAAATTTAGAAATATAAAAATCCACCACATACAAAGTTTTGTTTACATATTGCAGTATTAAATTATTATGTCAAGCAGAAAACTGAAGACTATTGTCCGATAAACAATGAATTACGTTTTTGTACAGCTCATATGCCATTTGCAATTTTTGTGAGTACATGTCATATACGGGAACAACTGTATATATGACATGAAATCCAATAAAAATCTTTAAGGTTAACAATACTTTTTAAATATAGACGTCTGTAAAGTGAAATCTGTAGGATAACCACTTTTCATAATTTTATGTCTTCATGGTTTAACTCGCACTAAAGAGGTAAATTTCTAAAAGAATACTATTTCGTAAATACTTCAAAGTATCGTGTACCTATATAAGAGTCGTAAATCTCGTACTATACGATCTAAATCGGAATAAATGTTAAACAAACGGATGTGCAATCGTATCCTTCAGTTTTGCCCAGGCTGGTGTCGTAACGACCTGTTGATCCAGGAAGCCCTTCAGTTTTATTTTATATCCTCTCAAGAAGACAATCTCGTTTATGAACGAAATTAGTGGACTCCTGAGGAAATTTGTCTTCCTGAATGTTTTCTACTTGATTTTCGTGTATTTGGGCACAGCTCAAGGCAAGTTTGAAATTTTTACTAATTCACAACGGTAACAAATTTAGTTCAATGTCAGCTGCTCCCTCAAGGGAAATGAAAGAAGAACATAAACCATAGTTTTGATCTTTGAGAAGATGAAGTCTCATAAACATCAATGGATGGTTTGTCTAGACTTATGAATGGTAAACTTTCTCCTTGGTTAGCAAAGTGATTCTTGTGACTCTGGAATAGCAGAGACAAAACACACCACAGTAGTGTAAAAGAATGGCCAAAGAGAGAAAACATGTACGGAGGGAGGAAGAATGTCATTAACGACCCCTTAGTTGGACGAGAGAAAATCATTTGCCGTCCACTGCATATCAAGTAGGGCAGTCTGTAAAGGCTTTTGATAAGAACGGGTCATGCTTTGCATGTATAGGGAAAAATGTCTGAGCTGAGAACGGAAAAATTCAAGCAGGAATATTTGGCGATTCACAAATAAGGCAACTCTGCGTATGAAAACTGTCGACGAATGCTACCAAGGAAGATCAGATATGCATGTGATGGCAGTTTACTGCTCGAATTTAAAAATGGACCGCTCCATAATACATTCAAGAATTTCATGCACAAGAAACTTCCTAAATGTTAAGGGACTGGATGTTACCATCAATGACTTTTTTTTTTAGGATATAATAATATTTATATAATACAATAACAAAATTATTGTTTCATTTTTTATCCATGGACTTATATTTAAACAGTATAACATATATTTCACTAAAATCTTGTATTTTAGAATTTTGAGGCTCCATGGTGGGATCGAGCTGGTCCCACAGATTCTCAACTAGGTTTAATCCGGAGAGGTTGGCGGACACGGGAGAACAGTTTACTCATCCTGGTGCTCTTCGAAACACGCACATACACTGCAAGCAGCACGTAGGTGGCATCGAGTCATGGAAAAACTAAATTCATGTAGGCGACCGATGGATATAAGTACAGCATAGCGTGCTGCAGCCACACCTCTCATACAAGCTAAGTTCAACTTAATGCTCAGCCAAATTGGAGGCATCGTTGCTGCCAGAACTGACCACCTGACAAAAGCCTCAATGACCATCTTTTGCAGTGTGAGATGTGCAGAAGGCGTCAGTGAGGTTCTAGGGGTTCAGAGAGGGATGTGAAGTCATGCCGATTTCATGGCCATTGCCAGCTGAGCTAAGTTTCTCGGTTGAGGCTCCATGGTGGGATCGAGCTAGTCTCACAAATTCTCAAGTAGGTTCAATACAGGGAGGTTGGCAGCCAGGGGAGAACAGTATACTCATCCTGGTGCTACTCGAAACACGCACATACACTTCAAGCTATTTGACATGATGCTTTGTCCTGCCGGTAGGTGGCATCATATCAAGAAAAACAAAATTCATGTAGGGGACAGATGGATATAAGTACTTTGTTGAAATATTCTGCCTCTAGAATGATGACATTATCCAGGGAATGCCACTAAAAACATTGCCCAGATCATAACGCTCCCTACTGGTTGCAGGGTGCTTCCTTTCAGACATTCCTATGGAACATAATACGTCATTCATCTGAAAACGACAGGTGTCGAGACACTCAGTGGCCGCCAGTTGAAGTATTGGCATGCAAATTACAGCCTTGGTCGCCGATGAATAGCAGTCAGCATGGGGGCATGAACCAGAGACCTGCTCCAGGGCTCATACACAGCGCCATTCTCTGAGCTGTCGTAGGGGAGACACTGTTGATACCTCCGCGGGTCATCTAGGAGGTCAATTGCTTAAAAGTTGCACGTCTATTCCCCCGTACACATCTCCGCAGCCGTCGTTCACCTCTGTTATCTATGGGCCGAGATGCACCACAGTTGCCTCAGTGCAGGTTTTGAGTGCACGGTATACTGCAACCACAGTGGCACATGAACGGTTTACAAAAATAGCCAATTCGGAAATACTTCCACCCTTGGTCCGAAAGTCAATGATCATGTCGTTTTGGGCATAATATAAATCACTCCATTTCCATATTGCGATAACTACTGCACTGTTTTCCGCATCCCCCCGACACTGCTGGTGGTGTCACCTGTCACTTCATATCTTTGAGTAATTATTGCATGTTGACGTCGAACACAGCCGGTGGTGACATTAATGTTACTGGACCGTGTAAAATTCGGAACCAGTATGCTTCCAAATCACCTACAGATTTATTCACGTATGCTTTCTACTACACTGTATAAGCACTATGAGTAAAATGTCATTATATTCTATCCTTCCTGGTGAGCAGTTTCAATGGCCAGCAATGTATTTTCGATCGTTCTTACAATTTGCTACAAGGGTGTCATCAACTATTACTACCGGCGGATTCTGATTTCTATTAAAAAAGAATGTTTGCATATATCTCCACAGCTGTCAGGTGTTGCAAGTATGAAGCAAGTAATGGTTTCCCGTGAATTGGCATTTCAGCACGTAACGTGTCATCTAGCTCTGCAGCTGTTTCCTAGCTAGTGGAACTGGAGCTTTCAGGTTCTGGAAAGATACAAATTATACAACGAAACTAATTTTCGTTGAGAGAAGAGCAGTAGAAAGAAAGAAGGAAAGTTCAATAGTCCATCATTCTGTTTTGCACAGCGTGGTCACCAAAGATATTAACTAAACAACGAAACTAGTCTTTGTACAACGAAGACGATGGAGACAAAACAGAACGTTGGGGCTCAAATCCTCAACGACGACGGTATGATTATCTACCGAATACTTCCTCAGTGGGAGAAGGATGGGGAAGAAATTCGTCTGCGTCTCATTCAAAGAATCGACCTAGAAATTGCTTGCATCGTTTCAAGTGAACCATAGACAACCTTAATCTGAGTGGACAGATCAATTACTCGAACTCTATTTCTACTGGAAGCAAATCTACTATCTTAGTAGAAATAAATTATTGTATATTTAATGCATCAGAATGATGAAGTCAAATGTACATTGGCGCATTGCACACCTATTATCAACATTAATAACTGTTAGCCATTTTAAGATAATCAGGGAAACTAGCAATGAAATAATTACACAGGCCAAAAACAAACTGTTAAGGCGTTGAATCAAAAAGTGAAATCAGTCTTCCTCTATCTGCTCTTCTTTTTTTGATCATTGTTGTTTAACATGCAATTCCACATGAAATGTGCATTTGTAACTCTGGTTTGTGCACTTCTAAATCACATGTACGAGGATTGGTTCCTCTAGGTTTGCCCTATTGCCGGTCTGCTTTCTAATTAGTTTCAGGAATATCCACTAGATGGAGTTGGAGGTGACTGTGTGAGCTCTGGCCGTACAGGGCTGAGCGAGAATGACGTCGTTTGATCTATGCTGTAGATTTTTGCACTTGTGCTGTTGAACAGAAACAATATAAGTCAAAGTAGATGAAGTTCGTAAATCACTCTGATGGTTTTTCCTACATATGCAGAGAATAAACGCCGAAAGGAAACCGAAAACCTATTGTTGAGTTTGTAAACACTTTTGCAATAAATCTGTAGAACTTGTACAGAAAATTTACGATTGTGGGCTACCGGGAAACGAAAACGTCTGAAACAAAGGCCACGCCAATACCTGTTGTTTGTGAGGAGTGGTGTTGTCCCACTGATAGTAATGACGATGACAGTGATTATGCGGGTATGGCATTAATTCCTCAAGGTTTAACCTGGGATGAGTTAATAACCCAACAGGGATCTCAAGCTGTCAAAAGAAGCTTCTGAATTACTGGCTTCCAACAAAAATGTACTGGATCAAGGAACCAAAATTACCCTTTACCATACAACAGAAAAAGTATGCTACCCTTCTTGCTCTTGAAATGGTTCATCTGAGGCAAAATATCCCAGATGAGCCATTCCAGTTGAAATAAATCTCTACTGTAATTACATAATAGTTTTAGTTCAACAGAACGTCATGAGAAAATATCTCTTTCAAGATATGATTAAACAATATGTAGAATAAAAGTAAACACTCATTTTGTTTCAATGAGAAGCGCAGCATTCACCTAATTTGGGTATGAATAGGTTCTCAGATTGTTTACTAGCTTGTGAAGATACTATTTCTTAAGATTTCTTCTTGATTTATTTCACAATTAGTTTGTCACCCATAGTAAAACATAATACTCAGTTTTTCTTAGTGTCAACTCTTTTACCCATTAACAAGACAAAAAACGTAGTCTCATTACCAAAACCTCTTTTTACACAGAAGGAGCTCATAAGTCAACTCAGCTAACAACTATGCACTATCTGATTTGGGATGCATACAGTTCTATATAACACAAAATTGTTGTCCAAAATGTTCTAGAATTTCCTTTGTCCAAATTATTATTAGAACGACATCTGGTTTTACAAACAGTGGCGATTTATGCAAAAATTATACCTTTTTATGGTTATAAAAATGCGATTTGCAAAAGAAATCTTATATATTCCTGTAATAATATTTAGAAATATAAAAATCCCCAATGTTCCAAAATTTGTTTACATATTGCAGTATTAAATTATTATGTCAAGCAGAAATTTTCTGGTGAAGTTGACTGTAGTTTTTGAATACACTGAAGACTATTGTCTGGTAAAGAATCAATTACGTTTTTCTACATCTCATATGACACTTGGAATTTTGCTGAGTATATGTCATATACGGGAAAAACTGTATATATGAAATGAAATCCAATAAAAACCTTTAAGGTTAACAATACCTTTTAAATATAGACTTCTGTAAAGTTAAATCTGTAGGATGAAAATACTTCAAAGTATCGTGTACCTATATAAGAGTCGTAACTCTCATACTTTACGATCTAAATCGGAATAAATGTTAAACAAACGGATGTGGTTCAAATGGCTCTCAGCACTATGAGACTTAACATCTATGGCCATCAGTCCCCTAGAACGTAGAACTACTTAAACCTAACTAACCTAAGGACATCACACAACACCCAGTCACCACGAGGCAGAGAAAATCCCTGACCCCGCCGGGAATCGAACATGGGAACCCAGGCGTTGGAAGCGAGAACGCTACCGCACGACCACGAGCTGCGGACAAACGAATGTGTAATCGTATCCTTCGGTTTTGCCCAGGCTGGTGTCGTAATGACCTGTTGAGCCAGGAAGCCCTTCATTTTTATTTTTTATACTCTCAAGAAGACATTCTCGTGTTTTGCACGCAATTAGTGGACTCCTGAGGAAAAATATCTTCCTGAATGTTTTCTACTCGATTTTCTTGTATTTGGGCACAGCTCAAAGCAAGTTTGAAATTTTTACTAATTCACAACGGTAACAAATTTAGTTCAATGTCAGCTGCTCCCTCAAGGGAAATGAAAGAAGGACATAAAACCGTAGTTTTGATCTTTGAGAAGATGAAGTCTCATAAACATCAATTGATGGTTTGTCTAGACTTATGAACGGTAAACTTTCTCCTTGGTTTGCAATGTGCTTCTTGTGACTCTGGAATAGCAGAGACAAAAAACATCACAGTGTTGAAAAAGAACGGCCAAAGAGAGAAAACATGTACGGAGGGAGGAAGAATGTCATTATCGACCCCTTAGTTGAACGAGAGACAATCATTTGTCGTCCACTGCATATCAAGTTGGGCCTTTTGAAGCAGTTTGTAAAGGCTTTTGATAAGAACGGGTCACGCTTTGCATATACAGGGAAAAATGTCTGAGCTGAGAACGGAAAAATTCAAGCAGGAATATTTGACTATCCACAAATAAGACAACTCTGCATATGAAAACTGTCCAGGAACGCTACCAAGGAAGATCGGATATGCACGTGATGGCAGTTTACTGCTCGAATTTAAAAATGGACCGCTCCATAATACAAACTGCCATTTCTAGATGTCCTGGTCACAAGGGACGGCGAAAACCTGGGACACAGCGTGTATCGAAAACCGACACACACGGACCGATACCTGCACAAACTGTCAAACCACCACCCGAGCCAGAAAAGAGGCATGATTAGTACGCTCGTAACGAGAGCAGGACGAATATGTGAGCCTCAACACCTCAAACGAGAAATGCAACACCTGGAAACTGTTCTGAGGAGCAATGGGTACTCCACAAATTACATTAGAAGTGTAACAGAGCCAAACACTCGGCGAAGTAAGGAACCAGAAAAAGAAATGTCGGGTACGGCCTTTCTGCCATACATTCCCAGAGTGACGGACAGAATCGGCCGTATATTGCGCAAACATGGCGTAAAGACGATTTTCAAACCGACAAGGAAGATCAAAGAGTGTCTTAGATCGGCGAAGGAGAAAAGACACCCACTTGCAATGTCGGGAATATACCGCATACCTTGCACTTGCGGAAAAGTTTATGTCGGAATGACTGGACGATCCATTAACACCAGGATCAAAGAGCATAAGCGACATTGCAGGTTAGGGCAGGTGGAGAAATCGGCCGTGGCAGAGCACGCACTGAATGAGACCGACCACGTTATAAAATTCGCCGACACGGAAGTTCTGGCTGTAGAGAAGCACTATCACACGCGCTTGTTCAGAGAAGCTGTAGAAATCCAAAAACACGCGAACAGTTTCAACAAGAAAGAGGAAAGCCTTAAGGTAAACGGATCCTGGCTTCCCGTACTGCAGCGAACGACCGTCGCAGGTAGCAAGAGGAGAACCGCACCGGAAATGACCGCGGAGAAGCCCTCGGACGTTGGCGCGCCAGGTACATATAGTCTGCGGCCGCGAGCTCGCCTCCAGTTCACCACCGGCAATGGAGAGTGAAGCTTTGACAATGCCAGCCACTCGTGCTGGCGAAACGTCAGAAAAATCATTACATGAACGTCGGCCGAAAAACCCGAGACAGAAGCCAATAGGCAGTTTGTGGCTCCATAATACATTCAAGAATGTCATGGAAAAGAAGCTTCCTAAATGTTCAGGGACTGGATGTTATCATCAATGACTTTTTTATTTAGAATAGAATTATATTTATATAATACAATAGTAAAACTATTGTTGCATTTTTTATCCATGGACTTATATTAAAACAGTATAACATATATTTCACTAAAATCTTGTATTTTAGAATTTTTAGCTCCTAGGCAAATATTAATGAATTGTTTGAATTCAAGGCATGAAATTCTTAGAAAATCACCTCAAAACACTCCGGTGTTATGCAAATAAATAGCACTTCACACGAATTTTAATGCTATCGTCTTCAGTCAAGGCTAATTAATTCAATTATAGTAAGAAACATCAAAGTTGGAGCATTTTAAACATTTCATAGGATTTTTAGCCAGCTCATTGTTACACTAATAATAATCTATGATTATGATAGTGAGTATTATCTTTCTCTCTGTGCTCTGTGGTAATGAAGATTAGAATGCAACGTACCTTGAATCAGAATTATTACAAAGGGGCACTATCTTACTTGAAAGGGCAGTTTAGAAAATTAGTCATAACCTTGTTCAAGGAGCCGTAATATCATTTGCCTGAAATTAGTTAGAGAAACATGAGGAATTGTTAATCTTCCTGAACAAGAGTCCAGTGTTTCCATGGCTGCACCACATCGTACATAAAATTCAATGTGGACTGCTCATGTGCTGCAAGTATTTTTTATTATCTGTTGTTGGATTTTGCTGAAGGAACAAGTTGGGTTGGCTACACCAAAAATAGCTACCTCACGGGAACTGGCCAATGCGAAGGCTGTCGTGATAAAATAAAACGTTATAAACTACACAGAGGGCATTCACCAAATTTCATTAATAAAACCCAGCAGGGTGGCGAAGTGGGATGACCCAGTAGTCACAGTTAGGAGATCAGTGGTTTGTATCTCTATCAGTCGATCCACATTTAGGTTTCCTGCAGTTTTCCAAGCATAAGCTTCGATAGGAGACTGCTGAGAAAGAAACTTAAATGTGGATGGCCTGACAGAGATTCGAACCACTGCCCTCCTGACTGTGAGTCCTGAGTCTTCCCACTTCGCCACCTTGCTGGGTTTGTGCTTTTGTCTAAGGAAAGGAGTATACTCCTACATAGAAATATGGAAGTGATTGCGCATGCGCAGGCCCACGTGTCTGTGTGTGTGTGTGTGTGTGTGTGTGCGCGTGTGCGTGTCTGTGTGTGTGTGAGACTGTGAGCTCGTGGTCATGTGATCGGTGGAAGGCAGGCTGGGGCGACGGTAGCAGACACGCGAAGGCGTACCTCCAGGAACGTTACGACGCTTTTCTCGTGTGTCGGATAGCCAGATGACGGATTTACTACCGTTCCTGTTCCCTTGAACAATCTTATAGTACACAGCCATCTCTGCAGAAGCAGAGAAAAAAGGAGGAACTTCGTAACTTGGTCATTTCTAGCACTAGTCGATATCTACATCTACAGGGCGTCGATACAAATATCGAACAACGTAAAGTACAACATCTTACCACGCCTAACGCGACGAAGGAAAAAACAGCTTCTAGTCGTCACAGAATGGCAAAGTACAGGTTCTGTGCAGTTTTCAGGGGAATATTGTAGAATTGTTCCTGGAAAATTTTGGGAACTTCAGGTAGTGATGATGGAAGTGAGTAGTGATCACGTACATGCCATGCTGAATAATGGTGAGATCTGTCACTATGGTGACCAGGGAAGATGCGACAACTCAATCTCTTGGTCACAAACCATTCCTGGACGATGTGAGCTGTGCGAACATGAACCATGTCTTCTTGGAACACAGCATCTACATCTACATGATTACTCTGCTGTTCGCAAGAAAGTGCCTGGCAGAGGGTTCAATGAACCATCTTCAAGCTGTCTCTCTACCGTTCCACTCTGAAACGGTGCGCGGAAAAAACGAGCGCTTAAATTTTTCTGTGCGAGCCCTGATTTCTCTTATTTTATCGTGATGATCATTTCTCCCTATGTAGGTGGGTTTTCGCAATCGGAGTAGCAAACTGGTGATTGAAATATCATGAGAAGATCCCATCGCAACAAAAATTGCCTTTCTTTTAATGATTGCCACGCCAATTCACGTATCATGTCGGCGGCACTATCTCCCCAACTTCGCGGTAATACAAAACGAGCTGCCCTCTTTTATACTTTTTCGATGTCATCCGCCAGTCCCATCTGATGCGGATCCCACACCGCACAGATACACTCGAGAATAGGGCGAACAAGCGTTGTGTAAGCAGTCTCTTTAGAAAACCTGTCGCACCTTCTAAGTGTTCTGCCATTGAATCTCAGGCTTTGGTTTGGTCTATCCAGAACATTATCTATGTGATCGTTCCAATTTAGAGTATTTGTAATTGCAATCCTTAATTATTTAGTTGAATTTACACCCTTCAGATTTGTGTGACTTCCGCGAAACGAAATTCAGCGGATTTCTTTTAGCACTCATGTGAATAACTTCACATTTTACTTTACTCAGGGTCAACTGCTACTTTTCGCACCATACAGATTCCTTATCTAAATCATTTTGTAGTTTGTTTTGGTCATCTGATGACTTTACAACACGGTAAATGACAGCATCATCTGCAAACAATCTAAGACGGCTACTGAGATTGTCTTCTATGTCGTTAATATAGATCACGAAAAATGGAGGGCATATAACACTGCCTTGGGGCACGCCGGATATTACTTCTGTTTTACTTTATGTCTTTCCGTCTATTACTACGAACTGTGACCTTTCTGACAGCAATTCACGAACCCAATTTCACAACTGATGCGATATTCCATAGCCACGCAGTTAGGTTAGAAGACGATTGTGGGGAACGGTGATGATAGCCTTCTGGAAACTTAACAATATGGAATCAATTTGAAATCCCCTGTCGATAGCTCTCATTACTTCATGACTATAAAGAGCTAGTGTGTTTCAAAAGAACGATATTTTCTGAATCAAGTGCTGACTACGTGTCAAAAATGGTTCAAATGGAATTGAGCACTATGGGACTTAACAACTGAGACCATCAGTCACCTAGAGTTTAGAACTTCGTAAAACCTAACTAATCTAAGGACATCACACACATCCATGGCCGAGGCAGGATTCGAATCTGCGACCGTAGCGGCCGCGCGGTTCCAAACTGAAGGGCCTAGAACCGCTTGGCCACAGTGGAAGGCGTCTACGTGTCAATTAACCGTTTTCTTCGCCGTACTTCATAATGTTCGAATACAGTATATGTTCCAAAACCCTACTGCAAATCGACGTTAGTGATATGGGCCTGTAATTGAACAGATTACTCCTGCTTCCTGTTTTGGGTATTGGTCAAGTATGCTTTCACAAGCATTTACGCTTCGAGTGGGCTTATGAGCTAATTGTTCAAAACAGTTTTCTGAGAAAGCCCCAGTAAAATTTCGGATGACGTTTTATGCCTGCCGCCAGCTTTAACGTATAATTTTTCCAGCATATCGAGGGTAGATTAAAGTCACCACCGACTATTACTGTATGAATGGGGTACCTATTTTAAATGAGACTCAAGTTTTCTTTGAACTGTTCAGCAACTGTGTATTCTGAGTCGGTGGGTCGGCAAAACAACCAAATTAATAAATGGTACTAATGGCTCTGAGCACTATGGGACCTAACATCTGAGGTCCCCTAGGACATAGAACAGCTTAAACCTAACTAAACTGAGTACAGCACACACATCCATGCCCGAGGCAGGATTCCAACCAGAGACCGTAGCGGTCGCGCGGCTCCAGACTGAAGCGCCTAGAACCGCTCGGACACGGCGGCCGGCCCCAATTGATAGTTTAGTCAAGTTGTCAAGTATAACCTCTACCCATACTATTTCGCAGGAACTATGTATTTCTACTTCACTACAAGGCAAACTATTTCTGACAGCAATAAATACTCCACCACCAATTGTATTTAACCTATCCTTTCTGAAAACTGTTAGATCGTTAGAAAAAATTTCTGCTGAACTTGTTTCCGGCTTTAGCCAGCTTTCTGTACCTATAACTATTTGAGCTTCAGTGCTTAGTATTAGGACTTGGAGCTCTGGTTCTTTCCCAACACAGCTACGACAATTTACAACCACAATACCGATCGTTTCAACAGCTAACTTACTGTGTTTTACCTGCCCCCTTTTACACGGACGCCCTTTCTGAGGTTCCCTGAGTCCCGATTCTAAACAAAACCGCCCAGTCCCTTTCGCACAGCCCCCGCTACCCGTGTAGGAGCTTGGTGTGTGTAGTGGACTGCTGACCTATTCAGCGGAACCCGGAAACCCACCACCCGAAGGCGTAAGTCAAGGAATCTGCAGCATACACCGTCACAGAACCGCCTGAGCCTCTGATTCAGACTCTCCAATCGGCTCTGCACCAAAGGACCACATTGCGTTCTATTGAGGATGCTGCAGATCACTATTGGAGAGCAAATATTGTACCATGAAATGGATCTGATCAGACAAAATTGACACACAATGCTTGGCAGTAATATGACCTTGCAGAGTAGCCACGGGGTCCAAGGAATACCAGGGTATGGCTGACCGAATCATCACCGAACCCTCGCCATGTTTCACTCTTGGCAGCAAGCTGTCTGTATCGTAGGCCTGGGACATGCATATGCCAGACTTTAACTCGGGCAGCAATTGGAAACAGTGTAAAACAAGACTCAGCCAACCAAATGACATTCTTCCATTGCTCCATATTTATGTTTTTATGGCTTCAGTACCACACTTTCCTGATACACCCATTCCAGTCGCTAATGCTTGGTTTGAAATTCCACATCGGCCTGCAGTTCTCTGCTTATGAAGACCCCTTCCTGTTGTTTTGTTGCTGACAGGGTACTCGAGTGCGACATTGAGTTCCACAGTGACTATTATAGCTCTTGTCCTCTTATTTTTCGTCACAGTCCTCTTTAATGATGATCTGCTCTGGTTACTGAACACACACTTTCGTTCGCATTGTGACTAAGAGGGCGCCCTCTTTGTATTCGGTATAAACCTTTGATATGGTGCCTCATGAAACACTAACCACTTCAGCTACTTGGTAACAGAAGCAAATACCACAAAATCACCAACAATCTGTCCTTTTATGAATTCACTTACCTCTGACATAACACACTTACAGCTACACGGACACTCTTCTGACCACGACTGACACTTGCAACGTATTGAGAGCATTGCACAGGTGCCGTTCGTGATCAAATACAACAGCGCACCCAGCAGGTTCGGCTAGTATCTGCAGTTATGTTCAAGAATGCTTTGTATTTCTCGCAATGCTTCCATGTTTTTGTCCTACACCCTTATATCTACATCCATAGTCGAACCCCTGTATATCTACATCCATACTCTGCAAACCACTATGAAATGTATGGTAGAGTGTACTTCCACCCGGCCTGTGTGGCCGAGCGGTTCTAGGCGCTACAGTCAGGAACCGCGGGACCCCTACGGTCGTAGATTCGAATCCTGCATCGGGCATGGATGTGTGTGATGTCCTTAGGTTAGTTAGGTTTAAGTAGTTCTAAGTTCTAGGGGACAGATGACCTCAGAAATTTAGACCCATAGTGCTCAGAGCCATTTGAACCATTTGGTAGTTGCAACTGAACTAATTAGGGTTTCTTCTCCTTTCATTCACGTACAGATTTCGAGTAAAATGACTGTTTATACGCCTTTATACTGTCTGTAGTTAACTTAATCTTGTCCTCTCGATCCCTGTAGGGGCGTTGTAGTATATTCCAAAATTCGTCTACTAAAACTGGTTCCTGACACTTTGTATGTAGGTGTCTGCCAGTCCAGTTTCTCCAGAATTTCCGTGACACTGTCCTGCAGATCATACAAACATATGATCATTGCTGTTGTCTTTCTCTGTATATGTTCAGTACTCTTGTTCGTCCTATTTGGAAAGGATTTACATCACCATCTACATGGTTACTCTGCAATTCACACTTAAGTGCCTGGCAGAGGTTTCATCGAACCATTTGCATACTACTTCTCTACCATTCCACTCTCGAATAGCACGTGGGAAAAAGGAACACCTAAATCTTTCCGATCGAGCTCTCATTTCTCTTATTTTATTATAATGATCATTTCTCCGTACGTAGGTGGGTGTCAAAAAAAGATTTTCGCGTTCGAAAGAGAAAGTTGGTGATTGAAATTTCGTAAATAGGTTTCGCCGCAAAGAAAGCCGCCTTTGTTTCAGAGACTGCCACCCCAACTCGCGTATCATATCAGTGACACTCTCACCCCTATTCCGCGGTAATACGAAACGAGCTGCCCTTCTTTGCACTTTTTCAATGTCCTCCGTCAATCCCACCTGGTAAAGATCTCACACCACGCAGCAATATTCCAGCAGAGGACGGACAAGTATAATGTAGGCCGTCTCTTTACTGGGTTTGTCACATCTTCTAAGTGTTCTGCCAACAAAGCACAGTTTTTGTTTCGCCTTCCCGACAATATTATCTATGCGGTCTTTCTGATTTAAGTTGCTTGTAGTATTTAGTGGAATTGACAGCCCTTAGATTTGTGCGATTTATCGTATACCCAAAATTTATTGGATTTCTTTTAGTACCCATGTGGATGACCTCGCACTTTTCTCTGTTTAGTGCCTATTGCCACTTTTCGCGCCATACAGAAATTCTCTCTAGATCATTTTGTAATTAGAATTGATCGTCTGATGATTTTACTAGACAGCAAATTAAAGCGTCATCTGCAAACAATCTAAGGGGGCTGCTCATATTATCACCTAAATCATTTATGTAAATCACAAACAGCATAGGGCCCATGACACTGACTTGGGGAACGCCAGATATCACTTCTGTTGTACTCGATCATTTACCGTCTATCACTGCGAACTGTGACACTAGAGCAATATTCTAGGAAGGGTCGTATGAGTGTTGAGTAAGCAGTCTCATTTGAAGACTGAGAACTTCCTAGTATTCTACCAATGAAACGAATTCTGCGCTCTGCTTTGCCTACAGCATAGCAAATGATACGGAATTATTCAGTTTACAGGGTACGTATATGTGACGACTGTTTACATTAATGATTACATTTATTTTGTCGTACTCGCTCAACTACATTTAAAAATATTTCCTTTCTCAGGCTACCGGCTTTTAAAGAGAACTTCGTCCATGAAGTAGAACTGGGTTGTCCAGGGAAGATGATTATAATTTATATTTAAATCTTGCTGCGCTACTTATCAGACATATTACGCTATTGTGCCAATGGCCAAAAATTTTTTGCAGCGCTCTGAACTTCTTTGTGAGCCACTGACTGCTTTAATAATGGTTAATAAAGTACATTTTTTCCCATAGTTTTGTAGATGTGTAAATCACTATTCTTCTCAAATTGTGGTGGATTATTTATGACGAATTTGTGACATCACAGTTAAAACTGAAGTGATATCAGGTGTTCCCCAGGAAAGCGTCGTGGGACCTCTGCTGTTCCTGATCTATATAAATTACCTGGGTGACAATCTGAGCAGTTCTCTTAGGTTGTTCGCAGATGATGCTGTAATTTACGGTCTAGTAAGGTCATCCGAAGACCAGTATCAGTTGCAAAGCGATTTAGGAAAGATTGCTGTATGGTGTGGCAGGTGGCAGTTGACGCTAAATAACGAAAAGTGAGTGATGATCCACATGATTTCCAAAAGAAATCCGTTGGAATTCGATTAGTTGATAAATAGTACAATTCTCAAGGCTGTCGATTCAACTAAGTACCTGGGTGTTAAAATTACGAACAACTTCAGTTGGAAAGACCACATAGATAATATCGTGGGGTAGGCGAGCCAAAGGTTACATTTCATTGGCAGGACACTTAGAAGATGCAACAAGTCCACTAAAGCGACACCTTACACTACACTCGTTTTGCATTATCAAGTAATAGGTGAGAGAGTGTGGCAGATATGATACGCGAGATGGGATGGAAGTCATTAAAGCAAAGACGTTTATCGTCGCGGCGAGACCTATTTTCGAAATTTCAGTCACCAACTTTCTCTTCCGAATGCGAAAATATTTTGTTGAGCCCAACCTACATAGGTAGGAATGATCATAAAATAAAATAAGAGAAATCAGAGTTCGAACAGAAAGGTTTAGGTGTTCGTCTTTCCCGCTCGTTGTTCGGGAGTGAAATGGTAGAGAGATAGTATGATTGTGGTTCGATGAACCCTCTGCCAAGCACTTAAATGTGAATTGCAGAGTAATCATGTAGATGTAGATCTAGATGTAGATGTAAAATGCATAGCTCCTTGAAGAAGTACCTACATGACGACCGTGTGTGAACATCACTTATTATTACTTATTATTCTTACTGCTCGCTTTTGGGCAATCAGTACCTTATTTCTAACTGTTAATGTCCCAAGAAAATTACTACATGAGTCATTATTCAGAGTAAATACGCAAAATATGTTAGTATGTTGTTTCCAAGACTAGCAATTATACGAGGAACAAAAGGAGCTGAACTTAACTGTTTGAGAAACTCAGCAACACGTTTCTTCCAGTTCAAGTTTTCATCAGTATGTAGACCCCAAATTCTAAAGCATTCTACCCTGTTTATTGACTCCTGTTGTTGTGCCACGTCTATTGTTGATATTACTCTGTTTATTGTACAGAACTGGAAAAAAAATGGTTCAAATGGCTCTGAGCAGTATGGGACTCAACTGTTGAGGTCATTAGTCCACTAGAACTTAGAACTAGTTAAACCTAACTAACCTAAGGACATCACAAACATCCATGCCCGAGGCAGGATTCGAACCTGCGACCGTAGCGGTCTTGCGGTTCCAGACTGCAGCGCCTTTAACCGCACGGCCACTTCGGCCGGCTCCTACAGAACTGAATATAGTGTATTTTCCCAAAAATTTAGGGAGAGTCCAAGTTCCGAGAATCAGTTAATAACCCTTTGAAAAACATCTTTAACAATGTCTTCTGATGCTTTCCCTTTAATGGCACTTCTTAAAACACAAGCATCATCTGTAAAAAGGAAAAGTTTTGCGATCAGCTTTAATTCCACAAGGAACTGTTGTGCACAGGGACCGTAGACTACGAGGAAGGAAACAAACACAGCACTCAGTCGTATTTCCATTTCTTTTCTTACTCTTGCATATGCGAAGAGCCGGCCGCGGTGACCGAGCGGTTCTAGACGCTTCAATCCGGAACCGCGCGACTGCTACGGTCGCAGGTTCGAATCCTGCCTCGGGCATTGATGTGTGTGATGTCCGTAGGTTAGTTACGTTTAAGTAGTTCTACGTTCTAGAGGACTGATGACCTCAGATGTTAAGTCCCATTGTGCTCAGGGCCATTTGAACCATATGTGAAGACGGCTACTTAGAGCCGAAATCTAGATATGCAATTAGTAAAATAGGTCGCAAATAATTGCCGTGTGTCTCTTCTTCCTTAAATACTGCGATCATCCCGTTTCATTCCTTCAAAACCTGTTACATCCAAGTATTTGTATGTGTTGACAGATTCAAATTAAGACTCGTTGATATTGTAGTTACAAAATACTGCATTGTTTTCGTTTTCATAAGTACGTAATTTTGCATGCTTAGGATTTGAAGCAAGTGTCCAGGTGTTCATCACTCTGAAATTCTATCAAGATTAGACTGAATATCTGTGGACCGTGTTTCAGGCAGCTGTTAAATGTAAATAACTACACCATCTGCCAAACGTCTGAGGTTACCGTTAATATTTTCTGCACTGTCATTAATTTTCAACATGAACAGCAAGGGCAGCATCACACTTTGCTCGGGAACAGGGTGTCCCAGGAGGAATGGTCAATATTCAGGGATGTTACAGGAACGATCGTTTGAAGCAAAAAACTTCATACAGGCATATGTCCTATTCCGAATGATTTTCGAGACAGAACACAGTTAATGTACATCGTTATGTATTTTCTGTGTTCTTCAATAAATTGCCACCATCACCCATGTACAACAGTTACTAAATATAACATTATTAGTTTAACAAAGTATCAGCTCAAAAATATGTTTTTAGCACATTCATCTCCAAGTATTATCGTACACGTCACATCACAGCTGATGTCCGGTGCACAATCAGTGTTCGAGTATCCCAGCGCCAAGTTCAATGCATTTGTTCACTCTTGGAGAACATGTTGTGTTGCCTGTCTGAGTGCCTCAGCACGTTCCCTAATGAGGTTAGCAGTGTCCATGATGCGACCATGCGGTTCATCTCTCGTACATATCTTTCGCTTGTACATCTGAAACTTCATCAAAACTCAAAGTCAAAAATCTAATGACGTAATACCTGGTGATCTTAGTGGCCAGTTAATTGGAGTACTACGACCAAATCAGCGACTAGGGAAGTGCCGCCGAGAGGTTTTCTCATACGTCTGGTAAAATGTAGAGGGTCTCCATAATGCTGGAAGTACATTGCAGTTCCTGAGGCCAAGAGAACGTTCTCAAGTTTTCAAGATGCAAATCATTCTGTCTTGTGATTCGCTCTTCTAAACTGAGTGAACCTATCAGCATTTTACCGATCCTGTCACACCAGACAGTGATCGTAAAAAGAACTTGTAAATTGGTTTCCACTGTAGCGTGCAGATTTTCCAGCGGCCACCGATAATTATTGAGTGTGTTGTTGATTAAGTTCCATATAAACGCGTCTACATGAGCAAAAAGTATTAATGGAAGCAAATGACGATTGTCATGTAACCAGTGACAAAATTTAATTACGATGCTATTATCGCTATTATGAAAATTGTGAAAAGGTAGTATGTAGAATGAGTAAAAGTAACCAGCGAGGGCGAGGCCACAGCAGCTGCGACAGCGGCGCTTCCCAGGGGAGTGACACGCCAGAAGGCGACCTGGCTGCTCTTTGCTCTGCGGTTGAGGAGGCGGTTGTGCGTGGTTCTGAACCAATGCCCCTCAGACAGGCGACAGTGTGGCGGCAGACAAAGCCTGGTCTCGAACCATAGGCTGCTCCTGGCGCTGCCCAGCCGTCTCATTGGCCAGTGGTGTTCCAGCATTGTAGTGCGCCTACTCAGCAATTACCAAGTCCCTGACTCGAATAACATCCTATCCTCAAATTGAGCCTCATTTATACTCAAGTGGCTTGTAGTGAAATTGCGTGATTATGGAATATCGCCTCAGTTATGTGACAGGTTTTATGATTTTCAGTCCGAGAGGTCACAGCTCGTAGTAATTGACGGAAAGTCATCGAGGAAAACAGATGTGATTTCTCGTGTTCCCCAAGGTAGTGTTACAGGTCCTTTGCTGTTCGTTATCTATATAAACGTTTTGGGAGACAACCTGAGCGTTTGATCTTTCCGCATTGTATACGACATTGGAATAATAGAGAATTGTGATGGTGGTTCGATTAGCCCACTGCCAGGCACTTAAACGTGATTTGCAGAGTATCCTTGTAGATGTCGATGTAGATGTAGATTCTTTACTGCGTGGGGCAATTCACCATTGCGCTAAGCTATACTTGCTTCACAACTTATTTACGCATCTATTATTCTGCCCTATTTGTCGACGTAGCATGGCTGATGGCCAGCGCTGTCACTATAATACTCCGTGGTGACCTCCATGCTACTTTCAGCGCTTACAAATAAGTTACATGCCATGTACCAGTAACAGAGTATGCTTACTACACGACAAGTATCCACGCGGAGAGTGAGGTGACGTCTCGAGCACGACGGACTATCAGTGCAGAAACCATTGCTGCTGCAACCCTTGACACAGTAGCAGAGGGAGGTGTGGTGAAAACGCTAAACACAGGAGTGGCGCCATGACACTCTTTCTGCGTATACCAGCATGGTTTTTCAGCTTTCCCATCATCGTCACAGATGCCCCAATACCTGGCATCATGCTATTGAGGGCCAATGCGTAAAGGAAATGTCTACATCTGGTCCTTAAGGCCGGTAACTTGGACAGCGGCCGTTACATTTTCGACTCCTTAAGGCCAGTGATATTGCCTTATATTTGAGGTCTCCAAAACGTTATGTTTCACCAAGAGGATGCACGACCGCATGTAACCACACTCTCCAAACATACCTCTATACTGAGGGTGTACAACTGTAGTCCTCGCCAACACGTTCTCCAGATCTCTCGCTCATTGAATACATTTGGTCACGGGTTGCCAAGAGACTAGGATGCTTGCACTTGACACTACGATTGGCATGTAACTGAAGCAGCATAGTGTGCTGCACCCATACCACTCATATAATCTCAGTTCAACTCAATGCCCAGCCAAATTAGAGTCATTGTTGCTACCAGAAGTGGCAATTCTGTGTACAGCTTGGGCCACTCTTATTAATGTGACCGCCTGACAAAAGACTGAATGACCACCTTTTGCAGCGTGAGACGTGTAGAAAGAGTCACTGAGGTTCTAGGTGTACAGAGAGGGATGTTGTGTCTATGCCGACTCCAGGGCCATAGCCAGCTGAGATAGGTTTCTCGGTTGAGGCTCCATGGTGGGATCGAGCTGGTCCCACAGATTCTCAACTAGGTTTAATCCGGAGGGGTTGACGGACACGGGAGAACAGTTTACTCATCCTGGTAAAGCCAGTGAAAACATTGCCCAAATAATAACGCTGCCTCCTGTTTGCAGGGTGTTTCGTTTTATACATTCCTATGGAACATAATACGTGATTTCCTCTGAAAAAGACAGCTGTCGAGACACTCAGTGGCCGCCAGTTGAAGCATTGGCGTGCAAATCACAGCCTTTGCCGCCGATTACTTGCAGTCAGCATGGGTGCATGAACCAGAGACCTGCTCCAGGGCTCATACACAGCGAGGTTCGCTGAACGGTCGTTGAGGAGACACTGTTGCTACCTCCTTGGGTCATCTAGGTGGTCAATTTCTTAGCAGTTGTACGTCTATTCCCATATGCACAACTCCATAGCCGTCGTTAACCTCTATTATCTATGGCCCGTGGAGCACCATAGATGCCTCAATGCCAGGTTTGGATGCGGAGTATACTTTAACCACAGTGGCACATGAACAATCTACAAAAATTGCCATTTCGGAAATACTTCCTCCCTTGGCCCGAAAGCCAATGATCATACTCTTTTAGGCATCACATAAATCACTCCATTTCCATATTGCGATAACTACTGCACTGTTTTCCGCATCCCCCCGACACTGCTGGTGGTGTCACCTGTCACTTCATATCTTTGGTGATTATTGCATGTTGACGTCGAACACAGGCGGTGGTGACATTAATGTTACTGGACCGTGTAAAATTCGGAACCTGTATGCTTCCAAATCACCTACAGATTTATTCACGTATTCTTTCTACTACAGTGTATAAGCACTATGAGTAAAATGTCATTATAGTCTATCCTTCTTGGTGAGCAGTTTCAATGGCCAGCAATGTATTTTCGATCGTTCTTACAATGTGCTACAAGGGTGTCATCAACTATTACCACCGGCGGATTCTGATTTCTATTAAAAAAGAATGTTTGCATATATCTCCACAGCTGTCAGGTGTTGCAAGTATGAAGCTAGTAATGGTTTCCCACGAATTAGCATTTCAGAACATAACGTGTCATCTAGCACTGCAGCTGTTTCCCAGCTAGTGGAAGTGGAGTGTTCTGCTTTTGCACAGATATTAATTACACAACGAAACTAATTTTTGTTGAGGGAAGAGCAGTAGAAAGAAAGAAGATAATTTCAATAGCCCATCATTCTGTATTGCACAGCGTGGTCACCAAAGATATTAACAAAAAAAGGAAACTAGTCTTCCTGCAACGAAGACGAAGGAGACAAAAAGAAACGTTGTGGCTCAAATCCTCAACGACGACGGTATGATTATGTACTGAATACTTCCTCAGTGGGAGAACGATGGGGAAGAAATTCGTCTGCGGCTCATTCAAAGAATCGTCCTAGAAATTTCTAGAATCGATTCAAGTGAACCACAGACTACATTAATCTGAGTGGCCAGATCAATTACTCGAACTCTATTTCTACTGAGAGCAAATCTACTATCTTAGCAGAAATAAATTATTGTTCATTTAATGCATCAGACTGAAGAAGGCAAATCTATGTTGGCGCATTGCACACCTATTATCAACATTAATAATTGTTACGCCATTTTAAGGTACTCAATGAACCTAGTAATGAAGTAATTACACAGGCCAAAAACAAATAGTTTTTTTATATCTAGGATTTTAGAATTGATTATAGCTACAGTTGGGGAGTAAAAATCAAAAAGCGAAATCAGTCATCCTCTATCCGCTCCTATTTTTTTGATCATTCTTGTTTAACATGCACTTCTACATGAAATGTGCAAGTGTACCTCTGGTTTGTGCACTTCTAAATCATGTGTACGAGGATTGGTTCCTGTAGGTTTGCCCTATTGCCAGTCTGCTTCCTAATTAGTTCCAGGAATATCCACCAGATGGAGTTGGAGGTTACTGTGTGAGCTAGGCCGTACAGGGATGAGCGAGAATGGTGTCGCTTGATAGTTCAGTTAGGAAACATCTATGTTGTAGTTTTTTGCACTTGTGTTGTTGAACAGAAATAATATAAGTTAAAGTAGAAGAAGTTGTGTGAATCACGTAGATGGTTTTTGCTACATATGCAGAGAATAAACACTGAAAGGAAACTGAAAACAATCAACTATATAAAGTCTTCTGGAATAAATCTGTAAAACTTGTACAGAACATTTACGATTGTGGACTACCGGGAAATGAAAACGTCTGAAACAAAGCACACGCCAAAAATTGTAGTTTGTGAGGACTGGTGTTGTCCCTCTGATACTAATGATAATGTCAGTGATTATGCGGGTTTGGCATTAATTCCTCAGTGTTTAAACTGAGACGAGTTAATAAATCACCAGAGATCTCAGGGGCAAATAGCAATGAAGTAATTACACAGGCCAAGAACAAACTGTTTATTTATACCTAGGATTTAAGAATTGATTGTAGTCACAGTTGGGACGTTGAATCAAAAAGTGAAATCAGTCTTTCCCTATCCGCTCTTATTTTTTTGATCATTCTTGTTTAACATGCACTTCTCCATGGAATGAGCATTTGTAACTCTGGTTTCTGCACTTCTAAATCACCTGTACGAGGATTGGTTCCTGTAGGTTTGCCCTTTTGCCAGTCTGCTTCCTAATTAGTTCCAGGAATATCCACCAGATGGAGTTGGAGGTTACTGTGTGAGCTAGGCCGTACAGGGATGAGCGAGAATGGTGTCGCTTGATAGTTCAGTTAGGAAACATCTATGTTGTAGTTTTTTGCACTTATTGTGTTTCTTGAAAAGAAATAATATAAGTTTAAGTAGAAGAAGTTGCGTAAATCACTTTGATGTTTTTAGCTACATATGCAGAGAATAAACGCTGAAAGGAAACCAAAAACTTATTGTAAAGTCTTTTGAAATAAATCTGTAAACCCTGTACAAAACATTTACGATTGTGACTACGGGGAAACGAAAACGTCTGAATCAAAAGCCACTCCAATACCTGTTGTTTGTGAGGACTGGTGTTGTCCCTGTGATACTAATGACGATGACAGTGATTATGGGGATATGGCATTAATTCCTCAGGGTTTAAACTGGGATGAGTTAATACCTCACCACAGATCTCAAGCCATCAAAAGAAGCTTCTGTATTACTGGCTTCCAACAAAAATGTACTGGATCAAGGAACCAAAGTTACGTGTTACCATACAACAGAAAAAGTATGCTACCCTTCTTGCTCTTGAAATGGTTATCTAAGGCTAAATATCCCTGATGAGCCATCCCAATTTAAATAAATCGCTGTTGGAACTACGTAATAGTTTTAGTTCAATGGAACGTCATGAGAAAATGACTCTTTCAAGATATGATTAAACAATTTGTAGAATAAAGGTACTTTGTTTCAATGAGAAGCGGCAGCATTCGCCTAATTTACCAATCAACAAGACAAGAAAAACGCAGTCTCAACACCAAAACCTCTTTTTACACAGAAGGAGCTCATTTTCACGTGATTGCTGATAACAAAAACATTACACACGATGTGTCACATACAGAAGCTTAAAAGTCAACTCAGCTAACAACTATGCCTAATCCGATTTGGGATGCATACTGTTCCATGTAACACAAAATTGTTGTCCAAAATGTTCTACAATTACCTTTGTCAAAATAATTATTAGAACGACATCTGTTGTTACAAACAGTGGCGATTTATGCAAAAATTATACTTATTTTTGGTTACAAAAATGCGATTTGCAAAAGAAATTTTATATATTCCTGTGATAAAATTTAGAAATATAAAAATCCACCACATACCAAGTTTTGTTTACATATTGCAGTATTAAATTATTATGTCAAGCAGAAAACTGAAGACTATTGTCCGATAAACAATGAATTACGTTTTTGTACAGCTCATATGCCATTTGCAATTTTTGTGAGTACATGTCATATACGGGAACAACTGTATATATGACATGAAATCCAATAAAAATCTTTAAGGTTAACAATACTTTTTAAATATAGACGTCTGTAAAGTGAAATCTGTAGGATAACCACTTTTCATAATTTTATGTCTTCATGGTTTAACTCGCACTAAAGAGGTAAATTTCTAAAAGAATACTATTTCGTAAATACTTCAAAGTATCGTGTACCTATATAAGAGTCGTAAATCTCGTACTATACGATCTAAATCGGAATAAATGTTAAACAAACTGATGTGGAATCGTATCCTTCAGTTTTGCCTAGGCTGGTGTCGTAACGACCTGTTGATCCAGGAAGCCCTTCAATTTTATTTTATATCCTCTCAAGAAGACAATCTCGTGTTACGCACGAAATTAGTGGACTCCTGAGGAAATTTGTCTTCCTGAATGTTTTCTACTTGATTTTCGTGTATTTGGGCACAGCTCAAGGCAAGTTTGAAATTTTTACTAATTCACAACGGTAACAAATTTAGTTCAATGTCAGCTGCTCCCTCAAGGGAAATGAAAGAAGAACATAAAACCATAGTTTTGATCTTTGAGAAGATGAAGTCTCATAAACATCAATGGATGGTTTGTCTAGACTTATGAATGGTAAACTTTCTCCTTGGTTAGCAAAGTGCTTCTTGTGACTCTGGAATAGCAGAGACCAAACACACCACAGTAGTGTAAAAGAATGGCCAAAGAGAGAAAACATGTACGGAGGGAGGAAGAATGTCATTAACGACCCCTTAGTTGGACGAGAGAAAATCATTTGCCGTCCACTGCATATCAAGTAGGGCAGTCTGTAAAGGCTTTTGACAAGAACGCGTCATGCTTTGCATGTATAGGGAAAAATGTCTGAGCTGAGAACGGAAAAATTCAAGCAGGAATATTTGGCGATTCACAAATAGGGCAACTCTGCGTATGAAAACTGTCGACGAATGCTACCAAGGAAGATCAGATATGCACGTGATGGCAGTTTACTGCTCGAATTTAAAAATGGACCGCTCCATAATACATTCAAGAATTTCATGCACAAGAAGCTTCCTAAATGTTAAGGGACTGGATGTTACAATCAATGACTTTTTTATTTAGGATATAATAATATTTATATAATACAATAACGAAATTATTGTTTCATTTTTTATCCATGGACTTATATTTAAACAGTATAACATATATTTCACTAAAATCTTGTATTTTAGAATTTTGAACTTCTTGGCAAATATTAATGAACTGTTTGAATTCAAGGCATCAAATTCTTAGAAAATCAGCTCAAAACACTCCGGTGCTATGAAGATAAAAAGCACTTTACACCAATCTTAATGCTATCGTTTTCAGTCAACACTAGTTAATTCAATTATTGTAGGGAACATCAAAGTTGGAGCATTTTAAACATTTCATAGGATTTTTAGCCAGCTCATTGTTACACTGATAATAATGTTTTTACTCGTGAGTATTATCTTTTGCTCTGTGCTCCGTGGTAATGAAGGTTAGAGTTTATCGTACCTTGAATCAGAATTATTACAAAGGGGCACTGTCTTACTTGAAAGAGCAGTGTAGAAAGAAATTGGCCATAACCTTATTCAAGAAGCCATAACATCATTTGCATGAAATGAGTTAGAGAAACATCAGGAATTGTTAATCTTCTTGAACGAGAGTCCAGCGTCTCTGTGGCTGTGCCACATCGCACATAAAATACAATGTGGACTGCTGATGTGCTGCAGATATTGTTTATTATTTGTTGTTTGATTCTGCTGAAAGAATGAGTTTTGGGAAATACTCGAACATGTTGGGTTGGCTACACCAAAAATAGCTACTTCACGTGAACCGGCCAATGCAAAGGCCCTCGTGATAAGATAAAACGTTATAAACTACAAAGAGAGCATCCACCGCATTCACCAAATTTCGTTAATAAAACCCAGCGGGGTGACGAAGTGGGATGAACCAGGGGGCACAGTTCGGAGACCAGTGATTTGAATCTCAGTCAGTCCATCCACATTTAGGTTTAATGCAGTCTTCCAAGCATAAGCTTAGACTGGAGAATGATGAGAAAGAAACCTAAATGTAAATGCACTGAGCGAGATTCGAACCACTGCCCTCCTGACTGTGAGTCCTGGATCTTCCCACTTCGCCACCTCGCTGGGTTTATGCTTTTGTCTAAGGAAAGGAGTATTCTCCAACACAGAAATGTGGAAGTGATTGCGCATGCGCGTGTGTCTGTGTGTGCGCGCGTGTGTGTGAGTGTGTGTGTGTGTGTGTGTGTGTGTGTGTGTGAGACTGTGAGCTCGTGGTCATGTGCTCGTTGGAAGGCGGGCTGGGGCGACGGTAGCAGATACGCGAAGGCGTACCTCCAGGAACGTTACGACGCTTTCTCGTGTGTCGGATAGCCAGAAAACGGATTTACTACCTTTCCTGTTCGCTTGAACAATCTTATAGTACACAGCCATCTCTGGAGAAGCAGAGAAAGAAGGAGGAACTTCGTAACTTGGTCATTTCCAACAGTAGTCTATATCTACATCTATAGGGCATCAACACAAATATGGAAAAACGTAAAGTACAACATCTTACCACGCCTAACGCGGTGAAGGAAAATCGTTGCAATTCTAAACAGCTTCTAGTCATCACAGAATGGCGAAGTACAGGTTCTGTGCGGTTTTCAGGGGAATCTTGTACCATTGTTCCTGAAAAATATTGGCAACTTCAGGTAGTAAAGATGGAAGTGAGTAGTGATCACGCACACGCCATTCTCAATTTGACGATGAAGGCTGAATAATGGTGAGATCTGTCACTGTGGTTGCCAGGGAAGATGCGACAACTCAATCTCTTGGTCACAAGCCGGTCCTGGACGACGTGAGCTGTGCGAACACGAACCATGTCTTCTCGGAACACAGCATCTACATCTACATCTACATGATTACTCTGCTGTTCAGAAGAAAGTGCCTGGCAGAGGGTTCAATGAACCACCTTCAAGCTGTCTCTCTACCATTCCACCCTCGAACTATGCGCGGGAAACCGAGCCATTACACTCTTCTGTGCGAGCCCTGATTTCTCTTATTTTATCGTGATGATCATTTCTTCCTATGTAGGTGGGTGCCAAGAGAATGTTTTCGCAATCGGAGTAGAAAACTGGTGTTGAAGTTTCATGAGAAGACCCCGTTGCAACGAAAAACGCCTTTGTATAAATGATTGCAACTCCAATTCACGTATCATGTCTGTGGCACTATTTCCCCAACTTTGCGGTAATACATAACGAGCTACCCTTTTTGGTACTTTTTCGATGTCATCGGCCAGTCCTAGCTGATGCGAATCCCACACCACACAGAAATACTCCAGAATAGGGCGGACAACCGTTGCGTAAACAGTCTCTTTAGTAGACCTGTCACACCTTGTAAGTGTTCTGCCATTGAATATCAGTTTTTCGTTGGCTGTATCCACAACATTATCTATGTGATCATTGCAATTTATGATTTTGTAATTGCAATCTTTAATTATTTAGTTAAATTTACACCCTTCAGATTTGTGTGACTTGCCATGGAACGAAATTCAGTGGATTTCTTGTAGTACTCATGTGAATAACTTCACACTTTACGTTACTCAGGGTCAATTGCCACTTTTCGCACCATACAACTTCCTTATCTAAATCATTTTGTAGTTCGTTTTGGTCATCTGATGACTTTACAAGACGGTAAATGACAGCATCATCTGCAAACAATCTAAGACGGCTACTGAGATTGTCTTCTATGTTGTTAATATAGATCACGAAAAATAGAGGGCCTATAACACTTCCTTGAGGAACGCCGGATATTGTTTCTGTTCTACTTAATGTCTTTCCGTATATTACTACGAACTGTGACCTTCCTGACAGGAAATCACGAATCCAATTGCACAACTGATGTGATATTCCATAGCCACGCAGTTAGGTCAGAAGACGATTGTGAGGAATGGTGTCGCAAGCCTTCTGGAAATCTAAAAATATGGAATCAATTTTACATCCCCTGTCGATAGCTCTCATTACTTCAGGAGTATAAAGAACTAGTGTGTTTCAAAAGAACGATATTTTCTGAATCCCTGCTGACTACGTGTCAAAAATGGTTCAAATGACTCTGAGCACTGTGGGGCTTAACAACTGAGGTCATCAGTCCCCTAGAACTTAGAACTACTTAAACCTAACTAACCTAACGACATCACACACATCCATGCCCGAGGCAGGGCGCAGTTCCAGACTGAAGCGCCTAGAATCGCTCGGCCACGCCGGCCGGCCCCAATTAGGACTAATAGTTTAGTCAAGTTGTCAAGAATAACCTCTACCCACACTATTTCGCAGGAACTATCTATTTCAATTTCACTACAAGGCAAACTACTTCTGACAGCAATAAATACTCCACCACCAATTGTGTTTAACCTATTCTTTCTGAAAACTGTTAGATCGTTAGAAAAAATTTCTGCTGAATTTGTTTCCGGCTTTAGCCAGCTTTCTGTACCTATAACTGTTTGAGCTTCAGCTTGGAGCTCTGGTTCTTTCCCAATACAGCTACGACAATTTACAACCACAATACCGATCGTTTCAACAGCTAACTTACTGTGTTTTACCTGCCCCCTTTTACACGGACGCCCTTTCTGAGGTTCCCTGAGACCCGATTCTAAAACAAACCGCCCAGTCCCTTTCGCACAGCCCCCCCTACCCGTGTAGGAGCTTGGTGTGTGTAGTGGACTGCTGACCTATTAAGCGGAACCCGGAAACCCACCACCCGAAGGCGTAAGTCAAGGAATCTGCAGCCTACACCGTCACAGAACCGCCTGTGCCTCTGATTCAGACCCTCCACTCGGCTCTGCACCAAAGGACCACATTGCGTTCTATTGAGGATGCTGCAGATCACTATTGGAGAGCAAATATTGTACCATGAAATGGATCTGATCAGACAAAATTGACACACAATGCTTGGCAGTAATATGACCTTGCAGAGTAACCATGGGGTCCGAGGAATACCAGGGTATGGCTGACCGAATCATCACCGAAACCTCGCCATGTTTCGCTCTTGGCAGCAAGCTGTCTGTATTGTAGGCTTGGGACATGCATATGCCAGATATTAACTCGGGCAGAAATTGGAAACAGTGTAAAACAAGACTCAGCCAACCAAATCACTTTCTTCCATTGCTCCATATTTAAGGTTTTATGGCTTCAGTACCACATTTTCCTGTTACACCCATTGCAGTCGCTAATGCTTGGTTTGAAATTCCACATCGGCCTGCAGTTCTCTGCTTATGAAGACCCCTTCCTGTTGTTTTGGTGCTGACAGGGTACTCGAGTGCGACATTGAGTTCTGCAGTGACTATTATAGCTGTGGTCCTCTTATTTTTCGTCACAGTTCTCTTCAGTGATCATTTGCGATGGTTACTCAACACACACTTTTGTTCGCATTGTGACTAAGAAGGCGCGTTCCCGCTCTCTTTGTATTCGGTATGAACCTTAGATATGGTGCCTCATGAAACACTAACCACTTCAGCTACTTGGTAACAGAAGCAAATACCACAAAATCACCAACAATCTGTCCTTTTATGAATTCACTAACCTCTGACATAACACACTTACAGCTACACGGACACTCTTCTGACCACGACTGACACTTGCAACGTATTGAGGGCATTGCACAGGTGCCGTTCGTGATCAAATACAACAGCGCACCCAGCAGGTTCGGCTAGTATCTGCAGTTATGTTCAAGAATGCTTTGTATTTCTCGCAGTGCTTCCATGTTTTTGTCCAACACCCGTATATCTACATCCATAGTCGACCCCTGTATATCTACCGCTACTGTCGCAGGTGCGAATCCTGCATCGAGTATGGATGTGTGTGATGTCGTTAGTTTAGTTAGGTTTAAGTAGTTCTATGTTCTAGGGGACTGATGACCTCAGAAGGTAAGACCCATAGTGCTCAGAGCCATTTGAACCATTTGGTAGTTCCAACTGAACTAATTAGGGTTTCTTCTCCTTCCATTCACATACAATTTCGAGAAAAATGACTGTTTATACGCCTTTATACTCTCTGTAGTTAACTTAATCTTGTCCTCTCGATCCCTGTAGGGGCGTTGTGGTATATTCCATAATTCGTCTACCAAAACTAGTTCCTGACACTTTGTATGTAGGTGTCTGCCAGTCCAGTTTCTCCAGAATTTTCGTGACACTGTCCTGCAGATCAAACGAACATGTGATCATTGCTGTTGTCTTTCTCTGTATATGTTCAGCACTCTTGTTCGTCCTATTTGGAAAGGATTTACATCACCATCTACATGGTTACTCTGCAATTAACACTTAAGTGCCTGGCAGAGGTTTCATCGAACCATTTTCATACTACTTCTCTACCATTCTACTCTCGAATGGCGCGGAGAAAAAGGAACACCTAAATCTTCCCGATCGAGCTCTAATTTCTCTTATTTTATTATAATCATTAGTTCTCCCTACTTAAGTGGGTGTCAAAACAAGATTTTCGCGTTCAGCACAGAAAGTTGGTGACTGAAATTTCGTAGATAGATGAAACTGTCTTGGGGAACGCCAGATATCACTTCTGCTGTACTCGATGATTTACAGTCTATCACTGCGGACTGTGAAACTAGAGCAATGTTCTAGGAAGCGTCGTATGAGTGTTGTGTAAGCAGTCTCATTTGAAGACTGAGCACTTCCTAGTATTCTACCAACGAAACGAATTCTGCGATCTGCTTTGCCTAGAGCACTGCAAATGATATGGAATTATTCAGTTTACAGGGTACGTATATGTGACGACTGTTTACATTAATGAACACATTTATTTTGTCATACGCACTCAACTACATTTAAAAATATTTCCTTTCTCAGGCTACCGGCTTTTAAAGAGAAGTTCGCCCATGAAGTAGAACTGGGTTGTCCAGGGAAGACGATTATAATTTATATTTAAATCTTGCTGCGCTACCTGTCAGACATATTACGCTATTGTGCAAATGATCAAAAAATCTTTTGCAGCGCATTGAACTTCTTTGTGAGCTACTGACTGCTTTAATAATGGTTAATAATGTACATTTTCTCCTATACTTTTGTAGGTGTGTAAATCACTATTCTTCTCAAATTGTGGTGGATTATTTATGACGAAATTGTGACATCACAGTTAAAACAGAAGTGATGTCAGGTGTTCCCCAGGGAAGCGTCGTGGGACCTCTGCTGTTCCTGATCTATATAAATGACCTGCGTGGCAATCTGAGCTGTTCTCTTAGGTTGTTCGCAGATGATGCTGTAATTTACCGTCTAGTAAGGTCATCCGAAGACCAGTATCAGTTGCAAAGCGATTTAGAAAAGATTGCTGTATGGTGTGGCAGGTGGCAGTTGACGCTAAATAACGAAAAGTGTGAGGTGATCCACATGAGTTCCAAAAGATATTCGTTGGAATTCGATTACTTGATAAATAGTACAATTCTCAAGGCTGTCAAATCAACTAAGTACCTGGGTGTTAAAATTACGAACAACTTTAGTTGGAAAGACCACATAGATAATATCGTGGGGTAGGCGAGCCAAAGGTTGCGTTTCATTGGCAGGACACTTAGAAGATGCAATAAGTCCACTAAAGAGACAGCTTACACTACACTCGTTCGTGTGTGGGATCCTTACCAGGTGGGATTACAGAGAACATCGAAAGGGTGCAAAAAAGGGCAGCTCGTTTTGTATTATCACGTAATAAGGGGCAGAGTCTGGAAAATATGATACGCGAGTTGGGATGGAAGTCATTAAATCAAAGACGTTTTTCGTCGCAGCGAGATCCATTTACGAAATTTCAGTCACCAACTTTCTCTTCCGAATGCGAAAATATTTTGTTGAGCCCAACCTACATAGGTAGGAATGATCATCAAAATAAAATAAGAGAAATCAGAGATCGAACAGAAATGTGTAGGTGTTCGTCTTTCCCGCGCGCTGTTCGGGAGTGGAATGGTAGAGGGATTGTATGATTGTGGTTCGATGAACCCTCTGCCAAGCACTTAAATGTGAATTGCAGAGTAATAATGTAGATGTAGATGTAAAATGCACCCAAAATTTATTGGATTTCTTTTAGTACCCATGTGGATGACCTCCCACTTTTCTCTGTTCAGTGCCTATTGCCACTTTTCGCGCAATACAGAAATTCTCTCTAGATCATTTTGTAATTAGAATTGATCATGTGTGAACATCACTTATTATTACTTATTATTCTTACTGCTCGCTTTTGGGCTATCAGTACCTCATTCCTAACTGGTAAAGTCCCAAGAAAATTACTACATGAGTCATTATTCAGAGTAAATACGCAAAATATGTTAGTATGTTGTTTCCAAGACCAACAATTATACGAAGAACAAAAGGAGCTGAACTTAACTGTTTGAGAAACTCAGCAACACGCTTCTTCCAGTTCAAGTTTTCATCAGTATGGAGACCCCAAATTCTGAAGCATTCTACATTGTTTACTGACTCCTGTTGTTGTGCCACGTCTATTGTTGATATTACTCTGTTTATTGTACACAACTGAATATAGTGTATTTTACCAAAAATAGTTTTAGTTGAACAGAACGTCATGAGAAAATTACTCTTTCAAGATGTGATTAAACAATTTGTAGAATAAAGGTAAATACTCATTTTGTTTCAATGAGAAGCGGCAGCATTCGCCTAATTTGGGTATGAATAGGTTCTCAGTTTGTTTACTAGCTTGTGAAGATACTATTCCTTAATACTTCGTCTTGATTTATTTCACAATTAGTTTGTCACTCATAGTAAAACATAATACACAGTTTTTTCTTAGTGTCAACATTTTTACCAATCAACAAGTAAAAAAAACATATTCTCATCACCAAAACATCTTTTTAGACAGAAGGAGCTCATTTCCACATGATTGCTGAAACAACAACATTACACACTATGTGTCACATACAATAGCTTAAAAGTCAACTCAGCTAACAACTATGTCTAATCTGATTTGGGATGCATACAGTTCTATATAACAAAAAATTGTTGTCCAAAATGTTCTAGAATTTCCTTTGTCAAAATAATTATTATAACGACATCTGTTTTTACAAACAGTGGTGAATTATGCAAAAATTATACCTTTTTATGGTTACAAAAATGCGATTTGCAAAAGAAATTTTATATATTCCTGAAATAAAATTTAGAAATATAAAATCACACCACGTCCCATGATTTGTTTACATATTGCAGTATTAAATTATTATGTCAAGAAGAAATTTTCTGGTGAAGTTAACTGCGGTTTTGGAATACACTGAAGATTGTATATATGAAATGAAATTCAATAAAAACCTTTAAGGTTAGCAATGCTTTTTAAATATTGACTTCCGTAAAGTGAAATATGTAGGATGACCAGTTTTCATAATGTTATGTCTTCATGGTTTATCTCGCAATAAACAGGTAAATTTTTAAAGAATACTATTTCGTAAATACTTCGAAGTGGCGTGTACCTGTCGTAAATCTCATACTATACGAATTAAATCGGTATAAATGTTAAACAAATGGATGTGGAATCGTATCTTTCGGTTTTGCCCAGGCTGGTGTCGTAACGACCTGTTGATCCAGGAAGCCCTTCGTTTATATTTTTTATACTCCCAAGAAGACAATCTCGTGTTACGCACGAAATTAGTGGACTCCTGGGGAAATGGGTCTTCCTGAATGTTTTTTAGTTGATTTTCTTTTAACAATTCAAGGCAAGTTTGAAATTTGTACTAATACACAATGGTAACAAATTTAATTCAATGTCAGCTGCTCCCTCAAGGGAAATGAAAGGAGAACATAAACCCATAGTTTTGATCTTTGAGAAGATTAAATCTCGTAAACATCACTGGATGGTTTGTCTAGACTCATGAATGGTAAACTTTCTCCTTGGTTTGCAAAGTGCTTCTTGTGACTCTGGAATAGCAGAGACAAAACACATCACAGTGTTGGAAAAAAACGGCCAAAGAGAGAAAACATGTACGGAGGGAGGAAGAATGTCATTAACGACCCCTTAGTTGAACGAGAGAAAATCATTTTTCGTCCACTGCATATCAAGTTGGGCCTTTTGAAGCAGTTTGTAAAGGCTTTTGATAAGAACAGGTCACGCTTTGTATATATAGGGAAAAATGAGCTGAGAACGGAAAAATTGAAGCAAGAATATTTGACGATCCACAAATAAGGCAACTCTGCATATGAAAACTGTCTAGGAACGCTACCAAGGAAGATCGGATATGCACGTTATTGCAGTTTACTGCTCGAATTTAAAAATGGACCGCTCCTTAATACATTCAAGAATGTCATGGAAAAGAAGCTTCCTAAATGTTCAGGGACTTTTTTATTTAGAATAGAATTATATTTATATAATACAATAGTAAAACTATTGTTGCATTTTTTATCCACGGAATTATATTAAAACAGTATAGCATATATTTCACTAAAATCATGTATTTTAGAATGTTGAGCTCCTTGGCAAATATTAATCAATTGTATGAATTCATCCATTGTCGAAGCCCTGTATATCTACAAACCCTAAATATATGCAAACCACTATGAAATGTATCGCAGAGGGTACTTCCAACTGAACTAAATACCGTTTCTTCTCCTTCCATTCACGTACGGATTGCGTGAAATACAACTATTTGTACGCCTTTATACACGCTGCAGTTAACCTAATCCTGTCCTCTCGATCCTTGTAAGGGCTTTGTAGTATATTCCAAAATTCGTCTACTAAAACTGTCCTGCAGATCAGACGAACCTGTGATCATTGCTGTGTCATTTCTCTCTATACGTTCAGTACTCTTGTTCATCCTATTTGGAAAGGATCACACACACTAGAGCAATATTCTATGAAGGGTTGTATGAGTGTTTCGTAAGCGGTCTCCTTTGAAGATGGAGTACTTCCTAGTATTCTACCAATGAAACGAATTCTGAAATCTTCTTTGCCTATGGCTGAACAAATGATATGGAATTATTCAGTTTACACGGTACGTACATATGACGCCTGTTTACATTAATGAACACATTATATTTGTCCTACTCACTCAACTATATTTAAAAACATTTTCTTTTTTGAGGCTACTGGCTTTTAAACAGAAGTTCGCCCATGTAGTAGAACTGGGTTGTGCAGGGAAAATAATTCTAATTTATATTTAAATCTTGCTGCGCTGCCTGTCAGACATAGTATGTTATTGTGCAAATGATTAAAAAATTCTTTGCAGCGTATTGAACTCCTTTGTGAGTCACTGAAAGCTTTAATAATGGGTAATAAAGTTCACTTTTTCCTCTAGTGTTGCAGGTGAGTAAATCACTACTCTTCTCAAATTGTGGTGGATTATTTATGATGAATTTGTGACATCGTGGTTAAAATGCACAGCTCCTTGAAGAAGTATGAACATGACGACCGCGTGTGAACATCACTTATTATTACTTATTATTCTTACTGCTCACTTTTGGGCAATCAGTACCTTATTTCTAACTGGTAATGTCCCAAGAAAATTACTACATGAGTCATTATTCAGAGTAAATACGCAAAATATGTTAGTATGTTGTTTCCACGACTTGCTGCCATACTAAGAACAAAAGTAGCTGAACTTCACTGTTTGAGAAACTCAGCAATACGCTTCTCCTAGTTCAAGTTTTCATAAGCATGTAGACCCAAACATTTGGAGTATTCTACCCCGTTACTGACTCCTGTTCTTGTGCCGCGTCAATTGTTGATATTACTCTATTCATTGTACAGAACTGAATATAGCGCATTTTCCCAAATATTTAGGGAAAGTCCAATTTCAGAGATCCAGTTAATAACCCTTTGAAAAACGTCATTGACAATGTTTTCTGTTGCTTTCCCCCTAATAGCATTTGTTAAAACACAAGTATCATCTGCAAAAAGTACCAGTTCTGCGATCAACTTCGATTCCACAAGGAACTGTTTCGCGCAGCGACCGTGGACTATAAGGAAGGAGAGAAGCACAGCATTCCGTCGCATTTCTATTAGTTGTATTACTTTTGCATAGGTGAAGACGGCTATTTAGAGGCGAAATCGAGATAGGCAAGAGTACTAAAACTAATGGGTCGCGAATGATTGCCTTCCTTAAATTCTGCGACCATCCCGTTTCATACCTTCAAAACCTGTTACATCCAAGTATTTGTATGTGTTGACAGATTCCAATTAAGACTCGTTGATATTGTAGACTTAAAATGCTACATTGTTTCCTTTTTGCGAAGTGCGTAATACTGCATTCTTAGCACTTGAAGAAATTGTCCAGGTGTTGCATCACTCCGAAATTCTATCAAAATTAGACTGAATATCTGTGGACCGTATTTCAGACAGATCTTAATTGTAAATAAGTACACCATCTGCAAAAAGTCTGAGGTTACAGAATTTAAGGAAGAAGAGACACACGGCAACCATTCGCGACCCATTAGTTTTACTACTGTTGTATATGTAGATTTCGGCTCTAAGTAGCCGTCTTCACATATGGCTCTAAGCACTATGGGACTTAACAACTGTGGTCATCAGTCCTCTAGAACTTAGAACTACTTAAAGCTAACTAACATAAGGACATCACACACATCCAAGCCCGAGGCAGGATCGAACCTGCGACCGTAGCGGTCGCGCGGTTCCAGCCTGAAGCGCCTAGAACCACTCGGCCACAGCGGCCGGCGTTCCGTTAATATTTTCTGCACTGTCATGAATATTCAACATGAACAGCAACGGCCCCATCACACTTTCCTGGGGAATAGGGTGTCCCTGGAGTAATGGTCAATATTCAGGGATGTTACAGGAACGATCGATTGAAGCAAAAAACTTCATACAGACATATGTCCTATTCCGAATGATTTTCGAGAAACAACACATTTAATGTACATCGTTATTTATTTTCTGTATCCTTAAATAAATTTCCAGCTTCACACATGTACGCATGTACAACAGTTCGTTAATACAACACTATTCGTTTAGCAAGGTATCAGTTTAAAAAATGTATTTATAGCACATTCACCTCTAAGTATTGTACACGTCACATCACAGCTGATGTACGGTGCACAATCAATGTTCGAGTATCCCAGAGCGAACTTCAATGCATTTGTGCACTCTTGGGGGAACATGTGTTGCCTGTCTGAGTGCCTCAGCTCGTTTCCTAATGAGGGCAACAGTGTCCATGATGCGTCCACGCAGTTCATCTCGCGTATTCATCTTTTGCTTGTATATCTCAGACTTCATCCAACCTCAAAATCAAAAATCTAATGATGTAATACCTGGCGATCTTATTGGCCAGTTAACTGGACTACTACGACCAAACCAGCGACTAGGGAAGAGCGGCTGAGAAGTTTTTTCATATGTCTGGTAAAATGTAGAGGGTCTCCATAATGCAAGAAGTACATTGCAGTCCGTGAGGCCAAGAGAACCCTCTCAAGCTTTCAACATGCAAATCATTCTGTCCTGTTAGTCGCTCTTGTAAACCTATCAGCATGTTACCATTCGTGTCACACCAAACAGTGATCGTAAAACGAACTTGTAAATTGGTTTCCATTGTAGCGTGCAGATTTTCCTGCGGCCAATGATAATTATTGAGTGTGGTGTTGATTACGTTCCATATAAACGTGTCTACATGAGCAAAAAGTATTAATGGAAGCAAATGACGATTATCATGTAACCAGTGACAAAATTTAATTACGATGCTATTGTCGCTATTATGAAGATTGTGAAAAGGTAGTATGTAAAATGGGTAAAAGTAGCCAGCGAGGGCGAGGCCACAGGCAGTTGCGACAGTGGCACTTCCCATGGGATTGACACGCCAGAAGGCGACCTGGCTGCTCTTTGCTCAGAGGTTGGTTGTGCGTGTGTCTGAACCCATGCCCCTCAGACAGGTGACAGACAGGGGCTGACGTTGTGACGCCGAGTCCCTCCCTGGGTCTCATCGTTTGCGGCAGGAGACAAGAACAGCAAGCCAGCAGGGCTATGACGCCAAGTCTCACAAACCACCCAGTGTGGCGGCAGACACAGCCTGGTCTCGAACCATAGGCTGCTGCTCGCGCTGCCCAGTCGTCTGATTGGCCAGTGGTGCTCCAGCATTGTAGTGCGGCTACTCAGCAATTACCAAGTCCCTGACTCGAATAACGTCCTATCCTCAAATTCAGCCTCATTCATACTCCGTTACTGCCCATTTGTTCCTCTAAAACCTGGTGTCTAGTCACACTGCCCATAACAGAGAGACTTGCTTCAGTGCAGTGGCAACGATCCAATTGTTACATCATTATCAATTACCTCGAAGAAAACTGTCTATTGACACACAGCGAACATGGGTTTAGACAAGATCGTTCCTGTTAAAGACAACTAGCTCTTTATTCAAATGAAGTGCTTAGTGCTATTGACAAGGGATTTCAGATCGATTCCATATTTCTGGATTTCCGGAAACTTTTAGACACTGTACCGCACAAGCGGCTTGTAGTGAAATTGCGTGCTTATTAAATATCGTCTCAGATATGTGACTGGCTTTGTGATTTCCTATCAGAGAGGTCACAGTTCGTAGTAACTGGCGCAAAGTCTTCGAGTCTAACAGATGTGATTTCTCGCATTCCCCAAGGTAGTGTTACAGGCCCTTTGGTTTCCTTATCTAAATAAACGATTTGGCAGACAAAAGAGCAGAGGTCATACGTTGTTTGCAGATGACGCTGTCGTTTATCAACTAATAAAGTCATCAGAAGATCAAAACAAATTGCAAAACGATTTAGAAAAAATATCTGAATGGTGCGAAAATAGGCAAATAACCCTAAATAGCGAAAAGTGTGAGGTCAACCACATGAGCGGTAAAAGGAATTCGTTAAACGTCGGTTTACAATAAATCTGTCTACTCTAAAAGCCGTAAATTCAACTAAAAGCCTAGGTATTACAATTACGAACAACTTAAACTGGAAGGAACACATAGAAAATGTTGTGGGGAAGGGTACCCAAAGACGGCGTTTTATTGGTTGGACATTTAGCAAATGTTTTGTATTATCGCAAAAGTGGGACATGTTCCACATCCACGAGGGTCTCCTCAGCACGGATCTATGGAACGAAATAATTATCTAATCTAATGAAAAAAGTGTCACAGTAATGATACAGAATTTTGGCTGGACAAAATTAAAAGAAAGGCGTTTTTCGTAGCGACGGAATCTTCTCACGAAATTACAATCACCTATACTTGCTTCACAACTCATTTACGTATCTACACTCCTGGAAATTGAAATAAGAACACCGTGAATTCATTGTCCCAGGAAGGGGAAACTTTATTGACACATTCCTGGTGTCAGATACATCACATGATCACACTGACAGAACCACAGGCACATAGACACAGGCAACAGAGCATGCACAATGTCGGCACTACTACAGTGTATATCCACCTTTCGCAGCAATGCAGGCTGCTATTCTCCCATGGAGACGATCGTAGAGATGCTGGATGTAGTCCTGTGGAACGGCTTGCCATGCCATTTCCACCTGGCGCCTCAGTTGGACCAGCGTTCGTGCCGGACGTGCAGACCGCGTGAGACGACGCTTCATCCAGTCCCAAACATGCTCAATGGGGGACAGATCCGGAGATCTTGCTGGCCAGGGTAGTTGACTTACACCTTCTAGAGCACGTTGGGTGGCACGGGATACATGCGGACGTGCATTGTCCTGTTGGAACAGCAAGTTCCCTTGCCGGTCTAGGAATGGTAGAACGATGGGTTCGATGACGGTTTGGATGTACCGTGCACTATTCAGTGTCCCCTCGACGATCACCAGTGGTGTACGGCCAGTGTAGGAGATCGCTCCCCACACCATGATGCCGGGTGTTGGCCCTGTGTGCCTCGGTCGTATGCAGTCCTGATTGTGGCGCTCACCTGCACGGCGCCAAACACGCATACGACCATCTAGGAATGGTAGAACGATGGGTTCGATGACGGTTTGGATGTACCGTGCACTATTCAGTGTCCCCTCGACGATCACCAGTGGTGTACGGCCAGTGTAGGAGAACGCTCCCCACACCATGATGCCGGGTGTTGGCCCTGTGTGCCTCGGTCGTATGCAGTCCTGATTGTGGCGCTCACCTGCACGGCGCCAAACACGCATACGACCATCATTGGCACCAAGGCAGAAGCGACTCTCATCGCTGAAGACGACACGTCTCCATTCGTCCCTCCATTCACGGCTGTCGCGACACCACTGGAGGCGGGCTGCACGATGTTGGGGCGTGAGCGGAAGACGGCCTAACGGTGTGCGGGACCGTAGCCCAGCTTCATGGAGACGGTTGCGAATGGTCCTCGCGGATACCCCAGGAGCAACAGTGTCCCCAATTTGCTGGGAAGTGGCGGTGCGGTCCCCTACGGCACTGCGTAGGATCCTACGGTCTTGGCGTGCATCCGTGCGTCGCTGCGGTCCGGTCCCAGGTCGACGGGCACGTGCACCTTCCGCCGACCACTGGCGACAACATCGATGTACTGTGGAGACCTCCCGCCCCACGTGTTGAGCAATTCGGCGGTACGTCCACCCGGCCTCCCGCATGCCCACTATACGCCCTCGCTCAAAGTCCGTCAACTGCACATACGGTTCACGTCCACGCTGTCGCGGCATGCTACCAGTGTTAAAGACTGCGATGGAGCTCCGTATGCCACGGCAAACTGGCTGACACTGGCGGCGGCGGTGCACAAATGCTGCGCAGCTAGCGCCATTCGACGGCCAACACCGCGGTTCCTGGTGTGTCCGCTGTGCCGTGCGTGTTCATTGCTTGTACAGCCCTCTCGCAGTGTCCGGAGCAAGTATGGTGGGTCTGACACACCGGTGTCAATGTGTTCTTTTTTCCATTTCCAGGAGTGTATTATTCTGCCCTATTTGTCGACGTATCATGGCTGGTGGGCAGCGCTTTCACTATAATACTCCGTGGTGGCCTCCATGCTACTTTCAGCGCTTACAATAAAGATTTATTACTTTTACCAGAATTCTGCGTAGTGTCACTACGCAGTGTAGTAGGAGTAAAACCACCTACATTATGTATATATGGGTTTCTCATTCACAATGTTGTTTGCTTGTGAGATGATCGTGTTACGCCTCACGTACGAACAGAAACGTCTACCAGCACATGTCAGAAATCCACAGGGGCAGCATCGTGAACATTCGAAACAGTGTTTTATCGTTCCGCGATATCACTACTTGTATTGGTTGGCATCCCACGATTGTCACGTGATATGGAATTAATGCGTTCAGTAGATTCCTATTCAGCGACTTAAGGGATCGCAACAATCACATATGTCTGGAGCCCGTGGGACGTGCATATACATTCAGCTGTGCGGGATCACAAAGTGAAGTTACATGCCATGTACCAGTAACAGGGTATGCTTACTACACGACAAGTATCCACGAGAAGAGTGAGGTGACGTCTCGAACACTAAGGAGTATCAGTGCAGAAACCATTGCTGCTGCAACCCTTGACACTGCAGCAGAGGGAGGTGTGGTGACAACCTTGGACACAGGAGTGGCGCCATGACACTATTTCTGCGTATACCATCATGGTTTTTCAGCTTTACAATCATTGTCATACATGCTCCAATACATGGCATCATGCTATTCAGGGCCAATGCGTACAGGAAATGTCTACTTCTGGTTCTCACAACCGGTAACTTGGTCAGCAGCCGTTACATTTCAGACTCCTTAGGCCCAAAGATATTACCTTATATTTGATGTCTCCAAAACGTTATGTTTCAGCAACACGATGCAAGACCGCACGTAACCACACTGTGCAAACCAATCTCTATACAGAGGGTGTACAACTGTACTCCTGGCCAACAAGATCTCCAGATCTCTCGCCTATTGAATACATTTGGCCACGGGTTGCCAAGAGACTAGGATGCCCGCACTTGACACTACGATTGGCATGTAACTGAAACAGCATAGCGTGCTGCAGCCACACCTCTCATACAAGCTCAGTTCAACTCAATGCTCAGCCAAATTGGAGGCATCGTTGCTGCCAGAACTGACCACCTGACAAAAGCAGGGAGGTTGGCAGCCAGGGGAGAACAGTATACTCATCCTGGTGCTACTCGAAACACGCACATACACTTCAAGCTATTTGACATGATGCTTTGTCCTGCCGGTAGGTGGCATCATATCAAGAAAAACAAAATTCATGTAGGGGACAGATGGATATAAGTACTTTGTTGAAATATTCTGCCTCTAGAATGATGAGATTATCCAGGGAATGCCACTAAAAACATTGCCCAGATCATAACGCTCCCTACTGGTTGCAGGGTGCTTCCTTTCAGACATTCCTATGGAACATAATACGTCATTCATCTGAAAAGGACAGGTGTCGAGACACTCAGTGGCCGCCAGTTGAAGTATTGGCATGCAAATTACAGCCTTGGTCGCCGATGAATACCAGTCAGCATGGGGGCATGAACCAGAGACCTGCTCCAGGGCTCATACACAGCGCCATTCTCTGAGCTGTCGTAGAGGAGACACTGTTGATACCTCCTCAGGTCATCTAGGAGGTCAACTGCTTAACAGTTGCACGTCTATTTCCCCCTACACATCTCCGCAGCCGTCGTTCACCTCTGTTATCTATGGGCCGAGATGCACCACAGTTGCCTCAGAGCAGGTTTTGAGTGCACGGTATACTGCAACCACAGTGGCACATGAACGGTTTACAAAAATAGCCAATTCGGAAATACTTCCACCCTTGGTCCAAAAGTCAATGATCATGTCGTTTTGGGCATAATATCACTCCATTTCCGCATTACGATAACAACTGCATTGTTTTCCGCATCCCCCGACACTGCTGGTGGTGTCACCTGTCACCTCAAACCTTTGAGTGGTTATTGCATGTTGACGTCGAACATAGTCGGAGGCCACATTAATGTTACTGGACCGTGCAAAATTTCGGAACCTGTATGCTTCCAAATCACCTACAAATTTATTCACGTATTCTTTCTACTGCACTTTATAAGCACTATGAGTAAAATGTCATTATTTTCTATCCTTCCTGGTGAGCAGTTTCAACGGCGAGCAAGGTATTTTCGATCGTTCTTACAATGTGCTACAAGGGTGTCATCAACTATTACCACTGGCGGATTCTGATTTCTATTCCAAAACAATGTTTGCATAGATCTCCACAGCTGTCAGGTGTTGCAAGTATGAAGCAAGTAATGGTTTCCCGTGAATTAGCATTTCAGCACGTAACGTGTCATCTAGCACTGCAGCTGTTTCCTAGCTAGTGGAACTGGAGCTTTCAGGTTCTGCAAAGATATAAATTATACAACGAAACTAATTTTCGCTGAGAGAAGAGCAGTAGAAAGAAAGAAGGAAAGTTCAATAGTCCATCATTCTGTTTTGCACAGCGTGGTCACCAAAGATATTAACTAAACAACGAAACTAGTCTTTGTACAACGAAGACGAAGGAGACAAAACAGAACGTTGGGGCTCAAATCCTCAACGACGACGGTATGATTATCTACCGAATACTTCCTCAGTGGGAGAAGGATGGGGAAGAAATTCGTCTGCGTCTCATTCAAAGAATCGACCTAGAAATTGCTTGCATCGTTTCAAGTGAACCATAGACAACCTTCATCTGAGTGGACAGATCAATTACTCGAACTCTATTTCTACTGGAAGCAAATCTACTATCTTAGTAGAAATAAATTATTGTTCATTTAATGCATCAGAATGATGAAGTCAAATGTACATTGGCGCATTGCACACCTATTATCAACATTAATAACTGTTAGCCATTTTAAGATAATCAGGGAAACTAGCAATGAAATAATTACACAGGACAAAAACAAACTGTTAAGGCGTTGAATCAAAAAGTGAAATCAGTCTTCCTCTATCTGCTCTTCTTTTTTGATCATTGTTGTTTAACATGCACTTCCACATGAAATGTGCATTTGTAACTCTGGTTTGTGCACTTCTAAATCACATGTACGAGGATTGGTTCCTCTAGGTTTGCCCTATTGCCGGTCTGCTTTCTAATTAGTTTCAGGAATATCCACTAGATGGAGTTGGAGGTGACTGTGTGAGCTCTGGCCGTACAGGGCTGACCGAGAATGACGTCGTTTGATCTATGCTGTAGTTTTTTGCACTTGTGCTGTTGAACAGAAACAATATAAGTCAAAGTAGATGAAGTTGCGTAAATCACTCTGATGGTTTTTCCTACATATGCAGAGAATAAACGCTGAAAGGAAACCGAAAACCTATTGTTGAGTTTGTAAACACTTTTGCAATAAATCTGTAGAACTTGTACAGAAAATTTACGATTGTGGGCTACCGGGAAACGAAAACGTCTGAAACAAAGGCCACGCCAATACCTGTTGTTTGTGAGGAGTGGTGTTGTCCCACTGATAGTAATGACGATGACAGTGATTCTGCGGGTATGGCATTAATTCCTCAAGGTTTAACCTGGGATGAGTTAATAACCCAACAGGGATCTCAAGCTGTCAAAAGAAGCTTCTGAATTACTGGCTTCCAACAATAATGTACTGGATCAAGGAAACAAAATTACCCTTTACCATACAACAGAAAAAGTATGCTACCCTTCTTGCTCTTGAAATGGTTCATCTAAGGCAAAATATCCCAGATGAGCCATTCCAGTTGAAATAAATCTCTACTGTAATTACATAATAGTTTTAGTTCAACAGAACGTCATGAGAAAATATCTCTTTCAAGATATGATTAAACAATATGTAGAATAAAAGTAAACACTCATTTTGTTTCAATGAGAAGCGGCAGCATTCACCTAATTTGGGTATGAATAGGTTCTCAGATTGTTTACTAGTTTGTGAAGATACTATTTCTTAAGATTTCTTCTTGATTTATTTCACAATTAGTTTGTCACTCATAGTAAAACATAATACTCAGTTTTTTCTTAGTGTCAACTCTTTTACCCATTAACAAGACAAAAAACGTAGTCTCATTACCAAAACCTCTTTTTACACAGAAGGAGCTCATAAGTCAACTCAGCTAACAACTATGCACAATCTGATTTGGGATGGATACAGTTCTATATAACGCAAAATTGTTGTCCAAAATGTTCTAGAATTTCCTTTGTCCAAATAATTATTAGAACGACATCTGGTTTTACAAACAGTGGCGATTTATGCAAAAATTATACCTTTTTATGGTTATAAAAATGCGATTTGCAAAAGAAATCTTATATATTCCTGTAATAATATTTAGAAATATAAAAATCCACAACGTTCCAAAATTTGTTTACATATTGCAGTATTAAATTATTATGTCAAGCAGAAATTTTTCTGGTGAAGTTGACTGTAGTTTTTGAATACACTGAAGACTATTGTCTGGTAAACAATCAATTACGTTTTTCTATAGCTCATATGACACTTGGAATTTTGTTGAGTATATGTCATATACGGGAAAAACTGTATATATGAAATGAAATCCAATAAAAACCTTTAAGGTTAACAATACCTTTTAAATATAGACTTCTGTAAAGTTAAATCTGTAGGATGAAAATACTTCAAAGTATCGTGTACCTATATAAGAGTCGTAACTCTCATACTTTACGATCTAAATCGGAATAAATGTTAAACAAACGGATGTGGTTCAAATGGCTCTGAGCACTATGAGACTTAACATCTATGGCCATCAGTCCCCTAGAACTTAGAACTACTTAAACCTAACTAACCTAAGGACATCACACAACACCCAGTCACCACGAGGCAGAGAAAATCCCTGACCCCGCCGGGAATCGAACATGGGAACCCAGGCGTTGGAAGCGAGAACGCTACCGCACGACCACGAGCTGTGGACAAACGAATGTGTAATCGTATCCTTCGGTTTTGCCCAGGCTGGTGTCGTAATGACCTGTTGAGCCAGGAAGCCCTTCATTTTTATTTTTTATACTCTCAAGAAGACATTCTCGTGTTTTGCACGCAATTAGTGGACCCCTGAGGAAAAATATCTTCCTGAATGTTTTCTACTCGATTTTCTTGTATTTGGGCACAGCTCAAAGCAAGTTTGAAATTTTTACTAATTCACAACGGTAACAAATTTAGTTCAATGTCAGCTGCTCCCTCAAGGGAAATGAAAGAAGGACATAAAACCGTAGTTTTGATCTTTGAGAAGATGAAGTCTCATAAACATCAATGGATGGTTTGTCTAGACTTATGAACGGTAAACTTTCCCCTTGGTTTGCAATGTGCTTCTTGTGACTCTGGAATAGCAGAGACAAAAAACATCACAGTGTTGAAAAAGAACGGCCAAAGCGAGAAAACATGTACGGAGGGAGGAAGAATGTCATTAACGACCCCTTAGTTGAACGAGAGACAATCATTTGTCGTCCACTGCATATCAAGTTGGGCCTTTTGAAGCAGTTTGTAAAGGCTTTTGATAAGAACGGGTCACGCTTTGCATATACAGGGAAAAATGTCTGAGCTGAGAACGGAAAAATTCAAGCAGGAATATTTGACTATCCACAAATAAGACAACTCTGCATATGAAAACTGTCCAGGAACGCTACCAAGGAAGATCGGATATGCACGTGATGGCAGTTTACTGCTCGAATTTAAAAATGGACCGCTCCATAATACATTCAAGAATGTCATGGAAAAGAAGCTTCCTAAATGTTCAGGGACTGGATGTTATCATCAATGACGTTTTTATTTAGTATAGAATAATATTTATATAATACAATAGTAAAATTAGTGTTTCATTTTTATCCATGGACTTATATTAAAACAGTATAACATATATTTCACTAAAATCTTGTATTTTAGAATTTTGAGCTCCTTGGCAAATATTAATGAATTGTTTGAATTCAAGGCATGAAATTCTTACAAAATCACCTCAAAACACTCCGGTGTTATGCAAATAAATAGCACTTCACACGAATTTTAATGCTATCGTCTTCAGTCAAGGCTAATTAATTCAATTATAGTAAGAAACATCAAAGTTGGAGCATTTTAAACATTTCATAGGATTTTTAGCCAGCTCATTGTTACACTAATAATAATCTATGATTATGATAGTGAGTATTATCTTTCTCTCTGTGCTCTGTGGTAAAGGAGATTAGAATGCAACGTACCTTGAATCAGAATTATTACAAAGGGGCACTATCTTACTTGAAAGGGCAGTTTAGAAAATTAGTCATAACCTTGTTCAAGGAGCCGTAATATCATTTGCCTGAAATTAGTTAGAGAAACATGAGGAATTGTTAATCTTCCTGAACAAGAGTCCAGTGTTTCCATGGCTGCACCACATCGTACATAAAATTCAATGTGGACTGCTCATGTGCTGCAAGTATTTTTTATTATCTGTTGTTGGATTTTGCTGAAAGAACAAGTTGGGTTGGCTACACCAAAAATAGCTACCTCATGGGAACTGGCCAATGCGAAGGCTGTCGTGATAAAATAAAACGTTATAAACTACACAGAGGGCATTCACCAAATTTCATTAATAAAACCCAGCAGGGTGGCGAAGTGGGATGACCCAGTAGTCACAGTTAGGAGATCAGTGGTTTGTATCTCTATCAGTCGATCCACATTTAGGTTTCCTGCAGTTTTCCAAGCATAAGCTTCGATAGGAGACTGCTGAGAAAGAAACCTAAGTGTGGATGGCCTGACAGAGATTCGAACCACTGCCCTCCTGACTGTGAGTCCTGAGTCTTCCCACTTCGCCACCTTGCTGGGTTTGTGCTTTTGTCTAAGGAAAGGAGTATACTCCTACATAGAAATATGGAAGTGATTGCGCATGCGCAGGCCCGCGTGTCTGTGTGTGGGTGTGTGTGTGTGCGCGCGCGCGTGTGCGTGTCTGTGTGTGTGTGTGAGACTGTGAGCTCGTGGTCATGTGATCGGTGGAAGGCAGGCTGGGGCGACGGTAGCAGACACGCGAAGGCGTACCTCCAGGAACGTTACGACGCTTTTCTCGTGTGTCGGATAGCCAGATGACGGATTTACTACCGTTCCTGTTCCCTTGAACAATCTTATAGTACACAGCCATCTCTGCAGAAGCAGAGAAAAAAGGAGGAACTTCGTAACTTGGTCATTTCTAGCACTAGTCGATATCTACATCTACAGGGCGTCGATACAAATATCGAACAACGAAAAGTACAACATCTTACCACGCCTAACGCGACGAAGGAAAAAACAGCTTCTAGTCGTCACAGAATGAGGAAGTACAGGTTCTGTGCAGTTTTCAGGGGAATATTGTACAATTGTTCCTGGAAAATATTGGGAACTTCAGGTAGTGATGATGGAAGTGAGTAGTGATCACGTACACGCCATGCTGAATAATGGTGAGATCTGTCACTATGGTGACCAGGGAAGATGCGACAACTCAATCTCTTGGTCACAAACCATGCCTGGACGATGTGAGCTGTGCGAACATGAACCATGTCTTCTTGGAACACAGCATCTACATCTACATGATTACTCTGCTGTTCGCAAGAAAGTGCCTGGCAGAGGGTTCAATGAACCATCTTCAAGCTGTCTCTCTACCGTTCCACTCCGAAACGGTGCGCGGAAAAAACGAGCGCTTAAATTTTTCTGTGCGAGCCCTGATTTCTCTTATTTTATCGTGATGATCATTTCTCCCTATGTAGGTGGGTTTTCGCAATCGGAGTAGCAAACTGGTGATTGAAATATCATGAGAAGATCCCATCGCAACAAAAATCGCCTTTCTTTTAATGATTGCCACGCCAATTCACGTATCATGTCGGCGGCACTATCTCCCCAACTTCGCGGTAATACAAAACGAGCTGCCCTCTTTTATACTTTTTCGATGTCATCCGCCAGTCCCATCTGATGCGGATCCCACACCGCACAGATACACTCGAGAATAGGGCGAACAAGCGTTGTGTAAGCAGTCTCTTTAGAAGACCTGTCGCACCTTCTAAGTGTTCTGCCATTGAATCTCAGGCTTTGGTTTGGTCTATCCAGAACATTATCTATGTGATCGTTCCAATTTAGAGTATTTGTAATTGCAATCCTTAATTATTTAGTTGAATTTACACCCTTCAGATTTGTGTGACTTCCGCGAAACGAAATTCAGCGGATTTCTTTTAGCACTCATGTAAATAACTTCACATTTTACTTTACTCAGGGTCAACTGCTACTTTTCGCACCATACAGATTCCTTATCTACATCATTTTGTAGTTTGTTTTGGTCATCTGATGACTTTACAACACGGTAAATGACAGCATCATCTGCAAACAATCTAAGACGGCTACTGAGATTGTCTTCTATGTCGTTAATACAGATCAGGAAAAATGGAGGGCATATAACACTGCCTTGGGGCACGCCGGATATTACTTCTGTTTTACTTTATGTCTTTCCGTCTATTACTACGAACTGTGACTTTTTTCCCAGCAATTCACGAACCCAATTTCACAACTGATGCGATATTCCATAGCCACTCAGTTAGGTTAGAAGACGATTGTGAGGAACGGTGACGATAGCCTTCTGGAAACTTAACAATATGGAATCAATTTGAAAACCCCTTCGATAGCTCTCATTACTTCATGACTATAAAGAGCTAGTGTGTTTCAAAAGAACGATATTTTCTGAATCAGTGCTGACTACGTGTCAAAAATGGTTCAAATGGAATTGAGCACTATGCGTCTTAACAACTGAGACCATCAGTCCCCTAGAATTTAGAACTTCGTAAAACCTAACTAATCTAAGGACATCACACACATCCATGCCCGAGGCAGGATTCGAATCTGCGACCGTAGCGGCCGCGCGGTTCCAGACTGAAGGGCCTAGAACCGCTCGGACACGGCGGCCGGCCCCAATTGATAGTTTAGTCAACTTGTCAAGTATAACCTCTACCCATACTATTTCGCAGGAACTATGTATTTCTACTTCACTACAAGGCAAACTATTTCTGACAGCAATAAATACTCCACCACCAATTGTATTTAACCTATCCTTTCTGAAAACTGTTAGATCGTTAGAAAAAATTTCTGCTGAACTTGTTTCCGGCTTTAGCCAGCTTTCTGTACCTATAACTATTTGAGCTTCAGTGCTTAGTATTAGGACTTGGAGCTCTGGTTCTTTCCCAACACAGCTACGACAATTTACAACCACAATACCGATCGTTTCAACAGCTAACTTACTGTGTTTTACCTGCCCCCTTTTACACGGACGCCCTTTCTGAGGTTCCCTGAGTCCCGATTCTAAAAAAAACCGCCCAGTCCCTTTCGCACAGCCCCCGCTACCCGTGTAGGAGCTTGGCGTGTGTAGTGGACTGCTGACCTATTCAGCGGAACCCGGAAACCCACCACCCGAAGGCGTAAGTCAAGGAATCTGCAGCCTACACCGTCACAGAACCGCCTGTGCCTCTGATTCAGACCCTCCACTCGGCTCTGCACCAAAGGACCACATTGCGTTCTATTGAGGATGCTGCAGATCACTATTGGAGAGCAAATATTGTACCATGAAATGGATCTGATCAGACAAAATTGACACACAATGCTTGGCAGTAATATGACCTTGCAGAGTAACCATGGGGTCCAAGGAATACCAGGGTATGGCTGACCGAATCATCAGCGAACCCTCGCCATGTTTCACTCTTGGCAGCAAGCTGTCTGTATCGTAGGCCTGGGACATGCATATGCCAGACTTTAACTCGGTCAGCAATTGGAAACAGTGTAATACAAGACTCAGCCAACCAAATGACATTCTTCCATTGCTCCATATTTATGTTTTTATGGCTTCAGTACCACACTTTCCTGATACACCCATTCCAGTCGCTAATGCTTGGTTTGAAATTCCACATCGGCCTGCAGTTCTCTGCTTATGAAGACCCCTTCCTGTTGTTTTGTTGCTGACAGGGTACTCGAGTGCGACATTGAGTTCCGCAGTGACTATTATAGCTCTTGTCCTCTTATTTTTCGTCACAGTTCTCTTTAATGATGATCTGCTCTAGTTACTGAACACACACTTTCGTTCGCATTGTGACTAAGAGGGCGCCCTCTTTGTATTCGGTATAAACCTTTGATATGGTGCCTCATGAAACACTAACCACTTCAGCTACTTGGTAACAGAAGCAAATACCACAAAATCACCAACAATCTGTCCTTTTATGAATTCACTTACCTCTGACTTAACACACTTACAGCTACACGGACACTCTTCTGACCACGACTGACACTTGCAACGTATTGAGAGCATTGCACAGGTGCCGTTCGTGATCAAATACAACAGCGCACTCAGCAGGTTCGGCTAGTATCTGCAGTTATGTTCAAGAATGCTTTGTATTTCTCGCAATGCTTCCATGTTTTTGTCCAACACCCGTATATCTACATCCATTGTCGAACCCCTGTATATCTACATCCATACTCTGCAAACCACTATGAAATGTATGGTAGAGTGTACTTTCACCCGGCCTGTGTGGCCGAGCGGTTCTAGGCGCTACAGTCTGGAACCGCGGGACCCCTACGGTCGTAGATTCGAATCCTGCATCGGGCATGGATGTGTGTGATGTCCTTAGGTTAGTTAGGTTTAAGTATTTGTATGTTATAGGGGACTGATGACCTCAGACGTTAAGACCCATAGTGCTCAGAGCCATTTGAACCATTTGGTAGTTCCAACTGAACTAATTAGGGTTTCTTCTCCTTTCATTCACGTACAGATTTCGAGAAAAATGACTGTTTATACGCCTTTATACTCTCTGTAGTTAACTTAATCATGTCCTCTCGATCCCTGTAGGGGCGTTGTAGTATATTCCAAAATTCGTCTACTAAAACTGGTTCCTGACACTTTGTATGTAGGTGTCTGCCAGTCCAGTTTCTCCAGAATTTCCGTGACACTGTCCTGCAGATCATACAAACATATGATCATTGCTGTTGTCTTTCTCTGTATATGTTCAGTACTCTTGTTCGTCCTATTTGGAAAGGATTTACATCACCATCTACATGGTTACTCTGCAATTCACACTTAAGTGCCTGGCAGAGGTTTCATCGAACCATTTTCATACTACTTCTCTACCATTCCACTCCCGAATAGCACGTGGGAAAAAGGAACACCTAAATCTTTCCGATCGAGCTCTCATTTCTCTTATTTTATTATAGTGAACATTTCTCCCTACGTAGGTGGGTGTCAAAAAAAGATTTTCGCGTTCGAAAGAGAAAGTTGGTGATTGAAATTTCGTAAATAGGTTTCGCCGCAAAGAAAGCCCCCTTCGTTTCAGTGTACTGCCACCCCAACTCGCGTATCATATCAGTGACAATCTCACCCCTATTCCGCGGTAACACGAAACGAGCTGCCCTTCTTTGCACTTTTTCAATGTCCTCCGTCAATCCCACCTGGTAAGGATCTCACACCACGCAGCAATATTCCAGCAGAGGACGGACAAGTATAATGTAGGCGGTCTCTTTACTGGGTTTGTCACATCTTCTAAGTGTTCTGCCAACAAAGCACAGTTTTTGTTTCGCCTTCCCGACAATTTTATCTATGTGGTCTTTCCAATTTAAGTTGCTTGTAGTATTTAGTGGAATTGACAGCCCTTAGATTTGTGCGATTTATCGTATACCCAAAATTTATTGGATTTCTTTTAGTACCCATGTGGATGACCTCGCACTTTTCTCTGTTTAGTGCCTATTGCCACTTTTCGCGCCATACAGAAATTCTCTCTTGATCATTTTGTAATTAGAATTGATCGTCTGATGATTTTACTAGACGGCAAATTACAGCGTCATCTGCAAACAATCTAAGGGGGCTGCTCAGATTATCACCTTAATCATTTATGTAAATCACAAACAGCAGAGGGCCTATGACACTGACTTGGAGAACGCCAGATATCACTTCTGTTGTACTCGATCATTTACCGTCTATCACTGCGAACTGTGACACTAGAGCAATATTCTAGGAAGGGTCGTATGAGTGTTGTGTAAGCAGTCTCATTTGAAGACTGAGCACTTCCTAGTATTCTACCAACGAAACGAATTCTGCGATCTGCTTTGCCTAGAGCACTGCAAATGATATGGAATTATTCAGTTTACAGGGTACGTATATGTGACGACTGTTTACATTAATGAACACATTTATTTTGTCATACGCACTCAACTACATTTAAAAATATTTCCTTTCTCAGGCTATCGGCTTTTAAAGAGAAGTTCGCCCATGAAGTAGAACTGGGTTGTCCAGGAAAGATGATTATAATTTATATTTAAATCTTGCTGCGCTACCTGTCAGACATATTACGCTATTGTGCAAATGATCAAAAAATCTTTTGCAGCGCATTGAACTTCTTTGTAAGCCACTGACTGCTTTAATAATGGTTAGTAAAGTACATTTTTTCCTATAGTTTTGTAGATGTGTAAATCACTATTCTTCTCAAATTGTGGTGGATTATTTATGACGAATTTGTGACATCACAGTTAAAACTGAAGTGATATCAGGTGTTCCCCAGGGAAGCGTCGTGGGACCTCTGCTGTTCCTGATCTATATAAATTACCTGGGTGACAATCTGAGCAGTTCTCTTAGGTTGTTCGCAGATGATGCTGTAATTTACCGTCTAGTAAGGTCATCCGAAGACCAGTATCAGTTGCAAAGAGATTTAGATAAATGGCTCTGAGCACTATGGGACTTAACTGCTGTGGTCATCAGTCAGATTTAGATAAGATTACTGTATGGTGTGGCAGGTGGCAGTTGACGCTAAATAACGAAAAGTGTCAGATTATCCACATGATTTTCAAAAGAAATCCGTTGGAATTCGATTACTTGATAAATAGTACAATTCTCAAGGCTGTCGATTCAACTAAGTACCTGGGTGTTAAAATTACGAACAACTTCAGTTGGAAAGACCACATAGATAATATCGTGGGGAAGGCGAGACAAAGGTTACATTTCATTGGCAGGACACTTAGAAGATGCAACAAGTCCACTAAAGCGACAGCTTACACTACACTCGTTCGTCCTCTGTTAGAATATTGCTGTGCGGTGTGGGATCCTTACCAGGTGGGATTGACGGAGGACATCGAAAGGGTGCAAAAAAGGGCAGCTCGTTTCGCATTATCACGTAATAGGGGAGAGAGTGTGGCAGATATGATACGCGAGATGGGATGGAAGTCATTAAAGCAGAGACGTTTATCGTCGCGGCGAGACCTATTTTCGAAATTTCAGTCACCAACTTTCTCTTCCGAATGCGAAAATATTTTGTTGAGCCCAACCAACATAGGTAGGAATGATCATAAAATAAAATAAGAGAAATCAGAGCTCGAACAGAAACGTTTAGGTTTCCCGTGCGTTGTTGGGAGTGGAATGGTAGAGAGATAGTATGATTGTGGTTCGATGAACCCCCTGCCAAGCACTTAAATGTGAATTGCAGAGTAATGTAAAATGCATAGCTCTTTGAAGAAGTACCTACATGACGACCGTGTGTAAACATCACTTATTATTACTTATTATTCTTTCTTCTCGCTTTTGGGCAATCAGTACCTTATTTCTAACTGTTAATGTCCCAAGAAAATTATTACATGAGTCATTATTCAGAGTAAATACGCAAAATATGTTAGTATGTTGTTTCCAAGACTAGCAATTATACGAGGAACAAAAGGAGCTGAACTTAACTGTTTGAGAAACTCAGCAACACGTTTCTTCCAGTTCAAGTTTTCATCAGTATGTAGACCCCAAATTCTAAAGCATTCTACCCTGTTTATTGACTCCTGTTGTTGTGCCACGTCTATTGTTGATATTACTCTGTTTATTGTACAGAACTGAATATAGTGTATTTCCCAAAAATTTAGGGAGAGTCCAAGTTCCGAGAATCAGTTAATAACCCTTTGAAAAACATCTTTAACAATGTCTTCTGATGCTTTCCCTTTAATGGCATTTCTTAAAACACAAGCATCATCTGTAAAAAGGAAAAGTTTTGCGATCAGCTTTGATTCCACAAGGAACTGTTGTGCATAGGGACCGTAGACTACAAGGAAGGAAACAAACACAGCACCCAGTCGTATTTCCATTTCTTTTCTTACTCTTGCATATGCGAAGAGCCGGCCGCGGTGACCGAGCGGTTCTAGACGCTTCAATCCGGAACCGCGCGACTGCTACGGTCGCAGGTTCGAATCCTGCCTCGGGCATTGATGTGTGTGATGTCCGTAGGTTAGTTACGTTTAAGTAGTTCTACGTTCTAGAGGACTGATGACCTCAGATGTTAAGTCCCATAGTGCTCAGGGCCATTTGAACCATATGTGAAGACGGCTACTTAGAGCCGAAATCTAGATATGCAATTAGTAAAATAGGTCGCAAATGATTGCCGTGTGTCTCTTCTTCCTTAAATACTGCGATCATCCCGTTTCATTCCTTCAAAACCTGTTACATCCAAGTATTTGTATGTGTTGACAGATTCAAATTAAGACTCGTTGATATTGTAGTTACAAAATACTGCATTGTTTTCGTTTTGCTAAGTACGTAATTTTGCATGCTTAGGATTTGAAGCAAGTGTCCAGGTGTTCATCACTCTGAAATTCTATCAAGATTTGACTGAATATCTGTGGACCGTGTTTCAGGCAGCTGTTAAATGTAAATAACTACACCATCTGCCAAACGTCTGAGGTTACCGTTAATATTTTCTGCACTGTCATTAATTTTCAACATGAACAGCAGGGGCAGCATCATACTTTGCTGGGGAACAGGGTGTCCCAGGAGTAATGGTCAATATTCAGGAATGTTACAGGAACGATCGATTGAAGCAAAAAACTTCATACAGACATATGTCCTATTCCGAATGATTTTCGAGACAGAACACATTTAATGTACATCGTTATGTATTTTCTGTGTTCTTCAATAAATTGCCACCATCACCCATGTACAACAGTTAGTAAATATAACATTATTAGTTTAACAAAGTATCAGCTCAAAAATATGTTTTTTAGCACATTCATCTCCAAGTATTATCGTACACGTCACATCACAGCTGATGTACGGTGCACAATCAGTGTTCGAGTATCCCAGCGCCAAGTTCAATGCATTTGTTCACTCTTGGAGAACATGTTGTGTTGCCTGTCTGAGGTTCTCAAGTTTTCAAGATGCAAATCATTCTGTCTTGTGATTCGCTCTTCTAAACTGATTGAACCTATCAGCATTTTACCGATCCTGTCACACCAGACAGTGATCGTAAAAAGAACTTGTAAATTGGTTTCCACTGTAGCGTGCAGATTTTCCAGCGGCCACCGATAATTATTGAGTGTGTTGTTGATTAAGTTCCATATAAACGCGTCTACATGAGCAAAAAGTATTAATGGAAGCAAATGACGATTGTCATGTAACCAGTGACAAAATTTAATTACGATGCTATTATCGCTATCATGAAAATTGTGAAAAGGTAGTATGTAGAATGAGTAAAAGTAACCAGCGAGGCCGAGGCCACAGCAGCTGCGACAGCGGCGCTTCCCAGGGGAGTGACACGCCAGAAGGCGACCTGGCTGCTCTTTGCTCTGCGGTTGAGGAGGCGGTTGTGCGTGGGTCTGAACCAATGCCCCTCAGACAGGCGACAGTGTGGCGGCAGACACAGCCTGGTCTCGAACCATAGGCTGCTCCTGGCGCTGCCCAGTCGTCTCATTGGCCAGTGGTGCTCCAGCATTGTAGTGCGGCTACTCAGCAATTACCAAGTCCCTGACTCGAATAACATCCTATCCTCAAATTCAGCCTCATTTATACTCAATTACTGCCCATTTGTTCCTCTAAATCCTGGTGTCTAGTCACACTGCCCGTAACAGAGAGACCTGCTTCAGTGCAGTGGCAACGACCCAATTGCTACATCATTATGAATTAACTCGAAGAAAACTGTATATTGACACACAGTCAACATGGGTTTAGAAAAGATCGTTCTTGTGAAACGCAACTAGCTCTTTATTCACGTGAAGTGCTTAGTGCTATTGACAAGGGATTTCAGATCGATTCCTTATTTCTGGATTTCCGGAAAGTTTTAGACACTGTACCGCACAAGTGGCTTGTAGTGAAATTGCGTGATTATGGAATATCGCCTCAGTTATGTGACAGGTTTTGTGATTTCCAGTCCGAGAGGTCACAGCTCGTAGTAATTGACGAAAAGTCATCGAGTAAAACAGATGTGATTTCTCGTGTTCCCCAAGGTAGTGTTATAGGCCCTTTGCTGTTCGTTATCTATATAAACGTTTTGGGAGACAACCTGAGCGGCCGTCTTAAGTTGTTTGCAGATGACGCTGTCATTTATCGACTAATAAAATCATCAGAAGATCAAAACAAACTGCAAAACGACTTAGAAAAGATATTTGAATAGTGCTAAAAGTGGTAGATGACCCTAAATAATGAAAAGTGTGAGGTCATCCAACTTGAGTGCTAAAAGGAATTCCTTAAACTTCGGTTACACAATAAATCTGCCTAATCTAAAGGCCATAAATCCAACTAAAAGCCTAGGTATTACAAATACCAACAACGTAAAGTGGAAGGAAAACATAGAAAATGTTTTGGGGGGTTCAAATGGTTCAAATGGCTCTGAGCACTATGGGACTCAACTGCTGAGGTCATTAGTCCCCTAGAACTTAGAACTAGTTAAACCTAACTAACCTAAGGACATCACAAACATCCATGCCCGAGGCAGGATTCGAACCTGCGACCGTAGCGGTCTTGCGGTTCCAGACGGCAGCGCCTTTAACCGCACGGCCACTTCGGCCGGCGTTTTGGGGGGTAATCTACTCAAAGACTGCGTTTTATCGGCAGGACACTTAGAAAACGTAACAGAACTACTAAGGAGACTGCCTATACTACGCTTGTCCGTCGTCTCTCACAATACTGCTGCGCGGTGTGGGATCCTTACCAGATAGGACTGACGGAGTACATCGAATAAGTTCAAAGAAGGGCAACACGTTTTGTACTATCGCAAAATATGGGAGAGAGTGTCACAGAAATGATACAGAATTTCGGCTGGACAAAATTAAAAGAAAGGCGTTTTTCGTAGCGACGGAATCTTCTCACGAAATTACAATCACCAACTTTTTCCTCCGAATGCGAAAATATTATGTTGACACCGACCTACATAGGCAGAAACGATCACCCCGATTAAATAAGGGAAATCAGAGCTCGTACGGAAAGATATAGGTGTTTGATCTTTCCGCATTCTATACGAAATTGGAATAATAGAGAATTGTGATGGTGGTTCGATTAGCCCTCTGCCAGGCACTTAAACGTGATTTGCAGAGTATCCTTGTAGATGTCGATGTAGATGTAGATTCTTTACTGCGTGGGGCAATTCACCATTGCGCTAAGCTATACTTGCTTCACAACTTATTTACGCATCTATTATTCTGCCCTATTTGTCGACGTAGCATGGCTGATGGCCAGCGCTGTCACTATAATACTCCGCGGTGGCCTCCATGCTACTTTCAGCACTTACAATAAATATTTAAAACTTTTACCAGAATTCTGCGTAGTGTCACTACGCAGTGTAGTAGGAGTAACACCACCTTCATTCTGTATAAATGGGTTTCCCACTCAGAATGTTGTTTCCTAGTGAGATGATCGTGTTACGCCTCATGTACGAACAGAAACGTCTACCTACAAGTGTCAGAATTCGACAGCATCGTGAACATTCGTAACAGTGGTTTATCTTTCCGCGATATCACTATTTGCCTTGGTTGGCATCCCACGATTGTCACGTGATATGGAATTAATGCGTTCAGTAGATTCCTATTCAGCGACATGAGAGACCGCAACAATCACATATGTCTGGAGCCCGAGGGACATGCATATTCATTCAGCTGTGCAGGATCACAAAGTAAAATTACATGCCAAGTACCAGGAAAAGGGTATGCTTACTACACGACAAGTATCCACGCGGACAGTGAGGTGACGTCTCGAGCACGACGGACTATCAGTGCAGAAACCATTGCTGCTGCAATCCTTGACACAGTAGCAGAGGGAGGTGTGGTGAAAACGCTGAACACAGGAGTGGCGCCATGACACTCTTTCTGCGTATACCATCATGGTTTTTCAGCTTTCCCATCATCGTCACACATGCCCCAATACCTGGCATCATGCAATTGAGGACCAATACGTACAGGAAATGTCTACTTCTGGTTCTTAAAGCCGGTAACTTGGACAGCGGCCGTTACATTTCCGACTCCTTAAGGCCAGTGATATTGCCTTATATTTGAGGTCTCCAAAACGTTATGTTTCACCAAGAGGATGCAAGACCGCATGTAACCACACTCTCCAAACCTACCTCTATACTGAGGGTGTACAACTGTAGTCCTCGCCAACACGTTCTCCAATTGTATGAATTCATCCATTGTCGAAGCCCTTTATATCTACAAACCCTAAATATATGCAAACCACTATGAAATGTATCGCAGAGGGTACTTCCAACTGAACTAAATACCGTTTCTTCTCCTTCCATTCACGTACGGATTGCGTGAAATATAACTGTTTGTACGCCTTTATACACGCTGCAGTTAACCTAATCCTGTCCTCTCGATCCTTGTAAGGGCTTTGTAGTATATTCCAAAATTCGTCTACTAAAACTGTCCTGCAGATCAGACGAACCTGTGATCATTGCTGTGTCATTTCTCTCTATACGTTCAGCACTCTTGTTCATCCTATTTGGAAAGGATCACACACACTAGAGCAATATTCTATGAAGGGTTGTATGAGTGTTTTGTAAGCGGTCTCCTTTGAAGGCGGAGTACTTCCTAGTATTCTACCAATGAAACGAATTCTGATATCTTCTTTGCCTATGGCTGAACAAATGATATGGAATTATTCAGTTTACACGGTACGTATATATGACGCCTGTTTACATTAATGAACACATTATTTTTTGTCCTACTCACTCAACTATATTTAAAAACATTTTCTTTTTTGAGGCTACCGGCTTTTAAACAGAAGTTCGCCCATGTAGTAGAACTGGGTTGTGCAGGGACAATAATTCTAATTTATATTTAAATCTTGCTGCGCTGCCTGTCAGACATAGTACGTTATTGTGCAAATGATTAAAAAATTCTTTGCAGCGTATTGAACTCCTTTGTGAGTCACTGAAAGCTTTAATAATGGGTAATAAAGTTCACTTTTTCCTCTAGTGTTGCAGGTGAGTAAATCACTACTCTTCTCAAATTGTGGTGGATTATTTATGATGAATTTGTGACATCGTGGTTAAAATGCACAGCTCCTTGAAGAAGTATGAACATGACGACCGCGTGTGAACATCACTTATTATTACTTATTCTTCTTACTGCTCACTTTTGGGCAATCAGTACCTTATTTCTAACTGGTAATGTCCCAAGAAAATTACTACATGAGTCATTATTCAGAGTAAATACGCAAAATATGTTAGTATGTTGTTTCCACGACTTGCTGCCATACTAAGAACAAAAGTAGCTGAACTTCACTGTTTGAGAAACTCAGCAATACGCTTCTCCTAGTTCAAGTTTTCATAAGCATGTAGACCCAAACATTTGGAGTATTCTACCCCGTTACTGACTTCTGTTCTTGTGCCGCGTCAATTGTTGATATTACTCTATTCATTGTACAGAACTGAATATAGCGCATTTTCCCAAATATTTAGGGAAAGTCCAATTTCAGAGATCCAGTTAATAACCCTTTGAAAAACGTCATTGACAATGTTTTCTGTTGCTTTCCCCCTAATAGCATTTGTTAAAACACAAGTATCATCTGCAAAAAGTACCAGTTCTGCGATCAACTTCGATTCCACAAGGAACTGTTTCGCGCAGCAACCGTAGACTATAAGGAAGGAGAGAAGCACAGCATTCCGTCGCATTTCTATTAGTTGTATTACTTTTGCATAGGTGAAGACGGCTATTTAGAGGCGAAATCGAGATAGGCAAGAGTACTAAAACTAATGGGTCGCGAATGATTGCCTTCCTTAAATTCTGCGACCATCCCGTTTCATACCTTCAAAACCTGTTACATCCAAGTATTTGTATGTGTTGACAGATTCCAATTAAGACTCGTTGATATTGTAGACTTAAAATGCTACATTGTTTCCTTTTTGCGAAGTGCGTAATACTGCATTCTTAGCACTTGAAGAAATTGTCCAGGTGTTGCATCACTCCGAAATTCTATCAAAATTAGACTGAATATCTGTGGACCGTATTTCAGGCAGATCTTAATTGTAAATAAGTACACCATCTGCAAAAAGTCTGAGGTTACAGAATTTAAGGAAGAAGAGACACACGGCAACCATTCGCGACCCATTAGTTTTACTACTGTTGTATATGTAGATTTCGGCTCTAGGTAGCCGTCTTCACATATGGCTCTAAGCACTATGGGACTTAACAACTGTGGTCATCAGTCCTCTAGAACTTAGAACTACTTAAAGCTAACTAACCTAAGGACATCACACACATCCAAGCCCGAGGCAGGATCGAACCTGCGACCGTAGCGGTCGCGCGGTTCCAGCCTGAAGCGCCTAGAACCACTCGGCCACACGGCCGGCGTTCCGTTAATACACTCCAGGGTTTGGAAAAAAGAACACATTGACACCGGTGTGTCAGACCCACCATACTTGCTCCGGACACTGCGAGAGGGCTGTACAAGCAATGATCACACGCACGGCACAGCGGACACACCAGGAACCGCGGTGTTGGCCGTCGAATGGCGCTAGCTGCGCAGCATTTGTGCACCGCCGCCGTCAGTGTCAGCCAGTTTGCCGTGGCATGCGGAGCTCCATCGCAGTCTTTAACACTGGTAGCATGCCGCGACAGCGTGGACGTGAACCGTATGTGCAGTTGACGGACTTTGAGCGAGGGCGTATAGTGGGCATGCGGGAGGCCGGGTGGACGTACCGCCGAATTGCTCAACACGTGGGGCGTGAGGTCTCCACAGTACATCGATGTTGTCGCCAGTGGTCGGCGGAAGGTGCACGTGCCCGTCGACCTGGGACCGGACCGCAGCGACGCACGGATGCACGCCAAGACCGTAGGATCCTACGCAGTGCCGTAGGGGACCGCACCGCCACTTCCCAGCAAATTAGGGGACACTGTTGCTCCTGGGGTATCGGCGAGGACCATTCGCAACCGTCTCCATGAAGCTGGGCCACGGTCCCGCACACCATTAGGCCGTCTTCCGCTCACGCCCCAACATCGTGCAGCCCGCCTCCAGTGGTGTCGCGACAGGCGTGAATGGAGGGACGAATGGAGACGTGTCGTCTTCAGCGATAAGAGTCGCTTCTGCCTTGGTGCCAATGATGGTCGTATGCGTGTTTGGCGCCGTGCAGGTGAGCGCCACAATCAGGACTGCATACGACCGAGGCACACAGGGCCAACACCCGGCATCATGGTGTGGGGAGCGATCTCCTACACTGGCCGTACACCACTGGTGATCGTCGAGGGGACACTGAATAGTGCACGGTACATCCAAACCGTCATCGAACCCATCGTTCTACCATTCCTAGACCGGCAAGGGAACTTGCTGTTCCAACAGGACAATGCACGTCCGCATGTATCCCGTGCCACCCAACGTGCTCTAGAAGGTGTAAGTCAACTACCCTGGCCAGCAAGATCTCCGGATCTGTCCCCCATTGAGCATGTTTGGGACTGGATGAAGCGTCGTCTCACGCGGTCTGCACGTCCAGCACGAACGCTGGTCCAACTGAGGCGCCAGGTGGAAATGGCATGGCAAGCCGTTCCACAGGACTACATCCAGCATCTCTACGATCGTCTCCATGGGAGAATAGCAGCCTGTATTGCTGCGAAAGGTGGATATACACTGTAGTAGTGCCGACATTGTGCATGCTCTGTTGCCTGTGTCTATGTGCCTGTGGTTCTGTCAGTGTGATCATGTGATGTATCTGACACCAGGAATGTGTCAATAAAGTTTCCCCTTCCTGGGACAATGAATTCACGGTGTTCTTATTTCAATTTCCAGGAGTGTATTTTCTGCACTGTCATGAATATTCAACATGAACAGCAAGGGCCCCATCACACTTTCCTGGGGAATAGGGTGTCCCTGGAGTAATGGTCAATATTCAGGGATGTTACAGGAACGATCGATTGAAGCAAAAAACTTCATACAGACATATGTCCTATTCCGAATGATTTTCGAGAAACAACACATTTAATGTACATCGTTATTTATTTTCTGTATCCTTAAATAAATTTCCAGCTTCACACATGTACGCATGTACAACAGTTCGTTAATACAACACTATTCTTTTAGCAAGGTATCAGTTTAAAAAATGTATTTATAGCACATTCACCTCTAAGTATTGTACACGTCACATCACAGCTGATGTACGGTGCACAATCAATGTTCGAGTATCCCAGAGCGAACTTCAATGCATTTGTGCACTCTTGGGGGAACATGTGTTGCCTGTCTGAGTGCCTCAGCTCGTTTCCTAATGAGGGCAACAGTGTCCATGATGCGTCCACGCAGTTCATCTCGCGTATTCATCTTTTGCTTGTATATCTCAGACTTCATCCAACCTCAAAATCAAAAATCTAATGATGTAATACCTGGCGATCTTATTGGCCAGTTAACTGGACTACTACGACCAAACCAGCGACTAGGGAAGAGCGGCTGAGAAGTTTTCTCATATGTCTGGTAAAATGTAGAGGGTCTCCATAATGCAAGAAGTACATTGCAGTCCGTGAGGCCAAGAGAACCCTCTCAAGCTTTCAACATGCAAATCATTCTGTCCTGTTAGTCGCTCTTGTAAACCTATCAGCATGTTACCATTCGTGTCACACCAAACAGTGATCGTAAAACGAACTTGTAAATTGGTTTCCACTGTAGCGTGCAGATTTTCCTGCGGCCAACGATAATTATTGAGTGTGGTGTTGATTACGTTCCATCTAAACGAGTCTACATGAGCAAAACGTATTAATGGAAGCAAATGACAATTATCATGTAACCAGTGACAAAATTTAATTACGATGCTATTGTCGCTATTATGAAGATTGTGAAAAGGTAGTATGTAAAATGGGTAAAAGTAGCCAGCGAGGGCGAGGCCACAGACAGTTGCGACAGTGGCGCTTCCCAGGGGATTGACACGCCAGAAGGCGACCTGGCTGCTCTTTGCTCAGAGGTTGGTTGTGCGTGTGTCTGAACCCATGCCCCTCAGACAGGCGACAGACAGGGGCTGACGTTGTGACGCCGAGTCCCTCCCTGGGTCTCATCATTTGCGGCAGGAGACAAGAACAGCAAGCCAGCAGGGCTATGACGCCAAGTCTCACAAACCACCCAGTGTGGCGGCAGACACAGCCTGGTCTCGAACCATAGGCTGCTCCTGGCGCTGCCCCGTCGTCTGATTGGCCAGTGGTGCTCCAGCATTGTAGTGCGGCTACTCAGCAATTACCAAGTCCCTGACTCGAATAACGTCATATCCTCAAATTCAGCCTCATTTATACTCCGTTACTGCCCATTTGTTCCTCTAAAACCTGGTGTCTAGTCACACTGCCCTTAACAGAGAGACTTGCTTCAGTGCAGTGGCAACGATCCAATTGTTACATCATTATCAATTACCTCGAAGAAAACTGTCTATTGACACACAGCGGACATGGGTTTAGACAAGATCGTTCCTGTGAAAGACAACTAGCTCTTTATTCAAATGAAGTGCTTAGTGCTATTGACAAGGGATTTCAGATCGATTCCATATTTCTGGATTTCCGGAAACCTTTAGACACTGTACCGCACAAGGGGCTTGTAGTGAAATTGCGTGCTTATTAAATATCGTCTCAGATATGTGACTGGATCTGTGATTTCCTATCAGAGAGGTCACAGTTCGTAGTAACTGGCGGAAAGTCTTCAAGTCTAACAGATGTGATTTCTCGCATTCCCCAAGGTAGTGTTACAGGCCCTTTGGTTTCCTTATCTAAATAAACGATTTGGCAGACAACAAGAGTAGAGGTCATACGTTGTTTGCAGATGGCGCTGTCGTTTATCAACTAATAAAGTCATCAGAAGATCAAAACAAATTGCAAAACGATTTAGAAAAAATATCTGAATGGTGCGAAAATAGGCAGTTAACCCTAAATAGCGAAAAGTGTGAGGTCATCCACATGAGCGGTAAAAGGAATTCGTTAAACTTCGGTTTACAATAAATCTGTCTAATCTAAAAGCCGTAAATTCAACTAAAAGCCTAGGTATTACAATTACGAACAACTTAAACTGGAAGGAACGCATAGAAAATTTTGTGGGGAAGGGTACCCAAAGACGGCGTTTTATTGGTTGGACATTTAGCAAATGTAACAGAACTACTAAGCAGACTGCCTATACCACACTTGTCCGTCGTCTTTTAGAATACTGCTGTGCGGTGTGGGATCCTTACCAGAAAGAACCGACGGAGTACACCGAAAAAGTTCAAAGAAGGGCAACACGTTTTGTATTATCGCAAAAGTGGGACATGTTCCACATCCACGAGGGTCTCCTCAGCACGGATCTATGGAACGAAATAATTATCTAATCTAATGAAAAAAGTGTCACAGTAATGATACAGAATTTTGGCTGGACAAAATTAAAAGAAAGGCGTTTTTCGTAGCGACGGAATCTTCTCACGAAATTACAATCACCAACTTTTTCCTCTGAATGCGAAAATATTTTGTTGACACCGAGCTACATAGGGAGAAACGAACACCCCGATAAAATAAAGGAAATCAGAGCTCGTACGGTAAGATATAGGTGTTTGTTCTTTCCGCACGCTATACGATATTGGAATAATAGACAATTGTGATGGTGGTTAGATTAGCTATCTGACAGGCACTTAAACGTGATTTGCAGAGTATCCTCATAGATGTAGAAGTAGATTCTTTGCTGCGTGGGGCAATTTACCATTGCGCTAACCTATACTCGCTTCACAACTCATTTACGCATCTATTATTCTGCCCTATTTGTCGACGTAGCATGGCTGGTGGCCAGCGCTTTCACTATAATACTCCGTGGTGGCCTCCATGCTACTTTCAGCGCTTATAATAAAGATTTATTACTTTTACCAGAATTCTGCGTAGTGTCACTACGCAGTGTAGTAGGAGTAATACCACCTACATTATGTATATATGGGTTTCTCATTCACAATGTTGTTTGCTTGTGAGATGATCGTGTTACGCCTCACGTACGAACAGAAACGTCTACCAGCACATGTCAGAAATTCACAGTGGCAGCATCGTGAACATTCGAAACAGTGTTTTATCGTTCCGCGATATCACTACTTGTATTGGTTGGTATCCCACGATTGTCACGTGATATGGAATTAATGCGTTCAGTAGATTCCTATTCAGCGACTTAAGGGATCGCAACAATCACATATGTCTGGAGCCCGTGGGACGTGCATATACATTCAGCTGTGCGGGATCACAAAGTGAAGTTACATGCCAAGAACCAGTAAATGGGTTTGCTTACTACACGACAAGTATCCACGAGAAGAGTGAGGTGACGTCTCGAACACTAGGGAGTATCAGTGCAGAAACCATTGCTGCTGCAACCCTTGACACTGCAGCAGAGGGAGGTGTGGTGACAACCTTGGACACAGGAGTGGCGCCATGACACTATTTCTGCGTATACCATCATGGTTTTTCAGCTTTACAATCATTGTCATACATGCTCCAATACATGGCATCATGCTATTCAGGGCCAATGCGTACAGGAAATGTCTACTTCTGGTTCTCACAACCGGTAACTTGGTCAGCAGCCGTTACATTTCAGACTCCTTAGGCCCAAAGATATTACCTTATATTTGATGTCTCCAAAACGTTATGTTTCAGCAACACGATGCAAGACCGCACGTAACCACACTGTGCAAACCAATCTCTATACAGAGGGTGTACAACTGTAGTCCTGGCCAACACGATCTCCAGATCTCTCGCTCATTGAATACATTTGGTCACGGGTTGCCAAGAGACTAGGATGCTTGCACTTGACACTACGATTGGCATGTAACTGAAGCAGCATAGTGTGCTGCACCCATACCACTCATACAATCTCAGGTCAACTCAATGCCCAGCCAAATTAGAGTCATTGTTGCTACCAGAAGTGGCAATTCTGTGTACAGCTTGGGCCACTCTTATTAATGTGACCGCCTGAAAAAAGACTGAATGACCACCTTTTGCAGCGTGAGACGTGTAGAAAGAGACAGTGAGGTTCTAGGTGTACAGAGAGGGATGTTGTGTCTATGCCGACTCCAGGGCCATAGCCAGCTGAGATAGGTTTCTCGGTTGAGGCTCCATGGTGGGATCGAGCTGGTCCCACAGATTCTCAACTAGGTTTAATCCGGAGAGGTTGGCGGACACGGGAGAACAGTTTACTCATCCTGGTGCTCTTCGAAACACGCACATACACTGCAAGCTGCACGTAGGTGGCATCGAGTCATGGAAAAACTAAATTCATGTAGGCGACCGATGGATATAAGTACTTTGCTGAAATATTGTGCCTCCAGGATTATGAGATTACCCAGGGAAAGCCAGTGAAAACATTGCCCAAATCATAACGCTCCCTCCTGTTTGCAGGGTGTTTCGTTTTATACATTCCTATGGAACATAATACGTGATTCATCTGAAAAAGACAGCTGTCGAGACACTCAGTGGCCGCCAGTTGAAGCATTGGCGTGCAAATCACAGCCTTTGCCGCCGATTACTTGCAGTCAGCATGGGTGCATTTACCAGAGACCTGCTCCAGGGCTCATACACAGCGAGGTTCGCTGAACGGTCGTTGAGGAGACACTGTTGCTACCTCCTTGGGTCATCTAGGCGGTCAATTTCTTAGCAGTTGTACGTCTATTCCCATATGCACAACTCCATAGCCGTCGTTAACCTCTATTATCTACGGCCCGTGGAGCACCATAGATGCCTCAATGCCAGGTTTGGATGCGGAGTATACTTTAACCACAGTGGCACATGAACAATCTACAAAAATTGCCATTTCGGAAATACTTCCTCCCTTGGCCCGAAAGCCAATGATCATACTCTTTTAGGCATCACATAAATCACTCCATTTCCATATTCCGATAACTACTGCACTGTTTTCCGCATCCCCCCGACACTAATGGTGTTGTCACCTGTCACTTCATATCTTTGAGTGATTATTGCATGTTGACGTCGAACACAGGCGGTGGTGACATTAATGTTACTGGACCGTGTAAAATTCGGAACCAGTATGCTTCCAAATCACCTACAGATTTATTCACGTATTCTTTCTACTACAGTGTACAAGCACTATGAGTAAAATGTCATTATATTCTATCCTTCCTGGTGAGCAGTTTCAATGGCCAGCAATGTATTTTCGATCGTTCTTACAATGTGCTACAAGGGTGTCATCAACTATTACTACCGGCGGATTCTGATTTCTATTAAAAAAGAATGTTTGCATATATCTCCACAGCTGTCAGGTGTTGCAAGTATGAAGCTAGTAATGGTTTCCCACGAATTAGCATTTCAGAACATAACGTGTCATCTAGCACTGCAGCTGTTTCCCAGCTAGTGGAAGTGGAGTGTTCTGGTTTTGCACAGATATTAATTACACAACGAAACTAACTTTTGTTGAGGGAAGAGCAGTAGAGAGAAAGAAGATAATTTCTATAGCCCATCATTCTGTATTGCACAGCGTGGTCACCAAAGATATTAACTAAACAAGGAAACTAGTCTTCCTGCAACGAAGACGAAGGAGACAAAAAGAAACGTTGTGGCTCAAATCCTCAACGACGACGGTATGATTATGTACTGAATACTTCCTCAGTGGGAGAACGATGGGGAAGAAATTCGTCTGCGGCTCATTCAAAGAATCGTCCTGGAAATTGCTAGAATCGATTCAAGTGAACCACAGACAACCTTAATCTGAGTGGCCAGATCAATTACTCGAACTCTATTTCTACTGAGAGCAAATCTACTATCTTAGCAGAAATAAATTATTGTTCATTTAATGCATCAGACTGAAGAAGGCAAATCTATGTTGGCGCATTGCACACCTATTATCAACATTAATAATTGTTACGCCATTTTAAGGTACTCAATGAACCTAGTAATGAAGTAATTACACAGGCCAAAAACAAATAGTTTTTTTATATCTAGGATTTTAGAATTGATTATAGCTACAGTTGGGGAGTAAAAATCAAAAAGTGAAATCAGTCAACCTCTATCCGCTCCTATTTTTTTGATCATTCTTGTTTAACATGCACTTCTACATGAAATGTGCAATTGTACCTCTGGTTTGTGCACTTCTAAATCACGTGTACGAGGATTGGTTCCTGTAGGTTTGCCCTATTGCCAGTCTGCTTCCTAATTAGTTCCAGGAATATCCACCAGATGGAGTTGGAGGTTACTGTGTGAGCTAGGCTGTACAGGGATGAGCGAGAATGGTGTCGCTTGATAGTTCAGTTAGGAAACATCTATCTTGTAGTTTTTTGCACTTGTGTTGTTGGACAGAAATAATATAAGTTAAAGTAGAAGAAGTTGTCTAAATCACGTAGATGGTTTTTGCTACATATGCAGAGAATAAACACTGAAAGGAAACTGAAAACAATCGACTTTATAAAGACTTCTTGAATAAATCTGTAAAACTTGTACAGAACATTTACGATTGGGGACTACCGGGAAATGAAAACGTCTGAAACAAAGCACACTCCAAAAATTGTAGTTTGTGAGGACTGGTGTTGTCCCTCTGATACTAATGATAATGTCAGTGATTATGCGGGTTTGGCATTAATTCCTCAGTGTTTAAACTGAGACGAGTTAATAAATCACCAGAGATCTCAGGGGCAAATAGCAATGAAGTAATTACACAGGCCAAGAACAAACTGTTTATTTATACCTAGGATTTAAGAATTGATTTTAGTCACAGTTGGGACGTTGAATCAAAAAGTGAAATCAGTCTTTCTCTATCCGCTCCTATTTTTTTGATCATTCTTGTTTAACATGCACTTCTCCATGGAATGCGCATTTGTAACTCTGGTTTCTGCACTTCTAAATCACGTGTACGAGGATTGGTTCCTGTAGGTTTGCCCTATTGCCAGTCTGCTTCCTAATTAGTTCCAGGAATATCCACCAGATGGAGTTGGAGGTTACTGTGTGAGCTAGGCCGTACAGGGATGAGCGAGAATGGTGTCGCTTGATAGTTCAGTAAGGAAACATCTATGTTGTAGTTTTTTGCACTTATTGTGTTTCTTGAAAAGAAATAATATAAGTTTAAGTAGAAGAAGCTGCGTAAATCACTTTGATGTTTTTAGCTACATATGCAGAGAATAAACGCTGAAAGGAAACCAAAAACTTATTATTGACTTTGTAAAGTCTTTTGAAATAAATCTGTAATTTACGATTGTGGACTACGGGGAAACGAAAACGTCTGAATCAAAAGCCACTCCGATACCTGTTGTTCGTGAGGACTGGTGTTGTCCCTGTGATACTAATGACGATGACAGTGATTATGAGGGTATGGCATTAATTCCTCAGGGTTTAAACTGGGATGAGTTAATACCTCACCACAGATCTCAAGCCATCAAAAGAAGCTTCTGTATTACTGGCTTCCAACAAAAATGTACTGGATCAAGGAACCAAAGTTACGTGTTACCATACAACAGAAAAAGTATGCTACCCTTCTTGCTCTTGAAATGGTTATCTAAGGCAAAATATCCCTGATGAGCCATCCCAATTTAAATAAATCGCTATTGGAACTACGTAATAGTTTTAGTTCAATGGAACGTCATGAGAAAATGACTCTTTCAAGATATGATTAAACAATTTGTAGAATAAAGGTAAATACTCATTTTGTTTCAATGAGAAGCGGCAGCATTCGCCTAATTTACCAATCAACAAGACAAGAAAAACGTAGTCTCAACACCAAAACCTCTTTTTACACAGAAGGAGCTCATTTTCACGTGATTGCTGATAACAAAAACATTACACACGATGTGTCACATACAGAAGCTTAAAAGTCAACTCAGCTAACAACTATGCCTAATCCGATTTGGGATGCATACTGTTCCATGTAACACAAAATTGTTGTCCAAAATGTTCTACAATTACCTTTGTCAAAATAATTATTAGAACGACATCTGTTGTTACAAACAGTGGCGATTTATGCAAAAATTATACTTATTTTTGGTTACAAAAATGCGATTTGCAAAAGAAATTTTATATATTCCTCTGCTAAAATTTAGAAATATAAAAATCCACCACATACGAAGATTTGTTTACATATTGCAGTAATGTGTAATCGTATCCTTCGGTTTTGCCCAGGCTGGTGTCGTAACGACCTGTTGATCCAGGAAGCCCTTCAGTTTTATTTTATATCCTCTCAAGAAGACAATCTCGTTTATGAACGAAATTAGTGGACTCCTGAGGAAATTTGTCTTCCTGAATGTTTTCTACTTGATTTTCGTGTATTTGGGCACAGCTCACAGCAAGTTTGAAATTTGTACTAATTCACAACGGTAACAAATTTAGTTCAATGTCAGCTGCTCCCTCAAGGGAAATGAAAGAAGAATATAAACCATAGTTTTGATCTTTGAGAAGATGAAGTCTCATAAACATCAATGGATGGTTTGTCTAGACTTATGAATGGTAATCTTTCTCCTTGGTTAGCAAAGTGATTCTTGTGACTCTGGAATAGCAGAGACAAAACACACCACAGTAGTGTAAAAGAATGGCCAAAGAGAGAAAACATGTACGGAGGGAGGAAGAATGTCATTAACGACCCCTTAGTTGGACGAGAGAAAATCATTTGCCGTCCACTGCATATCAAGTAGGGCAGTCTGTAAAGGCTTTTGATAAGAACGGGTCATGCTTTGCATGTATAGGGAAAAATGTCTGAGCTGAGAACGGAAAAATTCAAGCAGGAATATTTGGCGATTCACAAATAAGGCAACTCTGCGTATGAAAACTGTCGACGAATGCTACCAAGGAAGATCAGATATGCATGTGATGGCAGTTTACTGCTCGAATTTAAAAATGGACCGCTCCATAATACATTCAAGAATTTCATGCACAAGAAGCTTCCTAAATGTTAAGGGACTGGATGTTACAATCAATGACTTTTTTATTTAGGATATAATAATATTTATATAATACAATAACAAAATTATTGTTTCATTTTTTATCCATGGACTTATATTTAAACAGTATAACATATATTTCACTAAAATCTTGTATTTTAGAATTTTGAGGCTCCATGGTGGGATCGAGCTGGTCCCACAGATTCTCAACTAGGTTTAATCCGGAGAGGTTGGCGGACACGGGAGAACAGTTTACTCATCCTGGTGCTCTTCGAAACACGCACATACACTGCAAGCTGCACGTAGGTGGCATCGAGTCATGGAAAAACTAAATTCATGTAGGCGACCGATGGATATAAGTACAGCATAGCGTGCTGCAGCCACACCTCTCATACAAGCTAAGTTCAACTCAATGCTCAGCCAAATTGGAGGCATCGTTGCTGCCAGAACTGACCACCTGGCAAAAGCCTCAATGACCACCTTTTGCAGTGTGAGATGTGCAGAAGGAGTCAGTGAGGTTCTAGGGGTTCAGAGAGGGATGTGAAGTCATGCCTACTTCATGGCCATTGCCAGCTGAGCTAAGTTTCTCGGTTGAGGCTCCATGGTGGGATCGAGCTAGTCTCACAAATTCTCAAGTAGGTTCAATACAGGGAGGTTGGCAGCCAGGGGAGAACAGTATACTCATCCTGGTGCTACTCGAAACACGCACATACACTTCAAGCTATTTGACATGATGCTTTGTCCTGCCGGTAGGTGGCATCATATCAAGAAAAACAAAATTCATGTAGGGGACAGATGGATATAAGTACTTTGTTGAAATATTCTGCCTCTAGAATGATGAGATTATCCAGGGAATGCCACTAAAAACATTGCCCAGATCATAACGCTCCCTACTGGTTGCAGGGTGCTTCCTTTCAGACATTCCTATGGAACATAATACGTCATTCATCTGAAAAGGACAGGTGTCGAGACACTCAGTGGCCGCCAGTTGAAGTATTGGCATGCAAATTACAGCCTTGGTCGCCGATGAATACCAGTCAGCATGGGGGCATGAACCAGAGACCTGCTCCAGGGCTCATACACAGCGCCATTCTCTGAGCTGTCGTAGAGGAGACACTGTTGATACCTCCTCAGGTCATCTAGGAGGTCAACTGCTTAACAGTTGCACGTCTATTCCCCCCTACACATCTCCGCAGCCGTCGTTCACCTCTGTTATCTATGGGCCGAGATGCACCACAGTTGCCTCAGTGCAGGTTTTGAGTGCACGGTATACTGCAACCACAGTGGCACATGAACGGTTTACAAAAACAGCCAATTCGGAAATACTTCCACCCTTGGCCCGAAAGTCAGTGATCATGTCGTTTTGGGCATAATATAAATCACTCCATTTCCATATTGCGATAACGACTGCACTGTTTTCCGCATCCCCCCGACACTGCTGGTGGTGTCACCTGTCACTTCATATCTTTGAGTAATTATTGCATGTTGACATCGAACACAGGCGGTGGTGACATTAATGTTACTGGACCGTGTAAAATTCGGAACCAGTATGCTTCCAAATCACCTACAGATTTATTCACGTATGCTTTCTACTACACTGTATAAGCACTATGAGTAAAATGTCATTATATTCTATCCTTCCTGGTGAGCAGTTTCAATGGCCAGCAATGTATTTTCGATCGTTCTTACAATGTGCTACAAGGGTGTCATCAACTATTACTACCGGCGGATTCTGATTTCTATTAAAAAAGAATGTTTGCATATATCTCCACAGCTGTCAGGTGTTGCATGTATGAAGCAAGTAATGGTTTCCCGTGAATTAGCATTTCAACACGTAACGTGTCATCTAGCACTGCAGCTGTTTCCTAGCTAGTGGAACTGGAGCTTTCAGGTTCTGCAAAGATATAAATTATACAACGAAACTAATTTTCGTCGAGAGAAGAGCAGTAGAAAGAAAGAAGGAAAGTTCAATAGTCCATCATTCTGTTTTGCACAGCGTGGTCACCAAAGATATTAACTAAACAACGAAACTAGTCTTTGTACAACGAAGACGAAGGAGACAAAACAGAACGTTGGTGCTCAAATCCTCAACGACGACGGTATGATTATCTACCGAATACTTCCTCAGTGGGAGAAGGATGGGGAAGAAATTCGTCTGCGTCTCATTCAAAGAATCGACCTAGAAATGGCTTGCATCGTTTCAAGTGAACCATAGACAACCTTCATCTGAGTGGACAGATCAATTACTCGAACTCTATTTCTACTGGAAGCAAATCTACTATCTTAGTAGAAATAAATTATTGTTCATTTAATGCATCAGAATGATGAAGTCAAATGTACATTGGCGCATTGCACACCTATTATCAACATTAATAACTGTGTGCCATTTTAAGATAATCAGGGAAACTAGCAATGAAATAATTACACAGGCCAAAAACAAACTGTTAAGGCGTTGAATCAAAAAGTGAAATCAGTCTTCCTCTATCTGCTCTTCTTTTTTTGATCATTGTTGTTTAACATGCACTTCCACATGAAATGTGCATTTGTAACTCTGGTTTGTGCACTTCTAAATCACATGTACGAGGATTGGTTCCTCTAGGTTTGCCCTATTGCCGGTCTGCTTTCTAATTAGTTTCAGGAATATCCACTAGATGGAGTTGGAGGTGACTGTGTGAGCTCTGGCCGTACAGGGCTGAGCGAGAATGACGTCGTTTGATCTATGCTGTAGATTTTTGCACTTGTGCTGTTGAACAGAAACAATATAAGTCAAAGTAGATGAAGTTGCGTAAATCACTCTGATGGTTTTTCCTACATATGCAGAGAATAAACGCCGAAAGGAAACCGAAAACCTATTGTTGAGTTTGTAAACACTTTTGCAATAAATCTGTAGAACTTGTACAGAAAATTTACGATTGTGGGCTACCGGGAAACGAAAACGTCTGAAACAAAGGCCACGCCAATACCTGTTGTTTGTGAGGAGTGGTGTTGTCCCACTGATAGTAATGACGATGACAGTGATTATGCGGGTATGGCATTAATTCCTCAAGGTTTAACCTGGGATGAGTTAATAACCCAACAGGGATCTCAAGCTGTCAAAAGAAGCTTCTGAATTACTGGCTTCCAACAAAAATGTACTGGATCAAGGAACCAAAATTACCCTTTACCATACAACAGAAAAAGTATGCTACCCTTCTTGCTCTTGAAATGGTTCATCTGAGGCAAAATATCCCAGATGAGCCATTCCAGTTGAAATAAATCTCTACTGTAATTACATAATAGTTTTAGTTCAACAGAACGTCATGAGAAAATATCTCTTTCAAGATATGATTAAACAATATGTAGAATAAAAGTAAACACTCATTTTGTTTCAATGAGAAGCGGCAGCATTCACATAATTTGGGTATGAATAGGTTCTCAGATTGTTTACTAGCTTGTGAAGATACTATTTCTTAAGATTTCTTCTTGATTTATTTCACAATTAGTTTGTCACCCATAGTAAAACATAATACTCAGTTTTTCTTAGTGTCAACTCTTTTACCCATTAACAAGACAAAAAACGTAGTCTCATTACCAAAACCTCTTTTTACACAGAAGGAGCTCATAAGTCAACTCAGCTAACAACTATGCACTATCTGATTTGGGATGCATACAGTTCTATATAACACAAAATTGTTGTCCAAAATGTTCTAGAATTTCCTTTGTCCAAATAATTATTAGAACGACATCTGGTTTTACAAACAGTGGCGATTTATGCAAAAATTATACCTTTTTATGGTTATAAAAATGCGATTTGCAAAAGAAATCTTATATATTCCTGTAATAATATTTAGAAATATAAAAATCCACAACGTTCCAAAATTTGTTTACATATTGCAGTATTAAATTATTATGTCAAGCAGAAATTTTCTGGTGAAGTTGACTGTAGTTTTTGAATACACTGAAGACTATTGTCTGGTAAAGAATCAATTACGTTTTTCTACATCTCATATGACACTTGGAATTTTGCTGAGTATATGTCATATACGGGAAAAACTGTATATATGAAATGAAATCCAATAAAAACCTTTAAGGCTAACAATACCTTTTAAATATAGACTTCTGTAAAGTTAAATCTGTAGGATGAAAATACTTCAAAGTATCGTGTACCTATATAAGAGTCGTAAATCTCATACTTTACGATCTAAATCGGAATAAATGTTAAACAAACGGATGTGGTTCAAATGGCTCTCAGCACCCGAGGCAGGATTCGAACCTGCGACTGTAGCAAAAAATGGTTCAAATGGCTCTGAGCACTATGGGACTCAACTGCTGAGGTCATAAGTCCCCTAGAACGTAGAACTACTTAAACCTAACTAACCTAAGGACATCACACAACACCCAGTCACCACGAGGCAGAGAAAATCCCTGACCCCGCCGGGAATCGAACATGGGAACCCAGGCGTTGGAAGCGAGAACGCTACCGCACGACCACGAGCTGCGGACAAACGAATGTGTAATCGTATCCTTCGGTTTTGCCCAGGCTGGTGTCGTAATGACCTGTTGAGCCAGGAAGCCCTTCATTTTTATTTTTTATACTCTCAAGAAGACATTCTCGTGTTTTGCACGCAATTAGTGGACTCCTGAGGAAAAATATCTTCCTGAATGTTTTCTACTCGATTTTCTTGTATTTGGGCACAGCTCAAAGCAAGTTTGAAATTTTTACTAATTCACAACGGTAACAAATTTAGTTCAATGTCAGCTGCTCCCTCAAGGGAAATGAAAGAAGGACATAAAACCGTAGTTTTGATCTTTGAGAAGATGAAGTCTCATAAACATCAATGGATGGTTTGTCTAGACTTATGAACGGTAAACTTTCTCCTTGGTTTGCAATGTGCTTCTTGTGACTCTGGAATAGCAGAGACAAAAAACATCACAGTGTTGAAAAAGAACGGCCAAAGAGAGAAGACATGTACGGAGGGAGGAAGAATGTCATTATCGACCCCTTAGTTGAACGAGAGACAATCATTTGTCGTCCACTGCATATCAAGTTGGGCCTTTTGAAGCAGTTTGTAAAGGCTTTTGATAAGAACGGGTCACGCTTTGCATATACAGGGAAAAATGTCTGAGCTGAGAACGGAAAAATTCAAGCAGGAATATTTGACTATCCACAAATAAGACAACTCTGCATATGAAAACTGTCCAGGAACGCTACCAAGGAAGATCGGATATGCACGTGATGGCAGTTTACTGCTCGAATTTAAAAATGGACCGCTCCATAATACATTCAAGAATGTCATGGAAAAGAAGCTTCCTAAATGTTCAGGGACTGGATGTTATCATCAATGACGTTTTTATTTAGTATAGAATAATATTTATATAATACAATAGTAAAATTAGTGTTTCATTTTTATCCATGGACTTATATTAAAACAGTATAACATATATTTCACTAAAATCTTGTATTTTAGAATTTTGAGCTCCTTGGCAAATATTAATGAATTGTTTGAATTCAAGGCATGAAATTCTTAGAAAATCACCTCAAAACACTCCGGTGTTATGCAAATAAATAGCACTTCACACGAATTTTAATGCTATCGTCTTCAGTCAAGGCTAATTAATTCAATTATAGTAAGAAACATCAAAGTTGGAGCATTTTAAACATTTCATAGAATTTTTAGCCAGCTCATTGTTACACTAATAATAATCTATGATTATGATAGTGAGTATTATTTTCTCTCTGTGCTCTGTGGTAATGAAGATTAGAATGCAACGTACCTTGAATCAGAATTATTACAAAGGGGCACTATCTTACTTGAAAGGGCAGTTTAGAAAATTAGTCATAACCTTGTTCAAGGAGCCGTAATATCATTTGCCTGAAATTAGTTAGAGAAACATGAGGAATTGTTAATCTTCCTGAACAAGAGTCCAGTGTTTCCATGGCTGCACCACGTCGTACATAAAATTCATTGTGGATTGCTCATGTGCTGCAAGTATTTTTTATTATCTGTTGTTGGATTTTGCTGAAAGAACAAGTTGGGTTGGCTACACCAAAAATAGCTACCTCACGGGAACTGGCCAATGCGAAGGCTGTCGTGATAAAATAAAACGTTATAAACTACACAGAGGGCATTCACCAAATTTCATTAATAAAACCCAGCAGGGTGGCGAAGTGGGATGACCCAGTAGTCACAGTTAGGAGATCAGTGGTTTGTATCTCTATCAGTCGATCCACATTTAGGTTTCCTGCAGTTTTCCAAGCATAAGCTTCGATAGGAGACTGCTGAGAAAGAAACTTAAATGTGGATGGCCTGACAGAGATTCGAACCACTGCCCTCCTGACTGTGAGTCCTGAGTCTTCCCACTTCGCCACCTTGCTGGGTTTGTGCTTTTGTCTAAGGAAAGGAGTATACTCCTACATAGAAATATGGGAGTGATTGCGCATGCGCAGGCCCGCGTGTCTGTGTGTGTGTGTGTGTGTGCGCGCGCGTGTGCGTGTCTGTGTGTGTGTGAGACTGTGAGCTCGTGGTCATGTGATCGGTGGAAGGCAGGCTGGGGCGACGGTAGCAGACACGCGAAGGCGTACCTCCAGGAACGTTACGACGCTTTTCTCGTGTGTCGGATAGCCAGATGACGGATTTACTACCGTTCCTGTTAGCTTGAACCATCTTATAGTACACAGCCATCTCTGCAGAAGCAGAGAAAAAAGGAGGAACTTCGTAACTTGGTCATTTCTAGCACTAGTCGATATCTACATCTACAGGGCGTCGATACAAATATCGAACAACGTAAAGTACAACATCTTACCACGCCTAACGCGACGAAGGAAAAAACAGCTTCTAGTCGTCACAGAATGAGGAAGTACAGGTTCTGTGCAGTTTTCAGGGGAATATTGTAGAATTGTTCCTGGAAAATATTGGGAACTTCAGGTAGTGATGATGGAAGTGAGTAGTGATCACGTACACGCCATGCTGAATAATGGTGAGATCTGTCACTATGGTGACCAGGGAAGATGCGACAACTCAATCTCTTGGTCACAAACCATTCCTGGACGATGTGAGCTGTGCGAACATGAACCATGTCTTCTTGGAACACAGCATCTACATCTACATGATTACTCTGCTGTTCGCAAGAAAGTGCCTGGCAGGGGGTTCAATGAACCATCTTCAAGCTGTCTCTCTACCGTTCCACTCTGAAACGGTGCGCGGAAAAAACGAGCGCTTAAATTTTTCTGTGCGAGCCCTGATTTCTCTTATTTTATCGTAATGATCATTTCTCCCTATGAAGGTGGGTTTTCGCAATCGGAGTAGCAAACTGGTGATTGAAATATCATGAGAAGATCCCATCGCAACAAAAATCGCCTTTCTTTTAATGATTGCCACGCCAATTCACGTATCATGTCGGCGGCACTATCTCCCCAACTTCGCGGTAATACAAAACGAGCTGCCCTCTTTTATACTTTTTCGATGTCATCCGCCAGTCCCATCTGATGCGGATCCCACACCGCACAGATACACTCGAGAATAGGGCGAACAAGCGTTGTGTAAGCAGTCTCTTTAGAAGACCTGTCGCACCTTCTAAGTGTTCTGCCATTGAATCTCAGGCTTTGGTTTGGTCTATCCAGAACACTATCTATGTGATCGTTCCAATTTAGAGTATTTGTAATTGCAATCCTTAATTATTTAGTTGAATTTACACCCTTCAGATTTGTGTGACTTCCGCGAAACGAAATTCAGCGGATTTCTTTTAGCACTCATGTGAATAACTTCACATTTTACTTTACTCAGGGTCAACTGCTACTTTTCGCACCATACAGATTCCTTATCTAAATCATTTTGTAGTTTGTTTTGGTCATCTGATGACTTTACAACACGGTAAATGACAGCATCATCTGCAAACAATCTAAGACGGCTACTGAGATTGTCTTCTATGTCGTTAATAGAGATCAGGAAAAATAGAGGGCCTATAACACTGCCTTGGGGCACGCCGGATATTACTTCTGTTTTACTTGATGTCTTTCCGTCTATTACTACGAACTGTGACCTTTCTGACAGCAATTCACGAACCCAATTTCACAACTGATGCGATATTCCATAGCCACACAGTTAGGTTAGAAGACGGTTGTGAGGAACGGTGACGATAGCCTTCTGGAAACTTAACAATATGGAATCAATTTGAAAACCCCTTCGATAGCTCTCATTACTTCATGACTACAAAGAGCTAGTGTGTTTCAAAAGAACGATACTTTCTGAATCAGTGCTGACTACGTGTCAAAAATGGTTCAAATGGAATTGAGCAGTATGGGTCTTAACAACTGAGACCATCATTCAACTAGAATTTAGAACTTCGTAAAACCTAACTAATCTAAGGACATCACACACATCCATGCCCGAGGCAGGATTCGAATCTGCGACCGTAGCGGCCGCGCGGTTCCAGACTGAAGGGCCTAGAACCGCTTGGCCACAGTGAAAGGTGTCTACGTGTCAATTAACCGTTTTCTTTGCGGTACTTCATAATGTTCGAATACAGTATATGTTCCAAAACCCTACTGCAAATCGACGTTAGTGATATGGGCCTGTAATTGAACAGATTACTCCTGCTTCCTGTTTTGGGTATTGGTCAAGTATGCTTTCACAAGCATTTACGCTTCGAGTGGGCTTATGAGCTAATTGTTCAAAACAATTTTCTGAGAAAACCCCAGTAAAATTTCGGATGACGTTTTATGCCTGCCGCCAGCTTTAACGTATAATTTTTCCAGCATATCGAGGGTAGATTAAAGTCACCACCGACTATTACTGTATGAATGGGGTACCTATTTTAAATGAGACTCAAGTTTTCTTTGAACTGTTCAGCAACTGTGTGTTCTGAGTCGGTGGGTCGGCAAAACAACCAAATTAATATATGGTACTAATGGCTCTGAGCACTATGGGACCTAACATCTGAGGTCATCAGTCCCCTAGAACATAGAACAGCTTAAACCTAACTAAACTGAGTACAGCACACACATCCATGCCCGAGGCAGGATTCGAACCAGAGACCGTAGCGGTCGCGCGGCTCCAGACTGAAGCGCCTAGAACCGCTCGGACACGGCGGCCGGCCCCAATTGATAGTTTAGTCAACTTGTCAAGTATAACCTCTACCCATACTATTTCGCAGGAACTATGTATTTCTACTTCACTACAAGGCAAACTATTTCTGACAGCAATAAATACTCCACCACCAATTGTATTTAACCTATCCTTTCTGAAAACTGTTAGATCGTTAGAAAAAATTTCTGCTGAACTTGTTTCCGGCTTTAGCCAGCTTTCTGTACCTATAACTATTTGAGCTTCAGTGCTTAGTATTAGGACTTGGAGCTCTGGTTCTTTCCCAACACAGCTACGACAATTTACAACCACAATACCGATCGTTTCAACAGCTAACTTATTGTGTTTTACCTGCCCCCTTTTACACGGACGCCCTTTCTGAGGTTCCCTGAGTCCCGATTCTAAAAAAAACCGCCCAGTCCCTTTCGCACAGCCCCCCCTACCCGTGTAGGAGCTTGGTGTGTGTAGTGGACTGCTGACCTATTAAGCGGAACCCGGAAACCCACCACCCGAAGGCGTAAGTCAAGGAATCTGCAGCCTACACCGTCACAGAACCGCCTGAGCCTCTGATTCAGACCCTCCACTCGGCTCTGCACCAAAGGACCACATTGCGTTCTATTGAGGATGCTGCAGATCACTATTGGAGAGCAAATATTGTACCATGAAATGGATCTGATCAGACAAAATTGACACACAATGCTTGGCAGTAATATGACCTTGCAGAGTAACCATGGGGTCCAAGGAATACCAGGGTATGGCTGACCGAATCATCACCGAACCCTCGCCATGTTTCACTCTTGGCAGCAAGCTGTCTGTATCGTAGGCCTGGGACATGCATATGCCAGACTTTAACTCGAGCAGCAATTGGAAACAGTGTAAAACAAGACTCAGCCAACCAAATGACATTCTTCCATTGCTCCATATTTATGTTTTTATGGCTTCAGTACCACACTTTCCTGATACACCCATTCCAGTCGCTAATGCTTGGTTTGAAATTCCACATCAGCCTGCAGTTCTCTGCTTATGAAGACCCCTTCCTGTTGTTTTGGTGCTGACAGGGTACTCGAGTGCGACATTGAGTTCCGCAGTGACTATTATAGCTCTTGTCCTCTTGTTTTTCGTCACAGTCCTCTTTAATGATGATCTGCTCTAGTTACTGAACACACACTTTCGTTCGCATTGTGACTAAGAGGGCGCCCTCTTTGTATACGGTATAAACCTTTGATATGGTGCCTCATGAAACACTAACCACTTCAGCTACTTGGTAACATAAGCAAATACCACAAAATCACCAACAATCTGTCCTTTTATGAATTCACTTACCTCTGACATAACACACTTACAGCTACACGGACACTCTTCTGACCACGACTGACACTTGCAACGTATTGAGAGCATTGCACAGGTGCCGTTCGTGTTCAAATACAACAGCGCACCCAGCAGGTTCGGCTAGTATCTGCAGTTATGTTCAAGAATGCTTTGTATTTCTCGCAATGCTTCCATGTTTTTGTCCAACACCCGTATATCTACATCCATTGTCGAACCCCTGTATATCTACATCCATACTCTGCAAACCACTATGAAATGTATGGTATAGTGTACTTCCGCCCGGCCTGTGTGGCCGAGCGTTTCTAGGCGCTACAGTCTGGAACCGCGGGACCCCTACGGTCGTAGATTCGAATCATGCATCGGGCATGGATGTGTGTGATGTCCTTAGGTTAGTTAGGTTTAAGTATTTGTATGTTATAGGGGACTGATGACCTCAGACGTTAAGACCCATAGTGCTCAGAGCCATTTGAACCATTTGGTAGTTCCAACTGAACTAATTAGGGTTTCTTCTCCTTTCATTCACGTACAGATTTCGAGAAAAATGACTGTTTATACGCCTTTATACTCTCTGTAGTTAACTTAATCATGTCCTCTCGATCCCTGTAGGGGCGTTGTAGTATATTCCAAAATTCGTCTACTAAAACTGGTTCCTGACACTTTGTATGTAGGTGTCTGCCAGTCCAGTTTCTCCAGAATTTCCGTGACACTGTCCTGCAGATCATACAAACATATGATCATTGCTGTTGTCTTTCTCTGTATATGTTCAGTACTCTTGTTCGTCCTATTTGGAAAGGATTTACATCACCATCTACATGGTTACTCTGCAATTAACACTTCAGTGCCTGGCAGAGGTTTCATCGAACCATTTTCATACTACTTCTCTACCATTCCACTCTCGAATAGCACGTGGGAAAAAGGAACACCTAAATCTTTCCGATCGAGCTCTCATTTCTCTTATTTTATTATAGTGAATATTTCTCCCTACGTACGTGGGTGTCAAAAAAAGATTTTCGCGTTCGAAAGAGAAAGTTGGTGATTGAAATTTCGTAAATAGGTTTCGCCGCAAAGAAAGCCGCCTTTGTTTCAGTGACTGCCACCCCAACTCGCGTATCATATCAGTGACACTCTCACCCCTATTCCGCGGTAACACGAAACGAGCTGCCCTTCTTTGCACTTTTTCAATGTCCTCCGTCAATCCCACCTGGTAAGGATCTCACACCACGCAGCAATATTCCAGCAGAGGACGGACAAGTATAATGTAGGCCGTCTCTTTACTGGGTTTGTCACATCTTCTAAGTGTTCTGCCAACAAAGCACAGTTTTTGTTTCGCCTTCCCGACAATATTATCTATGTGGTCTTTCCAATTTAAGTTGCTTGTAGTATTTAGTGGAATTAACAGCCCTTAGATTTGTGCGATTTATCGTATACCCAAAATTTATTGGATTTCTTTTAGTACCCATGTGGATGACCTCGCACTTTTCTCTGTTTAGTGCCTATTGCCACTTTTCGCGCCATACAGAAATTCTCTCTAGATCATTTTGTAATTAGAATTGATCGTCTGATGATTTTACTAGACGGCAAATTACAGCGTCATCTGCAAACAATCTAAGGGGGCTGCTCAGATTATCACCTTAATCATTTATGTAAATCACAAACAGCAGAGGGCCTATGACACTGACTTGGGGGACGCCAGATATCACTTCTGTTGTACTCGATCATTTACCGTCTATCACTGCGAACTGTGACACTAGAGCAATATTCTAGGAAGGGTCGTATGAGTGTTGTGTAAGCAGTCTCATTTGAAGACTGAGAACTTCCTAGTATTCTACCAATGAAACGAATTCTGCGCTCTGCTTTGCCTACAGCGCAGCAAATGATACGGAATTATTCAGTTTACAGGGTACGTATATGTGACGACTGTTTACATTAATGAACATATTTAATTACATTACATTACATTACATTACATTAATGAACATATTTAAAAATATTTCCTTTCTCAGGCTACCGGCTTTTAAAGAGAAGTTCGTCCATGAAGTAGAACTGGGTTGTCCAGGGAAGATGATTATAATTTATATTTAAATCTTGCTGCGCTACTTATCAGACATATTACGCTATTGTGTAAATGATCAAAAAATTTTTTGCAGCGCACTGAACTTCTTTGTAAGCCACTGACTGCTTTAATAATGGTTAGTAAAGTACATTTTTTCCTATAGTTTTGTAGATGTGTAAATCACTATTCTTCTCAAATTGTGGTGGATTATTTATGACGAATTTGTGACATCACAGTTAAAACTGAAGTGATATCAGGTGTTCCCCAGGGAAGCGTCGTGGGACCTCTGCTGTTCCTGATCTATATAAATTACCTGGGTGACAATCTGAGCAGTTCTCTTAGGTTGTTCGCAGATGATGCTGTAATTTACCGTCTAGTAAGGTCATCCGAAGACCAGTATCAGTTGCAAAGAGGTTTGGATACAAGGTTCTGAGCACTATGGGACTTAACTGCTGTGGTCATCAGTCAGATTTAGATAAGATTACTGTATGGTGTGGCAGGTGGCAGTTGACGCTAAATAACGAAAAGTGTCAGATTATCCACATGATTTCCAAAAGAAATCCGTTGGAATTCGATTACTTGATAAATAGTACAATTCTCAAGGCTGTCGATACAACTAAGTACCTGGGTGTTAAAATTACGAACAACTTCAGTTGGAAAGACCACATAGATAATATCGTGGGGAAGGCGAGACAAAGGTTACATTTCATTGGCAGGACACTTAGAAGATGCAACAAGTCCACTAAAGCGACACCTTACACTACACTCGTTCGTCCTCTGTTAGAATATTGCTGTGCGGTGTGGGATCCTTACCAGGTGGGATTGACGGAGGACATCGAAAGGGTGCAAAAAAGGGCAGCTCGTTTTGCATTATCACGTAATAGGGGAGAGAGTGTGGCAGATATGATACGCGAGATGGGATGGAAGTCATTAAAGCAAAGACGTTTATCGTCGCGGCGAGACCTATTTTCGAAATTTCAGTCACCAACTTTCTCTTCCGAATGCGAAAATATTTTGTTGAGCCCAACCAACATAGGTAGGAATGATCATAAAATAAAATAAGAGAAATCAGAGCTCGAACAGAAAGGTTTAGGTTTCCCGTGCGTTGTTCGGGAGTGGAATGGTAGAGAGATAGTATGATTGTGGTTCGATGAACCCCCTGCCAAGCACTTAAATGTGAATTGCAGAGTAATGTAAAATGCATAGCTCTTTGAAGAAGTACCTACATGACGACCGTGTGTGAACATCACTTATTATTACTTATTATTCTTACTTCTCGCTTTTGGGCAATCAGTACCTTATTTCTAACTGTTAATGTCCCAAGAAAATTATTACATGAGTCATTATTCAGAGTAAATACGCAAAATATGTTAGTATGTTGTTTCCAAGACTAGCAAATATACGAGGAACAAAAGGAGCTGAACTTAACTGTTTGAGAAACTCAGCAACACGTTTCTTCCAGTTCAAGTCTTCATCAGTATGTAGACCCCAAATTCTAAAGCATTCTACCCTGTTTATTGACTCCTGTTGTTGTGCCACGTCTATTGTTGATATTACTCTGTTTATTGTACAGAACTGAAAAAAAATGGTTCAAATGGCTTTGAGCAGTATGGGACTCAACTGCTGAGGTCATTAGTCCCCTAGAACTTAGAACTAGTTAAACCTAACTAACCTAAGGACATCACAAACATCCATGCCCGAGGCAGGATTCGAACCTGCGACCGTAGCGGTCTTGCGGTTCCAGACTGCAGAGCCTTTAACCGCACGGCCACTTCGGCCGGCTCCTACAGAACTGAATATAGTGTATTTTCCCAAAAATTTAGGGAGAGTCCAAGTTCCGAGAATCAGTTAATAACCCTTTGAAAAACATCTTTAACAATGTCTTCTGATACTTTCCCTTTAATGGCACTTCTTAAAACACAAGCATCATCTGTAAAAAGGAAAAGCTTTGCGATCAGCTTTAATTCCACAAGGAACTGTTGTGCACAGGGACCGTAGACTACGAGGAAGGAAACAAACACAGCACTCAGTCGTATTTCCATTTCTTTTCTTACTCTTGCATATGCGAAGAGCCGGCCGCGGTGACCGAGCGGTTCTAGACGCTTCAATCCGGAACCGCGCGACTGCTACGGTCGCAGGTTCGAATCCTGCCTCGGGCATTGATGTGTGTGATGTCCGTAGGTTAGTTACGTTTAAGTAGTTCTACGTTCTAGAGGACTGATGACCTCAGATGTTAAGTCCCATAGTGCTCAGGGCCATTTGAACCATATGTGAGGACGGCTACTTAGAGCCGAAATCTAGATATGCAATTAGTAAAATAGGTCGCAAATGATTGCCGTGTGTCTCTTCTTCCTTAAATACTGCGATCATCCCGTTTCATTCCTTCAAAACCTGTTACATCCAAGTATTTGTATGTGTTGACAGATTCAAATTAAGACTCGTTGATATTGTAGTTACTAAATACTGCATTGTTTTCGTTTTCATAAGTACGTAATTTTGCATGCTTAGGATTTGAAGCAAGTGTCCAGGTGTTCATCACTCTGAAATTCTATCAAGATTAGACTGAATATCTGTGGACCGTGTTTCAGGCAGCTGTTAAATGTAAATAACTACACCATCTGCCAAACGTCTGAGGTTACCGTTAATATTTTCTGCACTGTCATTAATTTTCAACATGAACACCAAGGGCAGCATCACACTTTGCTGGGGAACAGGGTGTCCCAGGAGGAATGGTCAATATTCAGGGATGTTACAGGAACGATCGTTTGAAGCAAAAAACTTCATACAGGCATATGTCCTATTCCGAATGATTTTCGAGACAGAACACAGTTAATGTACATCGTTATGTATTTTCTGTGTTCTTCAATAAATTGCCACCATCACCCATGTACAACAGTTACTAAATATAACATTATTAGTTTAACAAAGTATCAGCTCAAAAATATGTTTTTAGCACATTCATCTCCAAGTACTATCGTACACGTCACATCACAGCTGATGTACGGTGCACAATCAGTGTTCGAGTATCCCAGCGCCAAGTTCAATGCATTTGTTCACTCTTGGAGAACATGTTGTGTTGCCTGTCTGAGTGCCTCAGCACGTTCCCTAATGAGGATAGCAGTGTCCATGATGCGACCATGCGGTTCATCTCTCGTACATATCTTTCGCTTGTACATCTGAAACTTCATGAAAACTCAAAGTCAAAAATCTAATGACGTAATACCTGGTGATGTTAGTGGCCAGTTAATTGGAGTACTACGACCAAATCAGCGACTAGGGAAGTGCCGCCGAGAGGTTTTCTCATACGTCTGGTAAAATGTAGAGGGTCTCCATAATGCTGGAAGTACATTGCAGTTCCTGAGGCCAAGAGAACGTTCTCAAGTTTTCAAGATGCAAATCATTCTGTCTTGTGATTCGCTCTTCTAAACTGAGTGAACCTATCAGCATTTTACCGATCCTGTCACACCAGACAGTGATCGTAAAAAGAACTTGTAAATTGGTTTCCACTGTAGCCTGCAGATTTTCCAGCGGCCACCGATAATTATTGAGTGTGTTGTTGATTAAGTTCCATATAAACGCGTCTACATGAGCAAAAAGTATTAATGGAAGCAAATGACGATTGTCATGTAACCAGTGACAAAATTTAATTACGATGCTATTATCGCTATTATGAAAATTGTGAAAAGGTAGTATGTAGAATGAGTAAAAGTAACCAGCGAGGCCGAGGCCACAGCAGCTGCGACAGCGGCGCTTCCCAGGGGAGTGACACGCCAGAAGGCGACCTGGCTGCTCTTTGCTCTGCGGTTGAGGAGGCGGTTGTGCGTGGGTCTGAACCAATGCCCCTCAGACAGGCGACAGTGTGGCGGCAGACAAAGCCTGGTCTCGAACCATAGGCTGCTCCTGGCGCTGCCCAGCCGTCTCATTGGCCAGTGGTGTTCCAGCATTGTAGTGCGCCTACTCAGCAATTACCAAGTCCCTGACTCGAATAACATCCTATCCTCAAATTCAGCCTCATTTATACTCAATTACTGCCCATTTGTTCCTCTAAGTCCTGGTGTCTAGTCACACTGCCCATAACAGAGAGACCTGCTTCAGTGCAGTGGCATCGACCCAATTGCTACATCATTATGAATTAACTCGAAGAAAACTGTATATTGACACACAGTCAACATGGGTTTAGAAAAGATCGTTCTTGTGAAACGCAACTAGCTCTTTATTCACGTGAAGTGCTTAGTGCTATTGACAAGGGATTTCAGATCGATTCCATATTTCTGGATTTCCGGAAAGTTTTAGACACTGTACCGCACAAGTGGCTTGTAGTGAAATTGCGTGATTATGGAATATCGCCTCAGTTATGTGACAGGTTTTGTGATTTCCAGTCCGAGAGGTCACAGCTCGTAGTAATTGACGGAAAGTCATCGAGGAAAACAGATGTGATTTCTCGTGTTCCCCAAGGTAGTGTTACAGGCCCTTTGCTGTTCGTTATCTATATAAACGTTTTGGGAGACAACCTGAGCGTTTGATCTTTCCGCATTCTATACGACATTGGAATAATAGAGAATTGTGATGGTGGTTCGATTAGCCCACTGCCAGGCACTTAAACGTGATTTGCAGAGTATCCTTGTAGATGTCGATGTAGATGTAGATTCTTTACTGCGTGGGGCAATTCACCATTGCGCTAAGCTATACTTGCTTCACAACTTATTTACGCATCTATTATTCTGCCCTATTTGTCGACGTAGCATGGCTGATGGCCAGCGCTGTCACTATAATACTCCGTGGTGACCTCCATGCTACTTTCAGCGCTTACAAATAAGTTACATGCCATGTACCAGTAACAGGGTATGCTTACTACACGACAAGTATCCACGCGGAGAGTGAGGTGACGTCTCGAGCACGACGGACTATCAGTGCAGAAACCATTACTGCTGCAACCCTTGACACAGTAGCAGAGGGAGGTGTGGTGAAAACGCTAAACACAGGAGTGGCGCCATGACACTCTTTCTGCGTATACCAGCATGGTTTTTCAGCTTCCCCTCGTCGTCACAGATGCCCCAATACCTGGCATCATGCTATTGAGGGCCAATGCGTACAGGAAATGTCTACATCTGGTTCTTAAAGCCGGTAACTTGGACAGCGGCCGTTACATTTTCGACTCCTTAAGGCCAGTGATATTGCCTTATATTTGAGGTCTCCAAAACGTTATGTTTCACCAAGAGGATGCACGACCGCATGTAACCACACTCTCCAAACCTACCTCTATACTGAGGGTGTACAACTGTAGTCCTCGCCAACACGTTCTCCAGATCTCTCGCTCATTGAATACATTTGGTCACGGGTTGCCAAGAGACTAGGATGCTTGTACTTGACACTACGATTGGCATGTAACTGAAGCAGCATAGTGTGCTGCACCCATACCACTCATATAATCTCAGTTCAACTCAATGCCCAGCCAAATTAGAGTCATTGTTGCTACCAGAAGTGGCAATTCTGTGTACAGCTTGGGCCACTCTTATTAATGTGGCCGCCTGACAAAAGACTGAATGACCACCTTTTGCAGCGTGAGACGTGTAGAAAGAGTCACTGAGGTTCTAGGTGTACAGAGAGGGATGTTGTGTCTATGCCGACTCCAGGGCCATAGCCAGCTGAGATAGGTTTCTCGGTTGAGGCTCCATGGTGGGATCGAGCTGGTCCCACAGATTCTCAACTAGGTTTAATCCGGAGGGGTTGACGGACACGGGAGAACAGTTTACTCATCCTGGTAAAGCCAGTGAAAACATTGCCCAAATAATAACGCTCCCTCCTGTTTGCAGGGTGTTTCGTTTTATACATTCCTATGGAACATAATACGTGATTCGTCTGACAAAGACAGCTGTCGAGACACTCAGTGGCCGCCAGTTGAAGCATTGGCGTGCAAATCACAGCCTTTGCCGCCGATTACTTGCAGTCAGCATGGGTGCATGAACCAGAGACCTGCTCCAGGGCTCATACACAGCGAGGTTCGCTGAACGGTCGTTGAGGAGACACTGTTACTACCTCCTTGGGTCATCTAGGTGGTCAATTTCTTAGCAGTTGTACGTCTATTCCCATATGCACAACTCCATAGCCGTCGTTAACCTCTATTATCTATGGCCCGTGGAGCACCATAGATGCCTCAATGCCAGGTTTGGATGCGGAGTATACTTTAACCACAGTGGCACATGAACAATCTACAAAAATTGCCATTTCGGAAATACTTCCTCCCTTGGCCCGAAAGCCAATGATCATACTCTTTTAGGCATCACATAAATCACTCCATTTCCATATTGCGATAACTACTGCACTGTTTTCCGCATCCCCCCGACACTGCTGGTGGTGTCACCTGTCACTTCATATCTTTGAGTGATTATTGCATGTTGACGTCGAACACAGGCGGTGGTGACATTAATGTTACTGGACCGTGTAAAATTCGGAACCTGTATGCTTCCAAATCACCTACAGATTTATTCACGTATTCTTTCTACTACAGTGTATAAGCACTATGAGTAAAATGTCATTATATTCTATCCTTCCTGGTGAGCAGTTTCAATGGCCAGCAATGTATTTTCGATCGTTCTTACAATGTGCTACAAGGGTGTCATCAACTATTACCACCGGCGGATTCTGATTTCTATTAAAAAAGAATGTTTGCATATATCTCCACAGCTGTCAGGTGTTGCAAGTATGAAGCTAGTAATGGTTTCCCACGAATTAGCATTTCAGAACATAACGTGTCATCTAGCACTGCAGCTGTTTCCCAGCTAGTGGAAGTGGAGTGTTCTGGTTTTGCACAGATATTAATTACACAACGAAACTAATTTTTGTTGAGGGAAGAGCAGTAGAAAGAAAGAAGATAATTTCAATAGCCCATCATTCTGTATTGCACAGCGTGGTCACCAAAGATATTAACTAAACAAGGAAACTAGTCTTCCTGCAACGAAGACGAAGGAGACAAAAAGAAACGTTGTGGCTCAAATCCTCAACGACGACGGTATGATTATGTACTGAATACTTCCTCAGTGGGAGAACGATGGGGAAGAAATTCGTCTGCGGCTCATTCAAAGAATCGTCCTAGAAATTTCTAGAATCGATTCAAGTGAACCACAGACAACCTTAATCTGAGTGGCCAGATCAATTACTCGAACTCTATTTCTACTGAGAGCAAATCTACTATCTTAGCAGAAATAAATTATTGTTCATTTAATGCATCAGACTGAAGAAGGCAAATCTATGTTGGCGCATTGCACACCTATTATCAACATTAATAATTGTTACGCCATTTTAAGGTACTCAATGAACCTAGTAATGAAGTAATTACACAGGCCAAAAACAAATAGTTTTTTTATATCTAGGATTTTAGAATTGATTATAGCTACAGTTGGGGAGTAAAAATCAAAAAGCGAAATCAGTCATCCTCTATCCGCTCCTATTTTTTTGATCATTCTTGTTTAACATGCACTTCTACATGAAATGTGCAAGTGTACCTCTGGTTTGTGCACTTCTAAATCACGTGTACGAGGATTGGTTCCTGTAGGTTTGCCCTATTGCCAGTCTGCTTCCTAATTAGTTCCAGGAATATCCACCAGATGGAGTTGGAGGTTACTGTGTGAGCTAGGCCGTACAGGGATGAGCGAGAATGGTGTCGCTTGATAGTTCAGTTAGGAAACATCTATGTTGTAGTTTTTTGCACTTGTGTTGTTGAACAGAAATAATATAAGTTAAAGTAGAAGAAGTTGTGTAAATCACGTAGATGGTTTTTGCTACATATGCAGAGAATAAACACTGAAAGGAAACTGAAAACAATCGACTATATAAAGACTTCTGGAATAAATCTGTAAAACTTGTACAGAACATTTACGATTGTGGACTACCGGAAAATGAAAACGTCTGAAAAAAAGCACACGCCAAAAATTGTAGTTTGTGAGGACTGGTGTTGTCCCTCTGATACTAATCATAATGTCAGTGATTATGCGGGTTTGGCATTAATTCCTCAGGGTTTAAACTGAGACGAGTTAATAACTCACCAGAGATCTCAGGGGCAAATAGCAATGAAGTAATTACACAGGCCAAGAACAAACTGTTTATTTATACCTAGGATTTAAGAATTGATTTTAGTCACAGTTGGGACGTTGATTCAAAAAGTGAAATCAGTCTTTCTCTATCCGCTCTTATATTTTTGATCATTCTTGTTTAACATGCACTTCTCCATGGAATGAGCATTTGTAACTCTGGTTTCTGCACTTCTAAATCACGTGTACGAGGATTGGTTCCTGTAGGTTTGCCCTATTGCCAGTCTGCTTCCTAATTAGTTCCAGGAATATCCACCAGATGGAGTTGGAGGTTACTGTGTGAGCTAGGCCGTACAGGGATGAGCGAGAATGGTGTCGCTTGATAGTTCAGTTAGGAAACATCTATGTTGTAGTTTTTTGCACTTATTGTGTTTCTTGGAAAGAAATAATATAAGTTAAAGTAGAAGAAGTTGTGTAAATCACGTAGATGGTTTTTGCTACATATGCAGAGAATAAACACTGAAAGGAAACTGAAAACAATCGACTTTATAAAGACTTCTGGAATAAATCTGTAAAACTTGTACAGAACATTTACGATTGTGGACTACCGGGAAATGAAAACGTCTGAAACAAAGCACACTCCAAAAATTGTAGTTTGTGAGGACTGGTGTTGTCCCTCTGATACTAATGATAATGTCAGTGATTATGCGGGTTTGGCATTAATTCCTCAGTGTTTAAACTGAGACGAGTTAATAAATCACCAGAGATCTCAGGGGCAAATAGGAATGAAGTAATTACACAGGCCAAGAAAAAACTGTTTATTTATACCTAGGATTTAAGAATTGATTTTAGTCACAGTTGGGACGTTGAATCAAAAAGTGAAATCAGTCTTTCTCTATCCGCTCTTATTTTTTTGATCATTCTTGTTTAACATGCACTTCTCCATGGAATGAGCATTTGTAACTCTGGTTTCTGCACTTCTAAATCACCTGTACGAGGATTGATTCCTGTAGGTTTGCCCTATTGCCAGTCTGCTTCCTAATTAGTTCCAGGAATATCCACCAGATGGAGTTGGAGGTTACTGTGTGAGCTAGGCCGTACAGGGATGAGCGAGAATGGTGTCGCTTGATAGTTCAGTTAGGAAACATCTGTGTTGTAGTTTTTTGCACTTATTGTGTTTCTTGAAAAGAAATAATATAAGTTTAAGTAGAAGAAGTTGCGTAAATCACTTTGATGTTTTTAGCTACATATGCAGAGAATAAACGCTGAAAGGAAACCAAAAACTTATTGTAAAGTCTTTTGAAATAAATCTGTAAACCCTGTACAAAACATTTACGATTGTGGACTACGGGGAAACGAAAACGTCTGAATCAAAAGCCACTCCGATACCTGTTGTTTGTGAGGACTGGTGTTGTCCCTGTGATACTAATGACGAAGACAGTGATTATGGGGGTATGGCATTAATTCCTCAGGGTTTAAACTGGGATGAGTTAATACCTCACCACAGATCTCAAGCCATCAAAAGAAACTTCTGTATTACTGGCTTCCAACAAAAATGAACTGGATCAAGGAACCAAAGTTACGTGTTACCATACAACAGAAAAAGTATGCTACCCTTCTTGCTCTTGAAATGGTTATCTAAGGCAAAATATCCCTGATGAGCCATCCCAATATAAATAAATCGCTATTGGAACTACGTAATAGTTTTAGTTCAATGGAACGTCATGAGAAAATGACTCTTTCAAGATATGATTAAACAATTTGTAGAATAAAGGTAAATACTCATTTTGTTTCAATGAGAAGCGGCAGCATTCGCCTAATTTACCAATCAACAAGACAAAAAAACGCAGTCTCAACACCAAAACCTCTTTTTACACAGAAGGAGCTCATTTTCACGTGATTGCTGATAACAAAAACATTACACACGATGTGTCACATACAGAAGCTTAAAAGTCAACTCAGCTAACAACTATGCCTAATCTGATTTGGGATGAATACTGTTCTATGTAACACAAAATTGTTGTCCAAAATGTTCTAGAATTACCTTTGTCAAAATAATTATTAGAACGACATCTGTTGTTACAAACAGTGGCGATTTATGCAAAAATTATACTTATTTTTGGTTACAAAAATGCGATTTGCAAAAGAAATTTTATATATTCCTGTGATAAAATTTAGAAATATAAAAATCCACCACATACCAAGTTTTGTTTACATATTGCAGTATTAAATTATTATGTCAAGCAGAAATCTGAAGACTATTGTCCGATAAACAATGAATTACGTTTTTGTACAGCTCATATGCCATTTGCAATTTTTGTGAGTACATGTCATATACGGGAACAACTGTATATATGACATGAAATCCAATAAAAATCTTTAAGGTTAACAATACTTTTTAAATATAGACGTCTGTAAAGTGAAATCTGTAGGATAACCACTTTTCATAATTTTATGTCTTCATGGTTTAACTCGCACTAAAGAGGTAAATTTCTAAAAGAATACTATTTCGTAAATACTTCAAAGTATCGTGTACCTATATAAGAGTCGTAAATCTCGTACTATACGATCTAAATCGGAATAAATGTTAAACAAACGGATGTGGAATCGTATCCTTCAGTTTTGCTCAGGCTGGTGTCGTAACGACCTGTTGATCTAGGAAGCCCTTCATTTTTATTTTATATCCTCTCAAGAAGACAATCTCGTGTTACGCACGAAATTAGTGGACTCCTGAGGAAATTTGTCTTCCTGAATGTTTTCTACTTGATTTTCGTGTATTTGGGCACAGCTCAAGGCAAGTTTGAAATTTTTACTAATTCACAACGGTAACAAATTTAGTTCAATGTCAGCTGCTCCCTCAAGGGAAATGAAAGAAGAACATAAAACCATAGTTTTGATCTTTGAGAAGATGAAGTCTCATAAACATCAATGGATGGTTTGTCTAGACTTATGAATGGTAAACTTTCTCCTTGGTTAGCAAAGTGCTTCTTGTGACTCTGGAATAGCAGAGACCAAACACACCACAGTAGTGTAAAAGAATGGCCAAAGAGAGAAAACATGTACGGAGGGAGGAAGAATGTCATTAACGACCCCTTAGTTGGACGAGAGAAAATCATTTGCCGTCCACTGCATATCAAGTAGGGCAGTCTGTAAAGGCTTTTGATAAGAACGGGTCATGCTTTGCATGGATAGGGAAAAATGTCTGAGCTGAGAACGGAAAAATTCAAGCAGGAATATTTGGCGATTCACAAATAGGGCAACTCTGCGTATGAAAACTGTCGACGAATGGTACCAAGGAAGATCAGATATGCACGTGATGGCAGTTTACTGCTCGAATTTAAAAATGGACCGCTCCATAATACATTCAAGAATTTCATGCACAAGAAGCTTCCTAAATGTTAAGGGACTGGATGTTACAATCAATGACTTTTTTATTTAGGATATAATAATATTTATATAATACAATAACAAAATTATTGTTTCATTTTTTATCCATGGACTTATATTTAAACAGTATAACATATATTTCACTAAAATCTTGTATTTTAGAATTTTGAACTTCTTGGCAAATATTAATGAACTGTTTGAATTCAAGGCATCAAATTCTTAGAAAATCAGCTCAAAACACTCCGGTGCTATGAAGATAAACAGCACTTTACACGAATCTTAATGCTATCGTTTTCAGTCAACAATAGTTAATTCAATTATTGTAGGGAACATCAAAGTTGGAGCATTTTAAACATTTCATAGGATTTTTAGCCAGCTCATTGTTACACTGATAATAATGTTTTTACTCGTGAGTATTATCTTTTGCTCTGTGCTCCGTGGTAATGAAGGTTAGAGTTTATCGTACCTTGAATCAGAATTATTACAAAGGGGCACTGTCTTACTTGAAAGAGCAGTGTAGAAAGAAATTGGCCATAACCTTATTCAAGAAGCCATAACATCATTTGCATGAAATGAGTTAGAGAAACATCAGGAATTGTTAATCTTCTTGAACGAGAGTCCAGCGTCTCTGTGGCTGTGCCACATCGCAAATAAAATACAATGTGGACTGCTGATGTGCTGCAGATATTGTTTATTATTTGTTGTTTGATTCTGCTGAAAGAATGAGTTTTGGGAAATACTCGAACATGTTGGGTTGGCTACACCAAAAATAGCTACTTCACGTGAACCGGCCAATGCAAAGGCCCTCGTGATAAGATAAAACGTTATAAACTACAAAGAGAGCATCCACCGCATTCACCAAATTTCGTTAATAAAACCCAGCGGGGTGACGAAGTGGGATGAACCAGGGGGCACAGTTCGGAGACCAGTGATTTGAATCTCAGTCAGTCCATCCACATTTAGGTTTAATGCAGTCTTCCAAGCATAAGCTTAGACTGGAGAATGATGAGAAAGAAACCTAAATGTAAATGCACTGAGCGAGATTCGAACCACTGCCCTCCTGACTGTGAGTCCTGGATCTTCCCACTTCGCCACCTCGCTGGGTTTGTGCTTTTGTCTAAGGAAAGGAGTATTCTCCAACACAGAAATGTGGAAGTGATTGCGCATGCGCGTGTGTCTGTGTGTGCGCGTGTGCGTGTGTGTGTGTGTGTGTGTGTGTGTGTGAGAGAGAGAGAGAGAGACTGTGAGCTCGTGGTCATGTGCTCGTTGGAAGGCGGGCTGGGGCGACGGTAGCAGATACGCGAAGGCGTACCTCCAGGAACGTTACGACGCTTTCTCGTGTGTCGGATAGTCAGAAAACAGATTTACTACCTTTCCTGTTCGCTTGAACAATCTTATAGTACACAGCCATCTCTGGAGAAGCAGAGAAAGAAGGAGGAACTTCGTAACTTGGTCATTTCCAACAGTAGTCTATATCTACATCTATAGGGCATCGACACAAATATGGAAAAACGTAAAGTACAACATCTTACCACGCCTAACGCGGAGAAGGAAAATCGTTGCAATTCTAAACAGCTTCTAGTCATCACAGAATGGCGAAGTACAGGTTCTGTGCGGTTTTCAGGGCAATCTTGTACCATTGTTCCTGAATAATATTGGCAACTTCAGGTAGTAAAGATGGAAGCGAGTAGTGATCACGCACACGCCATTCTCAGTTTGACGATGAAGGCTGAATAATGGTGAGATCTGTCACTGTGGTGGCCAGGGAAGATGCGACAACTCAATCTCTTGGTCACAAGCCAGTCCTGGACGACGTGAGCTGTGCGAACACGAACCATTTCTTCTCGGAACACAGCATCTACATCTACATCTACATGATTACTCTGCTGTTCAGAAGAATGTGCCTGGCAGAGGGTTCAATGAACCACCTTCAAGCTGTCTCTCTACCATTCCACCCTCGAACTATGCGCGGGAAACCGAGCCCTTACACTCTTCTGTGCGAGCCCTGATTTCTCTTATTTTATCGTGATGATCATTTCTTCCTATGTAGGTGGGTGCCAAGAGAATGTTTTCGCAATCGGAGTAGAAAACTGGTGTTGAAGTTTCATGAGAAGACCCCGTTGCAACGAAAAACGCCTTTGTATAAATGATTGCAACTCCAATTCACGTATCATGTCTGTGGCACTATTTCCCCAACTTCGCGGTAATACATAACGAGCTACCCTTTTTGGTACTTTTTCGATGTCATCGGCCAGTCCTAGCTGATGCGAATCCCACACCACACAGATTGTTTGCAGCATCATCTGCAAACAATCTAAGACGGCTACTGAGATTGTCTTCTATGTTGTTAATATAGATCACGAAAAATAGAGGGCCTATAACACTTCCTTGAGGAACGCCGGATATTGTTTCTGTTCTACTTAATGTCTTTCCGTATGTTACTACGAACTGTGACCTTTCTGACAGGAAATCACGAATCCAATTGCACAACTGATGTGATATTCCATAGCCACGCAGTTAGGTCAGAAGACGATTGTGAGGAATGGTGTCGCAAGCCTTCTGGAAATCTAAAAATATGGAATCAATTTTACATCCCCTGTCGATAGCTCTCATTACTTCAGGAGTATAAAGAGCTAGTGTGTTTCAAAAGAACGATATTTTCTGAATCCCTGCTGACTACGTGTCAAAAATGGTTCAAATGACTCTGAGCACTGTGGGACTTAACAACTGAGGTCATCAGTCCCCTAGAACTTAGAACTACTTAAACCTAACTAACCTAATGACATCACACACATCCATGCCCGAGGCAGGGCGCAGTTCCAGACTGAAGCGCCTAGAATCGCTCGGCCACGCCGGCCGGCCCCAATTAGGCCTAATAGTTTAGTCAAGTTGTCAAGAATAACCTCTACCCATACTATTTCGCAGGAACTATCTATTTCAATTTCACTACAAGGCAAACTACTTCTGACAGCAATAAATACTCCACCACCAATTGTGTTTAACCTATTCTTTCTGAAAACTGTTAGATCGTTAGAAAAAATTTCTGCTGAATTTGTTTCCGGCTTTAGCCAGCTTTCTGTACCTATAACTGTTTGAGCTTCAGCTTGGAGCTCTGGTTCTTTCCCAATACAGCTACGACAATTTACAACCACCATACCGATCGTTTCTACAACTAACTTACTGTGTTTTACCTGCCCCCTTTTAGACGGACACCCTTTCTGAGGTTCCCTGAGTCCCACTAATCTAAAAAAAAACGCCCTGTCCCTTCCACACAGCTCCCGTTACCCGTGTAGGAGCTTCCTGTGTGTAGTGGACTCCTGACCTATTAAGCGGAACCCCGAAACCCACCATCCGAGGTCGCAAGTCAAGGAATCTGCAGCCTACACGGTCACAGAACCGCCTGAGCCTCTGATTCAGACCCTCCACTCAGCTCTGCACCAAAGGACCACATTGCGTTCTATTGAGGATGCTGCAGATCACTATTGGAGAACAAATATTGTACTTTGAAACGGATCTGATCAGACAAAATTGACACACAACGCCTGGCAGTAATATGACCTTGTAGAGTAACCATGGGGTCCGAGGAATACCAGGGTATGGCTGACCGAATCATCACCGAAACCTCGCCATGTTTCGCTCTTGGGAGCAAGCTGTCTGTATTGTAGGCTTGGGACATGCATATGCCAGATATTAACTCGGGCAGAAATTGGAAACAGTGTAAAACAAGACTCAGCCAACCAAATCACTTTCTTCCATTGCTCCATATTTAAGGTTTTATGGCTTCAGTACCACATTTTCCTGTTACACCCATTGCAGTCGCTAATGCTTGGTTTCAAATTCCACATCGGCCTGCAGTTCTCTGCTTATGAAGACCCCTTCCTGTTGTTTTGGTGCTGACAGGGTACTCGAGTGCGACATTGAGTTCTGCAGTGACTATTATAGCTGTGGTCCTCTTATTTTTCGTCACAGTTCTCTTCAGTGATCATTTGCGATGGTTACTCAACACACACTTTTGTTCGCATTGTGACTAAGAAGGCGCGTTCCCGCTCTCTTTGTATTCGGTATGAACCTTAGATATGGTGCCTCATGAAACACTAACCACTTCAGCTACTTGGTAACAGAAGCAAATACCACAAAATCACCAACAATCTGTCCTTTTATGAATTCACTAACCTCTGACATAACACACATACAGCTACACGGACACTCTTCTGACCACGACTGACACTTGCAACGTATTGAGGGCATTGCACAGGTGCCGTTCGTGATCAAATACAACAGCGCACCCAGCAGGTGTTTTGTCCAACACCCGTATATCTACATCCATAGTCGACCCCTGTATATCTACCGCTACTGTCGCAGGTGCGAATCCTGCATCGAGTATGGATGTGTGTGATGTCCTTAGTTTAGTTAGGTTTAAGTAGTTCTATGTTCTGGGGGACTGATGACCTCAGAAGGTAAGACCCATAGTGCTCAGAGCCATTTGAACCATTTGGTAGTTCCAACTGAACTAATTAGGGTTTCTTCTCCTTCCATTCACATACAATTTCGAGAAAAATGACTGTTTATACGCCTTTATACTCTCTGTAGTTAACTTAATCTTGTCCTCTCGATCCCTGTAGGGGCGTTGTGGTATATTCCATAATTCGTCTACCAAAACTAGTTCCTGACACTTTGTATGTAGGTGTCTGCCAGTCCAGTTTCTCCAGAATTTTCGTGACACTGTCCTGCAGATCAAACGAACATGTGATCATTGCTGTTGTCTTTCTCTGTATATGTTCAGCACTCTTGTTCGTCCTATTTGGAAAGGATTTACATCACCATCTACATGGTTACTCTGCAATTAACACTTAAGTGCCTGGCAGAGGTTTCATCGAACCATTTTCATACTACTTCTCTACCATTCTACTCTCGAATGGCGCGGAGAAAAAGGAACACCTAAATCTTCCCGATCGAGCTCTAATTTCTCTTATTTTATTATAATCATTAGTTCTCCCTACTTAAGTGGGTGTCAAAACAAGATTTTCGCGTTCAGCACAGAAAGTTGGTGACTGAAATTTCGTAGATAGATGAAACTGTCTTGGGGAACGCCAGATATCACTTCTGCTGTACTCGATGATTTACAGTCTATCACTACGGACTGTGAAACTAGAGCAATGTTCTAGGAAGCGTCGTATGAGTGTTGTGTAAGCAGTCTCATTTGAAGACTGAGCACTTCCTAGTATTCTACCAACGAAACGAATTCTGCGATCTGCTTTGCCTGGAGCACTGCAAATGATATGGAATTATTCAGTTTACAGGGTACGTATATGTGACGACTGTTTACATTAATGAACACATTTATTTTGTCATACGCACTCAACTACATTTAAAAATATTTCCTTTCTCAGGCTACCGGCTTTTAAAGAGAAGTTCGCCCATGAAGTAGAACTGGGTTGTCCAGGGAAGATGATTATAATTTATATTTAAATCTTGCTGCGCTACCTGTCAGACATATTACGCTATTGTGCAAATGATCAAAAAATCTTTTGCAGCGCATTGAACTTCTTTATGAGCTACTGACTGCTTTAATAATGGTTAATAATGTACATTTTTTCCTATACTTTTGTAGGTGTGTAAATCACTATTCTTCTCAAATTGTGGTGGATTATTTATGACGAAATTGTGACATCACAGTTAAAACAGAAGTGATGTCAGGTGTTCCCCAGGGAAGCGTCCTGGGACCTCTGCTGTTCCTGATCTATATAAATGACCTGCGTGGCAATCTGAGCAGTTCTCTTAGGTTGTTCGCAGATGATGCTGTAATTTACCGTCTAGTAAGGTCATCCGAAGACCAGTATCAGTTGCAAAGCGATTTAGGAAAGATTGCTGTATGGTGTGGCAGGTGGCAGTTGACGCTAAATAACGAAAAGTGAGTGATGATCCACATGATTTCCAAAAGAAATCCGTTGGAATTCGATTAGTTGATAAATAGTACAATTCTCAAGGCTGTCGATTCAACTAAGTACCTGGGTGTTAAAATTACGAACAACTTTAGTTGGAAAGACCACATAGATAATATCGTGGGGTAGGCGAGCCAAAGGTTGCGTTTCATTGGCAGGACACTTAGAAGATGCAACAAGTCCACTAAAGAGACAGCTTACACTACACTCGTTCGTCCTCTGTTAGAATATTGCTGCACGGTGTGGGATCCTTACCAGGTGGGATTACAGAGAACATCGAAAGGGTGCAAAAAAGGGCAGCTCGTTTTGTATTATCACGTAATAAGGGGCAGAGTCTGGCAGATATGATACGCGAGTTGGGATGGAAGTCATTAAATCAAAGACGTTTTTCGTCGCAGCGAGATCCATTTACGAAATTTCAGTCACCAACTTTCTCTTCCGAATGCGAAAATATTTTGTTGAGCCCAACCTACATAGGTAGGAATGATCATCAAAATAAAATAAGAGAAATCAGTGATCGAACAGAAATGTGTAGGTGTTCGTCTTTCCCGCGCGCTGTTCGGGAGTGGAATGGTAGAGGGATTGTATGATTGTGGTTCGATGAACCCTCTGCCAAGCACTTAAATGTGAATTGCAGAGTAATAATGTAGATGTAGATGTAAAATGCACCCAAAATTTATTGGATTTCTTTTAGTACCCATGTGGATGACCTCCCACTTTTCTCTGTTCAGTGCCTATTGCCACTTTTCGCGCAATACAGAAATTCTCTCTAGATCATTTTGTAATTAGAATTGATCATGTGTGAACATCACTTATTATTACTTATTATTCTTACTGCTCGCTTTTGGGCTATCAGTACCTCATTCCTAACTGGTAAAGTCCCAAGAAAATTACTACATGAGTCATTATTCAGAGTAAATACGCAAAATATGTTAGTATGTTGTTTCCAAGACCAACAATTATACGAAGAACAAAAGGAGCTGAACTTAACTGTTTGAGAAACTCAGCAACACGCTTCTTCCAGTTCAAGTTTTCATCAGTATGGAGACCCCAAATTCTGAAGCATTCTACATTGTTTACTGACTCCTGTTGTCGTGCCACGTCTATTGTTGATATTACTCTGTTTATTGTACACAACTGAATATAGTGCATTTTACCAAAAATAGTTTTAGTTGAACAGAACGTCATGAGAAAATTACTCTTTCAAGATGTGATTAAACAATTTGTAGAATAAAGGTAAATACTCATTTTGTTTCAATGAGAAGCGGCAGCATTCGCCTAATTTGGGTATGAATAGGTTCTCAGTTTGTTTACTAGCTTGTGAAGATACTATTCCTTAATACTTCGTCTTGATTTATTTCACAATTAGTTTGTCACTCATAGTAAAACATAATACACAGTTTTTTCTTAGTGTCAACTTTTTTACCAATCAACAAGACAAAGAACACATATTCTCATCACCAAAACATCTTTTTAGACAGAAGGAGCTCATTTCCACATGATTGCTGAAACAACAACATTACACACTATGTGTCACATACAATAGCTTAAAAGTCAACTCAGCTAACAACTATGTCTAATCTGATTTGGGATGCATACAGTTCTATATAACAAAAAATTGTTGTCCAAAATGTTCTAGAATTTCCTTTGTCAAAATAATTATTATAACGACATCTGGTTTTACAAACAGTGGTGAATTATGGAAAAATTATACCTTTTTATGGTTACAAAAATGCGATTTGCAAAAGAAATTTTATATATTCCTGAAATAAAATTTAGAAATATAAAATCACACCACGTCCCATGATTTGTTTACATATTGCAGTATTAAATTATTATGTCAAGAAGAAATTTTCTGGTGAAGTTAACTGCGGTTTTGGAATACACTGAAGATTGTATATATGAAATGAAATTCAATAAAAACCTTTAAGGTTAGCAATGCTTTTTAAATATTCACTTCCGTAAAGTGAAATATGTAGGATGACCAGTTTTCATAATGTTATGTCTTCATGGTTTAACTCGCACTAAACAGGTAAATTTTTAAAGAATACTATGTCGTAAATACTTCGAAGTGGCGTGTACCTGTCGTAAATCTCATACTATACGAATTAAATCGGTATAAATGTTAAACAAATGGATGTGGAATCGTATCTTTCGGTTTTGCCCAGGCTGGTGTCGTAACGACCTGTTGATCCAGGAAGCCCTTCGTTTTTATTTTTTATACTCCCAAGAAGACAATCTCGTGTTACGCACGAAATTAGTGGACTCCTGGGGAAATGGGTCTTCCTGAATGTTTTCTAGTTGATTTTCTTTTAATTGTGCACAGCTCAAGGCAAGTTTGAAATTTGTACTAATACACAATGGTAACAAATTTAATTCAATGTCAGCTGCTCCCTCAAGGGAAATGAAAGGAGAACATAAACCCATAGTTTTGATCTTTGAGAAGATTAAATCTCGTAAACATCACTGGATGGTTTGTCTAGACTCATGAATGGTAAACTTTCTCCTTGGTTTGCAAAGTGCTTCTTGTGACTCTGGAATAGCAGAGACAAAACACACCACAGTGTTGGAAAAAAACGGCCAAAGAGAGAAAACATGTACGGAGGGAGGAAGAATGTCATTAACGATCCCTTAGTTGAACGAGAGAAAATCATTTTTCGTCCACTGCATATCAAGTTGGGCCTTTTGAAGCAGTTTGTAAAGGCTTTTGATAAGAACAGGTCACGCTTTGTATATATAGGGAAAAATGAGCTGAGAACGGAAAAATTGAAGCAAGAATATTTGACGATCCACAAATAAGGCAACTCTGCATATGAAAACTGTCTAGGAACGCTACCAAGGGAGATCGGATATGCACGTGGTTGCAGTTTACTGCTCGAATTTAAAAATGGACCGCTCCTTAATACATTCAAGAATGTCATGGAAAAGAAGCTTCCTAAATGTTCAGGGACTGGATGTTATCATCAATGACTTTTTTATTTAGAATAGAATTATATTTATATAATACAATAGTAAACTATTGTTGCATTTTTTATCCACGGACTTATATTAAAACAGTATAGCATATATTTCACTAAAATCATGTATTTTAGAATGTTGAGCTCCTTGGCAAATATTAATCAATTGTATGAATTCATCCATTGTCGAAGCCCTGTATATCTACAAACCCTAAATATATGCAAACCACTATGAAATGTATCGCAGAAGGTACTTCCAACTGAACTAAATACCGTTTCTTCTCCTTCCATTCACGTACGGATTGCGTGAAATATAACTGTTTGTACGCCTTTATACACGCTGCAGTTAACCTAATCCTGTCCTCTCGATCCTTGTAAGGGCTTTGTAGTATATTCCAAAATTCGTCTACTAAAACTGTCCTGCAGATCAGACGAACCTGTGATCATTGCTGTGTCATTTCTCTCTATACGTTCGCCGGCCGCTGGTGGCCGAGCGGTTCTGGCGCTACAGTCTGGAACCGCGCGACCACTACGGTCGCAGGTTCGAATCCTGCCTCGGGCATGGATGTGTGTGTTGTCCTTAGGTTAGTTAGGTTTAAGTAGTTCTAAGTTCTAGGGGACTTATGACCTCAGCAGTTGAGTCCCATAGTGCTCAGAGCCATTTGAACCATTTTTTTCTCTATACGTTCAGCACTCTTGTTCATCCTATTTGGAAAGGATCACACACACTAGAGCAATATTCTATGAAGGGTTGTATGAGTGTTTTGTAAGCGGTCTCCTTTGAAGGTGGAGTACTTCCTAGTATTCTACCAATGAAATGAATTCTGAAATCTTCTTTGCCTATGGCTGAACAAATGATATGGAATTATTCAGTTTACACGGTACGTATATATGACGCCTGTTTAGATTAATGAACACATTATATTTGTCCTACTCACTCAACTATATTTAAAAACATTTTCTTTTTTGAGGCTACCGGCTTTTAAACAGAAGTTCGCCCATGTAGTAGAACTGGGTTGTGCAGGGAAAATAATTCTAATTTATATTTAAATCTTGCTGCGCTGCCTGTCAGACATAGTACGTTATTGTGCAAATGATTAAAAAATTCTTTGCAGCGTATTGAACTCCTTTGTGAGTCACTGAAAGCTTTAATAATGGGTAATAAAGTTCACTTTTTCCTCTAGTGTTGCAGGTGAGTAAATCACTACTCTTCTCAAATTGTGGTGGATTATTTATGATGAATTTGTGACATCGTGGTTAAAATGCACAGCTCCTTGAAGAAGTATGAACATGACGACCGCGTGTGAACATCACTTATTATTACTTATTATTCTTACTGCTCACTTTTGGGCAATCAGTACCTTATTTCTAACTGGTAATGTCCCAAGAAAATTACTACATGAGTCATTATTCAGAGTAAATACGCAAAATATGTTAGTATGTTGTTTCCACGACTTGCTGCCATACTAAGAACAAAAGTAGCTGAACTTCACTGTTTGAGAAACTCAGCAATACGCTTCTCCTAGTTCAAGTTTTCATAAGCATGTAGACCCAAACATTTGGAGTATTCTACCCCGTTACTGACTCCTGTTCTTGTGCCGCGTCAATTGTTGATATTACTCTATTCATTGTACAGAACTGAATATAGCGCATTTTCCAAAATATTTAGGGAAAGTCCAATTTCAGAGATCCAGTTAATAACCCTTTGAAAAACGTCATTGACAATGTTTTCTGTTACTTTCCCCCTAATAACATTTGTTAAAACACAAGTATCATCTGCAAAAAGTACCAGTTCTGCGATCAACTTCGATTCTACAAGGAACTGTTTCGCGCAGCGACCGTGGACTATAAGGAAGGAGAGAAGCACAGCATTCCGTCGCATTTCTATTAGTTGTATTACTTTTGGATAGGTGAAGACGGCTATTTAGAGGCGAAATCGAGATAGGCAAGAGTACTAAAACTAATGGGTCGCGAACGATTGCCTTCCTTAAATTCTGCGACCATCCCGTTTCATACCTTCAAAACCTGTTACATCCAAGTATTTGTATGTGTTGACAGATTCCAATTAAGACTCGTTGATATTGTAGACTTAAAATGCTACATTGTTTCCTTTTTGCGAAGTGCGTAATACTGCATTCTTAGCACTTGAAGAAATTGTCCAGGTGTTGCATCACTCCGAAATTCTATCAAAATTAGACTGAATATCTGTGGACCGTATTCAGGCAGATCTTAATTGTAAATAAGTACACCATCTGCAAAAAGTCTGAGGTTACAGAATTTAAGGAAGAAGAGACACACGGCAACCATTCGCGACCCATTAGTTTTACTACTGTTGTATATGTAGATTTCGGCTCTAAGTAGCCGTCTTCACATATGGCTCTAAGCACTATGGGACTTAACAACTGTGGTCATCAGTCCTCTAGAACTTAGAACTACTTAAAGCTAACTAACCTAAGGACATCACACACATCCAAGCCCGAGGCAGGATCGAACCTGCGACCGTAGCGGTCGCGCGGTTCCAGCCTGAAGCGCCTAGAACCACTCGGCCACAGCGGCCGGCGTTCCGTTAATATTTTCTGCACTGTCATGAATATCCAACATGAACAGCAAGGGCCCCATCACACTTTCCTGGGGAATAGGGTGTCCCTGGAGTAATGGTCAATATTCAGGGATGTTACAGGAAAGATCGATTGAAGCAAAAAACTTCATACAGACATATGTCCTATTCCGAATGATTTTCGAGAAACAACACATTTAATGTACATCGTTATTTATTTTCTGTATCCTTAAATAAATTTCCAGCTTCACACACGTACGCATGTAGAACAGTTCGTTAATACAACACTATTCGTTTAGTAAGGTATCAGTTTAAAAAAATGTATTTATAGCACATTCACCTCTAAGTATCGTACACGTCACATCACAGCTGATGTACGGTGCACAATCAATGTTCGAGTATCCCAGAGCGAACTTCAATGCATTTGTGCACTCTTGGGGGAACATGTGTTGCCTGTCTGAGTGCCTCAGCTCGTTTCCTAATGAGGGCAACAGTGTCCATGATGCGTCCACGCAGTTCATCTTGCGTATTCATCTTTTGCTTGTATATCTCAGACTTCATCCAACCTCAAAATCAAAAATCTAAAGATGTAATACCTGGCAATCTTATTGGCCAGTTAACTGGACTACTACGACCAAACCAGCGACTAGGGAAGAGCGGCTGAGAAGTTTTCTCATATGTCTGGTAAAATGTAGAGGGTCTCCATAATGCAAGAAGTACATTGCAGTCCGTGAGGCCAAGAGAACTCTCTCAAGCTTTCAACATGCAAATCATTCTGTCCTGTTAGTCGCTCTTGTAAACCTATCAGCATGTTACCATTCGTGTCACACCAAACAGTGATCGTAAAACGAACTTGTAAATTGGTTTCCATTGTTGCGTGCAGATTTTCCTGCGGCCAACGATAATTATTGAGTGTGGTGTTGATTACGTTCCATATAAACGTGTCTACATGAGCAAAAAGTATTAATGGAAGCAAATGACGATTATCATGTAACCAGTGACAAAATTTAATTACGATGCTATTGTCGCTATTATGAAGATTGTGAAAAGGTAGTATGTAAAATGGGTAAAAGTAGCCAGCGAGGGCGAGGCCACAGGCGGTTGCGACAGTGGCGCTTCCCATGGGATTGACACGCCAGAAGGCGACCTGGCTGCTCTTTGCTCAGAGGTTGGTTGTGCGTGTGTCTGAACCCATGCCCCTCAGACAGGTGACAGACAGGGGCTGACGTTGTGACGCCGAGTCCCTCCCTGGGTCTCATCGTTTGCGGCAGGAGACAAGAACAGCAAGCCAGCAGGGCTATGACGCCAAGTCTCACAAACCACCCAGTGTGGCGGCAGACACAGCCTGGTCTCGAACCATAGGCTGCTGCTCGCGCTGCCCAGTCGTCTGATTGGCCAGTGGTGCTCCAGCATTGTAGTGCGGCTACTCAGCAATTACCAAGTCCCTGACTCGAATAACGTCCTATCCTCAAATTCAGCCTCATTCATACTCCGTTACTGCCCATTTGTTCCTCTAAAACCTGGTGTCTAGTCACACTGCCCATAACAGAGAGACTTGCTTCAGTGCAGTGGCAACGATCCAATTGTTACATCATTATCAATTACCTCGAAGAAAACTGTCTATTGACACACAGCGAACATGGGTTTAGACAAGATCGTTCTTGTGAAAGACAACTAGCTCTTTATTCAAATGAAGTGCTTAGTGCTATTGACAAGGGATTTCAGATCGATTCCATATTTCTGGATTTCCGGAAACTTTTAGACACTGTACCGCACAAGCGGCTTGTAGTGAAATTGCGTGCTTATTAAATATCGTCTCAGATATGTGACTGGATTTGTGATTTCCTATCAGAGAGGTCACAGTTCGTAGTAACTGGCGGAAAGTCTTCAAGTCTAACAGATGTGATTTCTCGCATTCCCCAAGGTAGTGTTACAGGCCCTTTGGTTTCCTTATCTAAATAAACGATTTGGCAGACAACAAGAGTAATGGTCGTACGTTGTTTGCAGATGACGCTGTCGTTTATCAACTAATAAAGTCATCAGAAGATCAAAACAAATTGCAAAACGATTTAGAAAAAATATCTGAATGGTGCGAAAATAGGCAGTTAACCCTAAATAGCGAAAAGTGTGAGGTCATCCACATGAGCGGTAAAAGGAATTCGTTAAACTTCGGTTTACAATAAATCTGTCTACTCTAAAAGCCGTAAATTCAACTAAAAGCCTAGGTATTACAATTACGAACAACTTAAACTGGAAGGAACACATAGAAAATGTTGTGGGGAAGGGTACCCAAAGACGGCGTTTTATTGGTTGGACATTTAGCAAATGTTTTGTATTATCGCAAAAGTGGGACATGTTCCACATCCACGAGGGTCTCCTCAGCACGGATCTATGGAACGAAATAATTATCTAATCTAATGAAAAAAGTGTCACAGTAATGATACAGAATTTTGGCTGGACAAAATTAAAAGAAAGGCGTTTTTCGTAGCGACGGAATCTTCTCACGAAATTACAATCACCAACTTTTTCCTCCGAATGCGAAAATATTTTGTTGACACCGAGCTACATAGGGAGAAACGAACACCCCGATAAAAAAAGGAAATCAGAGCTCGTACGGTAAGATATAGGTGTTTGTTCTTTCCGCACGCTATTCGATATTGGAATAATAGAGAATTGTGATGGTGGTTAGATTAGCTATCTGCCAGGCACTTAAACGTGATTTGCAGAGTATCCTCATAGATGTAGAAGTAGATTCTTTGCTGCGTGGGGCAATTTACCATTGCGCTAACCTATACTTGCTTCACAACACATTTACGTATCTACACTCCTGGAAATTGAAATAAGAACACCGTGAATTCATTGTCCCAGGAAGGGGAAACTTTATTGACACATTCCTGGGGTCAGATACATCACATGATCACACTGACAGAACCACAGGCACATAGACACAGGCAACAGAGCATGCACAATGTCGGCACTACTACAGTGTATATCCACCTTTCGCAGCAATGCAGGCTGCTATTCTCCCATGGAGACGATCGTAGAGATGCTGGATGTAGTCCTGTGGAACGGCTTGCCATGCCATTTCCACCTGGCGCCTCAGTTGGACCAGCGTTCGTGCCGGACGTGCAGACCGCGTGAGACGACGCTTCATCCAGTCCCAAACATGCTCAATGGGGGACAGATCCGGAGATCTTGCTGGCCAGGGTAGTTGACATACACCTTCTAGAGCACGTTGGGTAGCACGGGATACATGCGGACGTGCATTGTCCTGTTGGAACAGCAAGTTCCCTTGCCGGTCTAGGAATGGTAGAACGATGGGTTCGATGACGGTTTGGATGTACCGTGCACTATTCAGTGTCCCCTCGACGATCACCAGTGGTGTACGGCCAGTGTAGGAGATCGCTCCCCACACCATGATGCCGGGTGTTGGCCCTGTGTGCCTCGGTCGTATGCAGTCCTGATTGTGGCGCTCACCTGCACGGCGCCAAACACGCATACGACCATCATTGGCACCAAGGCAGAAGCGACTCTCATCGCTGAAGACGACACGTCTCCATTCGTCCCTCCATTCACGCCTGTCGCGACACCACTGGAGGCGGGCTGCACGATGTTGGGGCGTGAGCGGAAGACGGCCTAACGGTGTGCGGGACCGTAGCCCAGCTTCATGGAGACGGTTGCGAATGGTCCTCGCCGATACCCCAGGAGCAACAGTGTCCCTAATTTGCTGGGAAGTGGCGGTGCGGTCCCCTACGGCACTGCGTAGGATCCTACGGTCTTGGCGTGCATCCGTGCGTCGCTGCGGTCCGGTCCCAGGTCGACGGGCACGTGCACCTTCCGCCGACCACTGGCGACAACATCGATGTACTGTGGAGACCTCCCGCCCCACGTGTTGAGCACTTCGGCGGTACGTCCACCTGGCCTCCCGCATGCCCACTACACGCCCTCGCTCAAAGTCCGTCAACTGCACATACGGTTCACGTCCACGCTGTCGCGGCATGCTACCAGTGTTAAAGACTGCGATGGAGCTCCGTATGCCACGGCAAACTGGCTGACACTGACGGCGGCGGTGCACAAATGCTGCGCAGCTAGCGCCATTCGACGGCCAACACCGCGGTTCCTGGTGTGTCCGCTGTGCCGTGCGTGTGATCATTGCTTGTACAGCCCTCTCGCAGTGTCCGGAGCAAGTATGGTGGGTCTGACACACCGGTGTCAATGTGTTCTTTTTTCCATTTCCAGGAGTGTATTATTCTGCCCTATTTGTCGACGTAGCATGGCTGGTGGCCAGCGCTTTCACTATAATACTCCGTGGTGGCCTCCATGCTACTTTCAGCGCTTACAATAAAGATTTATTACTTTTACCAGAATTCTGCGTAGTGTCACTACGCAGTGTAGTAGGAGTAAAACCACCTACATTATGTATATATGGGTTTCTCATTCACAATGTTGTTTGCTTGTGAGATGATCGTGTTACGCCTCACGTCCGAACAGAAACGTCTACCAGCACATGTCAGAAATCCACAGTGGCAGCATCGTGAACATTCGAAACAGTGTTTTATCGTTCCGCGATATCGCTACTTGTATTGGTTGGCATCCCACGATTGTCACGTGATATGGAATTAATGCGTTCAGTAGATTCCTATTCAGCGACTTAAGGGATCGCAACAATCACATATGTCTGGAGCCCGTGGGACGTGCATATACATTCAGCTGTGCGGGATCACAAAGTGAAGTTACATGCCATGTACCAGTAACTGGGTATGCTTACTACACGACAAGTATCCACGAGAAGAGTGAGGTGACGTCTCGAACACTAAGGAGTATCAGTGCAGAAACCATTGCTGCTGCAACCCTTGACACTGCAGCAGAGGGAGGTGTGGTGACAACCTTGGACACAGGAGTGGCGCCATGACACTATTTCTGCGTATACCATCATGGTTTTTCAGCTTTACAATCATTGTCATACATGCTCCAATACATGGCATCATGCTATTCAGGGCCAATGCGTACAGGAAATGTCTACTTCTGGTTCTCACAACCGGTAACTTGGTCAGCAGCCGTTACATTTCAGACTCCTTAGGCCCAAAGATATTACCTTATATTTGATGTCTCCAAAACGTTATGTTTCAGCAACACGATGCAAGACCGCACGTAACCACACTGTGCAAACCAATCTCTATACAGAGGGTGTACAACTGTAGTCCTGGCCAACAAGATCTCCAGATCTCTCGCCTATTGAATACATTTGGCCACGGGTTGCCAAGAGACTAGGATGCTCGCACTTGACACTACGATTGGCATGTAACTGAAACAGCATAGCGTGCTGCAGCCACACCTCTCATACAAGCTCAGTTCAACTCAATGCTCAGCCAAATTGGAGGCATCGTTGCTGCCAGAACTGACCACCTGACAAAAGCAGGGAGGTTGGCAGCCAGGGGAGAACAGTATACTCATCCTGGTGCTACTCGAAAGACGCACATACACTTCAAGCTATTTGACATGATGCTTTGTCCTGCCGGTAGGTGCCATCATATCAAGAAAAACAAAATTCATGTAGGGGGCAGATGGATATAAGTACTTTGTTGAAATATTCTGCCTCTAGAATGATGAGATTATCCAGGGAATGCCACTAAAAACATTGCCCAGATCATAACGCTCCCTACTGGTTGCAGGGTGCTTCCTTTCAGACATTCCTATGGAACATAATACGTCATTCATCTGAAAAGGACAGGTGTCGAGACACTCAGTGGCCGCCAGTTGAAGTATTGGCATGCAAATTACAGCCTTGGTCGCCGATGAATACCAGTCAGCATGGGGGCATGAACCAGAGACCTGCTCCAGGGCTCATACACAGCGCCATTCTCTGAGCTGTCGTAGAGGAGACACTGTTGATACCTCCTCAGTCATCTAGGAGGTCAATTGCTTAACAGTTGCACGTCTATTCCCCCCTACACATCTCCGCAGCCGTCGTTCACCTCTGTTATCTATGGGCCGAGATGCACCACAGTTGCCTCAGTGCAGGTTTTGAGTGCACGGTATACTGCAACCACAGTGGCACATGAACGGTTTACAAAAATAGCCAATTCGGAAATACTTCCACCCTTGGTCCAAAAGTCAATGATCATGTCGTTTTGGGCATAATATCACTCCATTTCCGCATTACGATAACAACTGCATTGTTTTCCGCATCCCCCGACACTGCTGATGGTGTCACCTGTCACCTCAAACCTTTGAGTGGTTATTGCATGTTGACGTCGAACATAGTCGGAGGCCACATTAATGTTACTGGACCGTGCAAAATTTCGGAACCTGTATGCTTCCAAATCACCTACAAATTTATTCACGTATTTTCGCTGAGAGAAGAGCAGTAGAAAGAAAGAAGGAAAGTTCAATAGTCCATCATTCTGTTTTGCACAGCGTGGTCACCAAAGATATTAACTAAACAACGAAACTATTCTTTGTACAACGAAGACGAAGGAGACAAAACAGAACGTTGTGGCTCAAATCCTCAACGACGACGGTATGATTATCTACCGGATACTTCCTCAGTGGGAGAAGGATGGGGAAGAAATTCGTCTGCGTCTCATTCAAAGAATCGACCTAGAAATTGCTTGCATCGCTTCAAGCGAACCATAGACAACCTTCATCTGAGTGGACAGATCAATTACTCGAACTCTATTTCTACTGGAAGCAAATCTACTATCTTAGTAGAAATAAATTATTGTTCATTTAATGCATCAGAATGATGAAGTCAAATGTACATTGGCGCATTGCACACCTATTATCAACATTAATAACTGTTAGCCATTTTAAGATAATCAGGGAAACTAGCAATGAAATAATTACACAGGCCAAAAACAAACTGTTAAGGCGTTGAATCAAAAAGTGAAATCAGTCTTCCTCTATCTGCTCTTCTTTTTTTGATCATTGTTGTTTAACATGCACTTCCACATGAAATGTGCATTTGTAACTCTGGTTTGTGCACTTCTAAATCACATGTACGAGGATTGGTTCCTCTAGGTTTGCCCTATTGCCGGTCTGCTTTCTAATTAGTTTCAGGAATATCCACTAGATGGAGTTGGAGGTGACTGTGTGAGCTCTGGCCGTACAGGGCTGAGCGAGAATGACGTCGTTTGATCTATGTTGTAGTTTTTTGCACTTGTGCTGTTGAACAGAAACAATATAAGTCAAAGTAGATGAAGTTGCGTAAATCACTCTGATGGTTTTTCCTACATATGCAGAGAATAAACGCCGAAAGGAAACCGAAAACCTATTGTTGAGTTTGTAAACACTTTTGCAATAAATCTGTAGAACTTGTACAGAAAATTTACGATTGTGGGCTACCGGGAAACGAAAAGTCTGAAACAAAGGCCACGCCAATACCTGTTGTTTGTGAGGAGTGGTGTTGCCCCACTGATAGTAATGACGATGACAGTGATTCTGCGGGTATGGCATTAATTCCTCAAGGTTTAACCTGGGATGAGTTAATAACCCAACAGGGATCTCAAGCTGTCAAAAGAAGCTTCTGAATTACTGGCTTCCAACAATAATGTACTGGATCAAGGAACCAAAATTACCCTTTACCATACAACAGAAAAAGTATGCTACCCTTCTTGCTCTTGAAATGGTTCATCTAAGGCAAAATATCCCAGATGAGCCATTCCAGTTGAAATAAATCTCTACTGTAATTACATAATAGTTTTAGTTCAAGAGAACGTCATGAGAAAATATCTCTTTCAAGATATGATTAAACAATATGTAGAATAAAAGTAAACACTCATTTTGTTTCAATGAGAAGCGGCAGCATTCACCTAATTTGGGTATGAATAGGTTCTCAGATTGTTTACTAGCTTGTGAAGATACTATTTCCTAAGATTTCTTCTTGATTTATTTCACAATTAGTTTGTCACTCATAGTAAAACATAATACTCAGTTTTTTCTTAGTGTCAACTCTTTTACCCATTAGCAAGACAAAAAACGTAGTCTCATTACCAAAACCTCTTTTTACACAGAAGGAGCTCATAAGTCAACTCAGCTAACAACTATGCAAATCTGATTTGGGATGCATACAGTTCTATATAACGCAAAATTGTTGTCCAAAATGTTCTAGAATTTCCTTTGTCCAAATAATTATTAGAACGACATCTGGTTTTACAAACAGTGGCGATTTATGCAAAAATTATACCTTTTTATGGTTATAAAAATGCGATTTGCAAAAGAAATCTTATATATTCCTGTAATAATATTTAGAAATATAAAAATCCACAACGTTCCAAAATTTGTTTACATATTGCAGTATTAAATTATTATGTCAAGCAGAAATTTTCTGGTGAAGTTGACTGTAGTTTTTGAATACACTGAAGACTATTGTCTGGTAAAGAATCAATTACGTTTTTCTACAGCTCATATGACACTTGGAATTTTGTTGAGTATATGTCATATACGGGAACAACTGTATATATGAAATGAAATCCAATAAAAACCTTTAAGGTTAACAATACCTTTTAAATATAGACTTCTGTAAAGTTAAATCTGTAGGATGAAAATACTTCAAAGTATCGTGTACCTATATAAGAGTCGTAAATCTCATACTTTACGATCTAAATCGGAATAAATGTTAAACAAACGGATGTGGTTCAAATGGCTCTGAGCACTATGAGACTTAACATCTATGGCCATCAGTCCCCTAGAACTTAGAACTACTTAAACCTAACTAACCTAAGGACATCACACAACACCCAATCACCACGAGGCAGAAAAAATCCCTGACCCCGCCGTGAATCGAACATGGGAACCCAGGCGTTGGAAGCGAGAACGCTACCGCACGACCACGAGCTGCGGACAAACGAATGTGTAATCGTATCCTTCGGTTTTGCCCAGGCTGGTGTCGTAATGACCTGTTGAGCCAGGAAGTCCTTCATTTTTATTTTTTATACTCTCAAGAAGACATTCTCGTGTTTTGAACGCAATTAGTGGACCCCTGAGGAAAAATATCTTCCTGAATGTTTTCTACTCGATTTTCTTGTATTTGGGCACAGCTCAAAGCAAGTTTGAAATTGTTACTAATTCACAACGGTAACAAATTTAGTTCAATGTCAGCTGGTCCCTCAAGGGAAATGAAAGACGAACATAAAAACGTAGTTTTGATCTTTGAGAAGATGAAGCCTCATAAACATCAATGGATGGTTTGTCTAGACTTATGAACGGTAAACTTTCTCCTTGGTTTGCAATGTGCTTCTTCTGACTCTGGAATAGCAGAGACAAAAAACATCACAGTGTTGAAAAAGAACGGCCAAAGAGAGAAAACATGTACGGAGGGAGGAAGAATGTCATTAACGACCCCTTAGTTGAACGAGAGACAATCATTTGTCGTCCACTGCATATCAAGTTGGGCCTTTTGAAGCAGTTTGTAAAGGCTTTTGATAAGAACGGGTCACGCTTTGCATATACAGGGAAAAATGTCTGAGCTGAGAACGGAAAAATTCAAGCAGGAATATTTGACTATCCACAAATAAGACAACTCTGCATATGAAAACTGTCCAGGAACGCTACCAAGGAAGATCGGATATGCACGTGATGGCAGTTTACTGCTCGAATTTAAAAATGGACCGCTCCATAATACATTCAAGAATGTCATGGAAAAGAAGCTTCCTAAATGTTCAGGGACTGGATGTTATCATCAATGACGTTTTTATTTAGTATAGAATGATATTTATATAATACAATAGTAAAATTAGTGTTTCATTTTTATCCATGGACTTATATTAAAACAGTATAACAAATATTTCACTAAAATTTTGTATTTTAGAATTTTGAGCTCCTTGGCAAATATTAATGAATTGTTTGAATTCAAGGCATGAAATTCTTACAAAATCAGCTCAAAACACTCCGGTGTTATGCAAATAAATAGCACTTCACACGAATCTTAATGCTATCGCCTTCAGTCAAAGCTAATTAATTCAATTATAGTAAGAAACATCAAAGTTGGAGCATTTTAAACATTTCATAGGATTTTTAGCCAGCTCATTGTTACACTAATAATAATCTATGATTATGATAGTGAGTATTATCTTTCTCTCTGTGCTCTGTGGTAAAGGAGATTAGAATGCAACGTACCTTGAATCAGAATTATTACAAAGGGGCACTATCTTACTTGAAAGGGCAGTTTAGAAAATTAGTCATAACCTTGTTCAAGGAGCCGTAATATCATTTGCATGAAATTAGTTAGAGAAACATGAGGAATTGTTAATCTTCCTGAACAAGAGTCCAGTGTTTCCATGGCTGCACCACATCGTACATAAAATTCAATGTGGACTGCTCATGTGCTGCAAGTATTTTTTATTATCTGTTGTTGGATTTTGCTGAAAGAACAAGTTGGGTTGGCTACACCAAAAATAGCTACCTCACGGGAACTGGCCAATGCGAAGGCTGCCGTGATAAAATAAAACGTTATAAACTACACAGAGGGCATTCACCAAATTTCATTAATAAAACCCAGCAGGGTGGCGAAGTGGGATGACCCAGTAGTCACAGTTAGGAGATCAGTGGTTTGTATCTCTATCAGTCGATCCACATTTAGGTTTCCTGCAGTTTTCCAAGCATAAGCTTCGATAGGAGACTGCTGAGAAAGAAACCTAAATGTGGATGGCCTGACAGAGATTCGAACCACTGCCCTCCTGACTGTGAGTCCTGAGTCTTCCCACTTCGCCACTTTGCTGGGTTTGTGCTTTTGTCTAAGGAAAGGAGTATACTCCTACATAGAAATATGGAAGTGATTACGCATGAGCAGGCCCGCGTGTCTGTGTGTGTGTATGTGTGTGCGCGCGTGTGCGTGTCTGTGTGTGTGTGAGACTGTGAGCTCGTGGTCATGTGATCGGTGGAAGGCAGGCTGAGGCGACGGTAGCAGACACGCGAAGGCGTACCTCCAGGAACGTTACGACGCTTTTCTCGTGTGTCGGATAGCCAGATGACGGATTTACTACCGTTCCTGTTCCCTTGAACAATCTTATAGTACACAGCCATCTCTGAAGAAGCAGAGAAAAAAGGAGGAACTTCGTAACTTGGTCATTTCTAGCACTTGTCGATATCTACATCTACAGGGCGTCGATACAAATATCGAACAACGTAAAGTACAACATCTTACCACGCCTAACGCGACGAAGGAAAAAACAGTCCCCTAGAACATAGAACAGCTTAAACCTAACTAAACTGAGTACAGCACACACATCCATGCCCGAGGCAGGATTCCAACCAGAGACCGTAGCGGTCGCGCGGCTCCAGACTGAAGCGCCTAGAACCGCTCGGACACGGCGGCCGGCCCCAATTGATAGTTTGTCAAGTTGTCAAGTATAACCTCTACCCATACTATTTCGCAGGAACTATGTATTTCTACTTCACTACAAGGCAAACTATTTCTGACAGCAATAAATACTCCACCACCAATTGTATTTAACCTATCCTTTCTGAAAACTGTTAGATCGTTAGAAAAAATTTCTGCTGAACTTGTTTCCGGCTTTAGCCAGCTTTCTGTACCTATAACTATTTGAGCTTCAGTGCTTAGTATTAGGACTTGGAGCTCTGGTTCTTTCCCAACACAGCTACGACAATTTACAACCACAATACCGATCGTTTCAACAGCTAACTTACTGTGCTTTACCTGCCCCCTTTTACACGGACGCCCTTTCTGAGGTTCCCTGAGACCCGATTCTAAAAAAAACCGCCCAGTCCCTTTCGCACAGCCCCCCCTACCCGTGTAGGAGCTTGGTGTGTGTAGTGGACTGCTGACCTATTAAGCGGAACCCGGAAACCCACCACCCGAAGGCGTAAGTCAAGGAATCTGCAGCTTACACCGTCACAGAACCGCCTGTGCCTCTGATTCAGATCTTCCTCTCGGCTCTGCACCAAAGGACCACATTGCGTTCTATTGAGGATGCTGCAGATCACTATTGGAGAGCAAATATTGTACCATGAAATGGATCTGATCAGACAAAATTGACACACAATGCTTGGCAGTAATATGACCTTGCAGAGTAACCATGGGGTCCAAGGAATACCAGGGTATGGCTGACCGAATCATCACCGAACCCTCGCCATGTTTCACTCTTGGCAGCAAGCTGTCTGTATCGTAGGCCTGGGACATGCATATGCCAGACTTTAACTCGAGCAGCAATTGGAAACAGTGTAAAACAAGACTCAGCCAACCAAATGACATTCTTCCATTGCTCCATATTTATGTTTTTATGGCTTCAGTACCACACTTTCCTGATACACCCATTCCAGTCGCTAATGCTTGGTTTGAAATTCCACATCGGCCTGCAGTTCTCTGCTTATGAAGACCCCTTCCTGTTGTTTTGTTGCTGACAGGGTACTCGAGTGCGACATTGAGTTCCGCAGTGACTATTATAGCTCTTGTCCTCTTATTTTTCGTCACAGTCCTCTTTAATGATGATCTGCTCTGGTTACTGAACACACACTTTCGTTCTCATTGTGACTAAGAGGGCGCCCTCTTTGTATTCGGTATAAACCTTTGATATGGTGCCTCATGAAACACTAACCACTTCAGCTACTTGGTAACAGAAGCAAATACCACAAAATCACCAACAATCTGTCCTTTTATGAATTCACTTACCTCTGACATAACACACTTACAGCTACATGGACACTTTTCTGACCACGACTGACACTTGCAACGTATTGAGAGCATTGCACAGGTGCCGTTCGTGATCAAATACAACAGCGCACCCAGCAGGTTCGGCTAGTATCTGCAGTTATGTTCAAGAATGCTTTGTATTTCTCGCAATGCTTCCATGTTTTTGTCCAACACCCGTATATCTACATCCATAGTCGAACCCCTGTATATCTACATACATACTCTGCAAACCACTATGAAATGTATGGTAGAGTGTACTTCCACCCGGCCTGTGTGGCCGAGCGGTTCTAGGCGCTACTGTCTGGAACCGCGGGACCCCTACGGTCGTAGATTCGAATCATGCATCGGGCATGGATGTGTGTGATGTCCTTAGGTTAGTTAGGTTTAAGTATTTGTATGTTATAGGGGACTGATGACCTCAGACGTTAAGACCCATAGTGCTCAGAGCCATTTGAACCATTTGGTAGTTCCAACTGAACTAATTAGGGTTTCTTCTCCTTTCATTCACGTACAGATTTCGAGAAAAATGACTGTTTATACGCCTTTATACTCTCTGTAGTTAACTTAATCTTGTCCTCTCGATCCCTGTAGGGGCGTTGTAGTATATTCCAAAATTCGTCTACTAAAACTGGTTCCTGACACTTTGTATGTAGGTGTCTGCCAGTCCAGTTTCTCCAGAATTTCCGTGAAACTGTCCTGCAGATCATACAAACATATGATCATTGCTGTTGTCTTTCTCTGTCTATGTTCAGTACTCTTGTTCGTCCTATTTGGAAAGGATTTACATCACCATCTACATGGTTACTCTGCAATTCACACTTAAGTGCCTGGCAGAGGTTTCATCGAACCATTTTCATACTACTTCTCTACCATTCCACTCTCGAATAGCACGTGGGAAAAAGGAACACCTAAATCTTTCCGATCGAGCTCTCATTTCTCTTATTTTATTATAGTGAACATTTCTCCCTACGTAGGTGGGTGTCAAAAAAAGATTTTCGCGTTCGAAAGAGAAAGTTGGTGATTGAAATTTCGTAAATAGGTTTCGCCGCAAAGAAAGCCGCCTTTGTTTCAGTGACTGCCACCCCAACTCGCGTATCATATCAGTGACACTCTCACCCCTATTCCGCGGTAACACGAAACGAGCTGCCCTTCTTTGCACTTTTTCAATGTCCTCCGTCAATCCCACCTGGTAAGGATCTCACACCACGCAGCAATATTCCAGCAGAGGACGGACAAGTATAATGTAGGCCGTCTCTTTACTGGGTTTGTCACATCTTCTAAGTGTTCTGCCAACAAAGCACAGTTTTTGTTTCGCCTTCCCGACAATTTTATCTATGTGGTCTTTCCAATTTAAGTTGCTTGTAGTATTTAGTGGAATTGACAGCCCTTAGATTTGTGCGATTTATCGTATACCCAAAATTTATTGGATTTCTTTTAGTACCCATGTGGATGACCTCGCACTTTTCTCTGTTTAGTGCCTATTGCCACTTTTCGCGCCATACAGAAATTCTCTATAGATCATTTTGTAATTAGAATTGATCGTCTGATGATTTTACTAGACGGCAAATTACAGCGTCATCTGCAAACAATCTAAGGGGGCTGCTCAGATTATCACCTAAATCATTTATGTAAATCACAAACAGCAGAGGGCCTATGACACTGACTTGGGAAACGCCAGATATCACTTCTGTTGTACTCGATCATTTACCGTCTATCACTGCGAACTGTGACACTAGAGCAATATTCTAGGAAGGGTCGTATGAGTGTTGTGTAAGCAGTCTCATTTGAAGACTGAGAACTTCCTAGTATTCTACCAATGAAACGAATTCTGCGCTCTGCTTTGCCTACAGCGCAGCAAATGATACGGAATTATTCAGTTTACAGGGTACGTATATGTGACGACTGTTTACATTAATGAACATATTTATTTTGTCGTACTCACTCAACTACACTTAAAAATATTTCCTTTCTCAGGCTACCGGCTTTTAAAGAGAAGTTCGTCCATGAAGTAGAACTGGGTTGTCCAGGAAAGATGATTATCATTTATATTTAAATCTTGTTGTGTAAATCACTATTCTTCTCAAATTGTGGTGGATTATTTATGACGAATTTGTGACATCACAGTTAAAACTGAAGTGATATCAGGTGTTCCCCAGGGAAGCGTCGTGGGACCTCTGCTGTTCCTGATCTATATAAATTACCTGGGTGACAATCTGAGCAGTTCTCTTAGGTTGTTCGCAGATGATGCTGTAATTTACCGTCCAGTAAGGTCATCCGAAGACCAGTATCAGTTGCAAAGAGATTTAGATAAATGGCTCTGAGCACTATGGGACTTAACTGCTGTGGTCATCAGTCAGATTTAGATAAGATTACTGTATGGTGTGGCAGGTGGCAGTTGACGCTAAATAACGAAAAGTGTCAGATTATCCGCATGATTTCCAAAAGAAATCCGTTGGAATTCGATTACTTGATAAATAGTACAATTCTCAAGGCTGTCGATTCAACTAAGTACCTGGGTGTTAAAATTACGAACAACTTCAGTTGGAAAGACCACATAGATAATATCGTGGGGAAGGCGAGACAAAGGTTACATTTCATTGGCAGGACACTTAGAAGATGCAACAAGTCCACTAAAGCGACACCTTACACTACACTCGTTCGTCCTCTGTTAGAATATTGCTGTGCGGTGTGGGATCCTTACCAGGTGGGATTGACGGAGGACATCGAAAGGGTGCAAAAAAGGGCAGCTCGTTTCGCATTATCACGTAATAGGGGAGAGAGTGTGGCAGATATGATACGCGAGATGGGATGGAAGTCATTAAAGCAAAGACGTTTATCGTCGCGGCGAGACCTATTTTCGAAATTTCAGTCACCAACTTTCTCTTCCGAATGCGAAAATATTTTGTTGAGCCCAACCAACATAGGTAGGAATGATCATAAAATAAAATAAGAGAAATCAGAGCTTGAACAGAAAGGTTTAGGTTTCCCGTGCGTTGTTCGGGAGTGGAATGGTAGAGAGATAGTATGATTGTGGTTCGATGAACCCCCTGCCAAGCACTTAAATGTGAATTGCAGAGTAATGTAAAATGCATAGCTCTTTGAAGAAGTACCTACATGACGACCGTGTGTGAACATCACTTATTATTACTTATTATTCTTACTGCTCGCTTTTGGGCAATCAGTACCTTATTTCTAACTGTTAATGTCCCAAGAAAATTATTACATGAGTCATTATTCAGAGTAAATACGCAAAATATGTTAGTATGTTGTTTCCAAGACTAGCAATTATACGAGGAACAAAAGGAGCTGAACTTAACTGTTTGAGAAACTCAGCAACACGTTTCTTCCAGTTCAAGTTTTCATCAGTATGTAGACCCCAAATTCTAAAGCATTCTACCCTGTTTATTGACTCCTGTTGTTGTGCCACGTCTATTGTTGATATTACTCTGTTTATTGTACAGAACTGAATATAGTGTATTTTCCCAAAAATTTAGGGAGAGTCGAAGTTCCGAGAATCAGTTAATAACCCTTTGAAAAACATCTTTAACAATGTCTTCTGATGCTTTCCCTTTAATGGCATTTCTTAAAACACAAGCATCATCTGTAAAAAGGAAAAGTTTTGCGATCAGCTTTGATTCCACAAGGAACTGTTGTGCACAGGGACCGTAGACTACAAGGAAGGAAACAAACACAGCACTCAGTCGTATTTCCATTTCTTTTCTTACTCTTGCATATGCGAAGAGCCGGCCGCGGTGACCGAGCGGTTCTAGACGCTTCAATCCGGAACCGCGCGACTGCTACGGTCGCAGGTTCGAATCCTTCCTCGGGCATTGATGTGTGTGATGTCCGTAGGTTAGATACGTTTAAGTAGTTCTACGTTCTAGAGGACTGATGACCTCAGATGTTAAGTCCCATAGTGCTCAGGGCCATTTGAACCATATGTGAAGACGGCTACTTAGAGCCGAAATCTAGATATGTAATTAGTAAAATAGGTCGCAAATGATTGCCGTGTGTCTCTTCTTCCTTAAATACTGCGATCATCCCGTTTCATTCCTTCAAAACCTGTTACATCCAAGTATTTGTATGTGTTGACAGATTCAAATTAAGACTCGTTGATATTGTAGTTACAAAATACTGCATTGTTTTCGTTTTCATAAGTACGTAATTTTGCATGCTTAGGATTTGAAGCAAGTGTCCAGGTGTTCATCACTCTGAAATTCTATCAAGATTTGACTGAATATCTGTGGACCGTGTTTCAGGCAGCTGTTAAATGTAAATAACTACACCATCTGCCAAACGTCTGAGGTTACCGTTAATATTTTCTGCACTGTCATTAATTTTCAACATGAACAGCAGGGGCAGCATCATACTTTGCTGGGGAACAGGGTGTCCCAGGAGTAATGGTCAATATTCAGGAATGTTACAGGAACGATCGATTCAAGCAAAAAACTTCATACAGACATATGTCCTATTCCGAATGATTTTCGAGACAGAACACATTTAATGTACATCGTTATGTATTTTCTGTGTTCTTCAATAAATTGCCACCATCACCCATGTACAACAGTTAGTAAATATAACATTATTAGTTTAACAAAGTATCAGCTCAAAAATATGTTTTTTAGCACATTCATCTCCAAGTATTATCGTACACGTCACATCACAGCTGATGTACGGTGCACAATCAGTGTTCGAGTATCCCAGCGCCAAGTTCAATGCATTTGTTCACTCTTGGAGAACATGTTGTGTTGCCTGTCTGAGTTTCTCAAGTTTTCAAGATGCAAATCATTCTGTCTTGTGATCCGCTCTTCTAAACTGATTGAACCTATCAGCATTTTACCGATCCTGTCACACCAGACAGTGATCGTAAAAAGAACTTGTAAATTGGTTTCCACTGTAGCCTGCAGATTTTCCAGCGGCCACCGATAATTATTGAGTGTGTTGTTGATTAAGTTCCATATAAACGCGTCTACATGAGCAAAAAGTATTAATGGAAGCAAATGACGATTGTCATGTAACCAGTGACAAAATTTAATTACGATGCTATTATCGCTATTATGAAAATTGTGAAAAGGTAGTATGTAGAATGAGTAAAAGTAACCAGCGAGGCCGAGGCCACAGCAGCTGCGACAGCGGCGCTTCCCAGGGGAGTGACACGCCAGAAGGCGACCTGGCTGCTCTTTGCTCTGCGGTTGAGGAGGCGGTTGTGCGTGGGTCTGAACCAATGCCCCTCAGACAGGCGACAGTGTGGCGGCAGACACAGCCTGGTCTCGAACCATAGGCTGCTCCTGGCGCTGCCCAGCCGTCTCATTGGCCAGTGGTGCTCCAGCATTGTAGTGCGGCTACTCAGCAATTACCAAGTCCCTGACTCGAATAACATCCTATCCTCAAATTCAGCCTCATTTATACTCAATTACTGCCCATTTGTTCCTCTAAATCCTAGTGTCTAGTCACACTGCCCGTAACAGAGAGACCTGCTTCAGTGCAGTGGCAACGACCCAATTGCTACATCATTATGAATTAACTCGAAGAAAACTGTATATTGACACACAGTCAACATGGGTTTAGAAAAGATTGTTCTTGTGAAACGCAACTAGCTCTTTATTCGCGTGAAGTGCTTAGTGCTATTGACAAGGGATTTCAGATCGATTCCATATTTCTGGATTTCCGGAAAGTTTTAGACACTGTACCGCACAAGTGGCTTGTAGTGAAATTGCGTGATTATGGAATATCGCCTCAGTTATGTGACAGGTTTTGTGATTTCCAGTCAGAGAGGTCACAGCTCGTAGTAATTGACGAAAAGTCATCGAGTAAAACAGATGTGATTTCTCGTGTTCCCCAAGGTAGTGTTATAGGCCCTTTGCTGTTCGTTATCTATATAAACGTTTTGGGAGACAACCTGAGCGGCCGTCTTAAGTTGTTTGCAGATGACACTGTCATTTATCGACTAATAAAATCATCAGAAGATCAAAACAAACTGCAAAACGACTTAGAATGGTGCTAAAAGTGGTAGATGACCCTAAATAATGAAAAGTGTGAGGTCATCCAACTTGAGTGCTAAAAGGAATTCCTTAAACTTCGGTTACACAATAAATCTGCCTAATCTAAAGGCCATAAATCCAACTAAAAGCCTAGGTATTACAAATACCAACAACGTAAAGTGGAAGGAAAACATAGAAAATGTTTTGGGGGGTTCAAATGGTTCAAATGGCTCTGAGCACTATGGGACTCAACTGCTGAGGTCATTAGTCCCCTAGAACTTAGAACTAGTTAAACCTAACTAACCTAAGGACATCACAAACATCCATGCCCGAGGCAGGATTCGAACCTGCGACCGTAGCGGTCTTGCGGTTCCAGACGGCAGCGCCTTTAACCGCACGGCCACTTCGGCCGGCGTTTTGGGGGGTAATCTACTCAAAGACTGCGTTTTATCGGCAGGACACTTAGAAAACGTAACAGAACTACTAAGGAGACTGCCTATACTACGCTTGTCCGTCGTCTCTCACAGTACTGCTGCGCGGTGTGGGATCCTTACCAGATAGGACTGACGGAGTACATCGAATAAGTTCAAAGAAGGGCAACACGTTTTGTACTATCGCAAAATATGGGAGAGAGTGTCACAGAAATGATACAGAATTTCGGCTGGACAAAATTAAAAGAAAGGCGTTTTTCGTAGCGACGGAATCTTCTCACGAAATTACAATCACCAACTTTTTCCTCCGAATGCGAAAATATTATGTTGACACCGACCTACATAGGCAGAAACGATCACCCCGATTAAATAAGGGAAATCAGAGCTCGTACGGAAAGATATAGGTGTTTGATCTTTCCGCATTCTATACGAAATTGGAATAATAGAGAATTGTGATGGTGGTTCGATTAGCCCTCTGCCAGGCACTTAAACGTGATTTGCAGAGTATCCTTGTAGATGTCGATGTAGATGTAGATTCTTTACTGCGTGGGGCAATTCACCATTGCGCTAAGCTATACTTGCTTCACAACTTATATACGCATCTATTATTCTGCCCTATTTGTCGACGTAGCATGGCTGATAGCCAGCGCTGTCACTATAATACTCCGCGGTGGCCTCCATGCTACTTTCAGCACTTACAATAAATATTTAAAACTTTTACCAGAATTCTGCGTAGTGTCACTACGCAGTGTAGTAGGAGTAACACCACCTTCATTCTGTATAAATGGGTTTCCCACTCAGAATTTTGTTTCCTAGTGAGATGATCGTGTTACGCCTCATGTACGAACAGAAACGTCTACCTACAAGTGTCAGAATTCGACAGCATCGTGAACATTCGTAACAGTGGTTTATCTTTCCGCGATATCACTATTTGCCTTGGTTGGCATCCCACGATTGTCACGTGATATGGAATTAATGCGTTCAGTAGATTCCTATTCAGCGACATGAGAGACCGCAACAATCACATATGTCTGGAGCCCGAGGGACATGCATATTCATTCAGCTGTGCAGGATCACAAAGTAAAATTACATGCCAAGTACCAGGAAAAGGGTATGCTTACTATACGACAAGTATCCACGCGGAGAGTGAGGTGACGTCTCGAGCACGACGGACTATCAGTGCAGAAACCATTGCTGCTGCAATCCTTGACACAGTAGCAGAGGGAGGTGTGGTGAAAACGCTGAACACAGGAGTGGCGCCATGACACTCTTTCTGCGTATACCATCATGGTTTTTCAGCTTTCCCATCATCGTCACACATGCCCCAATACCTGGCATCATGCAATTGAGGACCAATGCGTACAGGAAATGTCTACTTCTGGTTCTTAAAGCCGGTTACTTGGACAGCGGCCGTTACATTTCCGACTCCTTAAGGCCAGTGATATTGCCTTATATTTGAGGTCTCCAAAACGTTATGTTTCACCAAGAGGATGCAAGACCGCATGTAACTACACTCTCCAAACCTACCTCTATACTGAGGGTGTACAACTGTAGTCCTCGCCAACACGTTCTCCAATTGTATGAATTCATCCATTGTCGAAGCCCTATATATCTACAAACCCTAAATATATGCAAACCACTATGAAATGTATCGCAGAGGGTACTTCCAACTGAACTAAATACCGTTTCTTCTCCTTCCATTCACGTACGGATTGCGTGAAATATAACTGTTTGTACGCCTTTATACACGCTGCAGTTAACCTAATCCTGTCCTCTCGATCCTTGTAAGGGCTTTGTAGTATATTCCAAAATTCCTCTACTAAAACTGTCCTGCAGATCAGACGAACCTGTGATCATTGCTGTGTCATTTCTCTCTATACGTTCAGCACTCTTGTTCATCCTATTTGGAAAGGATCACACACACTAGAGCAATATTCTATGAAGGGTTGTATGAGTGTTTTGTAAGCGGTCTCCTTTGAAGGCGGAGTACTTCCTAGTATTCTACCAATGAAACGAATTCTGATATCTTCTTTGCCTATGGCTGAACAAATGATATGGAATTATTCAGTTTACACGGTACGTATATATGACGCCTGTTTACATTAATGAACACATTACTTTTTGTCCTACTCACTCAACTATATTTAAAAACATTTTCTTTTTTGAGGCTACCGGCTTTTAAACAGAAGTTCGCCCATGTAGTAGAACTGGGTTGTGCAGGGAAAATAATTCTAATTTACATTTAAATCTTGCTGCGCTGCCTGTCAGACATAGTACGTTATTGTGCAAATGATTAAAAAATTCTTTGCAGCGTATTGAACTCCTTTGTGAGTCACTGAAAGCTTTAATAATGGGTAATAAAGTTCACTTTTTCCTCTAGTGTTGCAGGTGAGTAAATCACTACTCTTCTCAAATTGTGGTGGATTATTTATGATGAATTTGTGACATCGTGGTTAAAATGCACAGCTCCTTGAAGAAGTATGAACATGACGACCGCGTGTGAACATCACTTATTATTACTTATTCTTCTTACTGCTCACTTTTGGGCAATCAGTACCTTATTTCTAACTGGTAATGTCCCAAGAAAATTACTACATGAGTCATTATTTAGAGTAAATACGCAAAATATGTTAGTATGTTGTTTCCACGACTTGCTGCCATACTAAGAACAAAAGTAGCTGAACTTCACTGTTTGAGAAACTCAGCAATACGCTTCTCCTAGTTCAAGTTTTCATAAGCATGTAGACCCAAACATTTGGAGTATTCTACCCCGTTACTGACTCCTGTTCTTGTGCCGCGTCAATTGTTGATATTACTCTATTCATTGTACAGAACTGAATATAGCGCATTTTCCAAAATATTTAGGGAAAGTCCAATTTCAGAGATCCAGTTAATAACCCTTTGAAAAACGTCATTGACAATGTTTTCTGTTGCTTTCCCCCTAATAACATTTGTTAAAACACAAGTATCATCTGCAAAAAGTACCAGTTCTGCGATCAACTTCGATTCCACAAGGAACTGTTTCGCGCAGCAACCGTAGACTATAAGGAAGGAGAGAAGCACAGCATTCCGTCGCATTTCTATTAGTTGTATTACTTTTGCATAGGTGAAGACGGCTATTTAGAGGCGAAATCGAGATAGGCAAGAGTACTAAAACTAATGGGTCGCGAATGATTGCCTTCCTTAAATTCTGCGACCATCCCGTTTCATACCTTCAAAACCTGTTACATCCAAGTATTTGTATGTGTTGACAGATTCCAATTAAGACTCGTTGATATTGTAGACTTAAAATGCTACATTGTTTCCTTTTTGCGAAGTGCGTAATACTGCATTCTTAGCACTTGAAGAAATTGTCCAGGTGTTGCATCACTCCGAAATTCTATCAAAATTAGACTGAATATCTGTGGACCGTATTTCAGGCAGATCTTAATTGTAAATAAGTACACCATCTGCAAAAAGTCTGAGGTTACAGAATTTAAGGAAGAAGAGACACACGGCAACCATTCGCGACCCATTAGTTTTACTACTGTTGTATATGTAGATTTCGGCTCTAGGTAGCCGTCTTCACATATGGCTCTAAGCACTATGGGACTTAACAACTGTGGTCATCAGTCCTCTAGAACTTAGAACTACTTAAAGCTAACTAACCTAAGGACATCACACACATCCAAGCCCGAGGCAGGATCGAACCTGCGACCGTAGCGGTCGCGCGGTTCCAGCCTGAAGCGCCTAGAACCACTCGGCCACAGCGGCCGGCGTTCCGTTAATATTTTCTGCACTGTCATGAATATTCAACATGAACAGCAAGGGCCCCATCACACTTTCCTGGGGAATAGGGTGTCCCTGGAGTAATGGTCAATATTCAGGGATGTTACAGGAACGATCGATTGAAGCAAAAAACTTCATACAGACATATGTCCTATTCCGAATGATTTTCGAGAAACAACATATTTAATGTACATCGTTATTTATTTTCTGTATCCTTAAATAAATTTCCAGCTTCACACATGTACGCATGTACAACAGTTCGTTAATACAACACTATTCGTTTAGCAAGGTATCAGTTTAAAAAATGTATTTATAGCACATTCACCTCTAAGTATTGTACACGTCACATCACAGCTGATGTACGGTGCACAATCAATGTTCGAGTATCCCAGAGCGAACTTCAATGCATTTGTGCACTCTTGGGGGAACATGTGTTGCCTGTCTGAGTGCCTCAGCTCGTTTCCTAATGAGGGCAACAGTGTCCATGATGCGTCCACGCAGTTCATCTCGCGTATTCATCTTTTGCTTGTATATTTCACACTTCATCCAACCTCAAAATCAAAAATCTAATGATGTAATACCTGGCGATCTTATTGGCCAGTTAACTGGACTGCTACGACCAAACCAGCGACTAGGGAAGAGCGGCTGAGAAGTTTTCTCATATGTCTGGTAAAATGTAGAGGGTCTCCATAATGCAAGAAGTACATTGCAGTCCGTGAGGCCAAGAGAACCCTCTCAAGCTTTCAACATGCAAATTATTCTGTCCTGTTAGTCGCTCTTGTAAACCTATCAGCATGTTACCATTCGTGTCACACCAAACAGTGATCGTAAAACGAACTTGTAAATTGGTTTCCACTGTAGCGTGCAGATTTTCCTGCGGCCAACGATAATTATTGAGTGTGGTGTTGATTACGTTCCATATAAACGAGTCTACATGAGCAAAACGTATTAATGGAAGCAAATGACGATTGTCATGTAACCAGTGACAAAATTTAATTACGATGCTATTGTCGCTATTATGAAGATTGTGAAAAGGTAGTATGTAAAATGGGTAAAAGTAGCCAGCGAGGGCGAGGCCACAGGCAGTTGCGGCAGTGGCGCTTCCCAGTGGATTGACACGCCAGAAGGCGACCTGGCTGCTCTTTGCTCAGAGGTTGGTTGTGCGTGTGTCTGAACCCATGCCCCTCAGACAGGCGACAGACAGGGGCTGACGCTGTGACGCCGAGTCCCTCCCTGGGTCTCATCATTTGCGGCAGGAGACAAGAACAGCAAGCCAGCAGGGCTATGACGCCAAGTCTCACAAACCACCCAGTGTGGCGGCAGACACAGCCTGGTCTCGAACCATAGGCTGCTCCTGCCGCTGCCCCGTCGTCTGATTGGCCAGTGGTGCTCCAGCATTGTAGTGCGGCTACTCAGCAATTACCAAGTCCCTGACTCGAATAACGTCCTATCCTCAAATTCAGCCTCATTTATACTCCGTTACTGCCCATTTGTTCCTCTAAAACCTGGTGTCTAGTCACACTGCCCATAACAGAGAGACTTGCTTCAGTGCAGTGGCAACGATCCAATTGTTACATCATTATCAATTACCTCGAAGAAAACTGTCTATTGACACACAGCGAACATGGGTTTAGACAAGATCGTTCCTGTGAAAGACAACTAGCTCTTTATTCAAATGAAGTGCTTAGTGCTATTGACAAGGGATTTCAGATCGATTCCACATTTCTGGATTTCCGGAAACTTTTAGACACTGTACCGCACAAGCGGCTTGTAGTGAAATTGCGTGCTTATTAAATATCGTCTCAGATATGTGACTGGATCTGTGATTTCCTTTCAGAGAGGTCACAGTTCGTAGTAACTGGCGGAAAGTCTTCAAGTCTAACAGATGTGATTTCTCGCATTCCCCAAGGTAGTGTTACAGGCCCTTTGGTTTCCTTATCTAAATAAACGATTTGGCAGACAACAAGAGTAGAGGTCATACGTTGTTTGCAGATGGCGCTGTCGTTTATCAACTAATAAAGTCATCAGAATATCAAAACAAATTGCAAAACGATTTAGAAAAAATATCTGAATGGTGCGAAAATAGGCAACGAAAATAGGCAGTTAACCCTAAATAGCGAAAAGTGTGAGGTCATCCACATGAGCGGTAAAAGGAATTCGTTAGACTTCGGTTTACAATAAATCTGTCTAATCTAAAAGCCGTAAATTCAACTAAAAGCCTAGGTATTACAATTACGAACAACTTAAACTGGAAGGAACACATAGAAAATTTTGTGGGGAAGGGTACCCAAAGACGGCGTTTTATTGGTTGGACATTTAGCAAATGTTTTGTATTATCGCAAAAGTGGGACATGTTCCACATCCACGAGGGTCTCCTCAGCACGGATCTATGGAACGAAATAATTATCTAATCTAATGAAAAAAGTGTCACAGTAATGATACAGAATTTTGGCTGGACAAAATTAAAAGAAAGGCGTTTTTCGTAGCGACGGAATCTTCTCACGAAATTACAATCACCAACTTTTTCCTCCGAATGCGAAAATATTTTGTTGACACCGAGCTACATAGGGAGAAACGAACACCCCGATAAAATAAAGGAAATCAGAGCTCGCACGGTAAGATATACGTGTTTGTTCTTTCCGCACGCTATACGATATTGGAATAATAGACAATTGTGATGGTGGTTAGATTAGCTATCTGACAGGCACTTAAACGTGATTTGCAGAGTATCCTCATAGATGTAGAAGTAGATTCTTTGCTGCGTGGGGCAATTTACCATTGCGCTAACCTATACTCGCTTCACAACTCATTTACGCATCTATTATTCTGCCCTATTTGTCGACGTAGCATGGCTGGTGGCCAGCGCTTTCACTATAATACTCCGTGGTGGCCTCCATGCTACTTTCAGCGCTTACAATAAAGATTTATTACTTTCACCAGAATTCTGCGTAGTGTCACTACGCAGTGTAGTAGGAGTAAAACCACCTACATTATGTATATATGGGTTTCTCATTCACAATGTTGTTTGCTTGTGAGATGATCGTGTTACGCCTCGTACGAACAGAAACGTCTACCAACACATGTCAGAAATCCACAGTGGCAGCATCGTGAACATTCGAAACAGTGTTTTATCGTTCCGCGATATCACTACTTGTATTGGTTGGTATCCCACGATTGTCACGTGATATGGAATTAATGCGTTCAGTAGATTCCTATTCAGCGACTTAAGGGATCGCAACAATCACATATGTCTGGAGCCCGTGGGACGTGCATATACATTCAGCTGTGCGGGATCACAAAGTGAAGTTACATGCCAAGAACCAGTAAATGGGTTTGCTTACTACACGACAAGTATCCACGAGAAGAGTGAGGTGACGTCTCGAACACTAAGGAGTATCAGTGCAGAAACCATTGCTGCTGCAACCCTTGACACTGCAGCAGAGGGAGGTGTGGTGACAACCTTGGACACAGGAGTGGCGCCATGACACTATTTCTGCGTATACCATCATGGTTTTTCAGCTTTACAATCATTGTCATACATGCTCCAATACATGGCATCATGCTATTCAGGGCCAATGCGTACAGGAAATGTCTACTTCTGGTTCTCACAACCGGTAACTTGGTCAGCAGCCGTTACATTTCAGACTCCTTAGGCCCAAAGATATTACCTTATATTTGATGTCTCCAAAACGTTATGTTTCAGCAACACGATGCAAGACCGCAAGTAACCACACTGTGCAAACCAATCTCTATACAGAGGGTGTACAACTGTAGTCCTGGCCAACACGATCTCCAGATCTCTCGCTCATTGAATACATTTGGTCACGGGTTGCCAAGAGACTAGGATGCTTGCACTTGACACTACGATTGGCATGTAACTGAAGCAGCATAGTGTGCTGCACCCATACCACTCATACAATCTCAGGTCAACTCAATGCCCAGCCAAATTAGAGTCATTGTTGCTACCAGAAGTGGCAATTCTGTGTACAGCTTGGGCCACTCTTATTAATGTGACCGCCTGAAAAAAGACTGAATGACCACCTTTTGCAGCGTGAGACGTGTAGAAAGAGACAGTGAGGTTCTAGGTGTACAGAGAGGGATGTTGTGTCTATGCCGACTCCAGGGCCACAGCCAGCTGAGATAGGTTTCTCGGTTGAGGCTCCATGTTGGGATCGAGCTGGTCCCACAGATTCTCAACTAGGTTTAATCCGGAGAGGTTGGCGGACACGGGAGAACAGTTTACTCATCCTGGTGCTCTTCGAAACACGCACATACACTGCAAGCTGCACGTAGGTGGCATCGAGTCATGGAAAAACTAAATTCATGTAGGAGACCGATGGATATAAGTACTTTGTTGAAATATTGTGCCTCCACGATTATGAGATTACCCAGGGAAAGCCAGTGAAAACACTGCCCAAATCATAACGCTCCCTCCTGTATGCAGGGTGTTTCGTTTTATACATTCCTATGGAACATAATACGTGATTCATCTGAAAAAGACAGCTGTCGAGACACTCAGTGGCCGCCAGTTGTAGCATTGGCGTGCAAATCACAGCCTTTGCCGCCGATTACTTGCAGTCAGCATGGGTGCATGAACCAGAGACCCGCTCCAGGGCTCATACACAGCGAGGTTCGCTGAACGGTCGTTGAGGAGACACTGTTGCTACCTCCTTGGGTCATCTAGGTGGTCAATTTCTTAGCAGTTGTACGTCTATTCCCATATGCACAACTCCATAGCCGTCGTTAACCTCTATTATCTACGGCCCGTGGAGCTCCATAGATGCCTCAATGCCAGGTTTGGATGCGGAGTATACTTTAACCACAGTGGCACATGAACAATCTACAAAAATTGCCATTTCGGAAATACTTCCTCCCTTGGCCCGAAAGCCAATGATCATACTCTTTTAGGCATCACATAAATCACTCCATTTCCATATTGCGATAACTACTGCACTGTTTTCCGCATCCCCCCGACACTGCTGGTGGTGTCACCTGTCACTTCATATCTTTGAGTAATTATTGCATGTTGACGTCGAACACAGGCGGTGGTGACATTAATGTTACTGGACCGTGTAAAATTCGGAACCAGTATGCTTCCAAATCACCTACAGATTTATTCACGTATGCTTTCTACTACACTGTATAAGCACTATGAGTAAAATGTCATTATATTCTATCCTTCCTGGTGTGCAGTTTCAATGGCCAGCAATGTATTTTCGATCGTTCTTACAATGTGCTACAAGGGTGTCATCAACTATTACTACCGGCGGATTCTGATTTCTATTAAAAAAGAATGTTTGCATATATCTCCACAGCTGTCAGGTGTTGCAAGTATGAAGCTAGTAATGGTTTCCCACGAATTAGCATTTCAGAACATAACGTGTCATCTAGCACTGCAGCTGTTTCCCAGCTAGTGGAAGTGGAGTGTTCTGGTTTTGCACAGATATTAATTACACAACGAAACTAATTTTTGTTGAGGGAAGAGCAGTAGAAAGAAAGAAGATAATTTCAATAGCCCATCATTCTGTATTGCACAGCGTGGTCACCAAAGATATTAACTAAACAAGGAAACTAGTCTTCCTGCAACGAAGACGAAGGAGACAAAAAGAAACGTTGTGGCTCAAATCCTCAACGACGACGGTATGATTATGTACTGAATACTTCCTCAGTGGGAGAACGATGGGGAAGAAATTCGTCTGCGGCTCATTCAAAGAATCGTCCTAGAAATTGCTAGAATCGATTCAAGTGAACCACAGACAACCTTAATCTGAGTGGCCAGATCAATTACTCGAACTCTATTTCTACTGAGAGCAAATCTACTATCTTAGCAGAAATAAATTATTGTTCATTTAATGCATCAGACTGAAGAAGGCAAATCTATGTTGGCGCATTGCACACCTATTATCAACATTAATAATTGTTACGCCATTTTAAGGTACTCAATGAACCTAGTAATGAAGTAATTACACAGGCCAAAAACAAATAGTTTTTTTATATCTAGGATTTTAGAATTGATTATAGCTACAGTTGGGGAGTAAAAATCAAAAAGTGAAATCAGTCAACCTCTATCCGCTCCTATTTTTTTGATCATTCTTGTTTAACATGCACTTCTACATGAAATGTGCAATTGTACCTCTGGTTTGTGCACTTCTAAATCACGTGTACGAGGATTGGTTCCTGTAGGTTTGCCCTATTGCCAGTCTGCTTCCTAATTAGTTCCAGGAATATCCACCAGATGGAGTTGGAGGTTACTGTGTGAGCTAGGCCGTACAGGGATGAGCGAGAATGGTGTCGCTTGATAGTTCAGTTAGGAAACATCTATGTTGTAGTTTTTTGCACTTGTGTTGTTGAACAGAAATAATATAAGTTAAAGTAGAAGAAGTTGTGTAAATCACATAGATGGTTTTTGCTACATATGCAGAGAATAAACACTGAAAGGAAACTGAAAACAATCGACTTTATAAAGACTTCTGGAATAAATCTGTAAAACTTGTACAGAACATTTACGATTGTGGACTACCGGGAAATGAAAACGTCTGAAACAAAGCACACTCCAAAAATTGTAGTTTGTGAGGACTGGTGTTGTCCCTCTGATACTAATGATAATGTCAGTGATTATGCGGGTTTGGCATCAATTCCTCAGTGTTTTAACTGAGACGAGTTAATAAATCACCAGAGATCTCAGGGGCAAATAGCAATGAAGTAATTACACAGGCCAAGAACAAACTGTTTATTTATACCTAGGATTTAAGAATTGATTTTAGTCACAGTTGGGACGTTGAATCAAAAAGTGAAATCAGTCTTTCTCTATCCGCTCTTATTTTTTTGATCATTCTTGTTTAACATTCACTTCTCCATGGAATGCGCATTTGTAACTCTGGTTTCTGCACTTCTAAATCACGTGTACGAGGATTGGTTCCTGTAGGTTTGCCCTATTGCCAGTCTGCTTCCTAATTAGTTCCAGGAATATCCACCAGATGGAGTTGGAGGTTACTGTGTGAGCTAGGCCGTACAGGGATGAGCGAGAATGGTGTCGCTTGATAGTTCAGTTAGGAAACATCTGTGTTGTAGTTTTTTGCACTTATTGTGTTTCTTGAAAAGAAATAATATAAGTTTAAGTAGAAGAAGTTGCGTAAATCACTTTGATGTTTTTAGCTACATATGCAGAGAATAAACGCTGAAAGGAAACCAAAACTTATTGTAAAGTCTTTTGAAATAAATCTGTAAACCCTGTACAAAACATTTACGATTGTGGACTACGGGGAAACGAAAACGTCTGAATCAAAAGCCACTCCGATACCTGTTGTTTGTGAGGACTGGTGTTGTCCCTGTGATACTAATGACGATGACAGTGATTATGGGGGTATGGCATTAATTCCTCAGAGTTTAAACTGGGATGAGTTAATACCTCACCACAGATCTCAAGCCATCAAAAGAAGCTTCTCTATTACTGGCTTCCAACAAAAATGTACTGGATCCAGGAACCAAAGTTACGTGTTACCATACAACAGAAAAAGTATGCTACCCTTCTTGCTCTTGAAATGGTTATCTAAGGCAAAATATCCCTGATGAGCCATCCCAATTTAAATAAATCGCTATTGGAACTACGTAATAGTTTTAGTTCAATGGAACGTCATGAGAAAATGACTCTTTCAAGATATGATTAAACAATTTGTAGAATAAAGGTAAATACTCATTTTGTTTCAATGAGAAGCGGCAACATTCGCCTAATTTACCAATCAACAAGACAAGAAAAACGTAGTCTCAACACCAAAACCTCTTTTTACACAGAAGGAGCTCATTTTCACGTGATTGCTGATAACAAAAACATTACACACGATGTGTCACATACAGAAGCTTAAAAGTCAACTCAGCTAACAACTATGCCTAATCCGATTTGGGATGCATACTGTTCCATGTAACACAAAATTGTTGTCCAAAATGTTCTACAATTACCTTTGTCAAAATAATTATTAGAACGACATCTGTTGTTACAAACAGTGGCGATTTATGCAAAAATTATACCTTTTTATGGTTATAAAAATGCGATTTGCAAAAGAAATCTTATATATTCCTGTAATAATATTTAGAAATATAAAAATCCCCAGCGTTCCAAAATTTGTTTACATATTGCAGTATTAAATTATTATGTCAAGCAGAAATTTTCTGGTGAAGTTGACTGTAGTTTTTGAATACACTGAAGACTATTGTCTGGTAAAGAATCAATTACGTTTTTCTACATCTCATATGACACTTGGAATTTTGCTGAGTATATGTCATATACGGGAAAAACTGTATATATGAAATGAAATCCAATAAAAACCTTTAAGGTTAACAATACCTTTTAAATATAGACTTCTGTAAAGTTAAATCTGTAGGATGAAAATACTTCAAAGTATCGTGTACCTATATAAGAGTCGTAAATCTCATACTTTACGATCTAAATCGGAATAAATGTTAAACAAACGGATGTGGTTCAAATGGCTCTCAGCACTATGAGACTTAACATCTATGGCCATCAGTCCCCTAGAACGTAGAACTACTTAAACCTAACTAACCTAAGGACATCACACAACACCCAGTCACCACGAGGCAGAGAAAATCCCTGACCCCGCCGGGAATCGAACATGGGAACCCAGGCGTTGGAAGCGAGAACGCTACCGCACGACCACGAGCTGCGGACAAACGAATGTGTAATCGTATCCTTCGGTTTTGCCCAGGCTGGTGTCGTAATGACCTGTTGAGCCAGGAAGCCCTTCATTTTTATTTTTTATACTCTCAAGAAGACATTCTCGTGTTTTGCACGCAATTAGTGGACTCCTGAGGAAAAATATCTTCCTGAATGTTTTCTACTCGATTTTCTTGTATTTTGGCACAGCTCAAAGCAAGTTTGAAATTTTTACTAATTCACAACGGTAACAAATTTAGTTCAATGTCAGCTGCTCCCTCAAGGGAAATGAAAGACGAACATAAAAACGTAGTTTTGATCTTTGAGAAGATGAAGCCTCATAAACATCAATGGATGGTTTGTCTAGACTTATGAACGGTAAACTTTCTCCTTGGTTTGCAATGTGCTTCTTCTGACTCTGGAATAGCAGAGACAAAAAACATCACAGTGTTGAAAAAGAACGGCCAAAGAGAGAAAACATGTACGGAGGGAGGAAGAATGTCATTAACGACCCCTTAGTTGAACGAGAGACAATCATTTGTCGTCCACTGCATATCAAGTTGGGCCTTTTGAAGCAGTTTGTAAAGGCTTTTGATAAGAACGGGTCACGCTTTGCATATACAGGGAAAAATGTCTGAGCTGAGAACGGAAAAATTCAAGCAGGAATATTTGACTATCCACAAATAAGACAACTCTGCATATGAAAACTGTCCAGGAACGCTACCAAGGAAGATCGGATATGCACGTGATGGCAGTTTACTGCTCGAATTTAAAAATGGACCGCTCCATAATACATTCAAGAATGTCATGGAAAAGAAGCTTCCTAAATGTTCAGGGACTGGATGTTATCATCAATGACGTTTTTATTTAGTATAGAATAATATTTATATAATACAATAGTAAAATTAGTGTTTCATTTTTATCCATGGACTTATATTAAAACAGTATAACATATATTTCACTAAAATCTTGTATTTTAGAATTTTGAGCTCCTTGGCAAATATTAATGAATTGTTTGAATTCAAGGCATGAAATTCTTACAAAATCAGCTCAAAACACTCCGGTGTTATGCAAATAAATAGCACTTCACACGAATCTTAATGCTATCGCCTTCAGTCAAGGCTAATTAATTCAATTATAGTAAGAAACATCAAAGTTGGAGCATTTTAAACATTTCATAGGATTTTTAGCCAGCTCATTGTTACACTAATAATAATCTATGATTATGATAGTGAGTATTATCTTTCTCTCTGTGCTCTGTGGTAATGAAGATTAGAATGCAACGTACCTTGAATCAGAATTATTACAAAGGGGCACTATCTTACTTGAAAGGGCAGTTTAGAAAATTAGTCATAACCTTGTTCAAGGAGCCGTAATATCATTTGCCTGAAATTAGTTAGAGAAACATGAGGAATTGTTAATCTTCCTGAACAAGAGTCCAGTGTTTCCATGGCTGCACCACATCGTACATAAAATTCAATGTGGACTGCTCATGTGCTGCAAGTATTTTTTATTATCTGTTGTTGGATTTTGCTGAAAGAACAAGTTTTGAAGTACTCGAACATGTTGGGTTGGCTACACCAAAAATAGCTACCTCACGGGAACTGGCCAATGCGAAGGCTGTCGTGATAAAATAAAACGTTATAAACTACACAGAGGGCATTCACCAAATTTCATTAATAAAACCCAGCAGGGTGGCGAAGTGGGATGACCCAGTAGTCACAGTTAGGAGATCAGTGGTTTGTATCTCTATCAGTCGATCCACATTTAGGTTTCCTGCAGTTTTCCAAGCATAAGCTTCGATAGGAGACTGCTGAGAAAGAAACCTAAATGTGGATGGCCTGACAGAGATTCGAACCACTGCCCTCCTGACTGTGAGTCCTGAGTCTTCCCACTTCGCCACCTTGCTGGGTTTGTGCTTTTGTCTAAGGAAAGGAGTATACTCCTACATAGAAATATGGAAGTGATTGCGCATGCGCAGGCCCGCGTGTCTGTGTGTGTGTGTGTGTGTGCGCGCGTGTGCGTGTCTGTGTGTGTGTGAGACTGTGAGCTCGTGGTCATGTGATCGGTGGAAGGCAGGCTGGGGCGACGGTAGCAGACACGCGAAGGCGTACCTCCAGGAACGTTACGACGCTTTTCTCGTGTGTCGGATAGCCAGATGACGGATTTACTACCGTTCTTCTTCCCTTGAACAATCTTATAGTACACAGCCATCTCTGCAGAAGCAGAGAAAAAAGGAGGAACTTCGTAACTTGGTCATTTCTAGCACTAGTCGATATCTACATCTACAGGGCGTCGATACAAATATCGAACAACGTAAAGTACAACATCTTACCACGCCTAACGCGACGAAGGAAAAAACAGCTTCTAGTCGTCACAGAATGGCGAAGTACAGGTTCTGTGCAGTTTTCAGGGGAATATTGTACAATTGTTCCTGGAAAATATTGGGAACTTCAGGTAGCGATGATGGAAGTGAGTAGTGATCACGTACACGCCATGCTGAATAATGGTGAGATCTGTCACTATGGTGGCCAGGGAAGATGCGACAACTCAATCTCTTGGTCACAAACCATGCCTGGACGATGTGAGCTGTGCGAACATGAACCATGTCTTCTTGGAACACAGCATCTACATCTACATGATTACTCTGCTGTTCGCAAGAAAGTGCCTGGCAGAGGGTTCAATGAACCATCTTCAAGCTGTCTCTCTACCGTTCCACTCTGAAACGGTGCGCGGAAAAAACGAGCGCTTAAATTTTTCTGTGCCAGCCCTGATTTCTCTTATTTTATCGTAATGATCATTTCTCCCTATGTAGGTTGGTTTTCGCAATCGGAGTAGCAAACTGGTGATTGAAATATCATGAGAAGATCCCATCGCAACAAATATCGCCTTTCTTTTAATGATTGCCACGCCAATTCACGTATCATGTCGGCGGCACTATCTCCCCAACTTCGCGGTAATACAAAACGAGCTGCCCTCTTTTATACTTTTTCGATGTCATCCGCCAGTCCCATCTGATGCGGATCCCACACCGCACAGATACACTCGAGAATAGGGCGAACAAGCGTTGTGTAAGCAGTCTCTTTAGAAAACCTGTCGCACCTTCTAAGTGTTCTGCCATTGAATCTCAGGCTTTGGTTTGGTCTATCCAGAACATTATCTATGTGATCGTTCCAATTTAGAGTATTTGTAATTGCAATCCTTAATTATTTAGTTGAATTTACACCCTTCAGATTTGTGTGACTTCCGCGAAACGAAATTCAGCGGATTTCTTTTAGCACTCATGTGAATAACTTCACATTTTACTTTACTCAGGGTTAATTGCTACTTTTCGCACCATACAGATTCCTTATCTAAATCATTTTGTAGTTTGTTTTGGTCATCTGATGACTTTACAACACGGTAAATGACAGCATCATCTGGAAACAATCTAAGACGGCTACTGAGATTGTCTTCTATGTCTTTAATACAGACCAGGAAAAATAGAGGGCATATAACACTGCCTTGGGGAACGCCGGATATTACTTCTGTTTTAGTTGATGTCTTTCCGTCTATTACTACGAACTGTGACCTTTCTGACAGCAATTCACGAACCCAATTTCACAACTGATGCGATATTCCATAGCCACGCAGTTAGGTTAGAAGACGATTGTGAGGAACGGTGATGATAGCCTTCTGGAAACTTAACAATATGGAATCAATTTGAAATCCCCTGTCGATAGCTCTCATTACTTCATGACTATAAAGAGCTAGTGTGTTTCAAAAGAACGATATTTTCTGAATCAGTGCTGACTACGTGTCAAAAATGGTTCAAATGGAATTGAGCACTATGGGACTTAACAACTGAGACCATCAGTCCCCTAGAGTTTAGAACTTCGTAAAACCTAACTAATCTAAGGACATCACACACATCCATGGCCGAGGCAGGATTCGAATCTGCGACCGTAGCGGCCGCGCGGTTCCAAACTGAAGGGCCTAGAACCGCTTGGCCACAGTGGAAGGCGTCTACGTGTCAATTAACCGTTTTCTTCGCCGTACTTCATAATGTTCGAATACAGTATATGTTCCAAAACCCTACTGCAAATCGACGTTAGTGATATGGGCCTGTAATTGAACAGATTACTCCTGCTTCCTGTTTTGGGTATTGGTCAAGTATGCTTTCACAAGCATTTACGCTTCGAGTGGGCTTATGAGCTAATTGTTCAAAACAGTTTTCTGAGAAAGCCCCAGTAAAATTTCGGATGACGTTTTATGCCTGCCGCCAGCTTTAACGTATAATTTTTCCAGCATATCGAGGGTAGATTAAAGTCACCACCGACTATTACTGTATGAATGGGGTACCTATTTTAAATGAGACTCAAATTTTCTTTGAACTGTTCAGCAACTGTGTATTCTGAGTCGGTGGGTCGGCAAAACAACCAAATTAATAAATGGTACTAATGGCTCTGAGCACTATGGGACCTAACATCTGAGGTCATCAGTCCCCTAGGACATAGAACAGCTTAAACCTAACTAAACTGAGTACAGCACACACATCCATGCCCGAGGCAGGATTCGAACCAGAGACCGTAGCGGTCGCGCGGCTCCAGACTGAAGCGCCTAGAACCGCTCGGACACGGCGGCCGGCCCCAATTGATAGTTTAGTCAAGTTGTCAAGTATAACCTCTACCCATACTATTTCGCAGGAACTATGTATTTCTACTTCACTACAAGGCAAACTATTTCTGACAGCAATAAATACTCCACCACCAATTGTATTTAACCTATCCTTTCTGAAAACTGTTAGATCGTTAGAAAAAATTTCTGCTGAACTTGTTTCCGGCTTTAGCCAGCTTTCTGTACCTATAACTATTTGAGCTTCAGTGCTTAGTATTACGACTTGGAGCTCTGGTTCTTTCCCAACACAGCTACGACAATTTACAACCACAATACCGATCGTTTCAACAGCTAACTTACTGTGTTTTACCTGCCCCCTTTTACACGGACGCCCTTTCTGAGGTTCCCTGAGTCCCGATTCTAAACAAAACCGCCCAGTCCCTTTCGCACAGCCCCCCCTACCCGTGTAGGAGCTTCCTGTGTGTAGTGGACTGCTGACCTATTAAGCGGAACCCGGAAACCCACCACCCGAAGGCGCAAGTCAAGGAATCTGCAGCATACACCGTCACAGAACCGCCTGAGCCTCTGATTCAGACCCTCCAATCGGCTCTGCACCAAAGGACCACATTGCGTTCTATTGAGGATGCTGCAGATCACTATTGGAGAGCAAATATTGTACCATGAAATGGATCTGATCAGACAAAATTGACACACAATGCTTGGCAGTAATATGACCTTGCAGAGTAACCATGGGGTCCAAGGAATACCAGGGTATGGCTGACCGAATCATCACCGAACCCTCGCCATGTTTCACTCTTGGCAGCAAGCTGTCTGTATCGTAGGCCTGTGACATGCATATGCCAGACTTTAACTCGAGCAGCAATTGGAAACAGTGTAAAACAAGACTCAGCCAACCAAATGACATTCTTCCATTGCTCCATATTTATGTTTTTATGGCTTCAGTACCACACTTTCCTGATACACCCATTCCAGTCGCTAATGCTTGGTTTGAAATTCCACATCGGCCTGCAGTTCTCTGCTTATGAAGAACCCTTCCTGTTGTTTTGTTGCTGACAGGGTACTCGAGTGCGACATTGAGTTCCGCAGTGACTATTATAGCTCTTGTCCTCTTATTTTTCGTCACAGTTCTCTTTAATGATGATCTGCTCTAGTTACTGAACACACACTTTCGTTCGCATTGTGACTAAGAGGGCGCCCTCTTTGTATTCGGTATAAATCTTTGATATGGTGCCTCATGAAACACTAACCACTTCAGCTACTTGGTAACAGAAGCAAATACCACAAAATCACCAACAATCTGTCCTTTTATGAATTCACCTACCTCTGACATAACACACTTACAGCTACACGGACACTCTTCTGACCACGACTGACACTTGCAACGTATTGAGAGCATTGCACAGGTGCCGTTCGTGATCAAATACAACAGCGCACCCAGCAGGTTCGGCTAGTATCTGCAGTTATGTTCAAGAATGCTTTGTATTTCTCGCAATGCTTCCATGTTTTTGTCCAACACCCGTATATCTACATCCGTTGTCGAACCCCTGTATCTCTACATCCATACTCTGCAAACCACTATGAAATGTATGGTAGAGTGTACTTCCACCCGGCCTGTGTGGCCGAGCGGTTCTAGGCGCTACTGTCTGGAACCGCGGGACCCCTACGGTCGTAGATTCGAATCATGCATCGGGCATGGATGTGTGTGATGTCCTTAGGTTAGTTAGGTTTAAGTATTTGTATGTTATAGGGGACTGATGACCTCAGACGTTAAGACCCATAGTGCTCAGAGCCATTTGAACCATTTGGTAGTTCCAACTGAACTAATTAGGGTTTCTTCTCCTTCCATTCACGTACAGATTTCGAGAAAAATGACTGTTTATACGCCTTTATACTGTCTGTAGTTAACTTAATCTTGTCCTCTCGATCCCTGTAGGGGCGTTGTAGTATATTCCAAAATTCGTCTACTAAAACTGGTTCCTGACACTTTGTATGTAGGTGTCTGCCAGTCCAGTTTCTCCAGAATTTCCGTGACACTGTCCTGCAGATCATACAAACATATGATCATTGCTGTTGTCTTTCTCTGTATATGTTCAGTACTCTTGTTCGTCCTATTTGGAAAGGATTTACATCACCATCTACATGGTTACTCTGCAATTCACACTTAAGTGCCTGGCAGAGGTTTCATCGAACCATTTTCATACTACTTCTCTACCATTCCACTCTCGAATAGCACGTGGGAAGAAGGAACACCTAAATCTTTCCGATCGAGCTCTCATTTCTCTTATTTTATTATAGTGAACATTTCTCCCTACGTAGGTGGGTGTCAAAAAAAGATTTTCGCGTTCGAATGAGAAAGTTGGTGATTGAAATTTCGTAAATAGGTTTCGCCGCAAAAAAGCCGCCTTTGTTTCAGTGACTGCCACCCCAACTCGCGTATCATATCAGTGACACTCTCACCCCTATTCCGCGGTAACACGAAACGAGCTGCCCTTCTTTGCACTTTTTCATTGTCCTCCGTCAATCCCACCTGGTAAGGATCTCACACCACGCAGCAATATTCCAGCAGAGGACGGACAAGTATAATGTAGGCCGTCTCTTTAGTGGGTTTGTCACATCTTCTAAGTGTTCTGCCAACAAAGCACAGTTTTTGTTTCGCCTTCCCGACAATATTATCTATGTGGTCTTTCCAATTTAAGTTGCTTGTAGTATTTAGTGGAATTGACAGCCCTTAGATTTGTGCGATTTATCGTATACCCAAAATTTATTGGATTTCTTTTAGTACCCATGTGGATGACCTCGCACTTTTCTCTGTTTAGTGCCTATTGCCACTTTTCGCGCCATACAGAAATTCTCTCTAGATCATTTTGTAATTAGAATTGATCGTCTGATGATTTTACTAGACAGCAAATTAAAGCGTCATCTGCAAACAATCTAAGGGGGCTGCTCATATTATCACCTAAATCATTTATGTAAATCACAAACAGCATAGGGCCCATGACACTGACTTGGGGAACGCCAGATATCAATTCTGTTGTACTCGATCATTTACCGTCTATCACTGCGAACTGTGACACTAGAGCAATATTCTAGGAACGGTCGTATGAGTGTTGTGTAAGCAGTCTCATTTGAAGACTGAGAACTTCCTAGTATTCTACCAATGAAACGAATTCTGCGCTCTGCTTTGCCTACAGCGCAGCAAATGATACGGAATTATTCAGTTTACAGGGTACGTATATGTGACGACTGTTTACATTAATGATCACATTTATTTTGTCGTACTCACTCAACTACATTTAAAAATATTTCCTTTCTCAGGCTACCGGCTTTTAAAGAGAAGTTCGTCCATGAAGTAGAACTGGGTTGTCCAGGAAAGATGATTATAATTTATATTTAAATCTTACTGCGCTACTTATCAGACATATTACGCTATTGTGTCAATGGCCAAAAATTTTTTTTCCAGCGCACTGAACTTCTTTGTGAGCCACTGACTGCTTCAATAATGGTTAATAAAGTACATTTTTTCCCATAGTTTTGTAGATGTGTATATCACTATTCTTCTCAAATTGTGGTGGATTATTTATGACGAATTTGTGACATCACAGTTAAAACTGAAGTGATATCAGGTGTTCCCCAGGGAAGCGTCCTGGGACCTCTGCTGTTCCTGATCTATATAAATTACCTGGGTGACAATCTGAGCAGTTCTCTTAGGTTGTTCGCAGATGATGCTGTAATTTACGGTCTAGTAAGGTCATCCGAAGACCAGTATCAGTTGCAAAGCGATTTAGAAAAGATTGCTGTATGGTGTGGCAGGTGGCAGTTGACGCTAAATAACGAAAAGTGTGAGATGATCCACATGATTTCCAAAAGAAATCCATTGGAATTCGATTAGTTGATAAATAGTACAATTCTCAAGGCTGTCGATTCAACTAAGTACCTGGGTGTTAAAATTACGAACAACTTCAGTTGGAAATACCACATAATAATATCGTGGGGTAGGCGAGCCAAAGGGTACATTTCATTGGCAGGACACTTAGAAGATGCAACAAGTCCACTAAAGCGACAGCTTACACTACACTCGTTCGTCCTCTGTTAGAATATTGCTGTGCGGTGTGGGATCCTTACCAGGTGGGATTGACGGAGGACATTGAAAGGGTGCAAAAAAGGGCAGCTCGTTTTGCATTATCAAGTAATAGGTGAGAGAGTGTGGCAGATATGATACGCGAGATGGGATGGAAGTCATTAAAGCAAAGACGTTTATCGTCGCGGCGAGACCGATTTTCGAAATTTCAGTCACCAACTTTCTCTTCCGAATGCGAAAATATTTTGTTGAGCCCAACCTACATAGGTAGGAATGATCATAAAATAAAATAAGAGAAATCAGAGTTCGAACAGAAAGATTTAGGTGTTCGTCTTTCCCGCGCGTTGTTCGGGAGTGAAATGGTAGAGAGATAGTATGATTGTGGTTCGATGAACCCTCTGCCAAGCACTTAAATGTGAATTGCAGAGTAATCATGTAGATGTAGATGTAGATGTAGATGTAAAATGCATAGCTCCTTGAAGAAGTACCTACATGACGACCGTGTGTGAACATCACTTATTATTACTTATTATTCTTACTGCTCGCTTTTAGGCAATCAGTACCTTATTTCTAACTGTTAATGTCCCAAGAAAATTACTACATGAGTCATTATTCAGAGTAAATACGCAAAATATGTTAGTATGTTGTTTCCAAGACTAGCAGTTATGCGAGGAACAATAGGAGCTGAACTTAACTGTTTGAGAAACTCAGCAACACGTTTCTTCCAGTTCAAGTTTTCATCAGTATGTAGACCCCAAATTCTAAAGCATTCTACCCTGTTTATTGACTCCTGTTGTTGTGCCACGTCTATTGTTGATATAACTCTGTTTATTGTACAGAACTGAATATAGTGTATTTTCCCAAAAATTTAGGGAGAGTCCAAGTTCCGAGAATCAGTTAATAACCCTTTGAAAAACATCTTTAACAATGTCTTCTGATGCTTTCCCTTTAATGGCACTTCTTAAAACACAAGCATCATCTGTAAAAAGGAAAAGTTTTGCGATCAGCTTTGATTCCACAAGGAACTGTTGTGCACAGGGACCGTAGACTATGAGGAAGGAAACAAACACAGCACTCAGTCGTATTTCCATTTCTTTTCTTACTCTTGCATATGCGAAGAGCCGGCCGCGGTGACCGAGCGGTTCTAGACGCTTCAATCCGGAACCGCGCGACTGCTACGGTGGCAGGTTCGAATCCTGCTTCGGGCATTGATGTGTGTGATGTCCGTAGGTTAGTTACGTTTAAGTAGTTCTACGTTCTAGAGGACTGATGACCTCAGATGTTAAGTCCCATAGTGCTCAGGGCCATTTGAACCATATGTGAAGACGGCTACTTAGAGCCGAAATCTAGATATGCAGTTAGTAAAATAGGTCGCAAATGATTGCCGTGTGTCTCTTCTTCCTTAAATACTGCGATCATCCCGTTTCATTCCTTCAAAACCTGTTACATCCAAGTATTTGTATGTGTTGACAGATTCAAATTAAGACTCGTTGATATTGTAGTTACAAAATACTGCATTGTTTTCGTTTTGATAAGTACGTAATTTTGCATGCTTAGGATTTGAAGCAAGTGTCCAGGTGTTCATCACTCTGAAATTCTATCAAGATTAGACTGAATATCTGTGGACCGTGTTTGACGCAGCTGTTAAATGTAAATAACTACACCATCTGCCAAACGTCTGAGGTTACCGTTAATATTTTCTGCACTGTCATTAATTTTCAACATGAACAGCGAGGGCAGCATCACACTTTGCTGGGGAACAAGGTGTCCCAGGAGGAAAGGTCAATATTCAGGGATGTTACAGGAACGATCGTTTGAAGCAAAAAACTTCATACAGCCATATGTCCTATTCCCAATGATTTTCGAGACAGAACACATTTAATGTACATCGTTATGTATTTTCTGTGTTCTTCAATAAATTGCCACCATCACCCATGTACAACAGTTAGTAAATATAACATTATTAGTTTAACAAAGTATCAGCTCAAAAATATTTTTTTAGCACATTCATCTCCAAGTATTATCGTACACGTCACATCACAGCTGATGTACGGTGCACAATCAGTGTTCGAGTATCCCAGCGCCAAGTTCAATGCATTTGTTCACTCTTGGAGAACATGTTGTGTTGCCTGTCTGAGTGCCTCAGCACGTTCCCTAATGAGGATAGCAGTGTCCATGATGCGACCATGCGGTTCATCTCTCGTACATATCTTTCGCTTGTACATCTGAAACTTCATCAAAACTCAAAGTCAAAAATCTAATGACGTAATACCTGGTGATCTTAGTGGCCAGTTAATTGGAGTACTACGACCAAACCAGCGACTAGGGAAGTGCCGCCGGGAGGTTTTCTCATACGCCTGGTAAAATGTAGAGGGTCTCCATAATGCTGGAAGTACATTGCAGTTCCTGAGGCCAAGAGAACGTTCTCAAGTTTTCAAGATGCAAATCATTCTGTCTTGTGATTCGCTCTTCTAAACTGAGTGAACCTATCAGCATTTTACCGATCCTGTCACACCAGACAGTTATCGTAAAAAGAACTTCTACATCTACATCTATACTCCGCGAGCCACCTTACGGTGTGTGGCGGAGGGTACTTATTATACCACTATCTGATCCCCCCTTCCCTGTTCCATTCACGAATTGTGCGTGGGAAGAACGACTGCTTGTAAATTGGTTTCCACTGTAGCGTGCAGATTTTCCAGCGGCCACCGATAATTATTGAGTGTGTTGTTGATTAAGTTCCATATAAACGCGTCTACATGAGCAAAAAGTATTAATGGAAGCAAATGACGATTGTCTTGTAACCAGTGACAAAATTTAATTACGATGCTATTATCGCTATCATGAAAATTGTGAAAAGGTAGTATGTAGAATGAGTAAAAGTAACCAGCGAGGCCGAGGCCACAGCAGCTGCGACAGCGGCGCTTCCCAGGGGAGTGACACGCCAGAAGGCGACCTGGCTGCTCTTTGCTCTGCGGTTGAGGAGGCGGTTGTGCGTGGGTCTGAACCAATGCCCCTCAGACAGGAAACAGTGTGGCGGCAGACACAGCCTGGTCTCGAACCATAGGCTGCTCCTGGCGCTGCCCAGCCGTCTCATTGGCCAGTGGTGTTCCAGCATTGTAGTGCGCCGACTCAGCAATTACCAAGTCCCTGACTCGAATAACATCCTATCCTCAAATTCAGCCTCATTTATACTCAATTACTGCCCATTTGTTCCTCTAAGTCCTGGTGTCTAGTCACACTGCCCATAACAGAGAGACCTGCTTCAGTGCAGTGGCATCGACCCAATTGCTACATCATTATGAATTAACTCGAAGAAAACTGTATATTGACACACAGTCAACATGGGTTTAGAAAAGATCGTTCCTGTGAAACGCAACTAGCTCTTTATTCACGTGAAGTGCTTAGTGCTATTGACAAGGGATTTCAGATCGATTCCATATTTCTGGATTTCCGGAAAGTTTTAGACACTGTACCGCACAAGTGGCTTGTAGTGAAATTGCGTGCTTATGGAATATCGCCTCAGTTATGTGATAGGTTTTGTGATTTCCAGTCCGAGAGGTCACAGCTCGTAGTAATTGACGGAAAGTCATCGAGTAAAACAGATGTGATTTCTCGTGTTCCCCAAGGTAGTGTTACAGGCCCTTTGCTGTTCGTTATCTATATAAACGTTTTGGGAGACAACCTGAGCGGCCGTCTTAAGTTGTTTGCAGATGACGCTGTCACTTATCGACTAATAAAATCATCAGAAGATCAAAACAAACTGCAAAACGACTTAGAAAAGATATTTGAATTGTGCTAAAAGTGGTAAATCCAACTAAAAGCCTAGGTATTACAAATACCAACAACTTAAACTGGAAGGAAAACATAGAAAATGTTTTGGGGGGTAATCTTCTCAAAGACTGCGTTTTATCGGCAGGACACTTAGAAAACGTAACAGAACTACTAAGGAGACTGCCTATACTACGCTTGTCCGTCGTCTCTTATAATACTGCTGCGCGGTGTGGGATCCTTACCAGATAGGACTGACGGAGTACATCGAATAAGTTCAAAGAAGGGCAACACGTTTTGTACTATCGCAAAATATGGGAGAGAGTGTCACAGAAATGATACAGAATTTCGGCTGGACAAAATTAAAAGAAAGGCGTTTTTCGTAGTGACGGAATCTTCTCACGAAATTACAATCACCAACTTTTTCCTCCGAATGCGAAAATATTATGTTGACACCGACCTACATAGGCAGAAACGATCACCCCGATTAAATAAGGGAAATCAGAGCTCGTACGGAAAGATATAGGTGTTTGATCTTTCCGCATTCTATACGAGATTGGAATAATAGAGAATTGTGATGGTGGTTCGATTAGCCCACTGCCAGGCACTTAAACGTGATTTGCAGAGTATCCTTGTAGATGTCGATGTAGATGTAGATTCTTTACTGCGTGGGGCAATTCACCATTGCGCTAAGCTATACTTGCTTCACAACTTATTTACGCATCTATTATTCTGCCCTATTTGTCGACGTAGCATGGCTGATGGCCAGCGCTGTCACTATAATACTCCGTGGTGACCTCCATGCTACTTTCAGCGCTTACAATTAAGATTTAAAACTTTTACCAGAATTCTGCGTAGTGTCACTACGCAGTATAGTAGGAGTAACACCACCTTCATTCTGTATAAATGGGTTTCCCACTCAGAATGTTGTTTCCTAGTGAGATGATCGTGTTACGCCTCATGTACGAACAGAAGCGTCTACCTACAAGTGTCAGAATTCGACAGTGGCAGCATCGTGAACATTCGTAACAGTGGTTTATCTTTCCGCGATATCACTATTTGCCTTGGTTGGCATCCCACGATTGTCACGTGATATGGAATTAATACGTTCAGTAGATTCCTATTCAGCGACTTAAGGGATCGCAACAATCACATATGTCTGGAGCCTGTTGGACATGCATATTCATTTAGCTGTGCAGGATCACAAAGTAAAGTTACATGCCAAGTACCAGTAACAGGGTATGCTTACTACACAACAAGTATCCACGCGGAGAGTGAGGTGACGTCTCGAGCACGACGGACTATCAGTGCAGAAACCATTGCTGCTGCAACCCTTGACACAGTAGCAGAGGGAGGTGTGGTGAAAACGCTAAACACAGGAGTGGCGCCATGACACTCTTTCTGCGTATACCATCATGGTTTTTCAGCTTTCCCATCATCGTCACAGATGCCCCAATATCTGGCATCATGCTATTGAGGGCCAATGCGTACAGGAAATGTCTACTTCTGGTTCTTAAAGCCGGTAACTTGGACAGCGGCCGTTACATTTCCGACTCCTTAAGGCCAGTGATATTGCCTTATATTTGAGGTCTCCAAAACGTTATGTTTCACCAAGAGGATGCAAGACCGCATGTAACCACACTCTCCAAACCTACCTCTATACTGAGGGTGTACAACTGTAGTCCTCGCCAACACGTTCTCCAGATCTCTCGCTCATTGAATACATTTGGTCACGGGTTGCCAAGAGACTTGGATGCTTGCACTTGACACTACGATTGGCATGTAACTGAAGCAGCATAGTGTGCTGCACCCATACCACTCATATAATCTCAGTTCAACTCAATGCCCAGCCAAATTAGAGTCATTGTTGCTACCAGAAGAGGCAATTCTGTGTACAGCTTGAGCCACTCTTATTAATGCGACCGCCTGACAAAAGACTGAATGACCACCTTTTGCAGCGTGAGACGTGTAGAAAGAGTCACTGAGGTTCTAGGTGTACAGAGAGGGATGTTGTGTCTATGCCGACTCCAGGGCCATAGCCAGCTGAGATAGGTTTCTCGGTTGAGGCTCCATGGTGGGATCGAGCTGGTCCCACAGATTCTCAACTAGGTTTAATCCGGAGGGGTTGACGGACACGGGAGAACAGTTTACTCATCCTGGTAAAGCCAGTGAAAACATTGCCCAAATAATAACGCTCCCTCCTGTTTGCAGGGTGTTTCGTTTTATACATTCCTATGGAACATAATACGTGATTCATCTGAAAAAGACAGCTGTCGAGACACTCAGTGGCTGCCAGTTGAAGCATTGGCGTGCAAATCACAGCCTTTGCCGCCGATTACTTGCAGTCAGCATGGGTGCATGAACCAGAGACCCGCTCCAGGGCTCATACACAGCGAGGTTCGCTGAACGGTCGTTGAGGAGACACTGTTGCTACCTCCTTGGGTCATCTAGGTGGTCAATTTCTTAGCAGTTGTACGTCTATTCCCATATGCACAACTCCATAGCCGTCGTTAACCTCTATTATCTATGGCCCGTGGAGCACCATAGATGCCTCAATGCCAGGTTTGGATGCGGAGTATACTTTAACCACAGTGGCACATGAACAATCCACAAAAATAGCCATTTCGGAAATACTTCCTCCCTTGGCCCGAAAGCCAATGATCATACTCTTTTAGGCATCACATAAATCACTCCATTTCCATATTGCGATAACTACTGCACTGTTTTCCGCATCCCCCCGACTCTGCTGGTGGTGTCACCTGTCACTTCATATCTTTGAGTGATTATTGCATGTTGACGTCGAACACAGGCGGTGGTGACATTAATGTTACTGGACCGTGTAAAATTCGGAACCTGTATGCTTCCAAATCACCTACAGATTTATTCACGTATTCTTTCTACTACACTGTATAAGCACTATGAGTAAAATGTCATTATAGTCTATCCTTCCTGGTGAGCAGTTTCAATGGCCAGCAATGTATTTTCGATCGTTCTTACAATGTGCTACAAGGGTGTCATCAACTATTACCACCGGCGGATTCTGATTTCTATTAAAAAAGAATGTTTGCATATATCTCCACAGCTGTCAGGTGTTGCAAGTATGAAGCTAGTAATGGTTTCCCACGAATTAGCATTTCAGAACATAACGTGTCATCTAGCACTGCAGCTGTTTCCCAGCTAGTGGAAGTGGAGTGTTCTGGTTTTGCACAGATATTAATTACACAACGAAACTAATTTTTGTTGAGGGAAGAGCAGTAGAAAGAAAGAAGATAATTTCAATAGCCCATCATTCTGTATTGCACAGCGTGGTCACCAAAGATATTAACTAAACAAGGAAACTAGTCTTCCTGCAACGAAGATGAAGGAGACAAAAAGAAACGTTGTGGCTCAAATCATCAACGACGACGGTATGATTATGTACTGAATACTTCCTCAGTGGGAGAACGATGGGGAAGAAATTCGTCTGCGGCTCATTCAAAGAATCGTCCTAGAAATTTCTAGAATCGATTCAAGTGAACCACAGACTACCTTAATCTGAGTGGCCAGATCAATTACTCGAACTCTATTTCTACTGAGAGCAAATCTACTATCTTAGCAGAAATAAATTATTGTTCATTTAATGCATCAGACTGAAGAAGGCAAATCTATGTTGGCGCATTGCACACCTATTATCAACATTAATAATTGTTACGCCATTTTAAGGTACTCAATGAACCTAGTAATGAAGTAATTACACAGGCCAAAAACAAATAGTTTTTTATATCTAGGATTTTAGAATTGATTATAGCTACAGTTGGGGAGTAAAAATCAAAAAGTGAAATCAGTCATCCTCTATCCCCTCCTATTTTTTTGATCATTCTTGCTTAACATGCACTTCTACATGAAATGTGCAATTGTACCTCTGGTTTGTGCACTTCTAAATCACGTGTACAAGGATTGGTTCCTGTAGATTTGCCCTATTGCCAGTCTGCTTCCTAATTAGTTCCAGGAGTATCCGCCAGATGGAGTTGGAGGTTTTTGTGTGAGCTAGGCCGTACAGGGATGAGCGAGAATGGTGTCGCTTGATAGTTCAGTTAGGAAACATCTATGTTGTAGTTTTTTGCACTTGTGTTGTTGAACAGAAATAATATAAGTTAAAGTAGAAGAAGTTGTCTAAATCACGTAGATGGTTTTTGCTACATATGCAGAGAATAAACACTGAAAGGAAACTGAAAACAATCGACTATATAAAGACTTCTGGAATAAATCTGTAAAACTTGTACAGAACATTTACGATTGTGGACTACCGGGAAATGAAAACGTCTGAAACAAAGCACACTCCAAAAATTGTAGTTTGTGAGGACTGGTGTTGTCCCTCTGATACTAATGATAATGTCAGTGATTATGCGGGTTTGGCATTAATTCCTCAGTGTTTAAACTGAGACGAGTTAATAACTCACCAGAGATCTCAGGGGCAAATAGCAATGAAGTAATTACACAGGCCAAGAACAAACTGTTTATTTATACCTAGGATTTAAGAATTGATTTTAGTCACAGTTGGGACGTTGAATCAAAAAGTGAAATCAGTCTTTCTCTATCCGCTCTTATTTTTTTTGATCATTCTTGTTTAACATGCACTTCTCCATGGAATGAGCATTTGTAACTCTGGTTTCTGCACTTCTAAATCACGTGTACGAGGATTGGTTCCTGTAGGTTTGCCCTATTGCCAGTCTGCTTCCTAATTAGTTCCAGGAATATCCACCAGATGGAGTTGGAGGTTACTGTGTGAGCTAGGCCGTACAGGGATGAGCGAGAATGGTGTCGCTTGATAGTTCAGTTAGGAAACATCTATGTTGTAGTTTTTTGCACTTATTGTGTTTCTTGAAAAGAAATAATATAAGTTTAAGTAGAAGAAGTTGCGTAAATCACCTTGATGTTTTTAGCTACATATGCAGAGAATAAACGCTGAAAGGAAACCAAAAACTTATTATTGACTTTGTAAAGTCTTTTGAAATAAATCTGTAAACCCTGTACAAAACATTTACGATTGTGGACTACGGGGAAACGAAAACGTCTGAATCAAAAGCCACTCCGATACCTGTTGTTTGTGAGGACTGGTGTTGTCCCTGTGATACTAATGACGATGACAGTGATTATGGGGGTATGGCATTAATTCCTCAGGGTTTAAACTGGGATGAGTTAATACCTCACCACAGATCTCAAGCCATCAAAAGAAGCTTCTGTATTACTGGCTTCCAACAAAAATGTACTGGATCAAGGAACCAAAGTTACGTGTTACCATACAACAGAAAAAGTATGCTACCCTTCTTGCTCTTGAAATGGTTATCTAAGGCAAAATATCCCTGATGAGCCATCCCAATTTAAATAAATCGCTATTGGAACTACGTAATAGTTTTAGTTCAATGGAACGTCATGAGAAAATGACTCTTTCAAGATATGATTAAACAATTTGTAGAATAAAGGTACTTTGTTTCAATGAGAAGCGGCAGCATTCGCCTAATTTACCAATCAACAAGACAAGAAAAACGCAGTCTCAACACCAAAACCTCTTTTTACACAGAAGGAGCTCATTTTCACGTGATTGCTGATAACAAAAACATTACACACGATGTGTCACATACAGAAGCTTAAAAGTCAACTCAGCTAACAACTATGCCTAATCCGATTTGGGATGCATACTGTTCCATGTAACACAAAATTGTTGTCCAAAATGTTCTACAATTACCTTTGTCAAAATAATTATTAGAACGACATCTGTTGTTACAAACAGTGGCGATTTATGCAAAAATTATACTTATTTTTGGTTACAAAAATGCGATTTGCAAAAGAAATTTTATATATTCCTGTGATAAAATTTAGAAATATAAAAATCCACCACATACCAAGTTTTGTTTACATATTGCAGTATTAAATTATTATGTCAAGCAGAAAACTGAAGACTATTGTCCGATAAACAATGAATTACGTTTTTGTACAGCTCATATGCCATTTGCAATTTTTGTGAGTACATGTCATATACGGGAACAACTGTATATATGACATGAAATCCAATAAAAATCTTTAAGGTTAACAATACTTTTTAAATATAGACGTCTGTAAAGTGAAATCTGTAGGATAACCACTTTTCATAATTTTATGTCTTCATGGTTTAACTCGCACTAAAGAGGTAAATTTCTAAAAGAATACTATTTCGTAAATACTTCAAAGTATCGTGTACCTATATAAGAGTCGTAAATCTCGTACTATACGATCTAAATCGGAATAAATGTTAAACAAACTGATGTGGAATCGTATCCTTCAGTTTTGCCTAGGCTGGTGTCGTAACGACCTGTTGATCCAGGAAGCCCTTCAATTTTATTTTATATCCTCTCAAGAAGACAATCTCGTGTTACGCACGAAATTAGTGGACTCCTGAGGACATTTGTCTTCCTGAATGTTTTCTACTTGATTTTCGTGTATTTGGGCACAGCTCAAGGCAAGTTTGAAATTTTTACTAATTCACAACGGTAACAAATTTAGTTCAATGTCAGCTGCTCCCTCAAGGGAAATGAAAGAAGAACATAAAACCATAGTTTTGATCTTTGAGAAGATGAAGTCTCATAAACATCAATGGATGGTTTGTCTAGACTTATGAATGGTAAACTTTCTCCTTGGTTAGCAAAGTGCTTCTTGTGACTCTGGAATAGCAGAGACAAAACACACCACAGTAGTGTAAAAGAATGGCCAAAGAGAGAAAACATGTACGGAGGGAGGAAGAATGTCATTAACGACCCCTTAGTTGGACGAGAGAAAATCATTTGCCGTCCACTGCATATCAAGTAGGGCAGTCTGTAAAGGCTTTTGATAAGAACGCGTCATGCTTTGCATGTATAGGGAAAAATGTCTGAGCTGAGAACGGAAAAATTCAAGCAGGAATATTTGGCGATTCACAAATAAGGCAACTCTGCGTATGAAAACTGTTGACGAATGCTACCAAGGAAGATCAGATATGCACGTGATGGCAGTTTACTGCTCGAATTTAAAAATGGACCGCTCCATAATACATTCAAGAATTTCATGCACAAGAAGCTTCCTAAATGTTAAGGGACTGGATGTTACAATCAATGACTTTTTTATTTAGGATATAATAATATTTATATAATACAATAACAAAATTATTGTTTCATTTTTTATCCATGGACTTATATTTAAACAGTATAACATATATTTCACTAAAATCTTGTATTTTAGAATTTTGAACTTCTTGGCAAATATTAATGAACTGTTTGAATTCAAGGCATCAAATTCTTAGAAAATCAGCTCAAAACACTCCGGTGCTATGAAGATAAACAGCACTTTACACGAATCTTAATGCTATCGTTTTCAGTCAACACTAGTTAATTCAATTATTGTAGGGAACATCAAAGTTGGAGCATTTTAAACATTTCATAGCATTTTTAGCCAGCTCATTGTTACACTGATAATAATGTTTTTACTCGTGAGTATTATCTTTTGCTCTGTGCTCTGTGGTAATGAAGGTTAGAGTTTATCGTACCTTGAATCAGAATTATTACAAAGGGGCACTGTCTTACTTGAAAGAGCAGTGTAGAAAGAAATTGGCCATAACCTTATTCAAGAAGCCATAACATCATTTGCATGAAATGAGTTAGAGAAACATCAGGAATTGTTAATCTTCCTGAACGAGAGTCCAGCGTCTCTGTGGCTGTGCCACATCGCACATAAAATACAATGTGGACTGCTGATGTGATGCAGATATTGTTTATTATTTGTTGTTTGATTCTGCTGAAAGAATAAGTTTTGGGAAATACTCGAACATGTTGGGTTGGCTACACCAAAAATAGCTACTTCACGTGAACCGGCCAATGCAAAGGCCCTCGTGATAAGATAAAACGTTATAAACTACAAAGAGAGCATCCACCGCATTCACCAAATTTCGTTAATAAAACCCAGCGGGGTGACGAAGTGGGATGAACCAGGGGGCACAGTTCGGAGACCAGTGATTTGAATCTCAGTCAGTCCATCCACATTTAGGTTTAATGCAGTCTTCCAAGCATAAGCTTAGACTGGAGAATGATGAGAAAGAAACCTAAATGTAAATGCACTGAGCGAGATTCGAACCACTGCCCTCCTGACTGTGAGTCCTGGATCTTCCCACTTCGCCACCTCGCTGGGTTTGTGCTTTTGTCTAAGGAAAGGAGTATTCTCCAACACAGAAATGTGGTAGTGATTGCGCATGCGCGTGTGTCTGTGTGTGCGCGTGTGCGTGCGTGTGTGTGTGTGTGTGTGTGTGAGACTGTGAGCTCGTGGTCATGTGCTCGTTGGAAGGCGGGCTGGGGCGACGGTAGCAGATACGCGAAGGCGTACCTACAGGAACGTTACGACGCTTTCTCGTGTGTCGGATAGCCACAAAACGGATTTACTACCTTTCCTGTTCGCTTGAACAATCTTATAGTACACAGCCATCTCTGGAGAAGCAGAGAAAGAAGGAGGAACTTCGTAACTTGGTCATTTCCAACAGTAGTCTATATCTACATCTATAGGGCTTCGACACAAATATGGAAAAACGTAAAGTACAACATCTTACCACGCCTAACGCGGTGAAGGAAAATCGTTACAATTCTAAACAGCTTCTAGTCATCACAGAATGGCGAAGTACAGGTTCTGTGCGGTTTTCAGGGGAATCTTGTACCATTGTTCCTGAAAAATATTGGCAACTTCAGGTAGTAAAGATGGAAGTGAGTAGTGATCACGCACACGCCATTCTCAATTTGACGATGAAGGCTGAATAATGGTGAGATCTGTCACTGTGGTGGCCAGGGAAGATGCGACAACTCTATCTCTTGGTCACAAGCCAGTCCTGGACGACGTGAGCTGTGCGAACACGAACCATGTCTTCTCGGAACACAGCATCTACATCTACATCTACATGATTACTCTGCTGTTCAGAAGAAAGTGCCTGGCAGAGGGTTCAATGAACCACCTTCAAGCTGTCTCTCTACCATTCCACCCTCGAACTATGCGCGGGAAACCGAGCCATTACACTCTTCTGTGCGAGCCCTGATTTCTCTTATTTTATCGTGATGATCATTTCTTCCTATGTAGGTGGGTGCCAAGATAATGTTTTCGCAATCGGAGTAGAAAACTGGTATTGAAGTTTCATGAGAAGATCCCGTTGCAACGAAAAACGCCTTTGTATAAATGATTGCAACTCCAATTCACGTATCATGTCTGTGGCACTATTTCCCCAACTTCGCGGTAGTACATAACGAGCTACCCTTTTTGGTACTTTTTCGATGTCATCGGCCAGTCCTAGCTGATGCGAAACCCACACCACACAGAAATACTCCAGAATAGGGCGGACAACCGTTGTGTAAACAGTCTCTTTAGTAGACCTGTCACACCTTGTAAGTGTTCTGCCATTGAATATCAGTTTTTCGTTGGCTGTATCCACAACATTATCTATGTGATCATTGCAATTTATGATTTTGTAATTGCAACCTTTAATTATTTAGTTAAATTTACACCCTTCAGATTTGTGTGACTTGCCATGGAACGAAATTCAGTGGATTTCTTGTAGTACTCATGTGAATAACTTCACACTTTATGTTACTCAGGGTCAATTGCCACTTTTCGCACCATACAACTTCCTTATCTAAATCATTTTGTAGTTTGTTTTGGTCATCTGATGACTTTACAAGACGGTAAATGACAGCATCATCTGCAAACAATCTAAGACGGCTACTGAGATTGTCTTCTATGTTGTTAATATAGATCACGAAAAATAGAGGGCCTATAACATTTCCTTGAGGAACGCCGGATATTGTTTCTGTTCTACTTAATGTCTTTCCGTCTATTACTACGAACTGTGACCTTTCTGACAGGAAATCACGAATCCAATTGCACAACTGATGTGATATTCCATAGCCACGCAGTTAGGTCAGAAGACGATTGTGAGGAATGGTGTCGCAAGCCTTCTGGAAATCTAAAAATATGGAATCAATTTTACATCCCCTGTCGATAGCTCTCATTACTTCAGGAGTATAAAGAGCTAGTGTGTTTCAAAAGAACGATATTTTCTGAATCCCTGCTGACTACGTGTCAAAAATGGTTCAAATGACTCTGAGCACTGTGGGACTTAACAACTGAGGTCATCAGTCCCCTAGAACTTAGAACTACTTAAACCTAACTAACCTAATGACATCACACACATCCATGCCCGAGGATGGGCGCAGTTCCAGACTGAAGCGCCTAGAATCGCTCGGTCACGCCGGCCGGCCCCAATTAGGCCTAATAGTTTAGTCAAGTTGTCAAGAATAACCTCTACCCATACTATTTCGCAGGAACTATCTATTTCAATTTCACTACAAGGCAAACTACTTCTGACAGCAATAAATACTCCACCACCAATTGTGTTTAACCTATTCTTTCTGAAAACTGTTAGATGGTTAGAAAAAATTTCTGCTGAATTTGTTTCCGGCTTTAGCCAGCTTTCTGTACCTATAACTGTTTGAGCTTCAGCTTGGAGCTCTGGTTCTTTCCCAATACAGCTACGACAATTTACAACCACCATACCGATCGTTTCTACAACTAACTTACTGTATTTTACCTGCCCCCTTTTAGACGGACGCCCTTTCTGAGGTTCCCTGAGTCCCACTAATCTAAAAAAAAACGCCCTGTCCCTTCCACACAGCTCCCGTTACCCGTGTAGGAGCTTCCTGTGTGTAGTGGACTCCTGACCGATTAAGCGGTACCCGGAAACCCACCATACGAGGTCGCAAGTCAAGGATCTGCAGCCTACACGGTCACAGAACCGCCTGAGCCTCTGATTCAGACCCTCCACTCAGCTCTGCACCAAAGGACCACATTGCGTTCTATTGAGTATGCTGCAGATCACTATTGGAGAACAAATATTGTACTTTGAAACGGATCTGGTCAGACAAAATTGACACACAACGCCTGGCAGTAATATGACCTTGTAGAGTAACCATGGGGTCCGAGGAATACCAGGGTATGGCTGACCGAATCATCACCGAAACCTCGCCATGTTTCGCTCTTGGGAGCAAGCTGTCTGTATTGTAGGCTTGGGACATGCATATGCCAGATATTAACTCGGGCAGAAATTGGAAACAGTGTAAAACAAGACTCAGCCAACCAAATCACTTTCTTCCATTGCTCCATATTTAAGGTTTTATGGCTTCAGTACCACATTTTCCTGTTACACCCATTGCAGTCGCTAATGCTTGGTTTGAAATTCCACATCGGCCTGCAGTTCTCTGCTTATGAAGACCCCTTCCTGTTGTTTTGGTGCTGACAGGGTACTCGAGTGCGACATTGAGTTCTGCAGTGACTATTATAGCTGTGGTCCTCTTATTTTTCGTCACAGTTCTCTTCAGTGATCATTTGCGATGGTTACTCAACACACACTTTTGTTCGCATTGTGACTAAGAAGGCGCGTTCCCGCTCTCTTTGTATTCGGTATGAACCTTAGATATGGTGCCTCATGAAACACTAACCACTTCAGCTACTTGGTAACAGAAGCAAATACCACAAAATCATCAACAATCTGTCCTTTTATGAATTCACTAACCTCTGACATAACACACTTACAGCTACACGGACACTCTTCTGACCACGACTGACACTTGCAACGTATTGAGAGCATTGCACAGGTGCCGTTCGTGATCAAATACAACAGCGCACCCAGCAGGTTCGGCTACTATCTGCAGTTATGTTCAAGAATGCTTTGTATTTCTCGCAGTGCTTCCACGTTTTTGTCCAACACCCGTATATCCACATCCATAGTCCACCCCTGTATATCTACCGCTACTGTCGCAGGTGCGAATCCTGCATCGAGTATGGATGTGTGTGATGTCCTTAGTTTAGTTAGGTTTAAGTAGTTCTATGTTCTAGGAGACTGATGACCTCAGAAGGTAAGACCCATAGTGCTCAGAGCCATTTGAACCATTTGGTAGTTCCAACTGAACTAATTAGGGTTTCTTCTCCTTCCATTCACATACAATTTCGAGAAAAATGACTGTTTATACGCCTTTATACTCTCTGTAGTTAACTTAATCTTGTCCTCTCGATCCCTGTAGGGGCGTTGTGGTATATTCCATAATTCGTCTACCAAAACTAGTTCCTGACACTTTGTATGTAGGTGTCTGCCAGTCCAGTTTCTCCAGAATTTTCGTGACACTGTCCTGCAGATCAAACGAACATGTGATCATTGCTGTTGTCTTTCTCTGTATATGTTCAGCACTCTTGTTCGTCCTATTTGGAAAGGATTTACATCACCATCTACATGGTTACTCTGCAATTAACACTTAAGTGCCTGGCAGAGGTTTCATCGAACCATTTTCATACTACTTCTCTACCATTCTACTCTCGAATGGCGCGGAGAAAAAGGAACACCTAAATCTTCCCGATCGAGCTCTAATTTCTCTTATTTTATTATAATCATTAGTTCTCCCTACTTAAGTGGGTGTCAAAACAAGATTTTCGCGTTCAGCACAGAAAGTTGGTGACTGAAATTTCGTAGATAGATGAAACTGTCTTGGGGAACGCCAGATATCACTTCTGCTGTACTCGATGATTTACAGTCTATCACTGCGGACTGTGAAACTAGAGCAATGTTCTAGGAAGCGTCGTATGAGTGTTGTGTAAGCAGTCTCATTTGAAGACTGAGCACTTCCTAGTATTCTACCAACGAAACGAATTCTGCGATCTGCTTTGCCTAGAGCACTGCAAATGATATGGAATTATTCAGTTTACAGGGTACGTATATGTGACGACTGTTTACATTAATGAACACATTTATTTTGTCATACGCACTCAACTACATTTAAAAATATTTCCTTTCTCAGGCTACCGGCTTTTAAAGAGAAGTTCGCCCATGAAGTAGAACTGGGTTGTCCAGGGAAGACGATTATAATTTATATTTAAATCTTGCTGCGCTACCTGTCAGACATATTACGCTATTGTGCAAATGATCAAAAAATCTTTTGCAGCGCATTGAACTTCTTTGTGAGCTACTGACTGCTTTAATAATGGTTAATAATGTACATTTTTTCCTATACTTTTGTAGGTGTGTAAATCACTATTCTTCTCAAATTGTGGTGGATTATTTATGACGAAATTGTGACATCACAGTTAAAACAGAAGTGATGTCAGGTGTTCCCCAGGGAAGCGTCGTGGGACCTCTGCTGTTCCTGATCTATATAAATGATCTGCGTGGCAATCTGAGCAGTTCTCTTAGGTTGTTCGCAGATGATGCTGTAATTTACCGTCTAGTAAGGTCATCCGAAGACCAGTATCAGTTGCAAAGCGATTTAGAAAAGATTGCTGTATGGTGTGGCAGGTGACAGTTGACGCTAAATAACGAAAAGTGTGAGGTGATCCACATGAGTTCCAAAAGATATTCGTTGGAATTCGATTACTTGATAAATAGTACAATTCTCAAGGCTGTCAAATCAACTAAGTACCTGGGTGTTAAAATTACGAACAACTTTAGTTGGAAAGACCACATAGATAATATCGTGGGGTAGGCGAGCCAAAGGTTGCGTTTCATTGGCAGGACACTTAGAAGATGCAACAAGTCCACTAAAGAGACAGCTTACACTACACTCGTTCGTCCTCTGTTAGAATATTGCTGCACGGTGTGGGATCCTTACCAGGTAGGATTACAGAGAACATCGAAAGGGTGCAAAAAAGGGCAGCTCGTTTTGTATTATCACGTAATAAGGGGCAGAGTCTGGCAGATATGATACGCGAGTTGGGATGGAAGTCATTAAATCAAAGACGTTTTTCGTCGCAGCGAGATCCATTTACGAAATTTCAGTCACCAACTTTCTCTTCCGAATGCGAAAATATTTTGTTGAGCCCAACCTACATAGGTAGGAATCATCATCAAAATAAAATAAGAGAAATCAGTGATCGAACAGAAATGTGTAGGTGTTCGTCTTTCCCGCGCGCTGTTCGGGAGTGGAATGGTAGAGGGATTGTATGATTGTGGTTCGATGAACCCTCTGCCAAGCACTTAAATGTGAATTGCAGAGTAATAATGTAGATGTAGATGTAAAATGCACCCAAAATTTATTGGATTTCTTTTAGTACCCATGTGGATGACCTCCCACTTTTCTCTGTTCAGTGCCTATTGCCACTTTTCGCGCAATACAGAAATTCTCTCTAGATCATTTTGTAATTAGAATTGATCATGTGTGAACATCACTTATTATTACTTATTATTCTTACTGCTCGCTTTTGGGCTATCAGTACCTTATTCCTAACTGGTAAAGTCCCAAGAAAATTACTACATGAGTCATTATTCAGAGTAAATACGCAAAATATGTGAGTATGTTGTTTCCAAGACCAACAATTATACGAAGAACAAAAGGAGTTGAACTTAACTGTTTGAGAAACTCAGCAACACGCTTCTTCCAGTTCAAGTTTTCATCAGTATGGAGACCCCAAATTCTGAAGCATTCTACATTGTTTACTGACTCCTGTTGTTGTGCCACGTCTATTGTTGATATTACTCTGTTTATTGTACACAACTGAATATAGTGTATTTTACCAAAAATAGTTTTAGTTGAACAGAACGTCATGAGAAAATTACTCTTTCAAGATGTGATTAAACAATTTGTAGAATAAAGGTAAATACTCATTTTGTTTCAATGAGAAGCGGCAGCATTCGCCTAATTTGGGTATGAATAGGTTCTCAGTTTGTTTACTAGCTTGTGAAGATACTATTCCTTAATACTTCGTCTTGATTTATTTCACAATTAGTTTGTCACTCATAGTAAAACATAATACACAGTTTTTTCTTAGTGTCAACTTTTTTACCAATCAACAAGACAAAAAAAACATATTCTCATCACCAAAACATCTTTTTAGACAGAATGAGCTCATTTCCACATGATTGCTGAAACAACAACATTACAAAAAATGGTTCAAATGGCTCTGAGCACTATGGGACTCAACTGCTGAGGTCATTAGTCCCCTAGAACTTAGAACTAGTTAAACCTAACTAACCTAAGGACATCACAAACATCCATGCCCGAGGCAGGATTCTAACCTGCAACCGTAGCGGTCTCGCGGTTCCAGACTGCAGCGCCTTTAACCGCACGGCCACTTCGGCCGGCCAAAATTACACACTATGTGTCACATACAATAGCTTAAAAGTCAACTCAGCTAACAACTATGTCTAATCTGATTTGGGATGCATACAGTTCTATATAACAAAAAATTGTTGTCCAAAATGTTCTAGAATTTCCTTTGTCAAAATAATTATTATAACGACATCTGTTTTTACAAACAGTGGTGAATTATGCAAAAATTATACCTTTTTATGGTTACAAAAATGCGATTTGCAAAAGAAATTTTATATATTCCTGAAATAAAATTTAGAAATATAAAATCACACCACGTCCCATGATTTGTTTACATATTGCAGTATTAAATTATTATGTCAAGAAGAAATTTTCTGGTGAAGTTAACTGCGGTTTTGGAATACACTGAAGATTGTATATATGAAATGAAATTCAATAAAAACCTTTAAGGTTAGCAATGCTTTTTAAATATTGACTTCCGTAAAGTGAAATATGTAGGATGACCAGTTTTCATAATGTTATGTCTTCATGGTTTATCTCGCAATAAACAGGTAAATTTTTAAAGAATACTATTTCGAAAATACTACGAAGTGGCGTGTACCTGTCGTAAATCTCATACTATACGAATTAAATCGGTATAAATGTTAAACAAATGGATGTGGAATCGTATCTTTCGGTTTTGCCCAGGCTGGTGTCGTAACGACCTGTTGATCCAGGAAGCCCTTCGTTTTTATTTTTTATACTCCCAAGAAGACAATCTCGTGTTACGCACGAAATTAGTGGACTCCTGGGGAAATGGGTCTTCCTGAATGTTTTTTAGTTGATTTTCTTTTAACAATTCAAGGCAAGTTTGAAATTTGTACTAATACACAATGGTAACAAATTTAATTCAATGTCAGCTGCTCCCTCAAGGGAAATGAAAGGAGAACATAAACCCATAGTTTTGATCTTTGAGAAAATTAAATCTCGTAAACATCACTGGATGGTTTGTCTAGACTCATGAATGGTAAACTTTCTCCTTGGTTTGCAAAGTGCTTCTTGTGACTCTGGAATAGCAGAGACAAAACACATCACAGTGTTGGAAAAAAACGGCCAAAGAGAGAAAACATGTACGGAGGGAGGAAGAATGTCATTAACGACCCCTTAGTTGAACGAGAGAAAATCATTTTTCGTCCACTGCATATCAAGTTGGGCCTTTTGAAGCAGTTTGTAAAGGCTTTTGATAAGAACAGGTCACGCTTTGCATATACAGGGAAAAATGTCTGAGCTGAGAACGGAAAAATTCAAGCAGGAATATTTGACTATCCACAAATAAGACAACTCTGCATATGAAAACTGTCCAGGAACGCTACCAAGGAAGATCGGATATGCACGTGATGGCAGTTTACTGCTCGAATTTAAAAATGGACCGCTCCATAATACATTCAAGAATGTCATGGAAAAGAAGCTTCCTAAATGTTCAGGGACTGGATGTTATCATCAATGACGTTTTTATTTAGTATAGAATAATATTTATATAATACAATAGTAAAATTAGTTTTTCATTTTTATCCATGGACTTATATTAAAACAGTATAACATATATTTCACTAAAATCTTGTATTTTAGAATTTTGAGCTCCTTGGCAAATATTAATGAATTGTTTGAATTCAAGGCATGAAATTCTTAGAAAATCACCTCAAAACACTCCGGTGTTATGCAAATAAATAGCACTTCACACGAATTTTAATGCTATCGTCTTCAGTCAAGGCTAATTAACCCAGTAGTCACAGTTAGGAGATCAGTGGTTTGTATCTCTATCAGTCGATCCACATTTAGGTTTCCTGCAGTTTTCCAAGCATAAGCTTCGATAGGAGACTGCTGAGAAAGAAACCTAAATGTGGATGGCCTGACAGAGATTCGAACCACTGCCCTCCTGACTGTGAGTCCTGAGTCTTCCCACTTCGCCACCTTGCTGGGTTTGTGCTTTTGTCTAAGGAAAGGAGTATACTCCTACATAGAAATATGGAAGTGGTTGCGCATGCGCAGGCCCGCATGTGTGTGTGTGTGTGTGTGTGTGTGTGTGCGCGCGTGTGCGTGTCTGTGTGTGTGTGTGTGTGAGACTGTGAGCTCGTGGTCATGTGATCGGTGGAAGGCAGGCTGGGGCGACGGTAGCAGACACGCGAAGGCGTACCTCCAGGAACGTTACGACGCTTTTCTCGTGTGTCGGATAACCAGATGACGGATTTACTACCGTTCCTGTTCCCTTGAACAATCTTATAGTACACAGCCATCTCTGCAGAAGCAGAGAAAAAAGGAGGAACTTCGTAACTTGGTCATTTCTAGCACTAGTCGATATCTACATCTACAGGGCGTCGATACAAATATCGAACAACGTAAAGTACAACATCTTACCACGCCTAACGCGACGAAGGAAAAAACAGCTTCTAGTCGTCACAGAATGGCGAAGTACAGGTTCTGTGCAGTTTTCAGGGGAATATTGTACAATTGTTCCTGGAAAATATTGGGAACTTCAGGTAGTGATGATGGAAGTGAGTAGTGATCACGTACACGCCATGCTGAATAAAGGTGAGATCTGTCACTATGGTGACCAGGGAAGATGCGACAACTCAATCTCTTGGTCACAAACCATGCCTGGACAATGTGAGCTGTGCGAACATGAACCATGTCTTCTTGGAACACAGCATCTACATCTACATGATTACTCTGCTGTTCGCAAGAAAGTGCCTGGCAGAGGGTTCAATGAACCATCTTCAAGCTGTCTCTCTACCGTTCCACTCTGAAACGGTGCGCGGAAAAAACGAGCGCTTAAATTTTTCTGTGAGAGCCCTGATTTCTCTTATTTTATCGTGATGATCATTTCTCCCTATGTAGGTGGGTTTTCGCAATCGGAGTAGCAAACTGGTGATTGAAATATCATGAGAAGATCCCATCGCAACAAAAATCGCCTTTCTTTTAATGATTGCCACGCCAATTCACGTATCATGTCGGCGGCACTATCTCCCCAACTTCGCGGTAATACAAAACGAGCTGCCCTCTTTTATACTTTTTCGATGTCATCCGCCAGTCCCATCTGATGCGGATCCCACACCGCACAGATACACTCGAGAATAGGGCGAACAAGCGTTGTGTAAGCAGTCTCTTTAGAAGACCTGTCGCACCTTCTAAGTGTTCTGCCATTGAATCTCAGGCTTTGGTTTGGTCTATCCAGAACACTATCTATGTGATCGTTCCAATTTAGAGTATTTGTAATTGCAATCCTTAATTATTTAGTTGAATTTACACCCTTCAGATTTGTGTGACTTCCGCGAAACGAAATTCAGCGGATTTCTTTTAGCACTCATGTGAATAACTTCACATTTTACTTTACTCAGGGTCAACTGCTACTTTTCGCACCATACAGATTCCTTATCTACATCATTTTGTAGTTTGTTTTGGTCATCTGATGACTTTACAAGACGGTAAATGACAGCATCATCTGCAAACAATCTAAGACGGCTACTGAGATTGTCTTCTATGTCGTTAATACAGATCAGGAAAAATGGAGGGCATATAACACTGCCTTGGGGCACGCCGGATATTACTTCTGTTTTACTTTATGTCTTTCCGTCTATTACTACGAACTGTGACCTTTTTGACAGCAATTCACGAACCCAATTTCACAACTGATGCGATATTCCATAGCCACGCAGTTAGGTTAGAAGACGATTGTGAGGAACGGTGACGATAGCCTTCTGGAAACTTAACAATATGGAATCAATTTGAAAACCCCTTCGATAGCTCTCATTACTTCATGACTACAAAGAGCTAGTGTGTTTCAAAAGAACGATATTTTCTGAATCAGTGCTGACTACGTGTCAAAAATGGTTCAAATGGAATTGAGCACTATGCGTCTTAACAACTGAGACCATCAGTCCCCTAGAATTTAGAACTTCGTAAAACCTAACTAATCTAAGGACATCACACACATCCATGGCCGAGGCAGGATTCGAATCTGCGACCGTAGCGGCCGCGCGGTTCCAGACTGAAGGGCCTAGAACCGCTTGGCCACAGTGGAAGGTGTCTACGTGTCAATTAACCGTTTTCTTTGCGGTACTTCATAATGTTCGAATACAGTATATGTTCCAAAAACCCTACTGCAAATCGACGTTAGTGATATGGGCCTGTAATTGAACAGATTACTCCTGCTTCCTGTTTTGGGTATTGGTCAAGTATGCTTTCACAAGCATTTACGCTTCGAGTGGGCTTATGAGCTAATTGTTCAAAACAATTTTCTGAGAAAGCCCCAGTAAAATTTCGGATAACGTTTTATGCCTGCCGCCAGCTTTAACGTATAATTTTTCCAGCATATCGAGGGTAGATTAAAGTCACCACCGACTATTACTGTATGAATGGGGTACCTATTTTAAATGAGACTCAAGTTTTCTTTGAACTGTTCAGCAACTGTGTGTTCTGAGTCGGTGGGTCGGCAAAACAACCAAATTAATAAATGGTACTAATGGCTCTGAGCACTATGGGACCTAACATCTGAGGTCATCAGTCCCCTAGAACATAGAACAGCTTAAACCTAACTAAACTGAGTACAGCACACACATCCATGCCCGAGGCAGGATTCGAACCAGAGACCGTATCGGTCGCGCGGCTCGAGACTGAAACGCCTAGAACCGCTCGGACACGGCGGCCGGCCCCAATTGATAGTTTAGTCAAGTTGTCAAGTATAACCTCTACCCATACTATTTCGCAGGAACTATGTATTTCTACTTCACTACAAGGCAAACTATTTCTGACAGCAATAAATACTCCACCACCAATTGTATTTAACCTATCCTTTCTGAAAACTGTTAGATCCTTAGAAAAAATTTCTGCTGAACTTGTTTCCGGCTTTAGCCAGCTTTCTGTACCTATAACTATTTGAGCTTCAGTGCTTAGTATTAGGACTTGGAGCTCTGGTTCTTTCCCAACACAGCTACGACAATTTACAACCACAATACCGATCGTTTCAACAGCTAACTTACTGTGTTTTACCTGCCCCCTTTTACACGGACGCCCTTTCTGAGGTTCCCTGAGTCCCGATTCTAAACAAAACCGCCCAGTCCCTTTCGCACAGCCCCCGCTACCCGTGTAGGAGCTTGGTGTGTGTAGTGGACTGCTGACCTATTCAGCGGAACCCGGAAACCCACCACCCGAAGGCGTAAGTCAAGGAATCTGCAGCATACACCGTCACAGAACCGCCTGAGCCTCTGATTCAGACTCTCCAATCGGCTCTGCACCAAAGGACCACATTGCGTTCTATTGAGGATGCTGCAGATCACTATTGGAGAGCAAATATTGTACCATGAAATGGATCTGATCAGACAAAATTGACACACAATGCTTGGCAGTAATATGACCTTGCAGAGTAACCACGGGGTCCAAGGAATACCAGGGTATGGCTGACCGAATCATCACCGAACCCTCGCCATGTTTCACTCTTGGCAGCAAGCTGTCTGTATCGTAGGCCTGGGACATGCATATGCCAGACTTTAACTCGGGCAGCAATTGGAAACAGTGTAAAACAAGACTCAGCCAACCAAATGACATTCTTCCATTGCTCCATATTTATGTTTTTATGGCTTCAGTACCACACTTTCCTGATACACCCATTCCAGTCGCTAATGCTTGGTTTGAAATTCCACATCGGCCTGCAATTCTCTGCTTATGAAGACCCCTTCCTGTTGTTTTGTTGCTGACAGGGTACTCGAGTGCGACATTGAGTTCCGCAGTGACTATTATAGCTCTTGTCCTCTTATTTTTCGTCACAGTTTTCTTTAATGATGATCTGCTCTGGTTACTGAACACACACTTTCGTTCGCATTGTGACTAAGAGGGCGCCCTCTTTGTATTCGGTATAAACCTTTGATATGGTGCCTCATGAAACACTAACCACTTCAGCTACTTGGTAACAGAAGCAAATACCACAAAATCACCAACAATCTGTCCTTTTATGAATTCACTTACCTCTGACATAACACACTTACTGCTACACGGACACCCTTCTGACCACGACTGACACTTGCAACGTATTGAGAGCATTGCACAGGTGCCGTTCGTGATCAAATACAACAGCGCACCCAGCAGGTTCGGCTAGTATCTGTAGTTATGTTCAAGAATGCTTTGTATTTCTCGCAATGCTTCCATGTTTTTGTCCAACACCCGTATATCTACATCCATAGTCGAACCCCTGTATATCTACATCCATACTCTGCAAACCACTATGAAATGTATGGTAGAGTGTACTTCCACCCGGCCTGTGTGGCCGAGCGGTTCTAGGCGCTACTGTCTGGAACCGCGGGACCCCTACGGTCGTAGATTCGAATCATGCATCGGGCATGGATGTGTGTGATGTCCTTAGGTTAGTTAGGTTTAAGTATTTGTATGTTATAGGGGACTGATGACCTCAGACGTTAAGACCCATAGTGCTCAGAGCCATTTGAACCATTTGGTAGTTCCAACTGAACTAATTAGGGTTTCTTCTCCTTTCATTCACGTACAGATTTCGAGAAAAATGACTGTTTATACGCCTTTATACTCTCTGTAGTTAACTTAATCATGTCCTCTCGATCCCTGTAGGGGCGTTGTAGTATATTCCAAAATTCGTCTACTAAAACTGGTTCCTGACACTTTGTATGTAGGTGTCTGCCAGTCCAGTTTCTCCAGAATTTCCGTGACACTGTCCTGCAGATCATACAAACATATGATCATTGCTGTTGTCTTTCTCTGTATATGTTCAGTACTCTTGTTCGTCCTATTTGGAAAGGATTTACATCACCATCTACATGGTTACTCTGCAATTCACACTTAAGTGCCTGGCAGAGGTTTCATCGAACCATTTTCATACTACTTCTCTACCATTCCACTCTCGAATAGCACGTGGGAAAAAGGAACACCTAAATCTTTCCGAGCGAGCTCTCATTTCTCTTATTTTATTATAGTGAACATTTCTCCCTACGTAGGTGGGTGTCAAAAAAAGATTTTCGCGTTCGAAAGAGAAAGTTGGTGATTGAAATTTCGTAAATAGGTTTCGCCGCAAAGAAAGCCGCCTTTGTTTCAGTGACTGCCACCCCAACTCGCGTATCATATCAGTGACACTCTCACCCCTATTCCGCGGTAACACGAAACGAGCTGCCCTTCTTTGCACTTTTTCATTGTCCTCCGTCAATCCCACCTGGTAAGGATCTCACACCACGCAGCAATATTCCAGCAGAGGACGGACAAGTATAATGTAGGCCGTCTCTTTACTGGGTTTGTCACATCTTCTAAGTGTTCTGCCAACAAAGCACAGTTTTTGTTTCGCCTTCCCGACAATATTATCTATGCGGTCTTTCTGATTTAAGTTGCTTGTAGTATTTAGTGGAATTGACAGCCCTTAGATTTGTGCGATTTATCGTATACCCAAAATTTATTGGATTTCTTTTAGTACCCATGTGGATGACCTCGCACTTTTCTCTGTTTAGTGCCTATTGCCACTTTTCGCGCCATACAGAAATTCTCTATAGATCATTTTGTAATTAGAATTGATCATCTGATGATTTTACTAGACAGCAAATTAAAGCGTCATCTGCAAACAATCTAAGGGGGCTGCTCAGATTATCACCTAAATCATTTATGTAAATCACAAACAGCAGAGGGCCCATGACACTGACTTGGGGAACGCCAGATATCACTTCTGTTGTACTCGATCATTTACCGTCTATCACTGCGAACTGTGACACTAGAGCAATATTCTAGGAAGGGTCGTATGAGTGTTGTGTAAGCAGTCTCATTTGAAGACTGAGAACTTCCTTGTATTCTACCAAAGTAACGAATTCTGCGCTCTGCTTTGCCTACAGCGCAGCAAATGATACGGAATTATTCAGTTTACAGGGTACGTATATGTGACGACTGTTTACATTAATGAACATATTTATTTTGTCGTACTCACTCAACTACATTTAAAAATATTTCCTTTCTCAGGCTACCGGCTTTTAAAGAGAAGTTCGTCCATGAAGTAGAACTGGGTTGTCCAGGGAAGATGATTATAATTTATATTTAAATCTTGCTGTGTAAATCACTATTCTTCTCAAATTGTGGTGGATTATTTATGACGAATTTGTGACATCACAGTTAAAACTGAAGTGATATCAGGTGTTCCCCAGGGAAGCGTCGTGGGACCTCTGCTGTTCCTGATCTATATAAATTACCTGGGTGACAATCTGAGCAGTTCTCTTAGGTTGTTCGCAGATGATGCTGTAATTTACCGTCCAGTAAGGTCATCCGAAGACCAGTATCAGTTGCAAAGAGATTTAGATAAATGGCTCTGAGCACTATGGGACTTAACTGCTGTGGTCATCAGTCAGATTTAGATAAGATTACTGTATGGTGTGGCAGGTGGCAGTTGACGCTAAATAACGAAAAGTGTCAGATTATCCACATGATTTCCAAAAGAAATCCGTTGGAATTCGATTACTTGATAAATAGTACAATTCTCAAGGCTGTCGATTCAACTAAGTACCTGGGTGTAAAAATTACGAACAACTTCAGTTGGAAAGACCACATAGATAATATCGTGGGGAAGGCGAGACAAAGGTTACATTTCATTGGCAGGACACTTAGAAGATGCAACAAGTCCACTAAAGCGACACCTTACACTACACTCGTTCGTCCTCTGTTAGAATATTGCTGTGCGGTGTGGGATCCTTACCAGGTGGGATTGACGGAGGACATCGAAAGGGTGCAAAAAAGGGCAGCTCGTTTTGCATTATCACGTAATAGGGGAGAGAGTGTGGCAGATATGATACGCGAGATGGGATGGAAGTCATTAAAGCAAAGACGTTTATCGTCGCGGCGAGACCTATTTTCGAAATTTCAGTCACCAACTTTCTCTTCCGAATGCGAAAATATTTTGTTGAGCCCAACCAACATAGGTAGGAATGATCATAAAATAAAATAAGAGAAATCAGAGCTTGAACAGAAAGGTTTAGGTTTCCCGTGCGTTGTTCGGGAGTGGAATGGTAGAGAGATAGTATGATTGTGGTTCGATGAACCCCCTGCCAAGCACTTAAATGTGAATTGCAGAGTAATGTAAAATGCATAGCTCTTTGAAGAAGTACCTACATGACGACCGTGTGTGAACATCACTTATTATTACTTATTATTCTTACTGCTCGCTTTTGGGCTATCAGTACCTTATTTCTAACTGTTAATGTCCCAAGAAAATTATTACATGAGTCATTATTCAGAGTAAATACGCAAAATATGTTAGTATGTTGTTTCCAAGACTAGCAATTATACGAGGAACAAAAGGAGCTGAACTTAACTGTTTGAGAAACTCAGCAACACGTTTCTTCCAGTTCAAGTTTTCATCAGTATGTAGACCCCAAATTCTAAAGCATTCTACCCTGTTTATTGACTCCTGTTGTTGTGCCACGTCTATTGTTGATATTACTCTGTTTATTTTACAGAACTGAATATAGTGTATTTTCCCAAAAATTTAGGGAGAGTCCAAGTTCCGAGAATCAGTTAATAACCCTTTGAAAAACATCTTTAACAATGTCTTCTGATGCTTTCCCTTGAATGGCATTTCTTAAAACACAAGCATCATCTGTAAAAAGGAAAAGTTTTGCGATCAGCTTTGATTCCACAAGGAACTGTTGTGCACAGGGACCGTAGACTACAAGGAAGGAAACAAACACAGCACCCAGTCGTATTTCCATTTCTTTTATTACTAATGCATATGCGAAGAGCCGGCCGCGGTGACCGAGCGGTTCTAGACGCTTCAATCCGGAACCGCGCGACTGCTACGGTCGCAGGTTCGAATCCTGCCTCGGGCATTGATGTGTGTGATGTCCGTAGGTTAGATACGTTTAAGTAGTTCTACGTTCTAGAGGACTGATGACCTCAGATGTTAAGTCCCATAGTGCTCAGGGCCATTTGAACCATATGTGAAGACGGCTACTTAGAGCCGAAATCTAGATATGTAATTAGTAAAATAGGTCGCAAATGATTGCCGTGTGTCTCTTCTTCCTTAAATACTGCGATCATCCCGTTTCATTCCTTCAAAACCTGTTACATCCAAGTATTTGTATGTGTAGACAGATTCAAATTAAGACTCGTTGATATTGTAGTTACAAAATACTGCATTGTTTTCGTTTTCATAAGTACGTAATTTTGCATGCTTAGGATTTGAAGCAAGTGTCCAGGTGTTCATCACTCTGAAATTCTATCAAGATTAGACTGAATATCTGTGGACCGTGTTTCAGGCAGCTGTTAAATGTAAATAACTACACCATCTGCCAAACGTCTGAGGTTACCGTTAATATTTTCTGCGCTGTCATTAATTTTCAACATGAACAGCAGGGGCAGCATCATACTTTGCTGGGGAACAGGGTGTCCCAGGAGTAATGGTCAATGTTCAGGAATGTTACAGGAACGATCGATTCAAGCAAAAAACTTCATACAGACACATGTCCTATTCCAAATGATTTTCGAGACAGAACACATTTAATGTACATCGTTATGTATTTTCTGTGTTCTTCAATAAATTGCCACAATCACCCATGTACAACAGTTAGTAAATATAACATTATTAGTTTAACAAAGTATCAGCTCAAAAATATGTTTTTTAGCACATTCATCTCCAAGTATTATCGTACACGTCACATCACAGCTGATGTACGGTGCACAATCAGTGTTCGAGTATCCCAGCGCCAAGTTCAATGCATTTGTTCACTCTTGGAGAACATGTTGTGTTGCCTGTCTGAGGTTCTCAAGTTTTCAAGATGCAAATCATTCTGTCTTGTGATTCGCTCTTCTAAACTGATTGAACCTATCAGCATTTTACCGATCCTGTCACACCAGACAGTGATCGTAAAAAGAACTTGTAAATTGGTTTCCACTGTAGCGTGCAGATTTTCCAGCGGCCACCGATAATTATTGAGTGTGTTGTTGATTAAGTTCCATATAAACGCGTCTACATGAGCAAAAAGTATTAATGGAAGCAAATGACGATTGTCATGTAACGAGTGACAAAATTTAATTACGATGCTATTATCGCTATCATGAAAATTGTGAAAAGGTAGTATGTAGAATGAGTAAAAGTAACCAGCGAGGCCGAGGCCGCGACAGCTGCGCTTCCCAGGGGAGTGACACGCCAGAAGGCGACCTGGCTGCTCTTTGCTCTGCGGTTGAGGAGGCGGTTGTGCGTGGGTCTGAACCAATGCCCCTCAGACAGGCGACAGTGTGGCGGCAGACACAGCCCGGTCTCGAACCATAGGCTGCTCCTGGCGCTGCCCAGCCGTCTCATTGGCCAGTGGTGCTCCAGCAATGTATTGCGGCTACTCAGCAATTACCAAGTCCCTGACTCGAATAACATCCTATCCTCAAATTCAGCCTCATTTATACTCAATTACTGCCCATTTGTTCCTCTAAATCCTGGTGTCTAGTCACACTGCCCGTAACAGAGAGACCTGCTTCAGTGCAGTGGCAACGACCCAATTGCTACATCATTATGAATTAACTCGAAGAAAACTGTATATTGACACACAGTCAACATGGGTTTAGAAAAGATCGTTCCTGTGAAACGCAACTAGCTCTTTATTCACGTGAAGTGCTTAGTGTTATTGACAAGGGATTTCAGATCGATTCCATATTTCTGGATTTCCGGAAAGTTTTAGACACTGTACCGCACAAGTGGCTTGTAGTGAAATTGCGTGATTATGGAATATCGCCTCAGTTATGTGACAGGTTTTGTGATTTCCAGTCAGAGAGGTCACAGCTCGTAGTAATTGACGAAAAGTCATCGAGTAAAACAGATGTGATTTCTCGTGTTCCCCAAGGTAGTGTTATAGGCCCTTTGCTGTTCGTTATCTATATAAACGTTTTGGGAGACAACCTGAGCGGCCGTCTTAAGTTGTTTGCAGATGACGCTGTCATTTATCGACTAATAAAATCATCAGAAGATCAAAACAAACTGCAAAACGACTTAGAAAAGATATTTGAATGGTGCTAAAAGTGGTAGATGACCCTAAATAATGAAAAGTGTGAGGTCATCCAACTTGAGTGCTAAAAGGAATTCCTTAAACTTCGGTTACACAATAAATCTGCCTAATCTAAAGGCCATAAATCCAACTAAAAGCCTAGGTATTACAAATACCAACAACGTAAACTGGAAGGAAAACATAGAAAATGTTTTGGGGGGTTCAAATGGTTCAAATGGCTCTGAGCACTATGGGACTCAACTGCTGAGGTCATTAGTCCCCTAGAACTTAGAACTAGTTAAACCTAACTAACCTAAGGACATCACAAACATCCATGCCCGAGGCAGGATTCGAACCTGCGACCGTAGCGGTCTTGCGGTTCCAGACGCAGCGCCCTTCGGCCGGCGTTTTGGGGGGTAATCTACTCAAAGACTGCATTTTATCGGCAGGACACTTAGAAAACGTAACAGAACTACTAAGGAGACTGCCTATACTACGCTTGTCTGTCGTCTCTCACAATACTGCTGCGCGGTGTGGGATCCTTACCAGATAGGACTGACGGAGTACATCGAATAAGTTCAAAGAAGGGCAACACGTTTTGTACTATCGCAAAATATGGGAGAGAGTGTCACAGAAATGATACAGAATTTCGGCTGGACAAAATTAAAAGAAAGGCGTTTTTCGTAGCGACGGAATCTTCTCACGAAATTACAATCACCAACTTTTTCCTCCGAATGCGAAAATATTATGTTGACACCGACCTACATAGGCAGAAAAGATCACCCCGATTAAATAAGGGAAATCAGAGCTCGTACGGAAAGATATAGGTGTTTGATCTTTCCGCATTCTATACGAAATTGGAATAATAGAGAATTGTGATGGTGGTTCGATTAGCCCTCTGCCAGGCACTTAAACGTGATTTGCAGAGTATCCTTGTAGATGTCGATGTAGATGTAGATTCTTTACTGCGTGGGGCAATTCACCATTGCGCTAAGCTATACTTGCTTCACAACTTATTTACGCATCTATTATTCTGCCCTATTTGTCGACGTAGCATGGCTGATGGCCAGCGCTGTCACTATAATACTCCGCGGTGGCCTCCATGCTACTTTCAGCACTTACAATAAATATTTAAAACTTTTACCAGAATTCTGCGTAGTGTCACTACGCAGTGTAGTAGGAGTAACACCACCTTCATTCTGTATAAATGGGTTTCCCACTCAGAATGTTGTTTCCTAGTGAGATGATCGTGTTACGCCTCATGTACGAACAGAAACGTCTACCTACAAGTGTCAGAATTCGACAGCATCGTGAACATTCGTAACAGTGGTTTATCTTTGCGCGATATCACTATTTGCCTTGGTTGGCATCCCACGATTGTCACGTGATATGGAATTAATGCGTTCAGTAGATTCCTATTCATCGACATGAGAGACCGCAACAATCACATATGTCTGGAGCCCGAGGGACATGCATATTCATTCAGCTGTGCAGGATCACAAAGTAAAATTACATGCCAAGTACCAGGAAAAGGGTATGCTTACTACACGACAAGTATCCACGCGGAGAGTGAGGTGACGTCTCGAGCACGACGGACTATCAGTGCAGAAACCATTGCTGCTGCAATCCTTGACACAGTAGCAGAGGGAGGTGTGGTGAAAACGCTGAACACAGGAGTGGCGCCATGACACTCTTTCTGCGTATACCAGCATGGTTTTTCAACTTTCCCATCATCGTCACACATGCCCCAATACCTGGCATCATGCAATTGAGGACCAATGCGTACAGGAAATGTCTACTTCTGGTTCTTAAAGCCGGTAACTTGGACAGCGGCCGTTACATTTCCGACTCCTTAAGGCCAGTGATATTGCCTTATATTTGAGGTCTCCAAAACGTTATGTTTCACCAAGAGGATGCAAGACCGCATGTAACCACACTCTCCAAACCTACCTCTATACTGAGGGTGTACAACTGTAGTCCTCGCCAACACGTTCTCCAATTGTATGAATTCATCCATTGTCGAAGCCCTGTATATCTACAAACCCTAAATATATGCAAACCACTATGAAATGTATCGCAGAGGGTACTTCCAACTGAACTAAATACCGTTTCTTCTCCTTCCATTCACGTACGGATTGCGTGAAATATAACTGTTTGTACGCCTTTATACACGCTGCAGTTAACCTAATCCTGTCCTCTCGATCCTTGTAAGGGCTTTGTAGTATATTCCAAAATTCGTCTACTAAAACTGTCCTGCAGATCAGACGAACCTGTGATCATTGCTGTGTCATTTCTCTCTATACGTTCAGCACTCTTGTTCATCCTATTTGGAAAGGATCACACACACTAGAGAAACATTCTATGAAGGGTTGTATGAGTGTTTTGTAAGCGGTCTCCTTTGAAGGCGGAGTACTTCCTAGTATTCTACCAATGAAACGAATTCTGATATCTTCTTTGCCTATGGCTGAACAAATGATATGGAATTATTCAGTTTACACGGTACGTATATATGACGCCTGTTTGCATTAATGAACACATTATTTTTTGTCCTACTCACTCAACTATATTTAAAAACATTTTCTTTTTTGAGGCTACCGGCTTTTAAACAGAAGTTCGCCCATGTAGTAGAACTGGGTTGTGCAGGGAAAATAATTCTAATTTACATTAATATCTTGCTGCGCTGCCTGTCAGACATAGTACGTTATTGTGCAAATGATTAAAAAATTCTTTGCAGCGTATTGAACTCCTTTGTGAGTCACTGAAAGCTTTAATAATGGGTAATAAAGTTCACTTTTTCCTCTAGTGTTGCAGGTGAGTAAATCACTACTCTTCTCAAATTGTGGTGGATTATTTATGATGAATTTGTGACATCGTGGTTAAAATGCACAGCTCCTTGAAGAAGTATGAACATGACGACCGCGTGTGAACATCACTTATTATTACTTATTATTCTTACTGCTCACTTTTGGGCAATCAGTACCTTATTTCTAACTGGTAATGTCCCAAGAAAATTACTACATGAGTCATTATTCAGAGTAAATACGCAAAATATGTTAGTATGTTGTTTCCACGACTTGCTGCCATACTAAGAACAAAAGTAGCTGAACTTCACTGTTTGAGAAACTCAGCAATACGCTTCTCCTAGTTCAAGTTTTCATAAGCATGTAGACCCAAACATTTGGAGTATTCTACCCCGTTACTGACTCCTGTTCTTGTGCCGCGTCAATTGTTGATATTACTCTATTCATTGTAAAGAACTGAATATAGCGCATTTTCCCAAATATTTAGGGAAAGTCCAATTTCAGAGATCCAGTTAATAACCCTTTGAAAAACGTCATTGACAATGTTTTCTGTTGCTTTCCCCCTAATAACATTTGTTAAAACAGAAGTATCATCTGCAAAAAGTACCAGTTCTGCGATCAACTTCGATTCCACAAGGAACTGTTTCGCGCAGCGACCGTGGACTATAAGGAAGGAGAGAAGCACAGCATTCCGTCGCATTTCTATTAGTTGTATTACTTTTGCATAGGTGAAGACGGCTATTTAGAGGCGAAATCGAGACAGGCAAGAGTACTAAAACTAATGGGTCGCGAATGATTGCCTTCCTTAAATTCTGCGACCATCCCGTTTCATACCTTCAAAACCTGTTACATCCAAGTATTTGTATGTGTTGACAGATTCCAATTAAGACTCGTTGATATTGTAGACTTAAAATGCTACATTGTTTCCTTTTTGCGAAGTGCGTAATACTGCATTCTTAGCACTTGAAGAAATTGTCCAGGTGTTGCATCACTCCGAAATTCTATCAAAATTAGACTGAATATCTGTGGACCGTATTTCAGGCAGATCTTAATTGTAAATAAGTAAACCATCTGCAAAAAGTCTGAGGTTACAGAATTTAAGGAAGAAGAGACACACGGCAACCATTCGCGACCCATTAGTTTTACTACTGTTGTATATGTAGATTTCGGCTCTAAGTAGCCGTCTTCACATATGGCTCTAAGCACTATGGGACTTAACAACTGTGGTCATCAGTCCTCTAGAACTTAGAACTACTTAAAGCTAACTAACCTAAGGACATCACACACATCCAAGCCCGAGGCAGGATCGAACCTGCGACCGTAGCGGTCGCGCGGTTCCAGCCTGAAGCGCCTAGAACCACTCGGCCACAGCGGCCGGCGTTCCGTTAATATTTTCTGCACTGTCCTGAATATTCAACATGAACAGCAAGGGCCCCATCACACTTTCCTGGGGAATAGGGTGTCCCTGGAGTAATGGTCAATATTCAGGGATGTTACAGGAACGATCGATTGAAGCAAAAAACTTCATACAGACATATGTCCTATTCCGAATGATTTTCGAGAAACAACACATTTAATGTACATCGTTATTTATTTTCTTTATCCTTAAATAAATTTCCAGCTTCACACACGTATGCATGTACAACAGTTCGTTAATACAACACTATTCGTTTAGCAAGGTATCAGTTTAAAAAATGTATTTATAGCACATTCACCTCTAAGTATTGTACACGTCACATCACAGCTGATGTACGGTGCACAATCAATGTTCGAGTATCCCAGAGCGAACTTCAATGCATTTGTGCACTCTTGGGGGAACATGTGTTGCCTGTCTGAGTGCCTCAGCTCGTTTCCTAATGAGGGCAACAGTGTCCATGATGCGTCCACGCAGTTCATCTCGCGTATTCATCTTTTGCTTGTATATCTCAGACTTCATCCAACCTCAAAATCAAAAATCTAATGATGTAATACCTGGCGATCTTATTGGCCAGTTAACTGGACTACTACGACCAAACCAGCGACTAGGGAAGAGCGGCTGAGAAGTTTTCTCATATGTCTGGTAAAATGTAGAGGGTCTCCATAATGCAAGAAGTACATTGCAGTCCGTGAGGCCAAGAGAACCCTCTCAAGCTTTCAACATGCAAATCATTCTGTCCTGTTAGTCGCTCTTGTAAACCTATCAGCATGTTACCATTCGTGTCACACCAAACAGTGATCGTAAAACGAACTTGTAAATTGGTTTCCATTGTAGCGTGCAGATTTTCCTGCGGCCAACGATAATTATTGAGTGTGGTGTTGATTACGTTCCATATAAACGTGTCTACATGAGCAAAAAGTATTAATGGAAGCAAATGACGATTATCATGTAACCAGTGACAAAATTTAATTACGATGCTATTGTCGCTATTATGAAGATTGTGAAAAGGTAGTATGTAAAATGGGTAAAAGTAGCCAGCGAGGGCGAGGCCACAGGCAGTTGCGACAGTGGCGCTTCCCATGGGATTGACACGCCAGAAGGCGACCTGGCTGCTCTTTGCTCAGAGGTTGGTTGTGCGTGTGTCTGAACCCATGCCCCTCAGACAGGTGACAGACAGGGGCTGACGTTGTGACGCCGAGTCCCTCCCTGGGTCTCATCGTTTGCGGCAGGAGACAAGAACAGCAAGCCAGCAGGGCTATGACGCCAAGTCTCACAAACCACCCAGTGTGGCGGCAGACACAGCCTGGTCTCGAACCATAGGCTGCTGCTCGCGCTGCCCAGTCGTCTGATTGGCCAGTGGTGCTCCAGCATTGTAGTGCGGCTACTCAGCAATTACCAAGTCCCTGACTCGAATAACGTCCTATCCTCAAATTCAGCCTCATTTATACTCCGTTACTGCCCATTTGTTCCTCTAAAACCTGGTGTCTAGTCACACTGCCCATAACAGAGAGACTTGCTTCAGTGCAGTGGCAACGATCCAATTGTTACATCATTATCAATTACCTCGAAGAAAACTGTCTATTGACACACAGCGAACATGGGTTTAGGCAAGATCGTTCCTGTGAAAGACAACTAGCTCTTTATTCAAATGAAGTGCTTAGTGCTATTGACAAGGGATTTCAGATCGATTCCATATTTCTGGATTTCCGGAAACTTTTAGACACTGTACCGCACAAGCGGCTTGTAGTGAAATTGCGTGCTTATTAAATATCGTCTCAGATATGTGACTGGATTTGTGATTTCCTATCAGAGAGGTCACAGTTCGTAGTAACTGGCGGAAAGTCTTCAAGTCTAACAGATGTGATTTCTCGGATTCCCCAAGGTAGTGTTACAGGCCCTTTGGTTTCCTTATCTAAATAAACGATTTGGCAGACAACAAGAGTAGAGGTCATACGTTGTTTGCAGATGGCGCTGTCGTTTATCAACTAATGAAGTCATCAGAAGATCAAAACAACTTGCAAAACGATTTAGAAAAAATATCTGAATGGTGCGAAAATAGGCAGTTAACCCTAAATAGCGAAAAGTGTGAGGTCATCCACATGAGCGGTAAAAGGAATTCGTTAAACTTCGGTTTACAATAAATCTGTCTAATCTAAAAGCCGTAAATTCAACTAAAAGCCTAGGTATTACAATTACGAACAACTTAAACTGGAAGGAACACATAGAAAATTTTGTGGGGAAGGGTACCCAAAGACGGCGTTTTATTGCTTGGACATTTAGCAAATGTAACAGAACTACTAAGCAGACTGCCTATACCACACTTGTCCGTCGTCTTTTAGAATACTGCTGTGCGGTGTGGGATCCTTACCAGAAAGGACCGACGGAGTACACCGAAAAAGTTCAAAGAAGGGCAACACGTTTTGTATTATCGCAAAAGTGGGACATGTTCCACATCCACGAGGGTCTCCTCAGCACGGATCTATGGAACGAAATAATTATCTAATCTAATGAAAAAAGTGTCACAGTAATGATACAGAATTTTGGCTGGACAAAATTAAAAGAAAGGCGTTTTTCGTAGCGACGGAATCTTCTCACGAAATTACAATCACCAACTTTTTCCTCCGAATGCGAAAATATTTTGTTGACACCGAGCTACATAGGGAGAAAGGAACATCCCGATAAAATAAAGGAAATCAGAGCTCGTACGGTAAGATATAGGTGTTTGTTCTTTCCGCACGCTATACGATATTGGAATAATAGACAATTGTGATGGTGGTTAGATTAGCTATCTGACAGGCACTTAAACGTGATTTGCAGAGTATCCTTGTAGATGTAGAAGTAGATCCAACGCTTCGTGGGGCAATTTACCATTGCGCTAAGCTATACTTGCTTCACAACTTATTTACGTATCTATTATTCTGCCCTATTTGTCGACGTAGCATGGCTGGTGGCCAGCGCTTTCACTATAATACTCCGTGGTGGCCTCCATGCTACTTTCAGCGCTTACAATAAAGATTTATTACTTTTACCAGAATTCTGCGTAGTGTCACTACGCAGTGTAGTAGGAGTAAAACCACCTACATTATGTATATATGGGTTTCTCATTCACAATGTTGTTTGCCTGTGAGATGATCGTGTTACGCCTCACGTACGAACAGAAACGTCTACCAGCACGTGTCAGAAATGCACAGTGGCAGCATCGTGAACATTCGAAACAGTGTTTTATCGTTCCGCGATATCACTACTTGTATTGGTTGGCATCCCACGATTGTCACGTGATATGGAATTAATGCGTTCAGTAGATTCCTATTCAGCGACTTAAGGGATCGCAACAATCACATATGTCTGGAGCCCGTGGGACGTGCATATACATTCAGCTGTGCGGGATCACAAAGTGAAGTTACATGCCATGTACCAGTAACAGGGTATGCTTACTACTCGACAAGTATCCACGAGAAGAGTGAGGTGACGTCTCGAACACTAAGGACTATCAGTGCAGAAACCATTGCTGCTGCAACCCTTGACACTGCAGCAGAGGGAGGTGTGGTGACAACCTTGGACACAGGAGTGGCGCCATGACACTATTTCTGCGTATACCATCATGGTTTTTCAGCTTTACAATCATTGTCATACATGCTCCAATACATGGCATCATGCTATTCAGGGCCAATGCGTACAGGAAATGTCTACTTCTGGTTCTCACAACCGGTAACTTGGTCAGCAGCCGTTACGTTTCAGACTCCTTAGGCCCAAAGATATTACCTTATATTTGATGTCTCCAAAACGTTATGTTTCAGCAACACGATGCAAGACCGCACGTAACCACACTGTGCAAACCAATCTCTATACAGAGGGTGTACAACTGTACTCCTGGCCAACAAGATCTCCAGATCTCTCGCCTATTGAATACATTTGGCCACGGGTTGCCAAGAGACTAGGATGCCCGCACTTGACACTACGATTGGCATGTAACTGAAACAGCATAGCGTGCTGCAGCCACACCTCTCATACAAGCTCAGTTCAACTCAATGCTCAGCCAAATTGGAGGCATCGTTGCTGCCAGAACTGACCACCTGACAAAAGCCTCAATGACCACCTTTTGCAGTGTGAGATGTGCAGAAGGAGTCAGTGAGGTTCTAGGGGTTCAGAGAGGGATGTGAAGTCATGCCGACTTCATGGCCATTGCCAGCTGAGCTAAGTTTCTCGGTAGAGGCTCCATGGTGGGATCGAGCTAGTCTCACAAATTCTCAAGTAGGTTCAATACAGGGAGGTTGGAAGCCAGGGGAGAACAGTATACTCATCCTGGTGCTACTCGAAACACGCACATACACTTCAAGCTATTTGACATGATGCTTTGTCCTGCCGGTAGGTGGCATCATATCAAGAAAAACAAAATTCATGTAGGGGACAGATGGATATAAGTACTTTGTTGAAATATTCTGCCTCTAGAATGATGAGATTATCCAGGGAATGCCACTAAAAACATTGCCCAGATCATAATGCTCCCTACTGGTTGCAGGGTGCTTCCTTTCAGACATTCCTATGGAACATAATACGTCATTCATCTGAAAAGGACAGGTGTCGAGACACTCAGTGGCCGCCAGTTGAAGTATTGGCATGCAAATTACAGCCTTGGTCGCCGATGAATAGCAGTCAGCATGGGGGCATGAACCAGAGACCTGCTCCAGGGCTCATACACAGCGCCATTCTCTGAGCTGTCGTAGAGGAGACACTGTTGATACCTCCTCAGGTCATCTAGGAGGTCAACTGCTTAACAGTTGCACGTCTATTCCCCCCTACACATCTCCGCAGCCGTCGTTCACCTCTGTTATCTATGGGCCGAGATGCACCACAGTTGCCTCAGTGCAGGTTTTGAGTGCACGGTATACTGCAACCACAGTGGCACATGAACGGTTTACAAAAATAGCCAATTCGGAAATACTTCCACCCTTGGTCCAAAAGTCAATGATCATGTCGTTTTGGGCATAATATCACTCCATTTCCGCATTACGATAACAACTGCATTGTTTTCCGCATCCCCCGACACTGCTGGTGGTGTCACCTGTCACCTCAAACCTTTGAGTGGTTATTGCATGTTGACGTCGAACATAGTCGGAGGCCACATTAATGTTACTGGACCGTGCAAAATTTCGGAACCTGTATGCTTCCAAATCACCTACAAATTTATTCACGTATTCTTTCTACTGCACTTTATAAGCACTATGAGTAAAATGTCATTATTTTCTATCCTTCCTGGTGAGCAGTTTCAACGGCGAGCAAGGTATTTTCGATCGTTCTTACAATGTGCTACAAGGGTGTCATCAACTATTACCACTGGCGGAATCTGATTTCTATTCCAAAACAATGTTTGCATAGATCTCCACAGCTGTCAGGTGTTGCAAGTATGAAGCAAGTAATGGTTTCCCGTGAATTAGCATTTCAGCACGTAACGTGTCATCTAGCACTGCAGCTGTTTCCTAGCTAGTGGAACTGGAGCTTTCAGGTTCTGCAAAGATATAAATTATACAACGAAACTAATTTTCGCTGAGAGAAGAGCAGTAGAAAGAAAGAAGAAAAGTTCAATAGTCCATCATTCTGTTTTGCACAGCGTGTCACCAAAGATATTAACTAAACAACGAAACTAGTCTTTGTACAACGAAGACGAAGGAGACAAAACAGAACGTTGGGGCTCAAATCCTCAACGACGACGGTATGATTATCTACCGAATACTTCCTCAGTGGGAGAAGGATGGGGAAGAAATTCGCCTGCGTCTCATTCAAAGAATCGACCTAGAAATGGCTTGCATCGTTTCAAGTGAACCATAGACAACCTTCATCTGAGTGGACAGATCAATTACTCGAACTCTATTTCTACTGGAAGCAAATCTACTATCTTAGTAGAAATAAATTATTGTTCATTTAATGCATCAGAATGATGAAGTCAAATGTACATTGGCGCATTGCACACCTATTATCAACATTAATAACTGTTAGCCATTTTAAGATAATCAGGGAAACTAGCAATGAAATAATTACACAGGCCAAAAACAAACTGTTAAGGCGTTGAATCAAAAAGTGAAATCAGTCTTCCTCTATCTGCTCTTCTTTTTTTGATCATTGTTGTTTAACATGCACTTCCACATGAAATGTGCATTTGCAACTCTGGTTTGTGCACTTCTAAATCACATGTACGAGGATTGGTTCCTCTAGGTTTGCCCTATTGCCGGTCTGCTTTCTAATTAGTTTCAGGAATATCCACTAGATGGAGTTGGAGGTGACTGTGTGAGCTCTGGCCCTACAGGGCTGAGCGAGAATGACGGCGTTTGATCTATGCTGTAGTTTTTTGCACTTGTGCTGTTGAACAGAAACAATATAAGTCAAAGTAGATGAAGTTGCGTAAATCACTCTGATGGTTTTTCCTACATATGCAGAGAATAAACGCCGAAAGGAAACCGAAAACCTATTGTTGAGTTTGTAAACACTTTTGCAATAAATCTGTAGAACTTGTACAGAAAATTTACGATTGTGGGCTACCGGGAAACGAAAACGTCTGAAACAAAGGCCACGCCAATACCTGTTGTTTGTGAGGAGTGGTGTTGTCCCACTGATAGTAATGACGATGACAGTGATTATGCGGGTATGGCATTAATTCCTCAAGGTTTAACCTGGGATGAGTTAATAACCCAACAGGGATCTCAAGCTGTCAAAAGAAGCTTCTGAATTACTGGCTTCCAACAATAATGTACTGGATCAAGGAACCAAAATTACCCTTTACCATACAACAGAAAAAGTATGCTACCCTTCTTGCTCTTGAAATGGTTCATCTAAGGCAAAATATCCCAGATGAGCCATTCCAGTTGAAATAAATCTCTACTGTAATTACATAATAGTTTTAGTTCAACAGAATGTCATGAGAAAATATCTCTTTCAAGATATGATTAAACAATATGTAGAATAAAAGTAAACACTCATTTTGTTTCAATGAGAAGCGGCAGCATTCACCTAATTTGGGTATGAATAGGTTCTCAGATTGTTTACTAGCTTGTGAAGATACTATTTCTTAAGATTTCTTCTTGATTTATTTCACAATTAGTTTGTCACTCATAGTAAAACATAATACTCAGTTTTTTCTTAGTGTCAACTCTTTTACCCATTAACAAGACAAAAAACGTAGTCTCATTACCAAAACCTCTTTTTACACAGAAGGAGCTCATAAGTCAACTCAGCTAACAACTATGCACAATCTGATTTGGGATGCATACAGTTCTATATAACGCAAAATTGTTGTCCAAAATGTTCTAGAATTTCATTTGTCCAAATAATTATTAGAACGACATCTGGTTTTACAAACAGTGGCGATTTATGCAAAAATTATACCTTTTTATGGTTATAAAAATGCGATTTGCAAAAGAAATCTTATATATTCCTGTAATAATATTTAGAAATATAAAAATCCACAACGTTCCAAAATTTGTTTACATATTGCAGTATTAAATTATTATGTCAAGCAGAAATTTTCTGGTGAAGTTGACTGTAGTTTTTGAATACACTGAAGACTATTGTCTGGTAAACAATCAATTACGTTTTTCTACAGCTCATATGACACTTTGAATTTTGTTGAGCATATGTCATATACGGGAAAAACTGTATATATGAAATGAAATCCAATAAAAACCTTTAAGGTTAACAATACCTTTTAAATATAGACTTCTGTAAAGTTAAATCTGTAGGATGAAAATACTTCAGAGTATCGTGTACCTATATAAGAGTCGTAACTCTCATACTTTACGATCTAAATCGGAATAAATGTTAAACAAACGGATGTGGTTCAAATGGCTCTGAGCACTATGAGACTTAACATCTATGGCCATCAGTCCCCTAGAACTTAGAACTACTTAAACCTAACTAACCTAAGGACATCACACAACACCCAGTCACCACGAGGCAGAGAAAATCCCTGACCCCGCTGGGAATCGAACATGGGAACCCAGGCGTTGGAAGCGAGAACGCTACCGCACGACCACGAGCTGCGGACAAACGAATGTGTAATCGTATCCTTCGGTTTTGCCCAGGCTGGTGTCGTAATGACCTGTTGAGCCAGGAAGCCCTTCATTTTTATTTTTTATACTCTCAAGAAGACATTCTCGTGTTTTGCACACAATTAGTGGACCCCTGAGGAAAAATATCTTCCTGAATGTTTTCTACTCGATTTTCTTGTATTTGGGCACAGCTCAAAGCAAGTTTGAAATTTTTACTAATTCACAACGGTAACAAATTTAGTTCACTGTCAGCTGGTCCCTCAAGGGAAATTAAAGAAGAACATAAAACTGTAGTTCTGATCTTTGAGAAGATGAAGTCTCATAAACATCAATGGATGGTTTGTCTAGACTTATGAACGGTAAACTTTCTCCTTGGTTTGCAATGTGCTTCTTGTGACTCTGGAATAGCAGAGACAAAAAACATCACAGTGTTGAAAAAGAATGGCCAAAGAGAGAAAACATGTACGGAGGGAGGAAGAATGTCATTAACGACCCCTTAGTTGAACGAGAGACAATCATTTGTCGTCCACTGCATATCAAGTTGGGCCTTTTGAAGCAGTTTGTAAAGGCTTTTGATAAGAACGGGTCACGCTTTGCATATACAGGGAAAAATGTCTGAGCTGAGAACGGAAAAATTCAAGCAGGAATATTTGACTATCCACAAATAAGACAACTCTGCATATGAAAACTGTCCAGGAACGCTACCAAGGAAGATCGGATATGCACGTGATGGCAGTTTACTGCTCGAATTTAAAAATGGACCGCTCCATAATACATTCAAGAATGTCATGGAAAAGAAGCTTCCTAAATGTTCAGGGACTGGATGTTATCATCAATGACGTTTTTATTTAGTATAGAATAATATTTATATAATACAATAGTAAAATTAGTGTTTCATTTTTATCCATGGACTTATATTAAAACAGTATAACATATATTTCACTAAAATCTTGTATTTTAGAATTTTGAGCTCCTTGGCAAATATTAATGAATTGTTTGAATTCAAGGCATGAAATTCTTAGAAAATCACCTCAAAACACTCCGGTGTTCTGCAAATAAATAGCACTTCACACGAATTTTAATGCTATCGTCTTCAGTCAAGGCTAATTAATTCAATTATAGTAAGAAACATCAAAGTTGGAGCATTTTAAACATTTCATAGGATTTTTAGCCAGCTCATTGTTACACTAATAATAATCTATGATTATGATAGTGAGTATTATCTTTCTCTCTGTGCTCTGTGGTAAAGGAGATTAGAATGCAACGTACCTTGAATCAGAATTATTACAAAGGGGCACTATCTTACTTGAAAGGGCAGTTTAGAAAATTAGTCATAACCTTGTTCAAGGAGCCGTAATATCATTTGCCTGAAATTAGCTAGAGAAACATGAGGAATTGTTAATCTTCCTGAACAAGAGTCCAGTGTTCCATGGCTGCACCACATCGTACATAAAATTCAATGTGGACTGCTCATGTGCTGCAAGTATTTTTTATTATCTGTTGTTGGATTTTGCTGAAAGAACAAGTTGGGTTGGCTACACCAAAAATAGCTACCTCACGGGAACTGGCCAATGCGAAGGCTGTCGTGATAAAATAAAACGTTATAAACTACACAGAGGGCATTCACCAAATTTCATTAATAAAACCCAGCAGGGTGGCGAAGTGGGATGACCCAGTAGTCACAGTTAGGAGATCAGTGGTTTGTATCTCTATCAGTCGATCCACATTTAGGTTTCCTGCAGTTTTCCAAGCATAAGCTTCGATAGGAGACTGCTGAGAAAGAAACCTAAATGTGGATGGCCTGACAGAGATTCGAACCACTGCCCTCCTGACTGTGAGTCCTGAGTCTTCCCACTTCGCCACCTTGCTGGGTTTGTGCTTTTGTCTAAGGAAAGGAGTATACTCCTACATAGAAATATGGAAGTGATTGCGCATGCGCAGGCCCGCGTGTCTGTGTGTGTGTGTGTGTGTGCGCGCGTGTGCGTGACTGTGTGTGTGTGTGAGACTGTGAGCTCGTGGTCATGTGATCGGTGGAAGGCAGGCTGGGGCGACGGTAGCAGACACGCGAAGGCGTACCTCCAGGAACGTTACGACGCTTTTCTCGTGTGTCGGATAGCCAGATGACGGATTTACTACCGTTCTTCTTCCCTTGAACAATCTTATAGCACACAGCCATCTCTGAAGAAGCAGAGAAAAAAGGAGGAACTTCGTAACTTGGTCATTTCTAGCACTAGTCGATATCTACATCTACAGGGCGTCGATACAAATATCGAACAACGTAAAGTACAACATCTTACCACGCCTAACGCGACGAAGGAAAAAACAGCTTCTAGTCGTCACAGAATGGCGAAGTACAGGTTCTGTGCAGTTTTCAGGGGAATATTGTACAATTGTTCCTGGAAAATATTGGGAACTTCAGATAGTGATGATGGAAGTGAGTAGTGATCACGTACACGCCATGCTGAATAATGGTGAGATCTGTCACTATGGTGACCAGGGAAGATGCGACAACTCAATCTCTTGGTCACAAACCATGCCTGGACGATGTGAGCTGTGCGAACATGAACCATGTCTTCTTGGAACACAGCATCTACATCTACATGATTACTCTGCTGTTCGCAAGAAAGTGCCTGGCAGAGGGTTCAATGAACCATCTTCAAGCTGTCTCTCTACCGTTCCACTCTGAAACGGTGCGCGGAAAAAACGAGCGCTTAAATTTTTCTGTGCGAGCCCTGATTTCTCTTATTTTATCGTGATGATCATTTCTCCCTATGTAGGTGGGTTTTCGCAATCGGAGTAGCAAACTGGTGATTGAAATATCATGAGAAGATCCCATCGCAACAAAAATCGCCTTTCTTTTAATGATTGCCACGCCAATTCACGTATCATGTCGGCGGCACTATCTCCCCAACTTCGCGGTAATACAAAACGAGCTGCCCTCTTTTATACTTTTTCGATGTCATCCGCCAGTCCCATCTGATGCGGATCCCACACCGCACAGATACACTCGAGAATAGGGCGAACAAGCGTTGTGTAAGCAGTCTCTTTAGAAGACCTGTCGCACCTTCTAAGTGTTCTGCCATTGAATCTCAGGCTTTGGTTTGGTCTATCCAGAACATTATCTATGTGATCGTTCCAATTTAGAGTATTTGTAATTGCAATCCTTAATTATTTAGTTGAATTTACACCCTTCAGATTTGTGTGACTTCCGCGAAACGAAATTCAGCGGATTTCTTTTAGCACTCATGCAAATAACTTCACATTTTACTTTACTCAGGGTCAACTGCTACTTTTCGCACCATACAGATTCCTTATCTAAATCATTTTGTAGTTTTTTTGGTCATCTGATGACTTTACAACACGGTAAATGACAGCATCATCTGCAAACAATCTAAGACGGCTACTGAGATTGTCTTCTATGTCGTTAATACAGATCAGGAAAAATGGAGGGCATATAACACTGCCTTGGGGCACGCCGGATATTACTTCTGTTTTACTTGATGTCTTTCCGTCTATTACTACGAACTGTGACCTTTTTGACAGCAATTCACGAACGTCTGAGGTCATCAGTCCCCTATAACATACAAATACGTAAACCTAACTAAACTAAGGACATCACACACATCCATGCCCGAGGTAGGATTCGAACCAGAGACCGTAGCGGTCGCGCGGCTCCAGACTGAAGCGCCTAGAACCGCTCGGACACGGCGGCCGGCCCCAATTGATAGTTTAGTCAAGTTGTCAAGTATAACCTCTACCCATACTATTTCGCAGGAACTATGTATTCCTACTTCACTACAAGGCAAACTATTTCTGACAGCAATAAATACTCCACCACCAATTGTATTTAACCTATCCTTTCTGAAAACTTAGATCGTTAGAAAAAATTTCTGCTGAACTTGTTTCCGGCTTTAGCCAGCTTTCTGTACCTATAACCATTTGAGCTTCAGTGCTTAGTATTAGGACTTGGAGCTCTGGTTCTTTCCCAACACAGCTACGACAATTTACAACCACAATACCGATCGTTTCAACAGCTAACTTACTGTGTTTTACCTGCCCCCTTTTACACGGACGCCCTTTCTGAGGTTCCCTGAGACCCGATTATAAAAAAAACCGCCCAGTCCCTTTCGCACAGCCCCCCCTACCCGTGTAGGAGCTTGGTGTGTGTAGTGGACTGCTGACCTATTAAGCGGAACCCGGAAACCCACCACCCGAAGGCGTAAGTCAAGGAATCTGCAGCCTACACCGTCACAGAACCGCCTGTGCCTCTGATTCAGACCCTCCACTCGGCTCTGCACCAAAGGACCACATTGCGTTCTATTGAGGATGCTGCAGATCACTATTGGAGAGCAAATATTGTACCATGAAATGGATCTGATCAGACAAAATTGACACACAATGCTTGGCAGTAATATGACCTTGCAGAGTAACCATGGGGTCCAAGGAATACCAGGGTATGGCTGACCGAATCATCACCGAACCCTCGCCATGTTTCACTCTTGGCAGCAAGCTGTCTGTATCGTAGGCCTGGGACATGCATATGCCAGACTTTAACTCGGGCAGCAATTGGAAACAGTGTAATACAAGACTCAGCCAACCAAATGACATTCTTCCATTGCTCCATATTTATGTTTTTATGGCTTCAGTACCACACTTTCCTGATACACCCATTCCAGTCGCTAATGCTTGGTTTGAAATTCCACATCGGCCTGCAGTTCTCTGCTTATGAAGACCCCTTCCTGTTGTTTTGTTGCTGACAGGGTACTCGAGTGCGACATTGAGTTCCGCAGTGACTATTATAGCTCTTGTCCTGTTATTTTTCGTCACAGTTCTCTTTAATGATGATCTGCTCTAGTTACTGAACACACACTTTCGTTCGCATTGTGACTAAGAGGGCGCCCTCTTTGTATTCGGTATAAACCTTTGATATGGTGCCTCATGAAACACTAACCACTTCAGCTACTTGGTAACAGAAGCAAATACCACAAAATCACCAACAATCTGTCCTTTTATGAATTCACTAACCTCTGACATAACACACTTACAGCTACACGGACACTCTTCTGACCACGACTGACACTTGCAACGTATTGAGGGCATTGCACAGGTGCCGTTCGTGATCAAATACAACAGCGCACCCAGCAGGTTCGGCTAGTATCTGCAGTTATGTTCAAGAATGCTTTGTATTTCTCGCAGTGCTTCCATGTTTTTGTCCAACACCCGTATATCTACATCCATTGTCGAACCCCTGTATATTTACCGCTACTGTCGCAGGTGCGAATCCTGCATCGAGCATGGATGTGTGTGATGCAGTGACTATTATAGCTGTGGTCCTCTTATTTTTCGTCACAGCTCTCTTCAGTGATCATTTGCGATGGTTACTCAACACACACTTTTGTTCGCATTGTGACTAAGAAGGCGCGTTCCCGCTCTCTTTGTATTCGGTATGGACCTTAGGTATGGTGCCTCATGAAACACTAACCACTTCAGCTACTTGGTAACAGAAGCAAAAACCACAAAATCACCAACAATCTGTCCTTTTATGAATTCAGTTACCTCTGACATAACACACTTACAGCTACACGGACACTCTTCTGACCACGACTGACACTTGCAACGTATTGAGAGCATTGCACAGGTGCCGTTCGTGATCAAATACAACAGCGCACCCAGCAGGTTCGGCTAGTATCTGCAGTTATGTTCAAGAATGCTTTGTATTTCTCGCAGTGCTTCCATGTTTTTGTCCAACACCCGTATATCTACATCCATTGTCGAACCCCTGTATATTTACCGCAATGCTTCCATGTTTTTGTCCAACACCCGTATATCTACATCCATAGTCGAACCCCTGTATATCTACATCCATACTCTGCAAACCACTATGAAATGTATGGTAGACTGTACTTTCACCCGGCCTGTGTGGCCGAGCGGTTCTAGGCGCTACTGTCTGGAACCGCGGGACCCCTACGGTCGTAGATTCGAATCATGCATCGGACATGGATGTGTGTGATGTCCTTAGGTTAGTTAGGTTTAAGTATTTGTATGTTATAGGGGACTGATGACCTCAGACGTTAAGACCCATAGTGCTCAGAGCCATTTGAACCATTTGGTAGTTCCAACTGAACTAATTAGGGTTTCTTCTCCTTTCATTCACGTACAGATTTCGAGAAAAATGACTGTTTATACGCCTTTATACTCTCTGTAGTTAACTTAATCATGTCCTCTCGATCCCTGTAGGGGCGTTGTAGTATATTCCAAAATTCGTCTACTAAAACTGGTTCCTGACACTTTGTATGTAGGTGTCTGCCAGTCCAGTTTCTCCAGAATTTCCGTGACACTGTCCTGCAGATCATACAAACATATGATCATTGCTGTTGTCTTTCTCTGTATATGTTCAGTACTCTTGTTCGTCCTATTTGGAAAGGATTTACATCACCATCTACATGGTTACTCTGCAATTCACACTTAAGTGCCTGGCAGAGGTTTCATCGAACCATTTTCATACTACTTCTCTACCATTCCACTCCCGAATAGCACGTGGGAAAAAGGAACACCTAAATCTTTCCGATCGAGTTCTCATTTCTCTTATTTTATTATAGTGAACATTTCTCCCTACGTAGGTGGGTGTCAAAAAAAGATTTTCGCGTTCGAAAGAGAAAGTTGGTGATTGAAATTTCGTAAATAGGTTTCGCCGCAAAGAAAGCCGCCTTTGTTTCAGTGTACTGCCACCCCAACTCGCGTATCATATCAGTGACAATCTCACCCCTATTCCGCGGTAACACGAAACGAGCTGCCCTTCTTTGCACTTTTTCAATGTCCTCCGTCAATCCCACCTGGTAAGGATCTCACACCACGCAGCAATATTCCAGCAGAGGACGGACAAGTATAATGTAGGCCGTCTCTTTACTGGGTTTGTCACATCTTCTAAGTGTTCTGCCAACAAAGCACAGTTTTTGTTTCGCCTTCCCGACAATATTATCTATGTGGTCTTTCCAATTTAAGTTGCTTGTAGTATTTAGTGGAATTGACAGCCCTTAGATTTGTGCGATTTATCGTATACCCAAAATTTATTGGATTTCTTTTAGTACCCATGTGGATGACCTCGCACTTTTCTCTGTTTAGTGCCTATTGCCACTTTTCGCGCCATACAGAAATTCTCTCTTGATCATTTTGTAATTAGAATTGATCGTCTGATGATTTTACTAGACGGCAAATTACAGCGTCATCTGCAAACAATCTAAGGGGGCTGCTCAGATTATCACCTAAATCATTTATGTAAATCACAAACAGCAGAGGGCCTATGACACTGACTTGGGGAACGCCAGATATCACTTCTGTTGTACTCGATCATTTACCGTCTATCACTGCGAACTGTGACACTAGAGCAATATTCTAGGAAGGGTCGTATGAGTGTTGTGTAAGCAGTCTCATTTGAAGACTGAGAACTTCCTAGTATTCTACCAATGAAACGAATTCTGCGCTCTGCTTTGCCTACAGCGCAGCAAATGATACGGAATTATTCAGTTTACAGGGTACGTATATGTGACGACTGTTTACATTAATGAACATATTTATTTTGTCGTACTCACTCAACTACATTTAAAAATATTTCCTTTCTCAGGCTACCGGCTTTTAAAGAGAAGTTCGTCCATGAAGTAGAACTGGGTTGTCCAGGAAAGATGATTATAATTTATATTTAAATCTTGCTGCGCTACTTATCAGATATATTACGCTATTGTGCCAATGGCCAAAAATTTTTTTGCAGCGCACTGAACTTCTTTTTAAGAAACTGACTGCTTTAATAATGGTTAATAAAGTACATTTTTTCCTATAGTTTTGTAGATGTGTAAATCACTATTCTTCTCAAATTGTGGTGGATTATTTATGACGAATTTGTGACATCACAGTTAAAACTGAAGTGATATCAGGTGTTCCCCAGGGAAGCGTCGTGGGACCTCTGCTGTTCCTGATCTATATAAATTACCTGGGTGACAATCTGAGCAGTTCTCTTAGGTTGTTCGCAGATGATGCTGTAATTTACCGTCCAGTAAGGTCATCCGAAGACCAGTATCAGTTGCAAAGAGATTTAGATAAATGGCTCTGAGCACTATGGGACTTAACTGCTGTGGTCATCAGTCAGATTTAGATAAGATTACTGTATGGTGTGGCAGGTGGCAGTTGACGCTAAATAACGAAAAGTGTCAGATTATCCACATGATTTCCAAAAGAAATCCGTTGGAATTCGATTACTTGATAAATAGTACAATTCTCAAGGCTGTCGATTCAACTAAGTACCTGGGTGTTAAAATTACGAACAACTTCAGTTGGAAAGACCACATAGATAATATCGTGGGGAAGGCGAGACAAAGGTTACATTTCATTGGCAGGACACTTAGAAGATGCAACAAGTCCACTAAAGCGACACCTTACACTACACTCGTTCGTCCTCTGTTAGAATATTGCTGTGCGGTGTGGGATCCTTACCAGGTGGGATTGACGGAGGACATCGAAAGGGTGCAAAAAAGGGCAGCTCGTTTTGCATTATCACGTAATAGGGGAGAGAGTGTGGCAGATATGATACGCGAGATGGGATGGAAGTCATTAAAGCAGAGACGTTTATCGTCGCGGCGAGACCTTTTTTTCGAAATTTCAGTCGCCAACTTTCTCTTCCGAATGCGAAAATATTTTGTTGAGCCCAACCAACATAGGTAGGAATGATCATAAAATGAAATAAGAGAAATCAGAGCTTGAACAGAAAGGTTTAGGTTTCCCGTGCGTTGTTCGGGAGTGGAATGGTAGAGAGATAGTATGATTGTGGTTCGATGAACCCCCTGCCAAGCACTTAAATGTGAATTGCAGAGTAATGTAAAATGCATAGCTCTTTGAAGAAGTACCTACATGACGACCGTGTGTGAACATCACTTATTATTACTTATTATTCTTACTGCTCGCTTTTGGGCAATCAGTACCTTATTTCTAACTGTTAATGTCCCAAGAAAATTATTACATGAGTCATTATTCAGAGTAAATACGCAAAATATGTTAGTATGTTGTTTCCAAGACTAGCAATTATACGAGGAACAAAAGGAGCTGAACTTAACTGTTTGAGAAACTCAGCAACACGTTTCTTCCAGTTCAAGTTTTCATCAGTATGTAGACCCAAAATTCTAAAGCATTCTACCCTGTTTATTGACTCCTGTTGTTGTACCACGTCTATTGTTGATATTACTCTGTTTATTGTACAGAACTGAATATAGTGTATTTCCCAAAAATTTAGGGAGAGTCCAAGTTCCGAGAATCAGTTAATAACCCTTTGAAAAACATCTTTAACAATGTCTTCTGATGCTTTCCCTTTAATGGCATTTCTTAAAACACAAGCATCATCTGTAAAAAGGAAAAGTTGTGCACAGGGACCGTAGACTATGAGGAAGGAAACAAACACAGCACTCAGTCGTATTTCCATTTCTTTTCTTACTCTTGCATATGCGAAGAGCCGGGCGCGGTGACCGAGCGGTTCTAGACGCTTCAATCCGGAACCGCGCGACTGCTACGGTCGCAGGTTCGAATCCTGCTTCGGGCATTGATGTGTGTGATGTCCGTAGGTTAGTTACGTTTAAGTAGTTCTACGTTCTAGAGGACTGATGACCTCAGATGTTAAGTCCCATAGTGCTCAGGGCCATTTGAACCATATGTGAAGACGGCTACTTAGAGCCGAAATCTAGATATGTAATTAGTAAAATAGGTCGCAAATGATTGCCGTGTGTCTCTTCTTCCTTAAATACTGCGATCATCCCGTTTCATTCCTTCAAAACCTGTTACATCCAAGTATTTGTATGTGTAGACAGATTCAAATTAAGACTCGTTGATATTGTAGTTACAAAATACTGCATTGTTTTCGTTTTGATAAGTACGTAATTTTGCATGCTTAGGATTTGAAGCAAGTGTCCAGGTGTTCATCACTCTGAAATTCTATCAAGATTTGACTGAATATCTGTGGACCGTGTTTCAGGCAGATGTTAAATGTAAATAACTACACCATCTGCCAAACGTCTGAGGTTACCGTTAATATTTTCTGCACTGTCATTAATTTTCAACATGAACAGCAGGGGCAGCATCATACTTTGCTGGGGAACAGGGTGTCCCAGGAGTAATGGTCAATATTCAGGAATGTTACAGGAACGATCGATTGAAGCAAAAAACTTCATACAGACATATGTCCTATTCCGAATGATTTTCGAGACAGAACACATTTAATGTACATCGTTATGTATTTTCTGTGTACTTCAATAAATTGCCACCATCCCCCATGTACAACAGTTAGTAAATATAACATTATTAGTTTAACAAAGTATCAGCTCAAAAATATGTTTTTTAGCACATTCATCTCCAAGTATTATCGTACACGTCACATCACAGCTGATGTACGGTGCACAATCAGTGTTCGAGTATCCCAGCGCCAAGTTCAATGCATTTGTTCACTCTTGGAGAACATGTTGTGTTGCCTGGCTGAGGTTCTCAAGTTTTCAAGATGCAAATCATTCTGTCTTGTGATTCGCTCTTCTAAACTGATTGAACCTATCAGCATTTTACCGATCCTGTCACACCAGACAGTGATCGTAAAAAGAACTTGTAAATTGGTTTCCACTGTAGCGTGCAGATTTTCCAGCGGCCACCGATAATTATTGAGTGTGTTGTTGATTAAGTTCCATATAAACGCGTCTACATGAGCAAAAAGTATTAATGGAAGCAAATGACGATTGTCATGTAACCAGTGACAAAATTTAATTACGATGCTATTATCGCTATCATGAAAATTGTGAAAGGTAGTATGTAGAATGAGTAAAAGTAACCAGCGAGGCCGAGGCCACAGCAGCTGCGACAGCGGCGCTTCCCAGGGGAGTGACACGCCAGAAGGCGACCTGGCTGCTCTTTGCTCTGCGGTTGAGGAGGCGGTTGTGCGTGGGTCTGAACCAATGCCCCTCAGACAGGCGACAGTGTGGCGGCAGACACAGCCTGGTCTCGAACCATAGGCTGCTCCTGGCGCTGCCCAGCCGTCTCATTGGCCAGTGGTGCTCCAGCATTGTAGTGCGCCTACTCAGCAATTACCAAGTCCCTGACTCGAATAACATCCTATCCTCAAATTCAGCCTCATTTATACTCAATTACTGCCCATTTGTTCCTCTAAATCCTGGTGTCTAGTCACACTGCCCGTAACAGAGAGACCTGCTTCAGTGCAGTGGCAACGACCCAATTGCTACATCATTATGAATTAACTCGAAGAAAACTGTATATTGACACACAGTCAACATGGGTTTAGAAAAGATCGTTCCTGTGAAACGCAACTAGCTCTTTATTCACGTGAAGTGCTTAGTGTTATTGACAAGGGATTTCAGATCGATTCCATATTTCTGGATTTCCGGAAAGTTTTAGACACTGTACCGCACAAGTGGCTTGTAGTGAAATTGCGTGCTTATGGAATATCGCCTCAGTTATGTGACAGGTTTTGTGATTTCCAGTCCGAGAGATCACAGCTCGTAGTAATTGACGAAAAGTCATCGAGTAAAACAGATGTGATTTCTCGTGTTCCCCAAGGTAGTGTTATAGGCCCTTTGCTGTTCGTTATCTATATAAACGTTTTGGGAGACAACCTGAGCGGCCGTCTTAAGTTGTTTGCAGATGACGCTGTCATTTATCGACTAATAAAATCATCAGAAGATCAAAACAAACTGCAAAACGACTTAGAAAAGATATTTGAATGGTGGTAAAAGTGGTAGATGACCCTAAATAATGAAAAGTGTGAGGTCATCCAACTTGAGTGCTAAAAGGAATTCCTTAAACTTCGGTTACACAATAAATCTGCCTAATCTAAAGGCCATAAATCCAACTAAAAGCCTAGGTATTACAAATACCAACAACGTAAACTGGAAGGAAAACATAGAAAATGTTTTGGGGGGGTTCAAATGGTTGAAATGGCTCTGAGCACTATGGGACTCAACTGCTGAGGTCATTAGTCCCCTAGAACTTAGAACTAGTTAAACCTAACTAACCTAAGGACATCACAAACATCCATGCCCGAGGCAGGATTCGAACCTGCGACCGTAGCGGTCTTACGGTTCCAGACGGCAGCGCCTTTAACCGCACGGCCACTTCGGCCGGCGTTTTGGGGGGTAATCTACTCAAAGACTGCGTTTTATCGGCAGGACACTTAGAAAACGTAACAGAACTACTAAGGAGACTGCCTATACTACGCTTGTCCGTCGTCTCTCACAATACTGCTGCGCGGTGTGGGATCCTTACCAGATAGGACTGACGGAGTACATCGAATAAGTTCAAAGAAGGGCAACACGTTTTGTACTATCGCAAAATATGGGAGAGAGTGTCACAGAAATGATACAGAATTTCGGCTGGACAAAATTAAAAGAAAGGCGTTTTTCGTAGCGACGGAATCTTCTCACGAAATTACAATCACCAACTTTTTCCTCCGAATGCGAAAATATTATGTTGACACCGACCTACATAGGCAGAAACGATCACCCCGATTAAATAAGGGAAATCAGAGCTCGTACGGAAAGATATAGGTGTTTGATCTTTCCGCATTCTATACGAAATTGGAATAATAGAGAATTGTGATGGTGGTTCGATTAGCCCTCTGCCAGGCACTTAAACGTGATTTGCAGAGTATCCTTGTAGATGTCGATGTAGATGTAGATTCTTTACTGCGTGGGGCAATTCACCATTGCGCTAAGCTATACTTGCTTCACAACTTATTTACGCATCTATTATTCTGCCCTATTTGTCGACGTAGCATGGCTGATGGCCAGCGCTGTCACTATAATACTCCGCGGTGGCCTCCATGCTACTTTCAGCACTTACAATAAATATTTAAAACTTTTACCAGAATTCTGCGTAGTGTCACTACGCAGTGTAGTAGGAGTAACACCACCTTCATTCTGTATAAATGGGTTTCCCACTCAGAATGTTGTTTCCTAGTGAGATGATCGTGTTACGCCTCATGTACGAACAGAAGCGTCTACCTACAAGTGTCAGAATTCGACAGTGGCAGCATCGTGAACATTCGTAACAGTGGTTTATCTTTCCGCGATATCACTATTTGCCTTTGTTGGCATCCCACGATTGTCACGTGATATGGAATTAATGCGTTCAGTAGATTCCTATTCAGCGACATGAGAGACCGCAACAATCACATATGTCTGGAGCCCGAGGGACATGCATATTCATTCAGCTGTGCAGGATCACAAAGTAAAATTACATGCCAAGTACCAGGAAAAGGGTATGCTTACTACACGACAAGTATCCACGCGGAGAGTGAGGTGACGTCTCGAGCACGACGGACTATCAGTGCAGAAACCATTGCTGCTGCAATCCTTGACACAGTAGCAGAGGGAGGTGTGGTGAAAACGCTGAACACAGGAGTGGCGCCATGACACTCTTTCTGCGTATACCATCATGGTTTTTCAGCTTTCTCATCATCGTCACACATGCCCCAATACCTGGCATCATGCAATTGAGGACCAATGCGTACAGGAAATGTCTACTTCTGGTTCTTAAAGCCGGTAACTTGGACAGCGGCCGTTACATTTCCGACTCCTTAAGGCCAGTGATATTGCCTTATATTTGAGGTCTCCAAAACGTTATGTTTCACCAAGAGGATGCAAGACCGCATGTAACCACACTCTCCAAACCTACCTCTATACTGAGGGTGTACAACTGTAGTCCTCGCCAACACGTTCTCCAATTGTATGAATTCATCCATTGTCGAAGCCCTGTATATCTACAAACCCTAAATATATGCAAACCACTATGAAATGTATCGCAGAGGGTACTTCCAACTGAACTAAATACCGTTTCTTCTCCTTCCATTCACGTACGGATTGCGTGAAATATAACTGTTTGTACGCCTTTATACACGCTGCAGTTAACCTAATCCTGTCCTCTCGATCCTTGTAAGGGCTTTGTAGTATATTCCAAAATTCGTCTACTAAAACTGTCCTGCAGATCAGACGAACCTGTGATCATTGCTGTGTCATTTCTCTCTATACGTTCAGCACTCTTGTTCATCCTATTTGGAAAGGATCACACACACTAGAGCAATATTCTATGAAGGGTTGTATGAGTGTTTTGTAAGCGGTCTCCTTTGAAGGCGGAGTACTTCCTAGTATTCTACCAATGAAACGAATTCTGATATCTTCTTTGCCTATGGCTGAACAAATGATATGGAATTATTCGGTTTACACGGTACGTATATATGACGCCTGTTTACATTAATGAACACATTATTTTTTGTCCTACTCACTCAACTATATTTAAAAACATTTTCTTTTTTGAGGCTACCGGCTTTTAAACAGAAGTTCGCCCATGTAGTAGAACTGGGTTGTGCAGGGAAAATAATTCTAATTTATATTTAAATCTTGCTGCGCTGCCCGTCAGACATAGTACGTTATTGTGCAAATGATTAAAAAATTCTTTGCAGCGTATTGAACTCCTTTGTGAGTCACTGAAAGCTTTAATAATGGGTAATAAAGTTCACTTTTTCCTCTAGTGTTGCAGGTGAGTAAATCACTACTCTTCTCAAATTGTGGTGGATTATTTATGATGAATTTGTGACATCGTGGTTAAAATGCACAGCTCCTTGAAGAAGTATGAACATGACGACCGCGTGTGAACATCACTTATTATTACTTATTATTGTTCAAATGTTCAAATGTGTGTGAAGTCTTATGGGACTTAACTGCTAAGGTCATCAGTCCCTAAGCTTACACACTAGTTAACCTAAATTATCCTAAGGACAAACACATACACCCATGCCCGAGGGAGGACTCGAACCTCCGCCGGGATTACTTATTATTCTTACTGCTCACTTTTGGGCAATCAGTACCTTATTTCTAACTGGTAATGTCCCAAGAAAATTACTACATGAGTCATTATTCAGAGTAAATACGCAAAATATGTTAGTATGTTGTTTCCACGACTTGCTGCCATACTAAGAACAAAAGTAGCTGAACTTCACTGTTTGAGAAACTCAGAAATACGCTTCTCCTAGTTCAAGTTTTCATAAGTATGTAGACCCAAACATTTGTAGTATTCTACCCCGTTACTGACTCCTGTTCTTGTGCCGCGTCAATTGTTGATATTACTCTATTCATTGTACAGAACTGAATATAGCGCATTTTCCCAAATATTTAGGGAAAGTCCAATTTCAGAGATCCAGTTAATAACCCTTTGAAAAACGTCATTGACAATGTTTTCTGTTGCTTTCCCCCTAATAACATTTGTTAAAACAGAAGTATCATCTGCAAAAAGTACCAGTTCTGCGATCAACTTCGATTCCACAAGGAACTGTTTCGCGCAGCGACCGTGGACTATAAGGAAGGAGAGAAGCACAGCATTCCGTCGCATTTCTATTAGTTGTATTACTTTTGCATAGGTGAAGACGGCTATTTAGAGGCGAAATCGAGATAGGCAGGAGTACTAAAACTAATGGGTCGCGAATGATTGCCTTCCTTAAATTCTGCGACCATCCCGTTTCATACCTTCAAAACCTGTTACATCCAAGTATTTGTATGTGTTGACAGATTCCAATTAAGACTCTTTGATATTGTAGACTTAAAATGCTACATTGTTTCCTTTTTGCGAAGTGCGTAATACTGCATTCTTAGCACTTGAAGAAATTGTCCAGGTGTTGCATCACTCCGAAATTCTATCAAAATTAGACTGAATATCTGTGGACCGTATTTCAGGCAGATCTTAATTGTAAATAAGTACACCATCTGCAAAAAGTCTGAGGTTACAGAATTTAAGGAAGAAGAGACACACGGCAACCATTCGCGACCCATTAGTTTTACTACTGTTGTATATGTAGATTTCGGCTCTAAGTAGCCGTCTTCACATATGGCTCTAAGCACTATGGGACTTAACAACTGTGGTCATCAGTCCTCTAGAACTTAGAACTACTTAAAGCTAACTAACCTAAAGACATCACACACATCCAAGCCCGAGGCAGGATCGAACCTGCGACCGTAGCGGTCGCGCGGTTCCAGCCTGAAGCGCCTAGAACCACTCGGCCACACGGCCGGCGTTCCGTTAATACACTCCTGGAAATGGAAAACAGAACACATTGACACCGGTGTGTCAGACCCACCATACTTGCTCCGGACACTGCGAGAGGGCTGTACAAGCAATGATCACACGCACGGCACAGCGGACACACCAGGAACCGCGGTGTTGGCCGTCGAATGGCGCTAGCTGCGCAGCATTTGTGCACCGCCGCCGTCAGTGTCAGCCAGTTTGCCGTGGCATACGGAGCTCCATCGCAGTCTTTAACACTGGTAGCATGCCGCGACAGCGTGGACGTGAACCGTATGTGCAGTTGACGGACTTTGAGCGAGGGCGTATAGTGGGCATGCGGGAGGCCGGGTGGACGTACCGCCGAATTGCTCAACACGTGGGGCGTGAGGTCTCCACAGTACATCGATGTTGTCGCCAGTGGTCGGCGGAAGGTGCACGTGCCCGTCGACCTGGGACCGGACCGCAGCGACGCACGGATGCACGCCAAGACCGTAGGATCCTACGCAGTGCCGTAGGGGACCGCACCGCCACTTCCCAGCAAATTAGGGACACTGTTGCTCCTGGGGTATCGGCGAGGACCATTCGCAACCGTCTCCATGAAGCTGGGCTACGGTCCCGCACACCATTAGGCCGTCTTCCGCTCACGCCCCAACATCGTGCAGCCCGCCTCCAGTGGTGTCGCGACAGGCGTGAATGGAGGGACGAATGGAGACGTGTCGTCTTCAGCGATGAGAGTCGCTTCTGCCTTGGTGCCAATGATGGTCGTATGCGTGTTTGGCGCCGTGCAGGTGAGCGCCACAATCAGGACTGCATACGACCGAGGCACACAGGGCCAACACCCGGCATCATGGTGTGGGGAGCGATCTCCTACACTGGCCGTACACCACTGGTGATCGTCGAGGGGACACTGAATAGTGCACGGTACATCCAAACCGTCATCGAACCCATCGTTCTACCATTCCTAGACCGGCAAGGGAACTTGCTGTTCCAACAGGACAATGCACGTCCGCATGTATCCCGTGCCACCCAACGTGCTCTAGAAGGTGTAAGTCAACTACCCTGGCCAGCAAGATCTCCGGATCTGTCCCCCATTGAGCATGTTTGGGACTGGATGAAGCGTCGTCTCACGCGGTCTGCACGTCCAGCACGAACGCTGGTCCAACTGAGGCGCCAGGTGGAAATGGCATGGCAAGCCGTTCCACAGGACTACATCCAGCATCTCTACGATCGTCTCCATGGGAGAATAGCAGCCTGCATTGCTGCGAAAGGTGGATATACACTGTACTAGTGCCGACATTGTGCATGCTCTGTTGCCTGTGTCTATGTGCCTGTGGTTCTGTCAGTGTGATCATGTGATGTATCTGACCCCAGGAATGTGTCAATAAAGTTTCCCCTTCCTGGGACAATGAATTCACGGTGTTCTTATTTCAATTTCCAGGAGTGTATTTTCTGCACTGTCATGAATATTCAACATGAACAGCATGGGCCCCATCACACTTTCCTGGGGAATAGGGTGTCCCTGGAGTAATGGTCAATATTCAGGGATGTTACAGGAACGATCGATTGAAGCGAAAAACTTCATACAGACATATGTCCTATTCCGAATGATTTTCGAGAAACAACACATTGAATGTACATCGTTATTTATTTTCTTTATCCTTAAATAAATTTCCAGCTTCACACATGTACGCATGTACAACAGTTCGTTAATACAACACTATTCGTTTAGCAAGGTATCAGTTTAAAAAATGTATTTATAGCACATTCACCTCTAAGTATTGTATACGTCACATCACAGCTGATGTACGGTGCACAATCAATGTTCGAGTATCCCAGAGCGAACTTCAATGCATTTGTGCACTCTTGGGGGAACATGTGTTGCCTGTCTGAGTGCCTCAGCTCGTTTCCTAATGAGGGCAACAGTGTCCATGATGCGTCCACGCAGTTCATCTCGCGTATTCATCTTTTGCTTGTATATCTCAGACTTCATCCAACCTCAAAATCAAAAATCTAATGATGTAATACCTGGCGATCTTATTGGCCAGTTAACTGGACTACTACGACCAAACCAGCGACTAGGGAAGAGCGGCTGAGAAGTTTTCTCATATGTCTGGTAAAATGTAGAGGGTCTCCATAATGCAAGAAGTACATTGCAGTCCGTGAGGCCAAGAGAACCCTCTCAAGCTTTCAACATGCAAATCATTCTGTCCTGTTAGTCGCTCTTGTAAACCTATCAGCATGTTACCATTCGTGTCACACCAAACAGTGATCGTAAAACGAACTTGTAAATTGGTTTCCACTGTAGCGTGCAGATTTTCCTGCGGCCAACGATAATTATTGAGTGTGGTGTTGATTACGTTCCATATAAACGAGTCTACATGAGCAAAACGTATAAATGGAAGCAAATGACGATTATCATGTAACCAGTGACAAAATTTAATTACGATGCTATTGTCGCTATTATGAAGATTGTGAAAAGGTAGTATGTAAAATGGGTAAAAGTAGCCAGCGAGGGCGAGGCCACAGGCAGTTGCGACAGTGGCGCTTCCCAGGGGATTGACACGCCAGAAGGCGACCTGGCTGCTCTTTGCTCAGAGGTTGGTTGTGCGTGTGTCTGAACCCATGCCCCTCAGACAGGCGACAGACAGGGGCTGACATTGTGACGCCGAGTCCCTCCCTGGGTCTCATCATTTGCGGCAGGAGACAAGAACAGCAAGCCAGCAGGGCTATGACGCCAAGTCTCACAAACCACCCAGTGTGGCGGCAGACACAGCCTGGTCTCGAACCATAGGCTGCTCCTGGCGCTGCCCCGTCGTCTGATTGGCCAGTGGTGCTCCAGCATTGTAGTGCGGCTACTCAGCAATTACCAAGTCCCTGACTCGAATAACGTCCTATCCTCAAATTCAGCCTCATTTATACTCCGTTACTGCCCATTTGTTCCTCTAAAACCTGGTGTCTAGTCACACTGCCCATAACAGAGAGACTTGCTTCAGTGCAGTGGCAACGATCCAATTGTTACATCATTATCAATTACCTCGAAGAAAACTGTCTATTGACACACAGCGAACATGGGTTTAGACAAGATCGTTCCTGTGAAAGACAACTAGCTCTTTATTCAAATGAAGTGCTTAGTGCTATTGACAAGGGATTTCAGATCGATTCCATATTTCTGGATTTCCGGAAACTTTTAGACACTGTACCGCACAAGCGGCTTGTAGTGAAATTGCGTGCTTATTAAATATCGTCTCAGATATGTGACTGGATCTGTGATTTCCTATCAGAGAGGTCACAGTTCGTAGTAACTGGCGGAAAGTCTTCAAGTCTAACAGATGTGATTTCTCGGATTCCCCAAGGTAGTGTTACAGGCCCTTTGGTTTCCTTATCTAAATAAACGATTTGGCAGACAACAAGAGTAGAGGTCATACGTTGTTTGCAGATGGCGCTGTCGTTTATCAACTAATAAAGTCATCAGAAGATCAAAACAACTTGCAAAACGATTTAGAAAAAATATCTGAATGGTGCGAAAATAGGCAGTTAACCCTAAATAGCGAAAAGTGTGAGGTCATCCACATGAGCGGTAAAAGGAATTCGTTAAACTTCGGTTTACAATAAATCTGTCTAATCTAAAAGCCGTAAATTAAACTAAAAGCCTAGGTATTACAATTACGAACAACTTAAACTGGAAGGAACACATAGAAAATTTTGTGGGGAAGGGTACCCAAAGACGGCGTTTTATTGCTTGGACATTTAGCAAATGTAACAGAACTACTAAGCAGACTGCCTATACCACACTTGTCCGTCGTCTTTTAGAATACTGCTGTGCGGTGTGGGATCCTTACCAGAAAGGACCGACGGAGTACACCGAAAAAGTTCAAAGAAGGGCAACACGTTTTGTATTATCGCAAAAGTGGGACATGTTCCACATCCACGAGGGTCTCCTCAGCACGGATCTATGGAACGAAATAATTATCTAATCTAATGAAAAAAGTGTCACAGTAATGATACAGAATTTTGGCTGGACAAAATTAAAAGAAAGGCGTTTTTCGTAGCGACGGAATCTTCTCACGAAATTACAATCACCAACTTTTTCCTCTGAATGCGAAAATATTTTGTTGACACCGAGCTACATAGGGAGAAACGAACACCCCGATAAAATAAAGGAAATCAGAGCTCGTACGGTAAGATATAGGTGTTTGTTCTTTCCGCACGCTATACGATATTGGAATAATAGACAATTGTGATGGTGGTTAGACTAGCTATCTGACAGGCACTTAAACGTGATTTGCAGAGTATCCTCATAGATGTAGAAGTAGATTCTTTGCTGCGTGGGGCAATTTACCATTGCGCTAACCTATACTCGCTTCACAACTCATTTACGCATCTATTATTCTGCCCTATTTGTCGACGTAGCATGGCTGGTGGCCAGCGCTTTCACTATAATACTCCGTGGTGGCCTCCATGCTACTTTCAGCGCTTACAATAAAGATTTATTACTTTTACCAGAATTCTGCGTAGTGTCACTACACAGTGTAGTAGGAGTAAAACCACCTACATTATGTATATATGGGTTTCTCATTCACAATGTTGTTTGCTTGTGAGATGATCGTGTTACGCCTCACGTACGAACAGAAACGTCTACCAGCACATGTCAGAAATCCACAGTGGCAGCATCGTGAACATTCGAAACAGTGTTTTATCGTTCCGCGATATCACTACTTGTATTGGTTGGTATCCCACGGTTGTCACGTGATATGGAATTAATGCGTTCAGTAGATTCCTATTCAGCGACTTAAGGGATCGCAACAATCACATATGTCTGGAGCCCGTGGGACGTGCATATACATTCAGCTGTGCGGGATCACAAAGTGAAGTTACATGCCAAGAACCAGGAAATGGGTTTGCTTACTACACGACAAGTATCCACGAGAAGAGTGAGGTGACGTCTCGAACACTAAGGAGTATCAGTGCAGAAACCATTGCTGCTGCAACCCTTGACACTGCAGCAGAGGGAGGTGTGGTGACAACCTTGGACACAGGAGTGGCGCCATGACACTATTTCTGCGTATACCATCATGGTTTTTCAGCTTTACAATCATTGTCATACATGCTCCAATACATGGCATCATGCTATTCAGGGCCAATGCGTACAGGAAATGTCTACTTCTGGTTCTCACAACCGGTAACTTGGTCAGCAGCCGTTACATTTCAGACTCCTTAGGCCCAAAGATATTACCTTATATTTGATGTCTCCAAAACGTTATGTTTCAGCAACACGATGCAACACCGCACGTAACCACACTGTGCAAACCAATCTCTATACAGAGGGTGTACAACTGTTGTCCTGGCCAACACGATCTCCAGATCTCTCGCTCATTGAATACATTTGGTCACGGGTTGCCAAGAGACTAGGATGCTTGCACTTGACACTACGATTGGCATGTAACTGAAGCAGCATAGTGTGCTGCACCCATACCACTCATACAATCTCAGGTCAACTCAATGCCCAGCCAAATTAGAGTCATTGTTGCTACCAGAAGTGGCAATTCTGTGTACAGCTTGGGCCACTCTTATTAATGTGACCGCCTGAAAAAAGACTGAATGACCACCTTTTGCAGCGTGAGACGTGTAGAAAGAGACAGTGAGGTTCTAGATGTACAGAGAGGGATGTTGTGTCTATGCCGACTCCAGGGCCATAGCCAGCTGAGATAGGTTTCTCGGTTGAGGCTCCATGGTGGGATCGAGCTGGTCCCACAGATTCTCAACTAGGTTTAATCCGGAGAGGTTGGCGGACACGGGAGAACGGTTTACTCATCCTGGTGCTCTTCGAAACACGCACATACACTGCAAGCTGCACGTAGGTGGCATCGAGTCATGGAAAAACTAAATTCATGTAGGCGACCGATGGATATAAGTACTTTGTTGAAATATTGTGCCTCCAGGATTATGAGATTACCCAGGGAAAGCCAGTGAAAACATTGCCCAAATCATAACGCTCCCTCCTGTTTGCAGGGTGTTTCGTTTTATACATTCCTATGGAACATAATACGTGATTCATCTGAAAAAGACAGCTGTCGAGACACTCAGTGGCCGCCAGTTGAAGCATTGGCGTGCAAATCACAGCCTTTGCCGCCGATTACTTGCAGTCAGCATGGGTGCATGAACCAGAGACCTGCTCCAGGGCTCATACACAGCGAGGTTCGCTGAACGGTCGTTGAGGAGACACTGTTGCTACCTCCTTGGGTCATCTAGGTGGTCAATTTCTTAGCAGTTGTACGTCTATTCCCATATGCACAACTCCATAGCCGTCGTTAACCTCTATTATCTACGGCCCGTGGAGCACCATAGATGCCTCAATGCCAGGTTTGGATGCGGAGTATACTTTAACCACAGTGGCACATGAACAATCTACAAAAATTGCCATTTCGGAAATACTTCCACCCTTGGCCCGAAAGCCAATGATCATACTCTTTTAGGCATCACATAAATCACTCCATTTCCATATTGCGATAACTACTGCACTGTTTTCCGCATCCCCCCGACACTGCTGGTGGTGTCACCCGTCACTTCATATCTTTGAGTGATTATTGCATGTTGACGTCGAACACAGGCGGTGGTGACATTAATGTTACTGGACCGTGTAAAATTCGGAACCAGTATGCTTCCAAATCACCTACAGATTTATTCACGTATGCTTTCTACTACACTGTATAAGCACTATGAGTAAAATGTCATTATATTCTATCCTTCCTGGTGAGCAGTTTCAATGGCCAGCAATGTATTTTCGATCGTTCTTACAATGTGCTACAAGGGTGTCATCAACTATTACTACCGGCGGATTCTGATTTCTATTAAAAAAGAATGTTTGCATATATCTCCACAGCTGTCAGGTGTTGCAAGTATGAAGCTAGTAATGGTTTCCCACGAATTAGCATTTCAGAACATAACGTGTCATCTAGCACTGCAGCTGTTTCCCAGCTAGTGGAAGTGGAGTGTTCTGGTTTTGCACAGATATTAATTACACAACGAAACTAATTTTTGTTGAGGGAAGAGCAGTAGAAAGAAAGAAGATAATTTCAATAGCCCATCATTCTGTATTGCACAGCGCCGCGCGGGATTAGCCGAGCGATCTAGGCGCTGCAGTCACGGACTTGCGGCTGGTCCCGGCGGAGGTTCGAGTCCTCTCTCGGGTATGGGTGTGTGTGTTTGTCCTTAGGTTAATTTAGGTTAAGTAGTGTGTAAGCTTAGGGACTGATGACCTTAGCTGTTAAGTCCCGTAAGATTTCACACACATTTGAACATTTTTTTATTGCACAGCGTGGTCACCAAAGATATTAACTAAACAAGGAAACTAGTCTTCCTGCAACGAAGACGAAGGAGACAAAAAGAAACGTTGTGGCTCAAATCCTCAACGACGACGGTATGATTATGTACTGAATACTTCCTCAGTGGGAGAACGATGGGGAAGAAATTCGTCTGCGGCTCATTCAAAGAATCGTCCTGGAAATTACTAGAATCGATTCAAGTGAACCACAGACAACCTCAATCTGAGTGGCCAGATCAATTACTCGAACTCTATTTCTACTGAGAGCAAATCTACTATCTTAGCAGAAATAAATTATTGTTCATTTAATGCATCAGACTGAAGAAGGCAAATCTATGTTGGCGCATTGCACACCTATTATCAACATTAATAATTGTTACGCCATTTTAAGGTACTCAATGAACCTAGTAATGAAGTAATTACACAGGCCAAAAACAAATAGTTTTTTTATATCTAGGATTTTAGAATTGATTATAGCTACAGTTGGGGAGTAAAAATCAAAAAGTGAAATCAGTCATCCTCTATCCGCTCCTATTTTTTTGATCATTCTTGTTTAACATGCACTTCTACATGAAATGTGCAATTGTACCTCTGGTTTGTGCACTTCTAAATCACGTGTACGAGGATTGGTTCCTGTAGGTTTGCCCTATTGCCAGTCTGCTTCCTAATTAGTTCCAGGAATGTCCACCAGATGGAGTTGGAGGTTACTGTGTGAGCTAGGCCGTACAGGGATGAGCGAGAATGGTGTCGCTTGATAGTTCAGTTAGGAAACATCTATGTTGTAGTTTTTTGCACTTGTGTTGTTGAACAGAAATAATATAAGTTAAAGTAGAAGAAGTTGTGTAAATCACGTAGATGGTTTTTGCTACATATGCAGAGAATAAACACTGAAAGGAAACTGAAAACAATCGACTTTATAAAGACTTCTGGAATAAATCTGTAAAACTTGTACAGAACATTTACGATTGTGGACTACCGGGAAATGAAAACGTCTGAAACAAAGCACACTCCAAAAATTGTAGTTTGTGAGGACTGGTGTTGTCCCTCTGATACTAATGATAATGTCAGTGATTATGCGGGTTTGGCATTAATTCCTCAGTGTTTAAACTGAGACGAGTTAATAAATCACCAGAGATCTCAGGGGCAAATAGCAATGAAGTAATTACACAGGCCAAGAACAAACTGTTTATTTATACCTAGGATTTAAGAAGTGATTTTAGTCACAGTTGGGACGTTGAATCAAAAAGTGAAATCAGTCTTTCTCTATCTGCTCTTATTTTTTTGATCATTCTTGTTTAACATGCACTTCTCCATGGCATGAGCATTTGTAACTCTGGTTTCTGCACTTCTAAATCACGTGTACGAGGATTGGTTCCTGTAGGTTTGCCCTATTGCCAGTCTGCTTCCTAATTAGTTCCAGGAATATCCACCAGATGGAGTTGGAGGTTACTGTGTGAGCTAGGCCGTACAGGGATGAGCGAGAATGGTGTCGCTTGATAGTTCAGTTAGGAAACATCTATGTTGTAGTTTTTGCACTTATTGTGTTTCTTGAAAAGAAATAATATAAGTTCAAGTAGAAGAAGTTGCGTAAATCACCTTGATGTTTTTAGCTACATATGCAGAGAATAAACGCTGAAAGGAAACCAAAAACTTATTATTGACTTTGTAAAGTCTTTTGAAATAAATCTGTAAACCCTGTACAAAACATTTACGATTGTGGACTACGGGGAAACGAAAACGTCTGAATCAAAAGCCACTCCGATACCTGTTGTTTGTGAGGACTGGTGTTGTCCCTGTGATACTAATGACGATGACAGTGATTATGGGGGTATGGCATTAATTCCTCAGGGTTTAAACTGGGATGAGTTAATACCTCGCCACAGATCTCAAGCCATCAAAAGAAGCTTCTGTATTACTGGCTTCCAACAAAAATGTACTGGATCAAGGAACCAAAGTTACGTGTTACCATACAACAGAAAAAGTATGCTACCCTTCTTGCTCTTGAAATGGTTATCTAAGGCAAAATATCCCTGATGAGCCATCCCAATTTAAATAAATCGCTATTGGAACTACGTAATAGTTTTAGTTCAATGGAACGTCATGAGAAAATGACTCTTTCAAGATATGATTAAACAATTTGTAGAATAAAGGTAAATACTCATTTTGTTTCAATGAGAAGCGGCAGCATTCGCCTAATTTACCAATCAACAAGACAAGAAAAACGTAGTCTCAACACCAAAACCTCTTTTTACACAGAAGGAGCTCATTTTCACGTGATTGCTGATAACAAAAACATTACACACGATGTGTCACATACAGAAGCTTAAAAGTCAACTCAGCTAACAACTATGCCTAATCCGATTTGGGATGCATACTGTTCCATGTAACACAAAATTGTTGTCCAAAATGTTCTACAATTACCTTTGTCAAAATAATTATTAGAACGACATCTGTTGTTACAAACAGTGGCGATTTATGCAAAAATTATACTTATTTTTGGTTACAAAAATGCGATTTGCAAAAGAAATTTTATATATTCCTCCGCTAAAATTTAGAAATATAAAAATCCACCACATACCAAGATTTGTTTACATATTGCAGTATTAAATTATTATGTCAAGCAGAAAACTGAAGACTATTGTCCAATAAACAATGAATTACGTTTTTGTACAGCTCATATGCCATTTGCAATTTTTGTGAGTACATGTCATATACGGGAAAAACTGTATATATGACATGAAATCCAATAAAAATCTTTAAGGTTAACAATACTTTTTAAATATAGACGTCTGTAAAGTGAAATCTGTAGGATAACCACTTTTCATAATTTTATGTCTTCATGGTTTAACTCGCACTAAAGAGGTAAATTTCTAAAAGAATACTATTTCGTAAATACTTCAAAGTATCGTGTAACTATATAAGAGTCGTAAATCTCGTACTATACGATCTAAATCGGAATAAATGTTAAACAAACGGATGTGGAATCGTATCCTTCAGTTTTTCCCAGGCTGGTGTCGTAACGACCTGTTGATCCAGGAAGCCCTTCAGTTTTATTTTATATCCTCTCAAGAAGACAATCTCGTTTATGAACGAAATTAGTGGACTCCTGAGGAAATTTGTCTTCCTGAATGTTTTCTACTTGATTTTCGTGTATTTGGGCACAGCTCAAGGCAAGTTTGAAATTTTTACTAATTCACAACGGTAACAAATTTAGTTCAATGTCAGCTGCTCCCTCAAGGGAAATGAAAGAAGAACATAAACCATAGTTTTGATCTTTGAGAAGATGAAGTCTCATAAACATCAATGGATGGTTTGTCTAGACTTATGAATGGTAAACTTTCTCCTTGGTTAGCAAAGTGCTTCTTGTGACTCTGGAATAGCAGAGACAAAACACACCACAGTAGTGTAAAAGAATGGCCAAAGAGAGAAAACATGTACGGAGGGAGGAAGAATGTCATTAACGACCCCTTAGTTGGACGAGAGAAAATCATTTGCCGTCCACTGCATATCAAGTAGGGCAGTCTGTAAAGGCTTTTGATAAGAACGGGTCATGCTTTGCATGTATAGGGAAAAATGTCTGAGCTGAGAACGGAAAAATTCAAGCAGGAATATTTGGCGATTCACAAATAAGGCAACTCTGCGTATGAAAACTGTCGACGAATGCTACCAAGGAAGATCAGATATGCATGTGATGGCAGTTTACTGCTCGAATTTAAAAATGGACCGCTCCATAATACATTCAAGAATTTCATGCACAAGAAACTTCCTAAATGTTAAGGGACTGGATGTTACCATCAATGACTGTTTTATTTAGGATATAATAATATTTATATAATACAATAACAAAATTATTGTTTCATTTTTTATCCATGGACTTATATTTAAACAGTATAACATATATTTCACTAAAATCTTGTATTTTAGAATTTTGAGGCTCCATGGTGGGATCGAGCTGGTCCCACAGATTCTCAACTAGGTTTAATCCGGAGAGGTTGGCGGACACGGGAGAACAGTTTACTCATCCTGGTGCTCTTCGAAACACGCACATACACTGCAAGCTGCACGTAGGTGGCATCGAGTCATGGAAAAACTAAATTCATGTAGGCGACCGATGGATATAAGTACAGCATAGCGTGCTGCAGCCACACCTCTCATACAAGCTAAGTTCAACTCAATGCTCAGCCAAATTGGAGGCATCGTTGCTGCCAGAACTGACCACCTGACAAAAGCCTCAATGACCACCTTTTGCAGTGTGAGATGTGCAGAAGGCGTCAGTGAGGTTCTAGGGGTTCAGAGAGGGATGTGAAGTCATGCCGACTTCATGGCCATTGCCAGCTGAGCTAAGTTTCTCGGTTGAGGCTCCATGGTGGGATCGAGCTAGTCTCACAAATTCTCAAGTAGGTTCAATACAGGGAGGTTGGCAGCCAGGGGAGAACAGTATACTCATCCTGGTGCTACTCGAAACACGCACATACACTTCAAGCTATTTGACATGATGCTTTGTCCTGCCGGTAGGTGGCATCATATCAAGAAAAACAAAATTCATGTAGGGGACAGATGGATATAAGTACTTTGTTGAAATATTCTGCCTCTAGAATGATGACATTATCCAGGGAATGCCACTAAAAACATTGCCCAGATCATAACGCTCCCTACTGGTTGCAGGGTGCTTCCATTCAGACATTCCTATGGAACATAATACGTCATTCATCTGAAAAGGACAGGTGTCGAGACACTCAGTGGCCGCCAGTTGAAGTATTGGCATGCAAATTACAGCCTTGGTCGCCGATGAATAGCAGTCAGCATGGGGGCATGAACCAGAGACCTGCTCCAGGGCTCATACACAGCGCCATTCTCTGAGCTGTCGTAGAGGAGACACTGTTGATACCTCCTCGGGTCATCTAGGAGGTCAATTGCTTAAAAGTTGCACGTCTATTCCCCCCTACACATCTCCGCAGCCGTCGTTCACCTCTGTTATCTATGGGCCGAGATGCACCACAGTTGCCTCAGTGCAGGTTTTGAGTGCACGGTATACTGCAACCACAGTGGCACATGAACGGTTTACAAAAATAGCCAATTCGGAAATACTTCCACCCTTGGCCCGAAAGTCAATGATCATGTCGTTTTGGGCATAATATAAATCACTCCATTTCCATATTGCGATAACTACTGCACTGTTTTCCGCATCCCCCCGACACTGCTGGTGGTGTCACCTGTCACTTCATATCTTTGAGTAATTATTGCATGTTGACGTCGAACACAGGCGGTGGTGACATTAATGTTACTGGACCGTGTAAAATTCGGAACCAGTATGCTTCCAAATCACCTACAGATTTATTCACGTATGCTTTCTACTACACTGTATAAGCACTATGAGTAAAATGTCATTATATTCTATCCTTCCTGGTGAGCAGTTTCAATGGCCAGCAATGTATTTTGGATCGTTCTTACAATGTGCTACAAGGGTGTCATCAACTATTACTACCGGCGGATTCTGATTTCTATTAAAATAGAATGTTTGCATATATCTCCACAGCTGTCAGGTGTTGCAAGTATGAAGCAAGTAATGGTTTCCCGTGAATTAGCATTTCAGCACGTAACGTGTCATCTAGCACTGCAGCTGTTTCCTAGCTAGTGGAACTGGAGCTTTCAGGTTCTGCAAAGATATAAATTATACAACGAAACTAATTTTCGCTGAGAGAAGAGCAGTAGAAAGAAAGAAGGAAAGTTCAATAGTCCATCATTCTGTTTTGCACAGCGTGGTCACCAAAGATATTAACTAAACAACGAAACTAGTCTTTGTACAACGAAGACGAAGGAGACAAAACAGAACGTTGGGGCTCAAATCCTCAACGACGACGGTATGATTATCTACCGAATACTTCCTCAGTGGGAGAAGGATGGGGAAGAAATTCGTCTGCGTCTCATTCAAAGAATCGACCTAGAAATTGCTTGCATCGCTCCAAGTGAACCATAGACAACCTTCATCTGAGTGGACAGATCAATTACTCGAACTCTATTTCTACTGGAAGCAAATCTACTATCTTAGTAGAAATAAATTATTGTTCATTTAATGCATCAGAATGATGAAGTCAAATGTACATTGGCGCATTGCACACCTATTATCAACATTAATAACTGTTAGCCATTTTAAGATAATCAGGGAAACTAGCAATGAAATAATTACACAGGCCAAAAACAAACTGTTAAGGCGTTGAATCAAAAAGTGAAATCAGTCTTCCTCTATCTGCTCTTCTTTTTTTGATCATTGTTGTTTAACATGCACTTCCACATGAAATGTGCATTTGTAACTCTGGTTTGTGCACTTCTAAATCACATGTACGAGGATTGGTTCCTCTAGGTTTGCCCTATTGCCGGTCTGCTTTCTAATTAGTTTCAGGAATATCCACTAGATGGAGTTGGAGGTGACTGTGTGAGCTCTGGCCATACAGGGCTGAGCGAGAATGACGTCGTTTGATCTATGCTGTAGATTTTTGCACTTGTGCTGTTGAACAGAAACAATATAAGTCAAAGTAGATGAAGTTGCGTAAATCACTCTGATGGTTTTTCCTACATATGCAGAGAATAAACGCCGAAAGGAAACCGAAAACCTATTGTTGAGTTTGTAAACACTTTTGCAATAAATCTGTAGAACTTGTACAGAAAATTTACGATTGTGGGCTACCAGGAAACGAAAACGTCTGAAACAAAGGCCACGCCAATACCTGTTGTTTGTGAGGAGTGGTGTTGTCCCACTGATAGTAATGACGATGACAGTGATTATGCGGGTATGGCATTAATTCCTCAAGGTTTAACCTGGGATGAGTTAATAACCCAACAGGGATCTCAAGCTGTCAAAAGAAGCTTCTGAATTACTGGCTTCCAACAAAAATGTACTGGATCAAGGAACCAAAATTACCCTTTACCATACAACAGAAAAAGTATACTACCCTTCTTGCTCTTGAAATGGTTCATCTGAGGCAAAATATCCCAGATGAGCCATTCCAGTTGAAATAAATCTCTACTGTAATTACATAATAGTTTTAGTTCAACAGAACGTCATGAGAAAATATCTCTTTCAAGATATGATTAAACAATATGTAGAATAAAAGTAAACACTCATTTTGTTTCAATGAGAAGCGGCAGCATTCACATAATTTGGGTATGAATAGGTTCTCAGATTGTTTACTAGCTTGTGAAGATACTATTTCACATACAGAAGCTTAAAAGTCAACTCAGCTAACAACTATGCACTATCTGATTTGGGATGCATACAGTTCTATATAACACAAAATTGTTGTCCAAAATGTTCTAGAATTTCCTTTGTCCAAATAATTATTAGAACGACATCTGGTTTTACAAACAGTGGCAATTTATGCAAAAATTATACCTTTTTATGGTTATAAAAATGCGATTTGCAAAAGAAATCTTATATATTCCTGTAATAATATTTAGAAATATAAAAATCCCCAACGTTCCAAAATTTGTTTACATATTGCAGTATTAAATTATTATGTCAAGCAGAAATTTTCTGGTGAAGTTGACTGTAGTTTTTGAATACACTGAAGACTATTGTCTGGTAAACAATCTATTACGTTTTTCTACATCTCATATGACACTTGGAATTTTGCTGAGTATATGTCATATACGGGAAAAACTGTATATATGAAATGAAATCCAATAAAAACCTTTAAGGTTAACAATACCTTTTAAATATAGACTTCTGTAAAGTTAAATCTGTTGGATTAAAATACTTCAAAGTATCGTGTACCTATATAAGAGTCGTAAATCTCATACTTTACGATCTAAATCGGAATAAATGTTAAACAAACGGATGTGGTTCAAATGGCTCTCAGCACTATGAGACTTAACATCTATGGCCATCAGTCCCCTAGAACGTAGAACTACTTAAACCTAACTAACCTAAGGACATCACACAACACCCAGTCACCACGAGGCAGAGAAAATCCCTGACCCCGCCGGGAATCGAACATGGGAACCCAGGCGTTGGAAGCGAGAACGCTACCGCACGACCACGAGCTGCGGACAAACGAATGTGTAATCGTATCCTTCGGTTTTGCCCAGGCTGGTGTCGTAATGACCTGTTGAGCCAGGAAGCCCTTCATTTTTATTTTTTATACTCTCAAGAAGACATTCTCGTGTTTTGCACGCAATTAGTGGACTCCTGAGGAAAAATATCTTCCTGAATGTTTTCTACTCGATTTTCTTGTATTTGGGCACAGCTCAAAGCAAGTTTGAAATTTTTACTAATTTACAACGGTAACAAATTTAGTTCAATGTCAGCTGCTCGCTCAAGGGAAATGAAAGAAGGACATAAAACCGTAGTTTTGTTCTTTGAGAAGATGAAGTCTCATAAACATCAATGGATGGTTTGTCTAGACTTATGAACGGTAAACTTTCTCCTTGGTTTGCAATGTGCTTCTTGTGACTCTGGAATAGCAGAGACAAAAAACATCACAGTGTTGAAAAAGAACGGCCAAAGAGAGAAAACATGTACGGAGGGAGGAAGAATGTCATTATCGACCCCTTAGTTGAACGAGAGACAATCATTTGTCGTCCACTGCATATCAAGTTGGGCCTTTTGAAGCAGTTTGTAAAGGCTTTTGATAAGAACGGGTCACGCTTTGCATATACAGGGAAAAATGTCTGAGCTGAGAACGGAAAAATTCAAGCAGGAATATTTGACTATCCACAAATAAGACAACTCTGCATATGAAAACTGTCCAGGAACGCTACCAAGGAAGATCGGATATGCACGTGATGGCAGTTTACTGCTCGAATTTAAAAATGGACCGCTCCATAATACATTCAAGAATGTCATGGAAAAGAAGCTTCCTAAATGTTCAGGGACTGGATGTTATCATCAATGACGTTTTTATTTAGTATAGAATAATATTTATATAATACAATAGTAAAATTAGTGTTTCATTTTCATCCATGGACTTATATTAAAACAGTATAACATATATTTCACTAAAATCTTGTATTTTAGAATTTTGAGGTCCTTGGCAAATATTAATGAATTGTTTGAATTCAAGGCATGAAATTCTTACAAAATCAGCTCAAAACACTCCGGTGTTATGCAAATAAATAGCACTTCACACGAATCTTAATGCTGTCGTCTGTAGTCAAAGCTAATTAATTCAATTATAGTAAGAAACATCAAAGTTGGAGCATTTTAAACATTTCATAGGATTTTTAGCCAGCTCATTGTTACACTAATAATAATCTATGATTATGATAGTGAGTATTATCTTTCTCTCTGTGCTCTGTGGTAATGAAGATTAGAATGCAACGTACCTTGAATCAGAATTATTACAAAGGGGCACTATCTTACTTGAAAGGGCAGTTTAGAAAATTAGTCATAACCTTGTTCAAGGAGCCGTAATATCATTTGCCTGAAATTAGTTAGAGAAACATGAGGAATTGTTAATCTTCCTGAACAAGAGTCCAGTGTTTCCATGGCTGCACCACATCGTACATAAAATTCAATGTGGACTGCTCATGTGCTGCAAGTATTTTTTATTATCTGTTGTTGGATTTTGCTGAAAGAACAAGTTGGGTTGGCTACACCAAAAATAGCTACCTCACGGGAACTGGCCAATGCGAAGGCTGTCGTGATAAAATAAAACGTTATAAACTACACAGAGGGCATTCACCAAATTTCATTAATAAAACCCAGCAGGGTGGCGAAGTGGGATGACCCAGTAGTCACAGTTAGGAGATCAGGGGTTTGTATCTCTATCAGTCGATCCACATTTAGGTTTCCTGCAGTTTTCCAAGCATAAGCTTCGATAGGAGACTGCTGAGAAAGAAACCTAAATGTGGATGGCCTGACAGAGATTCGAACCACTGCCCTCCTGACTGTGAGTCCTGAGTCTTCCCACTTCGCCACCTTGCTGGGTTTGTGCTTTTGTCTAAGGAAAGGAGTATACTCCTACATAGAAATATGGAAGTGATTGCGCATGCGCAGGCCCGCGTGACTGTGTGTGTGTGTGTGTGTGTGTGCGCGCGTGTGCGTGTCTGTGTGTGTGTGAGACTGTGAGCTCGTGGTCATGTGATCGGTGGAAGGCAGGCTGGGGCGACGGTAGCAGACACGCGAAGGCGTACCTCCAGGAACGTTACGACGCTTTTCTCGTGTGTCGGATAGACAGATGACGGATTTACTACCGTTCCTGTTCCCTTGAACAATCTTATAGTACACAGTCATCTCTGCAGAAGCAGAGAAAAAAGGAGGAACTTCGTAACCTGGTCATTTCTAGCACTAGTCGATATCTACATCTACAGGGCGTCGATACAAATATCGAACAACGTAAAGTACAACATCTTACCACGCCTAACGCGACGAAGGAAAAAACAGCTTCTAGTCGTCACAGAATGGCGACGTACAGGTTCTGTGCAGTTTTCAGGGGAATATTGTACAATTGGTCCTGGAAAATATTGGGAACTTCAGGTAGTGATGATGGAAGTGAGTAGTGATCACGTACACGCCATGCTGAATAATGGTGAGATCTGTCACTATGGTGACCAGGGAAGATGCGACAACTCAATCTCTTGGTCACAAACCATTCCTGGACGATGTGAGCTGTGCGAACATGAACCATGTCTTCTTGGAACACAGCATCTACATCTACATGATTACTCTGCTGTTCGCAAGAAAGTGCCTGGCAGAGGGTTCAATGAACCATCTTCAAGCTGTCTCTCTACCGTTCCACTCTGAAACGGTGCGCGGAAAAAACGAGCGCTTAAATTTTTCTGTGCGAGCCCTGATTTCTCTTATTTTATCGTAATGATCATTTCTCCCTATGAAGGTGGGTTTTCGCAATCGGAGTAGCAAACTGGTGATTGAAATATCATGAGAAGATCCCATCGCAACAAAAATCGCCTTTCTTTTAATGATTGCCACGCCAATTCACGTATCATGTCGGCGGCACTATCTCCCCAACTTCGCGGTAATACAAAACGAGCTGCCCTCTTTTATACTTTTTCGATGTCATCCGCCAGTCCCATCTGATGCGGATCCCACACCGCACAGATACACTCGAGAATAGGGCGAACAAGCGTTGTGTAAGCAGTCTCTTTAGAAAACCTGTCGCACCTTCTAAGTGTTCTGCCATTGAATCTCAGGCTTTGGTTTGGTCTATCCAGAACATTATCTATGTGATCGTTCCAATTTAGAGTATTTGTAATTGCAATCCTTAATTATTTAGTTGAATTTACACCCTTCAGATTTGTGTGACTTCCGCGAAACGAAATTCAGCGGATTTCTTTTAGCACTCATGTGAATAACTTCACATTTTACTTTACTCAGGGTCAACTGCTACTTTTCGCACCATACAGATTCCTTATCTAAATCATTTTGTAGTTTGTTTTGGTCATCTGATGACTTTACAACACGGTAAATGACAGCATCATCTGCAAACAATCTAAGACGGCTACTGAGATTGTCTTCTATGTCGTTAATACAGATCAGGAAAAATAGAGGGCATATAACACTGCCTTGGGGCACGCCGGATATTACTTCTGTTTTACTTGATGTCTTTCCGTCTATTACTACGAACTGTGACCTTTTTGACAGCAATTCACGAACCCAATTTCACAACTGATGCGATATTCCATAGCCACGCAGTTTGGTTAGAAGACGATTGTGAGGAACGGTGACGATAGCCTTCTGAAAACTTAACAATATGGAATCAATTTGAAAACCCCTTCGATAGCTCTCATTACTTCATGACTACAAAGAGCTAGTGTGTTTCAAAAGAACGATATTTTCTGAATCAGTGCTGACTACGTGTCAAAAATGGTTCAAATGGAATTGAGCACTATGCGTCTTAACAACTGAGACCATCAGTCCCCTAGAATTTAGAACTTCGTAAAACCTAACTAATCTAAGGACATCACACACATCCATGCCCGAGGCAGGATTCGAATCTGCGACCGTAGCGGCCGCGCGGTTCCAGACTGAAGGGCCTAGAACCGCTTGTCCACAGTGGAAGGTGTCTACGTGTCAATTAACCGTTTTCTTTGCGGTACTTCATAATGTTCGAATACAGTATATGTTCCAAAACCCTACTGCAAATCTACGTTAGTGATATGGGCCTGTAATTGAACAGATTACTCCTCCTTCCTGTTTTGGGTATTGGTCAAGTATGCTTTCACAAGCATTTACGCTTCGAGTGGGCTTATGAGCTAATTGTTCAAAACAATTTTCTGAGAAAGCCCCAGTAAAATTTCGGATAACGTTTTATGCCTGCCGCCAGCTTTAACGTATAATTTTTCCAGCATATCGAGGGTAGATTAAAGTCACCACCGACTATTACTGTATGAATGGGGTACCTATTTTAAATGAGACTCAAGTTTTCTTTGAACTGTTCAGCAACTGTGTGTTCTGAGTCGGTGGGTCGGCAAAACAACCAAATAAATATATGGTACTAATGGCTCTGAGCACTATGGGACCTAACATCTGAGGTCATCAGTCCCCTAGAACATAGAACAGCTTAAACCTAACTAAACTGAGTACAGCACACACATCCATGCCCGAGGCAGGATTCGAACCAGAGACCGTAGCGGTCGCGCGGCTCCAGACTGAAGCGCCTAGAACCGACGGACACGGCGGCCGGCCCCAATTGATAGTTTAGTCAAGTTGTCAAGTATAACCTCTACCCATACTATTTCGCAGGAACTATGTATTTCTACTTCACTACAAGGCAAACTATTTCTGACAGCAATAAATACTCCACCACCAATTGTATTTAACCTATCCTTTCTGAAAACTGTTAGATCGTTAGAAAAAATTTCTGCTGAACTTGTTTCCGGCTTTAGCCAGCTTTCTGTACCTATAACTATTTGAGCTTCAGTGCTTAGTATTAGGACTTGGAGCTCTGGTTCTTTCCCAACACAGCTACGACAATTTACAACCACAATACCGATCGTTTCAACAGCTAACTTACTGTGTTTTACCTGCCCCCTTTCACACGGACGCCCTTTCTGAGGTTCCCTGAGTCCCGATTCTAAACAAAACCGCCCAGTCCCTTTCGCACAGCCCCCGCTACTCCTGTAGGAGCTTGGTGTGTGTAGTGAACTGCTGACCTATTAAGCGGAACCCGGAAACCCACCACCCGAAGGCGCAAGTCAAGGAATCTGCAGCCTACACCGTCACAGAACCGCCTGAGCCTCTGATTCAGACCCTCCACTCGGCTCTGCACCAAAGGACCACATTGCGTTCTATTGAGGATGCTGCAGATCACTATTGGAGAGCAAATATTGTACCATGAAATGGATCTGATCAGACAAAATTGACACACAATGCTTGGCAGTAATATGACCTTGCAGAGTAACCATGGGGTCCAAGGAATACCAGGGTATGGCTGACCGAATCATCACCGAACCCTCGCCATGTTTCACTCTTGGCAGCAAGCTGTCTGTATCGTAGGCCTGTGACATGCATATGCCAGACTTTAACTCGAGCAGCAATTGGAAACAGTGTAAAACAAGACTCAGCCAACCAAATGACATTCTTCCATTGCTCCATATTTATGTTTTTATGGCTTCAGTACCACACTTTCCTGATACACCCATTCCAGTCGCTAATGCTTGGTTTGAAATTCCACATCGGCCTGCAGTTCTCTGCTTATGAAGACCCCTTCCTGTTGTTTTGTTGCTGACAGGGTACTCGAGTGCGACATTGAGTTCCGCAGTGACTATTATAGCTCTTGTCCTCTTATTTTTCGTCACAGTCCTCTTTAATGATGATCTGCTCTGGTTACTGAACACACACTTTCGTTCGCATTGTGACTAAGAGGGCGCCCTCTTTGTATTCGGTATAAACCTTTGATATGGTGCCTCATGAAACACTAACCACTTCAGCTACTTGGTAACAGAAGCAAATACCACAAAATCACCAACAATCTGTCCTTTTATGAATTCACTTACCTCTGACATAACACACTTACAGCTACACGGACACTCTTCTGACCACGACTGACACTTGCAACGTATTGAGAGCATTGCACAGGTGCCGTTCGTGATCAAATACAACAGCGCACCCAGCAGGTTCGGCTAGTATCTGCAGTTATGTTCAAGAATGCTTTGTATTTCTCGCAATGCTTCCATGTTTTTGTCCAACACCCGTATATCTACATCCATAGTCGAACCCCTGTATATCTACATCCATACTCTGCAAACCACTATGAAATGTATGGTACAGTGTACTTCCACCCGGCCTGTGTGGCCGAGCGGTTCTAGGCGCTACTGTCTGGAACCGCGGGACCCCTACGGTCGTAGATTCGAATCATGCATCGGGCATGGATGTGTGTGATGTCCTTAGGTTAGTTAGGTTTAAGTATTTGTATGTTATAGGGGACTGATGACCTCAGACGTTAAGACCCATAGTGCTCAGAGCCATTTGAACCATTTGGTAGTTCCAACTGAACTAATTAGGGTTTCTTCTCCTTTCATTCACGTACAGATTTCGAGAAAAATGACTGTTTATACGCCTTTATACTCTCTGTAGTTAACTTAATCATGTCCTCTCGATCCCTGTAGGGGCGTTGTAGTATATTCCTAAATTCGTCTACTAAAACTGGTTCCTGACACTTTGTATGTAGGTGTCTGCCAGTCCAGTTTCTCCAGAATTTCCGTGACACTGTCCTGCAGATCATACAAACATATGATCATTGCTGTTGTCTTTCTCTGTATATGTTCAGTACTCTTGTTCGTCCTATTTGGAAAGGATTTACATCACCATCTACATGGTTACTCTGCAATTCACACTTAAGTGCCTGGCAGAGGTTTCATCGAACCATTTTCATACTACTTCTCTACCATTCCACTCTCGAATAGCACGTGGGAAAAGGGAACACCTAAATCTTTCCGATCGAGTTCTCATTTCTCTTATTTTATTATAGTGAACATTTCTCCCTACGTAGGTGGGTGTCAAAAAAAGATTTTCGCGTTCGAAAGAGAAAGTTAATGATTGAAATTTCGTAAATAGGTTTCGCCGCAAAGAAAGCCGCCTTTGTTTCAGTGACTGCCACCCCAACTCGCGTATCATATCAGTGACACTCTCACCCCTATTCCGCGGTAACACGAAACGAGCTGCCCTTCTTTGCACTTTTTCAATGTCCTCCGTCAATCCCACCTGGTAAGGATCTCACACCACGCAGCAATATTCCAGCAGAGGACGGACAAGTATAATGTAGGCCGTCTCTTTACTGGGTTTGTCACATCTTCTAAGTGTTCTGCCAACAAAGCACAGTTTTTGTTTCGCCTTCCCGACAATATTATCTATGTGGTCTTTCCAATTTAAGTTGCTTGTAGTATTTAGTGGAATTGACAGCCCTTAGATTTGTGCGATTTATCGTATACCCAAAATTTATTGGATTTCTTTTAGTACCCATGTGGATGACCTCGCACTTTTCTCTGTTTAGTGCCTATTGCCACTTTTCGCGCCATACAGAAATTCTCTCTAGATCATTTTGTAATTAGAATTGATCGTCTGATGATTTTACTAGACGGCAAATTACAGCGTCATCTGCAAACAATCTAAGGGGGCTGCTCAGATTATCACCTAAATCATTTATGTAAATCACAAACAGCAGAGGGCCTATGACACTGACTTGGGAAACGCCAGATATCACTTCTGTTGTACTCGATCATTTACCGTCTATCACTGCGAACTGTGACACTAGAGCAATATTCCAGGAAGGGTCGTATGAGTGTTGTGTAAGCAGTCTCATTTGAAGACTGAGAACTTCCTTGTATTCTACCAATGAAACGAATTCTGCGCTCTGCTTTGCCTACAGCGCAGCAAATGATACGGAATTATTCAGTTTACAGGGTACGTATATGTGACGACTGTTTACATTAATGAACATATTTATTTTGTCGTACTCACTCAACTACACTTAAAAATATTTCCTTTCTCAGGCTACCGGCTTTTAAAGAGAAGTTCGACCATGAAGTAGAACTGGGTTGTCCAGGGAAGATGATTATAATTTATATTTAAATCTTGCTGTGTAAATCACTATTCTTCTCAAATTGTGGTGGATTATTTATGACGAATTTGTGACATCACAGTTAAAACTGAAGTGTTATCAGGTGTTCCCCAGGGAAGCGTCGTGGGACCTCTGCTGTTCCTGATCTATATAAATTACCTGGGTGACAATCTGAGCAGTTCTCTTAGGTTGTTCGCAGATGATGCTGTAATTTACCGTCCAGTAAGGTCATCCGAAGACCAGTATCAGTTGCAAAGAGATTTAGATAAATGGCTCTGAGCACTATGGGACTTAACTGCTGTGGTCATCAGTCAGATTTAGATAAGATTACTGTATGGTGTGGCAGGTGGCAGTTGACGCTAAATAACGAAAAGTGTCAGATTATCCACATGATTTCCAAAAGAAATCCGTTGGAATTCGATTACTTGATAAATAGTACAATTCTCAAGGCTGTCGCCTCAACTAAGTACCTGGGTGTTAAAATTACGAACAACTTCAGTTGGAAAGACCACATAGATAATATCGTGGGGAAGGCGAGACAAAGGTTACATTTCATTGGCAGGACACTTAGAAGATGCAACAAGTCCACTAAAGCGACACCTTACACTACACTCGTTCGTCCTCTGTTAGAATATTGCTGTGCGGTGTGGGATCCTTACCAGGTGGGATTGACGGAGGACATCGAAAGGGTGCAAAAAAGGGCAGCTCGTTTTGCATTATCACGTAATAGGGGAGAGAGTGTGGCAGATATGATACGCGAGATGGGATGGAAGTCATTAAAGCAAAGACGTTTATCGTCGCGGCGAGACCTATTTTCGAAATTTCAGTCACCAACTTTCTCTTCCGAATGCGAAAATATTTTGTTGAGCCCAACCTACATAGGTAGGAATGATCATAAAATAAAATAAGAGAAATCAGAGCTTGAACAGAAAGGTTTAGGTTTCCCGTGCGTTGTTCGGGAGTGGAATGGTAGAGAGATAGTATGATTGTGGTTCGATGAACCCCCTGCCAAGCACTTAAATGTGAATTGCAGAGTAATGTAAAATGCATAGCTCTTTGAAGAAGTACCTACATGACGACCGTGTGTGAACACCACTTATTATTACTTATTATTCTTACTGCTCGCTTTTGGGCAATCAGTACCTTATTTCTAACTGTTAATGTCCCAAGAAAATTATTACATGAGTCATTATTCAGAGTAAATACGCAAAATATGTTAGTATGTTGTTTCCAAGACTAGCAATTATACGAGGAACAAAAGGAGCTGAACTTAACTGTTTGAGAAACTCAGCAACACGTTTCTTCCAGTTCAAGTTTTCATCAGTATGTAGACCCCAAATTCTAAAGCATTCTACCCTGTTTATTGACTCCTGTTGTTGTGCCACGTCTATTGTTGATATTACTCTGTTTATTGTACAGAACTGAATATAGTGTATTTTCCCAAAAATTTAGGGAGAGTCCAAGTTCCGAGAATCAGTTAATAACCCTTTGAAAAACATCTTTAACAATGTCTTCTGATGCTTTCCCTTTAATGGCATTTCTTAAAACACAAGCATCATCTGTAAAAAGGAAAAGTTTTGCGATCAGCTTTGATTCCACAAGGAACTGTTGTGCACAGGGACCGTAGACTACAAGGAAGGAAACAAACACAGCACTCAGTCGTATTTCCATTTCTTTTATTACTCTTGCATATGCGAAGTGCCGGCCGCGGTGGCCGAGCGGTTCTAGACGCTTCAATCCGGAACCGCGCGACTGCTACGGTCGCAGGTTCGAATCCTTCCTCGGGCATTGATGTGTGTGATGTCCGTAGGTTAGATACGTTTAAGTAGTTCTACGTTCTAGAGGACTGATGACCTCAGATGTTAAGTCCCATAGTGCTCAGGGCCATTTGAACCATATGTGAAGACGGCTACTTAGAGCCGAAATCTAGATATGCAATTAGTAAAATAGGTCGCAAATGATTGCCGTGTGTCTCTTCTTCCTTAAATACTGCGATCATCCCGTTTCATTCCAAGTATTTGTATGTGTTGACAGATTCAAATTAAGACTCGTTGACATTGTAGTTACAAAATACTGCATTGTTTTCGTTTTCATAAGTACGTAATTTTGCATGCTTAGGATTTGAAGCAAGTGTCCAGGTGTTCATCACTCTGAAATTCTATCAAGATTTGACTGAATATCTGTGGACCGTGTTTCAGGCAGCTGTTAAATGTAAATAACTACACCATCTGCCAAACGTCTGAGGTTACCGTTAATATTTTCTGCACTGTCATTAATTTTCAACATGAACAGCAGGGGCAGCATCATACTTTGCTGGGGAACAGGGTGTCCCAGGAGTAATGGTCAATATTCAGGAATGTTACAGGAACGATCGATTAAAGCAAAAAACTTCATACAGACATATGTCCTATTCCGAATGATTTTCGAGACAGAACACATTTAATGTACATCGTTATGTATTTTCTGTGTTCTTCAATAAATTGCCACCATCACCCATGTACAACAGTTAGTAAATATAACATTATTAGTTTAACAAAGTATCAGCTCAAAAATATGTTTTTTAGCACATTCATCTCCAAGTATTATCGTACACGTCACATCACAGCTGATGTACGGTGCACAATCAGTGTTCGAGTATCCCAGCGCCAAGTTCAATGCATTTGTTCACTCTTGGAGAACATGTTGTGTTGCCTGTCTGAGTTTCTCAAGTTTTCAAGATGCAAATCATTCTGTCTTGTGATCCGCTTTTCTAAACTGATTGAACCTATCAGCATTTTACCGATCCTGTCACACCAGACAGTGATCGTAAAAAGAACTTGTAAATTGGTTTCCACTGTAGCGTGCAGATTTTCCAGCGGCCACCGATAATTATTGAGTGTGTTGTTGATTAAGTTCCATATAAACGCGTCTACATGAGCAAAAAGTATTAATGGAAGCAAATGACGATTGTCATGTAACCAGTGACAAAATTTAATTACGATGCTATTATCGCTATTATGAAAATTGTGAAAAGGTAGTATGTAGAATGAGTAAAAGTAACCAGCGAGGCCGAGGCCACAGCAGCTGCGACAGCGGCGCTTCCCAGGGGAGTGACACGCAAGAAGGCGACCTGGCTGCTCTTTGCTCTGCGGTTGAGGAGGCGGTTGTGCGTGGGTCTGAACCAATGCCCCTCAGACAGGCGACAGTGTGGCGGCAGACACAGCCTGGTCTCGAACCATAGGCTGCTCCTGGCGCTGCCCAGCCGTCTCATTGGCCAGTGGTGCTCCAGCATTGTAGTGCGGCTACTCAGCAATTACCAAGTCCCCGACTCGAATAACATTCTATCCTCAAATTCAGCCTCATTTATACTCAATTACTGCCCATTTGTTCCTCTAAATCCTGGTGTCTAGTCACACTGCCCGTAACAGAGAGACCTGCTTCAGTGCAGTGGCAACGACCCAATTGCTACATCATTATGAATTAACTCGAAGAAAACTGTATATTGACACACAGTCAACATGGGTTTAGAAAAGATCGTTCTTGTGAAACGCAACTAGCTCTTTATTCACGTGAAGTGCTTAGTGCTATTGACAAGGGATTTCAGATCGATTCCATATTTCTGGATTTCCGGAAAGTTTTAGACACTGTACCGCACAAGTGGCTTGTAGTGAAATTGCGTGATTATGGAATATCGCCTCAGTTATGTGACAGGTTTTGTGATTTCCAGTCCGAGAGGTCACAGCTCGTAGTAATTGACGAAAAGTCATCGAGTAAAACAGATGTGATTTCTCGTGTTCCCCAAGGTAGTGTTATAGGCCCTTTGCTGTTCGTTATCTATATAAACGTTTTGGGAGACAACCTGAACGGCCGTCTTAGGTTGTTTGCAGATGACGCTGTCATTTATCGACTAATAAAATTATCAGAAGATCAAAACAAACTGCAAAACGACTTAGAAAAGATATTTGAATGGTGCTAAAAGTGGTAGATGACCCTAAATAATGAAAAGTGTGAGGTCATCCAACTTGAGTGCTAAAAGGAATTCCTTAAACTTCGGTTACACAATAAATCTGCCTAATCTAAATGCCATAAATCCAACTAAAAGCCTAGGTATTACAAATACCAACAACGAAAACTGGAAGGAAAACATAGAAAATGTTTTGGGGGGTTCAAATGGTTCAAATGGCTCTGAGCACTATGGGACTCAACTGCTGAGGTCATTAGTCCCCTAGAACTTAGAACTAGTTAAACCTAACTAACCTAAGGACATCACAAACATCCATGCCCGAGGCAGGATTCGAACCTGCGACCGTAGCGGTCTTGCGGTTCCAGACGGCAGCACCTTTAACCGCACGGCCACTTCGGCCGGCGTTTTGGGGGGTAATCTACTCAAAGACTGCGTTTTATCGGCAGGACACTTAGAAAACGTAACAGAACTACTAAGGAGACTGCCTATACTACGCTTGTCCGTCGTCTCTCACAATACTGCTGCGCGGTGTGGGATCCTTACCAGATAGGACTGACGGAGTACATCGAATAAGTTCAAAGAAGGGCAACACGTTTTGTACTATCGCAAAATATGGGAGAGAGTGTCACAGAAATGATACAGAATTTCGGCTGGACAAAATTAAAAGAAAGGCGTTTTTCGTAGTGACGGAATCTTCTCACGAAATTACAATCACCAACTTTTTCCTCCGAATGCGAAAATATTATGTTGACACCGACCTACATAGGCAGAAACGATCACCCCGATTAAATAAGGGAAATCAGAGCTCGTACGGAAAGATATAGGTGTTTGATCTTTCCGCATTCTATACGAAATTGGAATAATAGAGAATTGTGATGGTGGTTCGATTAGCCCTCTGCCAGGCACTTAAACGTGATCTGCAGAGTATCCTTGTAGATGTCGATGTAGATGTAGATTCTTTACTGCGTGGGGCAATTCACCATTGCGCTAAGCTATACTAGCTTCACAACTTATTTACGCATCTATTATTCTGCCCTATTTGTCGACGTAGCATGGCTGATGGCCAGCGCTGTCACTATAATACTCCGCGGTGGCCTCCATGCTACTTTCAGCACTTACAATAAATATTTAAAACTTTTACCAGAATTCTGCGTAGTGTCACTACGCAGTGTAGTAGGAGTAACACCACCTTCATTCTGTATAAATGGGTTTCCCACTCAGAATGTTGTTTCCTAGTGAGATGATCGTGTTACGCCTCATGTACGAACAGAAACGTCTACCTACAAGTGTCAGAATTCGACAGCATCGTGAACATTCGTAACAGTGGTTTATCTTTCCGCGATATCACTATTTGCCTTGGTTGGCATCCCACGATTGTCACGTGATATGGAATTAATGCGTTCAGTAGATTCCTATTCAGCGACATGAGAGACCGCAACAATCACATATATCTGGAGCCCGAGGGACATGCATATTCATTCAGCTGTGCAGGATCACAAAGTAAAATTACATGCCAAGTACCAGGAAAAGGGTATGCTTACTACACGACAAGTATCCACGCGGAGAGTGAGGTGACGTCTCGAGCACGACGGACTATCAGTGCAGAAACCATTGCTGCTGCAATCCTTGACACAGTAGCAGAGGGAGGTGTGGTGAAAACGTTGAACACAGGAGTGGCGCCATGACACTCTTTCTGCGTATACCATCATGGTTTTTCAGCTTTCCCATCATCGTCACAAATGCCCCAATACCTGGCATCATGCAATTGAGGACCAATGCGTACAGGAAATGTCTACTTCTGGTTCTTAAAGCCGGTAACTTGGACAGCGGCCGTTACATTTCCGACTCCTTAAGGCCAGTGATATTGCCTTATATTTGAGGTCTCCAAAACGTTATGTTTCACCAAGAGGATGCAAGACCGCATGTAACCACACTCTCCAAACCTACCTCTATACTGAGGGTGTACAACTGTAGTCCTCGCCAACACGTTCTCCAATTGTATGAATTCATCCATTGTCGAAGCCCTGTATATCTACAAACCCTAAATATATGCAAACCACTATGAAATGTATCGCAGAGGGTACTTCCAACTGAACTAAATACCGTTTCTTCTCCTTCCATTCACGTACGGATTGCGTGAAATATAACTGTTTGTACGCCTTTATACACGCTGCAGTTACCCTAATCCTGTCCTCTCGATCCTTGTAAGGGCTTTGTAGTATATTCCAAAATTCGTCTACTAAAACTGTCCTGCAGATCAGACGAACCTGTGATCATTGCTGTGTCATTTCTCTCTATACGTTCAGCACTCTTGTTCATCCCATTTGGAAAGGATCACACACACTAGAGCAATATTCTATGAAGGGTTGTATGAGTGTTTTGTAAGCGGTCTCCTTTGAAGGCGGAGTACTTCCTAGTATTCTACCAATGAAACGAATTCTGATATCTTCTTTGCCTATGGCTGAACAAATGATATGGAATTATTCAGTTTACACGGTAAGTATATATGACGCCTGTTTACATTAATGAACACATTATTTTTTGTCCTACTCACTCAACTATATTTAAAAACATTTTCTTTTTTGAGGCTACCGGCTTTTAAACAGAAGTTCGCGCATGTAGTAGAACTGGGTTGTGCAGGGAAAATAGTTCTAATTTACATTTAAATCTTGCTGCGCTGCCTGTCAGACATAGTACGTTATTGTGCAAATGATTAAAAAATTCTTTGCAGCGTATTGAACTCCTTTGTGAATCACTGAAAGCTTTAATAATGGGTAATAAAGTTCACTTTTTCCTCTAGTGTTGCAGGTCAGTAAATCACTACTCTTCTCAAATTGTGGTGGATTATTTATGATGAATTTGTGACATCGTGGTTAAAATGCACAGCCCCTTGAAGAAGTATGAACATGACGACCGCGTGTGAACGTCACTTATTATTACTTATTATTCTTACTGCTCACTTTTGGGCAATCAGTACCTTATTTCTAACTGGTAATGTCCCAAGAAAATTACTACATGAGTCATTATTCAGAGTAAATACGCAAAATATGTTAGTATGTTGTTTCCACGACTTGCTGCCATACTAAGAACAAAAGTAGCTGAACTTCACTGTTTGAGAAACTCAGCAATACGCTTCTCCTAGTTCAAGTTTTCATAAGCATGTAGACCCAAACATTTGGAGTATTCTACCCCGTTACTGACTCCTGTTCTTGTGCCGCGTCAATTGTTGATATTACTCTATTCATTGTACAGAACTGAATATAGCGCATTTTCCCAAATATTTAGGGAAAGTCCAATTTCAGAGATCCAGTTAATAACCCTTTGAAAAACGTCATTGACAATGTTTTCTGTTGCTTTCCCCCTAATAGCATTTGTTAAAACACAAGTATCATCTGCAAAAAGTACCAGTTCTGCGATCAACTTCGATTCCACAAGGAACTGTTTCGCGCAGCAACCGTAGACTATAAGGAAGGAGAGAAGCACAGCATTCCGTCGCATTTCCATTAGTTGTATTACTTTACCAGGTGTTGCATCACTCCGAAATTCTATCAAAATTAGACTGAATATCTGTGGACCGTATTTCAGGCAGATCTTAATTGTAAATAAGTACACCATCTGCAAAAAGTCTGAGGTTACAGAATTTAAGGAAGAAGAGACACACGGCAACCATTCGCGACCCATTAGTTTTACTACTGTTGTATATGTAGATTTCGGCTCTAAGTAGCCGTCTTCACATATGGCTCTAAGCACTATGGGACTTAACAACTGTGGTCATCAGTCCTCTAGAACTTAGAACTACTTAAAGCTAACTAACCTAAGGACATCACACACATCCAAGCCCGAGGCAGGATCGAACCTGCGACCGTAGCGGTCGCGCGGTTCCAGCCTGAAGCGCCTAGAACCACTCGGCCACAGCGGCCGGCGTTCCGTTAATATTTTCTGCACTGTCATGAATATTCAACATGAACAGCAAGGGCCCCATCACACTTTCCTGGGGAATAGGGTGTCCCTGGAGTAATGGTCAATATTCAGGGATGTTACAGGAACGATCGATTGAAGCAAAAAACTTCATACAGACATATGTCCTATTCCGAATGATTTTCGAGAAACAACATATTTAATGTACATCGTTATTTATTTTCTGTATCCTTAAATAAATTTCCAGCTTCACACATGTACGCATGTACAACAGTTCGTTAATACAACACTATTCGTTTAGCAAGGTATCAGTTTAAAAAATGTATTTATAGCACATTCACCTCTAAGTATCGTACACGTAACATAACAGCTGATGTACGGTGCACAATCAATGTTCGAGTATCCCAGAGCGAACTTCAATGCATTTGTGCACTCTTGGGGGAACATGTGTTGCCTGTCTGAGTGCCTCAGCTCGTTTCCTAATGAGGGCAGCAGTGTCCATGATGCGTCCACGCAGTTCATCTCGCGTATTCATCTTTTGCTTGTATATCTCAGACTTCATCCAACCTCAAAATCAAAAATCTAATGATGTAATACCTGGCGATCTTATTGGCCAGTTAACTGGACTACTACGACCAAACCAGCGACTAGGGAAGAGCGGCTGAGAAGTTTTCTCATATGTCTGGTAAAATGTAGAGGGTCTCCATAATGTAAGAAGTACATTGCAGTCCGTGAGGCCAAGAGAACCCTCTCAAGCTTTCAACATGCAAATTATTCTGTCCTGTTAGTCGCTCTTGTAAACCTATCAGCATGTTACCATTCGTGTCACACCAAACAGTGATCGTAAAACGAACTTGTAAATTGGTTTCCACTGTAGCGTGCAGATTTTCCTGCGGCCAACGATAATTATTGAGTGTGGTGTTGATTACGTTCCATATAAACGAGTCTACATGAGCAAAACGTATTAATGGAAGCAAATGACGATTGTCATGTAACCTGTGACAAAATTTAATTACGATGCTATTGTCGCTATTATGAAGATTGTGAAAAGGTAGTATGTAAAATGGGTAAAAGTAGCCAGCGAGGGCGAGGCCACAGGCAGTTGCGACAGTGGCGCTTCCCAGTGGATTGACACGCCAGAAGGCGACCTGGCTGCTCTTTGCTCAGAGGTTGGTTGTGCGTGTGTCTGAACCCATGCCCCTCAGACAGGCGACAGACAGGGGCTGACGCTGTGACGCCGAGTCCCTCCCTGGGTCTCATCATTTGCGGCAGGAGACAAGAACAGCAAGCCAGCAGGGCTATGACGCCAAGTCTCACAAACCACCCAGTGTGGCGGCAGACACAGCCTGGTCTCGAACCATAGGCTGCTCCTGGCGCTGCCCCGTCGTCTGATTGGCCAGTGGTGCTCCAGCATTGTAGTGCGGCTACTCAGCAATTACCAAGTCCCTGACTCGAATAACGTCCTATCCTCAAATTCAGCCTCATTTATACTCCGTTACTGCCCATTTGTTCCTGTAAAACCTGGTGTCTAGTCACACTGCCCATAACAGAGAGACTTGCTTCAGTGCAGTGGCAACGATCCAATTGTTACATCATTATCAATTACCTCGAAGAAAACTGTCTATTGACACACAGCGAACATGGGTTTAGACAAGATCGTTCCTGTGAAAGACAACTAGCTCTTTATTCACGTGAAGTGCTTAGTGCTATTGACAAGGGATTTCAGATCGATTCCATATTTCTGGATTTCCGGAAACTTTTAGACACTGTACCGCACAAGCGGCTTGTAGTGAAATTGCGTGCTTATTAAATATCGTCTCAGATATGTGACTGGATCTGTGATTTCCTATCAGAGAGGTCACAGTTCGTAGTAACTGGCGGAAAGTCTTCAAGTCTAACAGATGTGATTTCTCGCATTCCCCAAGGTAGTGTTACAGGCCCTTTGGTTTCCTTATCTAAATAAACGATTTGGCAGACAACAAGAGTAGAGGTCATACGTTGTTTGCAGATGACGCTGTCGTTTATCAACTAATAAAGTCATCAGAAGATCAAAACAAATTGCAAAACGATTTAGAAAAAATATCTGAATGGTGCGAAAATAGGCAGTTAACCCTAAATAGCGAAAAGTGTGAGGTCATCCACATGAGCGGTAAAAGGAATTCGTTAAACTTCGGTTTACAATAAATCTGTCTAATCTAAAAGCCGTAAATTCAACTAAAAGCCTAGGTATTACAATTACGAACAACTTAAACTGGAAGGAACACATAGAAAATTTTGTGGGGAAGGGTACCCAAAGACGGCGTTTTATTGGTTGGACATTTAGCAAATGTAACAGAACTACTAAGCAGACTGCCTATACCACACCTGTCCGTCGTCTTTTAGAATACTGCTGTGCGGTGTGGGATCCTTACCAGAAAGGACCGACGGAGTACACCGAAAAAGTTCAAAGAAGGGCAACACGTTTTGTATTATCGCAAAAGTGGGACATGTTCCACATCCCGGAGGGTCTCCTCAGCACGGATCTATGGAACGAAATAATTATCTAATCTAATGAAAAAAGTGTCACAGTAATGATACAGAATTTTGGCTGGACAAAATTAAAAGAAAGGCGTTTTTCGTAGCGACGGAATCTTCTCACGAAATTACAATCACCAACTTTTTCCTCCGAATGCGAAAATATTTTGTTGACACCGAGCTACATAGGGAGAAACGAACACCCCGATAAAATAAAGGAAATCAGAGCTCGTACGGTAAGATATAGGTGTTTGTTCTTTCCGCACGCTATACGATATTGGAATAATAGACAATTGTGATGGTGGTTAGATTAGCTATCTGACAGGCACTTAAACGTGATTTGCAGAGTACCCTCATAGATGTAGAAGTAGATTCTTTGCTGCGTGGGGCAATTTACCATTGCGCTAACCTATACTCGCTTCACAACTCATTTACGCATCTATTATTCTGCCCTATTTGTCGACGTAGCATGGCTGGTGGCCAGCGCTTTCACTATAATACTCCGTGGTGGCCTCCATGCTACTTTCAGCGCTTACAATAAAGATTTATTACTTTTACCAGAATTCTGCGTAGTGTCACTACGCAGTGTAGTAGGAGTAAAACCACCTACATTATGTATATATGGGTTTCTCATTCACAATGTTGTTTGCTTGTGAGATGATCGTGTTACGCCTCACGTACGAACAGAAACGTCTACCAGCACATGTCAGAAATCCACAGTGGCAGCATCGTGAACATTCGAAACAGTGTTTTATCGTTCCGCGATATCACTACTTGTATTGGTTGGTATCCCACGATTGTCACGTGATATGGAATTAATGCGTTCAGTAGATTCCTATTCAGCGACTTAAGGGATCGCAACAATCACATATGTCTGGAGCCCGTGGGACGTGCATATACATTCAGCTGTGCGGGATCACAAAGTGAAGTTACATGCCAAGAACCAGGAAATGGGTTTGCTTACTACACGACAAGTATCCACGAGAAGAGTGAGGTGACGTCTCGAACACTAAGGAGTATCAGTGCAGAAACCATTGCTGCTGCAACCCTTGACACTGAAGCAGAGGGAGGTGTGGTGACAACCTTGGACACAGGAGTGGCGCCATGACACTATTTCTGCGTATACCATCATGGTTTTTCAGCTTTACAATCATTGTCATACATGCTCCAATACATGGCATCATGCTATTCAGGGCCAATGCGTACAGGAAATGTCTACTTCTGGTTCTCACAACCGGTAACTTGGTCAGCAGCCGTTACATTTCAGACTCCTTAGGCCCAAAGATATTACCTTATATTTGATGTCTCCAAAACGTTATGTTTCAGCAACACGATGCAAGACCGCAAGTAACCACACTGTGCAAACCAATCTCTATACAGAGGGTGTACAACTGTAGTCCTGGCCAACACGATCTCCAGATCTCTCGCTCATTGAATACATTTGGTCACGGGTTGCCAAGAGACTAGGATGCTTGCACTTGACACTACGATTGGCATGTAACTGAAGCAGCATAGTGTGCTGCACCCATACCACTCATACAATCTCAGGTCAACTCAATGCCCAGCCAAATTAGAGTCATTGTTGCTACCAGAAGTGGCAATTCTGTGTACAGCTTGGGCCACTCTTATTAATGTGACCGCCTGAAAAAAGACTGAATGACCACCTTTTGCAGCGTGAGACGTGTAGAAAGAGACAGTGAGGTTCTAGGTGTACAGAGAGGGATGTTGTGTCTATGCCGACTCCAGGGCCATACCCAGCTGAGATAGGTTTCTCGGTTGAGGCTCCATGGTGGGATCGAGCTGGTCCCACAGATTCTCAACTAGGTTTAATCCGGAGAGGTTGGCGGACAAGGGAGAACAGTTTACTCATCCTGGTGCTCTTCGAAACACGCACATACACTGCAAGCTGCACGTAGGTGGCATCGAGTCATGGGAAAACTAAATTCATGTAGGCGACCGATGGATATAAGTACTTTGTTGAAATATTGTGCCTCCAGGATTATGAGATTACCCAGGGAAAGCCAGTGAAAACATTGCCCAAATCATAACGCTCCCTCCTGTTTGCAGGGTGTTTCGTTTTATACATTCCTATGGAACATAATACGTGATTCATCTGAAAAAGACAGCTGTCGAGACACTCAGTGGCCGCCAGTTGAAGCATTGGCGTGCAAATCACAGCCTTTGCCGCCGATTACTTGCAGTCAGCATGGGTGCATGAACCAGAGACCCGCTCCAGGGCTCATACACAGCGAGGTTCGCTGAACGGTCGTTGAGGAGACACTGTTGCTACCTCCTTGGGTCATGTAGGTGGTCAATTTCTTAGCAGTTGTACGTCTATTCCCATATGCACAACTCCATAGCCGTCGTTAACCTCTATTATCTACGGCCCGTGGAGCACCATAGATGCCTCAATGCCAGGTTTGGATGCGGAGTATACTTTAACCACAGTGGCACATGAACAATCTACAAAAATTGCCATTTCGGAAATACTTCCTCCCTTGGCCCGAAAGCCAATGATCATACTCTTTTAGGCATCACATTAATCACTCCATTTCCATATTGCGATAACTACTGCACTGTTTTCCGCATCCCCCCGACACTGCTGGTGGTGTCACCTGTCACTTCATATCTTTGAGTAATTATTGCATGTTGACGTCGAACACAGGCGGTGGTGACATTAATGTTACTGGACCGTGTAAAATTCGGAACCAGTATGCTTCCAAATCACCTACAGATTTATTCACGTATGCTTTCTACTACACTGTATAAGCACTATGAGTAAAATGTCATTATATTCTATCCTTCCTGGTGAGCAGTTTCGATGGCCAGCAATGTATTTTCGATCGTTCTCACAATGTGCTATAAGGGTGTCATCAACAATTACTACCGGCGGATTCTGATTTCTATTAAAAAAGAATGTTTCCATATATCTCCACAGCTGTCAGGTGTTGCAAGTATGAAGCTAGTAATGGTTTCCCACGAATTAGCATTTCAGAACATAACGTGTCATCTAGCACTGCAGCTGTTTCCCAGCTAGTGGAAGTGGAGTGTTCTGGTTTTGCACAGATATTAATTACACAACGAAACTAATTTTTGTTGAGGGAAGAGCAGTAGAAAGAAAGAAGATAATTTCAATAGCCCATCATTCTGTATTGCACAGCGTGGTCACCAAAGATATTAACTAAACAAGGAATCTAGTCTTCCTGCAACGAAGACGAAGGAGACAAAAAGAAACGTTGTGGCTCAAATCGTTGTGGGAGAACGATGGGGAAGAAATTAGTCTGCGGCTCATTCAAAGAATCGTCCTAGAAATTGCTAGAATCGATTCAAGTGAACCACAGACAACCTTAATCTGAGTGGCCAGATCAATTACTCGAACTCTATTTCTACTGAGAGCAAATCTACTATCTTAGCAGAAATAAATTATTGTTCATTTAATGCATCAGACTGAAGAAGGCAAATCTATGTTGGCGCATTGCACACCTATTATCAACATTAATAATTGTTACGCCATTTTAAGGTACTCAATGAACCTAGTAATGAAGTAATTACACAGGCCAAAAACAAATAGTTTTTTTATATCTAGGATTTTAGAATTGATTATAGCTACAGTTGGGGAGTAAAAATCAAAAAGTGAAATCAGTCAACCTCTATCCGCTCCTATTTTTTTGATCATTCTTGTTTAACATGCACTTCTACATGAAATGTGCAATTGTACCTCTGGTTTGTGCACTTCTAAATCACGTTTACGAGGATTGGTTCCTGTAGGTTTGCCCTATTGCCAGTCTGCTTCCTAATTAGTTCCAGGAATATCCACCAGATGGAGTTGGAGGTTACTGTGTGGGCTAGGCCCTACAGGGATGAGCGAGAATGGTGTCGCTTGATAGTTCAGTTAGGAAACATCTATGTTGTAGTTTTTTGCACTTGTGTTGCTGAACAGAAATAATATAAGTTAAAGTAGAAGAAGTTGTGTAAATCACATAGATGGTTTTTGCTACATATGCAGAGAATAAACACTGAAAGGAAACTGAAAACAATCGACTTTATAAAGACTTCTGGAATAAATCTGTAAAACTTGTACAGAACATTTACGATTGTGGACTACCGGGAAATGAAAACGTCTGAAACAAAGCACACTCCAAAAATTGTAGTTTGTGAGGACTGGTGTTGTCCCTCTAATACTAATGATAATGTCAGTGATTATGCGGGTTTGGCATTAGTTCCTCAGTGTTTAAACTGAGACGAGTTAATAAATCACCAGAGATCTCAGGGGCAAATAGCAATGAAGTAATTACACACGCCAAGAACAAACTGTTTATTTATACCTAGGATTTAAGAATTGATTTTAGTCACAGTTGGGACGTTGAATCAAAAAGTGAAATCAGTCTTTCTCTATCCGCTCTTATTTTTTTGATCATTCTTGTTTAACATTCACTTCTCCATGGAATGCGCATTTGTAACTCTGGTTTCTGCACTTCTAAAACACGTGTACGAGGATTGGTTCCTGTAGGTTTGCCCTATTGCCAGTCTGCTTCCTAATTAGTTCCAGGAATATCCACCAGATGGAGTTGGAGGTTACTGTGTGAGCTAGGCCGTACAGGGATGAGCGAGAATGGTGTCGCTTGATAGTTCAGTTAGGAAACATCTATGTTGTAGTTTTTTGCACTTATTGTGTTTCTTGAAAAGAAATAATATAAGTTTAAGTAGAAGAAGTTGCGTAAATCACTTTGATGTTTTGAGCTACATATGCAGAGAATAAACGCTGAAAGGAAACCAAAAACTTATTGTAAAGTCTTTTGAAATAAATCTGTAAACCCTGTACAAAACATTTACGATTGTGGACTACGGGGAAACGAAAACGTCTGAATCAAAAGCCACTCCGATACCTGTTGTTTGTGAGGACTGGTGTTGTCCCTGTGATACTAATGACGATGACAGTGATTATGGGGGTATGGCATTAATTCCTCAGGGTTTAAACTGGGATGAGTTAATACCTCACCACAGATCTCAAGCCATCAAAAGAAGCTTCTGTATTACTGGCTTCCAACAAAAATGTACTGGATCAAGGAACCAAAGTTACGTGTTACCATACAACAGAAAAAGTATGCTACCCTTCTTGCTCTTGAAATGGTTATCTAAGGCAAAATATCCCTGATGAGCCATCCCAATTTAAATAAATCGCTATTGGAACTACGTAATAGTTTTAGTTCAATGGAACGTCATGAGAAAATGACTCTTTCAAGATATGATTAAACAATTTGTAGAATAAAGGTAAATACTCTTTTTGTTTCAATGAGAAGCGGCAACATTCGCCTAATTTACCAATCAACAAGACAAGAAAAACGTAGTCTCAACACCAAAACCTCTTTTTACACAGAAGGAGCTCACTTTCACGTGATTGCTGATAACAAAAACATTACACACGATGTGTCACATACAGAAGCTTAAAAGTCAACTCAGCTAACAACTATGCCTAATCCGATTTGGGATGCATACTGTTCCATGTAACACAAAATTGTTGTCCAAAATGTTCTACAATTACCTTTGTCAAAATAATTATTAGAACGACATCTGTTGTTACAAACAGTGGCGATTTATGCAAAAATTATACTTATTTTTGGTTACAAAAATGCGATTTGCAATGTCATTAACGACCCCTTAGTTGGACGAGAGAAAATCATTTGCCGTCCACTGCATATCAAGTAGGGCAGTCTGTAAAGGCTTTTGATAAGAACGGGTCATGCTTTGCATGTATAGGGAAAAATGTCTGAGCTGAGAACGGAAAAATTCAAGCAGGAATATTTGGCGATTCACAAATAAGGCAACTCTGCGTATGAAAACTGTCGACGAATGCTACCAAGGAAGATCAGATATGCATGTGATGGCAGTTTACTGCTCGAATTTAAAAATGGACCGCTCCATAATACATTCAAGAATTTCATGCACAAGAAACTTCCTAAATGTTAAGGGACTGGATGTTACCATCAATGACTTTTTTATTTAGGATATAATAATATTTATATAATACAATAACAAAATTATTGTTTCATTTTTTATCCATGGACTTATATTTAAACAGTATAACATATATTTAACTAAAATCTTGTATTTTAGAATTTTGAGGCTCCATGGTGGGATCGAGCTGGTCCCACAGATTCTCAACTAGGTTTAATCCGGAGAGGTTGGCGGACACGGGAGAACAGTTTACTCATCCTGGTGCTCTTCGAAACACGCACATACACTGCAAGCTGCACGTAGGTGGCATCGAGTCATGGAAAAACTAAATTCATGTAGGCGACCGATGGATATAAGTACAGCATAGCGTGCTGCAGCCACACCTCTCATACAAGCTAAGTTCAACTCAATGCTCAGCCAAATTGGAGGCATCGTTGCTGCCAGAACTGACCACCTGACAAAAGCCTCAATGACCACCTTTTGCAGTGTGAGATGTGCAGAAGGCGTCAGTGAGGTTCTAGGGGTTCAGAGAGGGATGTGAAGTCATGCCGACTTCATGGCCATTGCCAGCTGAGCTAAGTTTCTCGGTTGAGGCTCCATGGTGGGATCGAGCTAGTCTCACAAATTCTCAAGTAGGTTCAATACAGGGAGGTTGGCAGCCAGGGGAGAACAGTATACTCATCCTGGTGCTACTCGAAACACGCACATACACTTCAAGCTATTTGACATGATGCTTTGTCCTGCCGGTAGGTGGCATCATATCAAGAAAAACAAAATTCATGTAGGGGACAGATGGATATAAGTACTTTGTTGAAATATTCTGCCTCTAGAATGATGAGATTATCCAGGGAATGCCACTAAAAACATTGCCCAGATCATAATGCTCCCTACTGGTTGCAGGGTGCTTCCATTCAGACATTCCTATGGAACATAATACGTCATTCATCTGAAAAGGACAGGTGTCGAGACACTCAGTGGCCGCCAGTTGAAGTATTGGCATGCAAATTACAGCCTTGGTCGCCGATGAATAGCAGTCAGCATGGGGGCATGAACCAGAGACCTGCTCCAGGGCTCACACATAGCACCATTCTCTGAGCTGTCGTAGGGGAGACACTGTTGATACCTCCTCGGGTCATCTAGGAGGTCAATTGCTTAAAAGTTGCACGTCTATTCCCCCCTACACATCTCCGCAGCCGTCGTTCACCTCTGTTATCTATGGGCCGAGATGCACCACAGTTGCCTCAGTGCAGGTTTTGAGTGCACGGTATACTGCAACCACAGTGGCACATGAACGGTTTGCAAAAATAGCCAATTCGGAAATACTTCCACCCTTGGTCCGAAAGTCAATGATCATGTCGTTTTGGGCATAATATAAATCACTCCATTTCCATATTGCGATAACTACTGCACTGTTTTCCGCATCCCCCCGACACTGCTGGTGGTGTCACCTGTCACTTCATATCTTTGAGTAATTGTTGCATGTTGACGTCGAACACAGGCGGTAGTGACATTAATGTTACTGGACCGTGTAAAATTCGGAACCAGTATGCTTCCAAATCACCTACAGATTTATTCACGTATGCTTTCTACTACACTGTATAAGCACTATGAGTAAAATGTCATTATATTCTATCCTTCCTGGTGAGCAGTTTCAATGGCCAGCAATGTATTTTCGATCGTTCTTACAATTTGCTACAAGGGTGTCATCAACTATTACTACCGGCGGATTCTGATTTCTATTAAAAAAGAATGTTTGCATATATCTCCACAGCTGTCAGGTGTTGCAAGTATGAAGCAAGTAATGGTTTCCCGTGAATTAGCATTTCAGCACGTAACGTGTCATCTAGCACTGCAGCTGTTTCCTAGCTAGTGGAACTGGAGCTTTCAGGTTCTGCAAAGATACAAATTATACAACGAAACTAATTTTCGTTGAGAGAAGAGCAGTAGAAAGAAAGAAGGAAAGTTCAATAGTCCATCATTCTGTTTTGCACAGCGTGGTCACCAAAGATATTAACTAAACAACGAAACTAGTCTTTGTACAACGAAGACGATGGAGACAAAACAGAACGTTGGGGCTCAAATCCTCAACGACGACGGTATGATTATCTACCGAATACTTCCTCAGTGGGAGAAGGATGGGGAAGAAATTCGTCTGCGTCTCATTCAAAGAATCGACCTAGAAATTGCTTGCATCGTTTCAAGTGAACCATAGACAACCTTCATCTGAGTGGACAGATCAATTACTCCAACTCTATTTCTACTGGAAGCAAATCTACTATCTTAGTAGAAATAAATTATTGTTCATTTAATGCATCAGAATGATGAAGTCAAATGTACATTGGCGCATTGCACACCTATTATCAACATTAATAACTGTTAGCCATTTTAAGATAATCAGGTAAACTAGCAATGAAATAATTACACAGGCCAAAAACAAACTGTTAAGGCGTTGAATCAAAAAGTGAAATCAGTCTTCCTCTATCTGCTCTTCTTTTTTTGATCATTGTTGTTTAACATGCACTTCCACATGAAATGTGCATTTGTAACTCTGGTTTGTGCACTTCTAAATCACATGTACGAGGATTGGTTCCTCTAGGTTTGCCCTATTGCCGGTCTGCTTTCTAATTAGTTTCAGGAATATCCACTAGATGGAGTTGGAGGTGACTGTGTGAGCTCTGGCCGTACGGGGCTGAGCGAGAATGACGTCGTTTGATCTATGCTGTAGATTTTTGCACTTGTGCTGTTGAACAGAAACAATATAAGTCAAAGTAGATGAAGTTGCGTAAATCACTCTGATGGTTTTTCCTACATATGCAGAGAATAAACGCCGAAAGGAAACCGAAAACCTATTGTTGAGTTTGTAAACACTTTTGCAATAAATCTGTAGAACTTGTACAGAAAATTTACGATTGTGGGCTACCGGGAAACGAAAACGTCTGAAACAAAGGCCACGCCAATACCTGTTGTTTGTGAGGAGTGGTGTTGTCCCACTGATAGTAATGACGATGACAGCCCGCATCTCGTGGTCGTGCGGTAGCGTTCTCGCTTCCCACGCCCGGGTTCCCGGATTCGATTCCCGGCGGGGTCAGGGATTTTCTCTGCCTCGTGATGGCTGGGTGTTGTGTGCTGTCCTTAGGTTAGTTAGGTTTACGTAGTTCTAAGTTCTAGGGGACTTATGACCACAGCAGTTGAGTCCCATAGTGCTCAGAGCCATTTGAACCATTTTTTTTGACGATGACAGTGATTATGCGGGTATGGCATTAATTCCTCAAGGTTTAACCTGGGATGAGTTAATAACCCAACAGGGATCTCAAGCTGTCAAAAGAAGCTTCTGAATTACTGGCTTCCAACAAAAATGTACTGGATCAAGGAACCAAAATTACCCTTTACCATACAACAGAAAAAGTATGCTACCCTTCTTGCTCTTGAAATGGTTCATCTGAGGCAAAATATCCCAGATGAGCCATTCCAGTTGAAATAAATCTCTACTGTAATTACATAATAGTTTTAGTTCAACAGAACGTCATGAGAAAATATCTCTTTAAAGATATGATTAAACAGTATGTAGAATAAAAGTAAACACTCATTTTGTTTCAATGAGAAGCGGCAGCATTCACATAATTTGGGTATGAATAGGTTCTCAGATTGTTTACTAGCTTGTGAAGATACTATTTCTTAAGATTTCTTCTTGATTTATTTCACAATTAGTTTGTCACCCATAGTAAAACATAATACTCAGTTTTTCTTAGTGTCAACTCTTTTACCCATTAACAAGACAAAAAACGTAGTCTCATTACCAAAACCTCTTTTTACACAGAAGGAGCTCATAAGTCAACTCAGCTAACAACTATGCACTATCTGATTTGGGATGCATACAGTTCTATATAACACAAAATTGTTGTCCAAAATGTTCTAGAATTTCCTTTGTCCAAATAATTATTAGAACGACATCTGGTTTTACAAACAGTGGCGATTTATGCAAAAATTATACCTTTTTATGGTTATAAAAATGCGATTTGCAAAAGAAATCTTATATATTCCTGTAATAATATTAAGAAATATAAAAATCCACAACGTTCCAAAATTTGTTTACATATTGCAGTATTAAATTATTATGTCAAGCAGAAATTTTCTGGTGAAGTTGACTGTAGTTTTTGAATACACTGAAGACTATTGTCTGGTAAACAATCTATTACGTTTTTCTACATCTCATATGACACTTGGAATTTTGCTGAGTATATGTCATATACGGGAAAAACTGTATATATGAAATGAAATCCAATAAAAACCTTTAAGGTTAACAATACCTTTTAAATATAGACTTCTGTAAAGTTAAATCTGTAGGATGAAAATACTTCAAAGTATCGTGTACCTATATAAGAGTCGTAACTCTCATACTTTACGATCTAAATCGGAATAAATGTTAAACAAACGGATGTGGTTCAAATGGCTCTCAGCACTATGAGACGTAACATCTATGGCCATCAGTCCCCTAGAACGTAGAACTACTTAAACCTAACTAACCTAAGGACATCACACAACACCCAGTCACCACGAGGCAGAGAAAATCCCTGACCCCGCCGGGAATCGAACATGGGAACCCAGGCGTTGGAAGCGAGAACGCTACCGCACGACCACGAGCTGCGGACAAACGAATGTGTAATCGTATCCTTCGGTTTTGCCCAGGCTGGTGTCGTAATGACCTGTTGAGCCAGGAAGCCCTTCATTTTTATTTTTTATACTCTCAAGAAGACATTCTCGTGTTTTGCACGCAATTAGTGGACTCCTGAGGAAAAATATCTTCCTGAATGTTTTCTACTCGATTTTCTTGTATTTTGGCACAGCTCAAAGCAAGTTTGAAATTTTTACTAATTCACAACGGTAACAAATTTAGTTCAATGTCAGCTGCTCCCTCAAGGGAAATGAAAGAAGAACATAAAACCGTAGTTTTGATCTTTGAGAAGATGAAGTCTCATAAACATCAATGGATGGTTTGTCTAGACTTATGAACGGTAAACTTTCTCCTTGGTTTGCAATGTGCTTCTTGTGACTCTGGAATAGCAGAGACAAAAAACATCACAGTGTTGAAAAAGAACGGCCAAAGAGAGAAAACATGTACGGAGGGAGGAAGAATGTCATTATCGACCCCTTAGTTGAACGAGAGACAATCATTTGTCGTCCACTGCATATCAAGTTGGGCCTTTTGAAGCAGTTTGTAAAGGCTTTTGATAAGAACGGGTCACGCTTTGCATATACAGGGAAAAATGTCTGAGCTGAGAACGGAAAAATTCAAGCAGGAATATTTGACTATCCACAAATAAGACAACTCTGCATATGAAAACTGTCCAGGAACGCTACCAAGGAAGATCGGATATGCACCTGATGGCAGTTTACTGCTCGAATTTAAAAATGGACCGCTCCATAATACATTCAAGAATGTCATGGAAAAGAAGCTTCCTAAATGTTCAGGGACTGGATGTTATCATCAATGACGGTTTTATTTAGTATAGAATAATATTTATATAATACAATAGTAAAATTAGTGTTTCATTTTTATCCATTGACTTATATTAAAACAGTATAACATATATTTCACTAAAATCTTGTATTTTAGAATTTTGAGCTCCTTGGCAAATATTAATGAATTGTTTGAATTCAAGGCATGAAATTCTTACAAAATCAGCTCAAAACACTCCGGTGTTATGCAAATAAATAGCACTTCACAAGAATTTTAATGCTATCGTCTTCAGTCAAGGCTAATTAATTCAATTATAGTAAGAAACATCAAAGTTGGAGCATTTTAAACATTTCATAGGATTTTTAGCCAGCTCATTGTTACACTAATAATAATCTATGATTATGATAGTGAGTATTATCTTTCTCTCTGTGCTCTGTGGTAATGAAGATTAGAATGCAACGTACCTTGAATCAGAATTATTACAAAGGGGCACTATCTTACTTGAAAGGGCAGTTTAGAAAATTAGTCATAACCTTGTTCAAGGAGCCGTAATATCATTTGCCTGAAATTAGTTAGAGAAACATGAGGAATTGTTAATCTTCCTGAACAAGAGTCCAGTGTTTCCATGGCTGCACCACATCGTACATAAAATTCAATGTGGACTGCTCATGTGCTGCAAGTATTTTTTATTATCTGTTGTTGGATTTTGCTGAAAGAACCAGTTTTGAAGTACTCGATCATGTTGGGTTGGCTACACCAAAAATAGCTACCTCACGGGAACTGGCCAATGCGAAGGATGTCGTGATAAAATAAAACGTTATAAACTACACAGAGGGCATTCACCAAATTTCATTAATAAAACCCAGCAGGGTGGCGAAGTGGGATGACCCAGTAGTCACAGTTAGGAGATCAGTGGTTTGTATCTCTATCAGTCGATCCACATTTAGGTTTCCTGCAGTTTTCCAAGCATAAGCTTCGATAGGAGACTGCTGAGAAAGAAACCTAAATGTGGATGGCCTGACAGAGATTCGAACCACTGCCCTCCTGACTGTGAGTCCTGAGTCTTACCACTTCGCCACCTTGCTGGGTTTGTGCTTTTGTCTAAGGAAAGCAGTATACTCCTACATAGAAATATGGAAGTGATTGCGCATGCGCAGGCCCGCGTGTCTGTGTGTGTGTGTGTGTGTGTGTGTGCGCGCGTGTGCGTGTCTGTGTGTGTGTGAGACTGTGAGCTCGTGGTCATGTGATCGGTGGAAGGCAGGCTGGGGCGACGGTAGCAGACACGCGAAGGCGTACCTCCAGGAACGTTACGACGCTTTTCTCGTGTGTCGGATAGCCAGATGACGGATTTACTACCGTTCCTGTTCCCTTGAACAATCTTATAGTACACAGCCATCTCTGCAGAAGCAGAGAAAAAAGGAGGAACTTCGTAACTTGGTCATTTCTAGCACTAGTCGATATCTACATCTACAGGGCGTCGATACAAATATCGAACAACATAAAGTACAACATCTTACCACGCCTAACGCGACGAAGGAAAAAACAGCTTCTAGTCGTCACAGAATGGCGAAGTACAGGTTCTGTGCAGTTTTCAGGGGAATATTGTACAATTGTTACTGGAAAATATTGGGAACTTCAGGTAGTGATGATGGAAGTGAGTAGTGATCACGTACACGCCATGCTGAATAATGGTGAGATCTGTCACTATGGTGGCCAGGGAAGATGCGACAACTCAATCTCTTGGTCACAAACCATGCCTGGACGATGTGAGCTGTGCGAACATGAACCATGTCTTCTTGGAACACAGCATCTACATCTACATGATTACTCTGCTGTTCGCAAGAAAGTGCCTGGCAGAGGGTTCAATGAACCATCTTCAAGCTGTCTCTCTACCGTTCCACTCTGAAACGGTGCGCGGAAAAAACGAGCGCTTAAATTTTTCTGTGCGAGCCCTGATTTCTCTTATTTTATCGTGATGATCATTTCTCCCTATGTAGGTGGGTTTTCGCAATCGGAGTAGCAAACTGGTGATTGAAATATCATGAGAAGATCCCATCGCAACAAAAATCGCCTTTCTTTTAATGATTGCCACGCCAATTCACGTATCATGTCGGCGGCACTATCTCCCCAACTTCGCGGTAATACAAAACGAGCTGCCCTCTTTTATACTTTTTCGATGTCATCCGCCAGTCCCATCTGATGCGGATCCCACACCGCACAGATACACTCGAGAATAGGGCGAACAAGCGTTGTGTAAGCAGTCTCTTTAGAAAACCTGTCGCACCTTCTAAGTGTTCTGCCATTGAATCTCAGGCTTTGGTTTGGTCTATCCAGAACATTATCTATGTGATCGTTCCAATTTAGAGTATTTGTAATTGCAATCCTTAATTATTTTGTTGAATTTACACCCTTCAGATTTGTGTGACTTCCGCGAAACGAAATTCAGCGGATTTCTTTTAGCACTCATGTGAATAACTTCACATTTTACTTTACTCAGGGTCAACTGCTACTTTTCGCACCATACAGATTCCTTATCTAAATCATTTTGTAGTTTGTTTTGGTCATCTGATGACTTTACAACACGGTAAATGACAGCATCATCTGCAAACAATCTAAGACGGCTACTGAGATTGTCTTCTATGTCGTTAATACAGACCAGGAAAAATAGAGGGCATATAACACTGCCTTGGGGCACGCCGGATATTACTTCTGTTTTACTTGATGTCTTTCCGTCTATTACTACGAACTGTGACCTTTTTGACAGCAATTCACGAACCCAATTTCACAACTGATGCGATATTCCATAGCCACTCAGTTAGGTTAGAAGACGATTGTGAGGAACGGTGACGATAGCCTTCTGGAAACTTAACAGTATGGAATCAATTTGAAAACCCCTTCGATAGCTCTCATTACTTCATGACTACAAAGAGCTAGTGTGTTTCAAAAGAACGATATTTTCTGAATCAGTGCTGACTACGTGTCAAAAATGGTTCAAATGGAATTGAGCACTATGCGTCTTAACAACTGAGACCATCAGTCCCCTAGAATTTAGAACTTCGTAAAACCTAACTAATCTAAGGACATCACACACATCCATGCCCGAGGCAGGATTCGAATCTGCGACCGTAGCGGCCGCGCGGTTCCAGACTGAAGGGCCTAGAACCGCTTGGCCACAGTGGAAGGTGTCTACGTGTCAATTAACCGTTTTCTTTGCGGTACTTCATAATGTTCGAATACAGTATATGTTCCAAAACCCTACTGCAAATCGACGTTAGTGATATGGGCCTGTAATTGAACAGATTACTCCTCCTTCCTGTTTTGGGTATTGGTCAAGTATGCTTTCACAAGCATTTACGCTTCGAGTGGGCTTATGAGCTAATTGTTCAAAACAATTTTCTGAGAAAGCCCCAGTAAAATTTCGGATGACGTTTTATGCCTGCCGCCAGCTTTAACGTATAATTTTTCCAGCATATCGAGGGTAGATTAAAGTCACCACCGACTATTACTGTATGAATGGGGTACCTATTTTAAATGAGACTCAAGTTTTCTTTGAACTGTTCAGCAACTTTGTATTCTGAGTCGGTGGGTCGGCAAAACAACCAAATTAATATATGGTACTAATGGCTCTGAGCACTATGGGACCTAACATCTGAGGTCATCAGTCCCCTAGAACATAGAACAGCTTAAACCTAACTAAACTGAGTACAGCACACACATCCATGCCCGAGGCAGGATTCCAACCAGAGACCGTAGCGGTCGCGCGGCTCCAGACTGAAGCGCCTAGAACCCAATTGATAGTTTAGTCAAGTTGTCAAGTATAACCTCTACCCATACTATTTCGCAGGAACTATGTATTTCTACTTCACTACAAGGCAAACTATTTCTGACAGCAATAAATACTCCACCACCAATTGTATTTAACCTATCCTTTCTGAAAACTGTTAGATCGTTAGAAAAAATTTCTGCTGAACTTGTTTCCGGCTTTAGCCAGCTTTCTGTACCTATAACTATTTGAGCTTCAGTGCTTAGTATTAGGACTTGGAGCTCTGGTTCTTTCCCAACACAGCTACGACAATTTACAACCACAATACCGATCGTTTCAACAGATAACTTACTGTGTTTTACCTGCCCCCTTTTACACGGACACCCTTTCTGAGGTTCCCTGAGACCCGATTCTAAAAAAAACTGCCCAGTCCCTTTCGCACAGCCCCCGCTACCCGTGTAGGAGCTTGGTGTGTGTAGTGGACTGCTGACCTATTAAGCGGAACCCGGAAACCCACCACCCGAAGGCGTAAGTCAAGGAATCTGCAGCCTACACCGTCACAGAACCGCCTGTGCCTCTGATTCAGACCCTCCAATCGGCTCTGCACCAAAGGACCACATTGCGTTCTATTGAGGATGCTGCAGATCACTATTGGAGAGCAAATATTGTACCATGAAATGGATCTGATCAGACAAAATTGACACACAATGCTTGGCAGTAATATGACCTTGCAGAGTAACCATGGGGTCCAAGGAATACCAGGGTATGGCTGACCGAATCATCACCGAACCCTCGCCATGTTTCACTCTTGGCAGCAAGCTGTCTGTATCGTAGGCCTGTGACATGCATATGCCAGACTTTAACTCGGGCAGCAATTGGAAACAGTGTAATACAAGACTCAGCCAACCAAATGACATTCTTCCATTGCTCCATATTTATGTTTTTATGGCTTCAGTACCACACTTTCCTGATACACCCATTCCAGTCGCTAATGCTTGGTTTGAAATTCCACATCGGCCTGCAGTTCTCTGCTTATGAAGACCCCTTCCTGTTGTTTTGTTGCTGACAGGGTACTCAAGTGCGACATTGAGTTCCGCAGTGACTATTATAGCTCTTGTCCTCTTATTTTTCGTCACAGTCCTCTTTAATGATGATCTGCTCTGGTTACTGAACACACACTTTCGTTCGCATTGTGACTAAGAGGGCGCCCTCTTTGTATTCGGTATAAACCTTTGATATGGTGCCTCATGAAACACTAACCACTTCAGCTACTTGGTAACAGAAGCAAATACCACAAAATCACCAACAATCTGTCCTTTTATGAATTCACTTACCTCTGACATAACACACTTACAGCTACACGGACACTCTTCTGACCACGACTGACACTTGCAACGTATTGAGAGCATTGCACAGGTGCCGTTCGTGATCAAATACAACAGCGCATCCAGCAGGTTCGGCTAGTATCTGCAGTTATGTTCAAGAATGCTTTGTATTTCTCGCAATGCTTCCATGTTTTTGTCCAACACCCGTATATCTACATCCATAGTCGAACCCCTGTATATCTAATCCATACTCTGCAAACCACTATGAAATGTATGGTAGAGTGTACTTCCACCCGGCCTGTGTGGCCGAGCGGTTCTAGGCGCTACTGTCTGGAACCGCGGGACCCCTACGGTCGTAGATTCGAATCATGCATCGGGCATGGATGTGTGTGATGTCCTTAGGTTAGTTAGGTTTAAGTAGTTCTAAGTTCTAGGGGACTGATGACCTCAGACGTTAAGACCCATAGTGCTCAGAGCCATTTGAACCATTTGAATCATGCATCGGGCATGGATGTGTGTGATGTCCTTAGGTTAGTTAGGTTTAAGTAGTTCTAAGTTCTAGGGGACTGATGACCTCAGACGTTAAGACCCATAGTGCTCAGAGCCATTTGAACCATTTGGTAGTTCCAACTGAACTAATTAGGGTTTCTTCTCCTTTCATTCACGTACAGATTTCGAGAAAAATGACTGTTTATACGCCTTTATACTCTCTGTAGTTAACTTAATCATGTCCTCTCGATCCCTGTAGGGGCGTTGTAGTATATTCCAAAATTCGTCTACTAAAACTGGTTCCTGACACTTTGTATGTAGGTGTCTGCCAGTCCAGTTTCTCCAGAATTTCCGTGACACTGTCCTGCAGATCATACAAACATATGATCATTGCTGTTGTCTTTCTCTGTATATGTTCAGTACTCTTGTTCGTCCTATTTGGAAAGGATTTACATCACCATCTACATGGTTACTCTGCAATTCACACTTAAGTGCCTGGCAGAGGTTTCATCGAACCATTTTCATACTACTTCTCTACCATTCCACTCTCGAATAGCACGTGGGAAAAAGGAACACCTAAATCTTTCCGATCGAGCTCTCATTTCTCTTATTTTATTATAATGATCATTTCTCCCTACGTAGGTGGGTGTCAAAAAAAGATTTTCGCGTTCGAAAGAGAAAGTTGGTGATTGAAATTTCGTAAATAGGTTTCGCCGCAAAGAAAGCCGCCTTTGTTTCAGAGACTGCCACCCCAACTCGCGTATCATATCAGTGACACTCTCACCCCTATTCCGCGGTAACACGAAACGAGCTGCACTTCTTTGCACTTTTTCAATGTCCTCCGTCAATCCCACCTGGTAAGGATCTCACACCACGCAGCAATATTCCAGCAGAGGACGTACAAGTATAATGTAGGCCGTCTCTTTACTGGGTTTGTCACATCTTCTAAGTGTTCTGCCAACAAAGCACAGTTTTTGTTTCGCCTTCCCGACAATATTATCTATGTGGTCTTTCTGATTTAAGTTGCTTGTAGTATTTAGTGGAATTGACAGCCCTTAGATTTGTGCGATTTATCGTATACCCAAAATTTATTGGATTTCTTTTAGTACCCATGTGGATGACCTCGCACTTTTCTCTGTTTAGTGCCTATTGCCACTTTTCGCGCCATACAGAAATTCTCTCTAGATCATTTTGTAATTAGAATTGATCGTCTGATGATTTTACTAGACAGCAAATTAAAGCGTCATCTGCAAACAAACTAAGGGGGCTGCTCAGATTATCACCTAAATCATTTATGTAAATCACAAACAGCATAGGGCCCATGACACTGACTTGGGGAACGCCAGATATCACTTCTGTTGTACTCGATCATTTACCGTCTATCACTGCGAACTGTGACACTAGAGCAATATTCTAGGAAGGGTCGTATGAGTGTTGTGTAAGCAGTCTCATTTGAAGACTGAGAACTTCCTAGTATTCTACCAATGAAACGAATTCTGCGCTCTGCTTTGCCTACAGCGCAGCAAATGATACGGAATTATTCAGTTTACAGGGTACGTATATGTGACGACTGTTTACTTTAATGATCACATTTATTTTGTCGTACTCACTCAACTACATTTAAAAATATTTCCTTTCTCAGGCTACCGGCTTTTAAAGAGAAGTTCGTCCATGAAGTAGAACTGGGTTGTCCAGGAAAGATGATTATAATTTATATTTAAATCTTGCTGCGCTACTTATCAGACATATTACGCTATTGCAGCGCACTGAACTTCTTTGTGAGCCACTGACTGCTTCAATAATGGTTAATAAAGTACATTTTTCCCATAGTTTTGTAGATGTGTAAATCACTATTCTTCTCAAATTGTGGTGGATTATTTATGACGAATTTGTGACATCACAGTTAAAACTGAAGTGATATCAGGTGTTCCCCAGGGAAGCGTCGTGGGACCTCTGCTGTTCCTGATCTATATAAATTACCTGGGTGACAATCTGAGCAGTTCTCTTAGGTTGTTCGCAGATGATGCTGTAATTTACCGTCTACTAAGGTCATCCGAAGACCAGTATCAGTTGCAAAGCGATTTAGGAAAGATTGCTGTATGGTGTGGCAGGTGGCAGTTGACGCTAAATAACGAAAAGTGTGAGATGATCCACATGATTTCCAAAAGAAATCCATTGGAATTCGATTAGTTGATAAATAGTACAATTCTCAAGGCTGTCGATTCAACTAAGTACCTGGGTGTTAAAATTACGAACAACTTCAGTTGGAAAGACCACATAGATAATATCGTGGGGTAGGCGAGCCAAAGGGTACATTTCATTGGCAGGACACTTAGAAGATGCAACAAGTCCACTAAAGCGACAGCTTACACTACACTCGTTCGTCCTCTGTTAGAATATTGCTGTGCGGTGTGGGATCCTTACCAGGTGGGATTGACGGAGGACATTGAAAGGGTGCAAAAAAGGGCAGCTCGTTTTGCATTATCAAGTAATTGGTGAGAGAGTGTGGCAGATATGATACGCGAGATGGGATGGAAGTCATTAAAGCAAAGACGTTTATCGTCGCGGCGAGACCTATTTTCGAAATTTCAGTCACCAACTTTCTCTTCCGAATGCGAAAATATTTTGTTGAGCCCAACCTACATAGGTAAATGATCATAAAATAAAATAAGAGAAATCAGAGTTCGAACAGAAAGATTTAGGTGTTCGTCTTTCCCGCGCGTTGTTCGGGAGTGAAATGGTAGAGAGATAGTACGATTGTGGTTCGATGAACCCTCTGCCAAGCACTTAAATGTGAATTGCAGAGTAATCATGTAGATGTAGATGTAGATGTAGATGTAAAATGCATAGCTCCTTGAAGAAGTACCTACATGACGACCGTGTGTGAACATCACTTATTATTACTTATTATTCTTACTGCGCGCTTTTAGGCAATCAGTACCTTATTTCTAACTGTTAATGTCCCAAGAAAATTACTACATGAGTCATTATTCAGAGTAAATACGCAAAATATGTTAGTATGTTGTTTCCAAGACTAGCAATTATACGAGGAACAAAAGGAGCTGAACTTAACTGTTTGAGAAACGCAGCAACACGTTTCTTCCAGTTCAAGTTTTCATCAGTATGTAGACCCCAAATTCTAAAGCATTCTACCCTGTTTATGGACTCCTGTTGTTGTGCCACGTCTATTGTTGATATTACTCTGTTTATTGTACAGAACTGAATATAGTGTATTTTCCCAAAAATTTAGGGAGAGTCCAAGTTCCGAGAATCAGTTAATAACCCTTTGAAAAACATCTTTAACAATGTCTTCTGATGCTTTCCCTTTAATGGCATTTCTTAAAACACAACCATCATCTGTAAAAAGGAAAAGTTTTGCGATCAGCTTTGATTCCACAAGGAACTGTTGTGCACAGGGACCGTAGACTATGAGGAAGGAAACAAACACAGCACTCAGTCGTATTTCCATTTCTTTTCTTACTCTTGCATATGCGAAGAGCCGGCCGCGGTGACCGAGCGGTTCTAGACGCTTCAATCCGGAACCGCGCGACTGCTACGGTCGTAGGTTCGAATCCTGCTTCGGGCATTGATGTGTGTGATGTCCGTAGGTTAGTTACGTTTAAGTAGTTCTACGTTCTAGAGGACTGATGACCTCAGATGTTAAGTCCCATTGTGCTCAGGGCCATTTGAACCATATGTAGAGCCGAAATCTAGATATGCAATTAGTAAAATAGGTCGCAAATGATTGCCGTGTGTCTCTTCTTCCTTAAATACTGCGATCATCCCGTTTCATTCCTTCAAAACCTGTTACATCCAAGTATTTGTATGTGTTGACAGATTCAAATTAAGACTCGTTGATATTGTAGTTACAAAATACTGCATTGTTTTCGTTTTCATAAGTACGTAATTTTGCATGCTTAGGATTTGAAGCAAGTGTCCAGGTGTTCATCACTCTGAAATTCTATCAAGATTAGACTGAATATCTGTGGACCGTGTTTCAGGCAGCTGTTAAATGTAAATAACTACACCATCTGCCAAACGTCTGAGGTTACCGTTAATATTTTCTGCACTGTCATTAATTTTCAACATGAACAGCAAGGGCAGCATCACACTTTGCTGGGGAACAGGGTGTCCCAGGAGGAATGGTCAATATTCAGGGATGTTACAGGAACGATCGTTTGAAGCAAAAAACTTCATACAGCCATATGTCCTATTCCCAATGATTTTCGAGACAGAACACATTTAATGTACATCGTTATGTATTTTCTGTGTTCTTCAATAAATTGCCACCATCACCCATGTACAACAGTTAGTAAATATAACATTATTAGTTTAACAAAGTATCAGCTCAAAAATATGTTTTTTAGCACATTCATCTCCAAGTATTATCGTACACGTCACATCACAGCTGATGTACGGTGCACAATCAGTGTTCGAGTATCCCAGCGCCAAGTTCAATGCATTTGTTCACTCTTGGAGAACATGTTGTGTTGCCTGTCTGAGTGCCTCAGCACGTTCCCTAATGAGGATAGCAGTGTCAATGATGCGACCATGCGGTTCATCTCTCGTACATATCTTTCGCTTGTACATCTGAAACTTCATCAAAACTCAAAGTCAAAAATCTAATGACGTAATACCTGGTGATCTTAGTGGCCAGTTAATTGGAGTACTACGACCAAACCAGCGACTAGGGAAGTGCCGCCGAGAAGTTTTCTCATACGTCTGGTAAAATGTAGAGGGTCTCCATAATGCTGGAAGTACATTGCAGTTCCTGAGGCCAAGAGAACGTTCTCAAGTTTTCAAGATGCAAATCATTCTGTCTTGTGATTCGCTCTTCTAAACTGATTGAACCTATCAGCATTTTACCGATCCTGTCACACCAGACAGTGATCGTAAAAAGAACTTGTAAATTGGTTTCCACTGTAGCGTGCAGATTTTCCAGCGGCCACCGATAATTATTGAGTGTGTTGTTGATTAAGTTCCATATAAACGCGTCTACATGAGCAAAAAGTATTAATGGAAGCAAATGACGATTGTCATGTAACCAGTGACAAAATTAAATTACGATGCTATTATCGCTATTATGAAAATTGTGATAAGGTAGTATGTAGAATGAGTAAAAGTAACCAGCGAGGGCGAGGCCACAGCAGCTGCGACAGCGGCGCTTCCCAGGGGAGTGACACGCCAGAAGGCGACCTGGCTGCTCTTTGCTCTGCGGTTGAGGAGGCGGTTGTGCGTGGGTCTGAACCAATGCCCCTCAAACAGGCGACAGCGTGGCGGCAGACACAGCCTGGTCTCGAACCATAGGCTGCTCCTGGCGCTGCCCAGCCGTCTCATTGGCCAGTGGTGCTCCAGCATTGTAGTGCGGCTACTCAGCAATTACCAAGTCCCTGACTCGAATAACATCCTATCCTCAAATTCAGCCTCATTTATACTCAATTACTGCCCATTTGTTCCTCTAAATCCTGGTGTCTAGTCACACTGCCCATAACAGAGAGACCTGCTTCAGTGCAGTGGCAACGACCCAATTGCTACATCATTATGAATTAACTCGAAGAAAACTGTATATTGACACACAGTCAACATGGGTTTAGAAAAGATCGTTCCTGTGAAACGCAACTAGCTCTTTATTCACGTGAAGTGCTTAGTGCTATTGACAAGGGATTTCAGATCGATTCCATATTTCTGGATTTCCGGAAAGTTTTAGACACTGTACCGCACAAGTGGCTTGTAGTGAAATTGCGTGATTATGGAATATCGCCTCAGTTATGTGATAGGTTTTGTGATTTCCAGTCCGAGAGGTCACAGCTCGTAGTAATTGACGGAAAGTCATCGAGTAAAACAGATGTGACTTCTCGAGTTCCCCAAGGTAGTGTTACAGGCCCTTTGCTGTTCGTTATCTATATAAACGTTTTGGGAGACAACCTGAGCGGCCGTCTTAAGTTGTTTGCAGATGACGCTGTCACTTATCGACTAATAAAATCCTCAGAAGATCAAAACAAACTGCAAAACGACTTAGAAAAGATATTTGAATGGTGCTAAAAGTGGTAGATGACCCTAAATAACGAAAAGTGTGAGGTCATCGAACTTGAGTGCTAAAAGGAATTCGTTAAACTTCGGTTACACAATAAATCTACCTAATCTAAAGGCCATAAATCCAACTAAAAGCCTAGGTATTACAAATACCAACAACTTAAACTGGAAGGAAAACATAGAAAATGTTTTGGGGGGTAATCTACTCAAAGACTGCGTTTTATCGGCAGGACACTTAGAAAACGTAACAGAACTACTAAGGAGACTGCCTATACTACGCTTGTCCGTCGTCTCTTATAATACTGCTGCGCGGTGTGGGATCCTTACCAGATAGGACTGACGGAGTACATCGAATAAGTTCAAAGAAGGGCAACACGTTTTGTACTATCGCAAAATATGGGAGTGAGTGTCACAGAAATGATACAGAATTTCGGCTGGACAAAATTAAAAGAAAGGCGTTTTTCGTAGTGACGGAATCTTCTCACGAAATTACAAGCACCAAATTTTTACTCCGAATGCGAAAATATTATGTTGACACCGACCTACATAGGCAGAAACGATCACCCCGATTAAATAAGGGAAATCAGAGCTCGTACGGAAAGATATAGGTGTTTGATCTTTCCGCATTCTATACGAGATTGGAATAATAGAGAATTGTGATGGTGGTTCGATTAGCCCACTGCCAGGCACTTAAACGTGATTTGCAGAGTATCCTTGTAGATGTCGATGTAGATGTAGACTCTTTACTGCGTGGGGCAATTCACCATTGCGCTAAGCTATACTTGCTTCACAACTTATTTACGCATCTATTATTCTGCCCTATTTGTCGACGTAGCATGGCTGATGGCCAGCGCTGTCACTATAATACTCCGTGGTGACCTCCATGCTACTTTCAGCGCTTACAATTAAGATTTAAAACTTTTACCAGAATTCTGCGTAGTGTCACTACGCAGTATAGTAGGAGTAACACCACCTTCATTCTGTATAAATGGGTTTCCCACTCAGAATGTTGTTTCCTAGTGAGATGATCGTGTTACGCCTCATGTACGAACAGAAGCGTCTACCTACAAGTGTCAGAATTCGACAGTGGCAGCATCGTGAACATTCGTAACAGTGGCTTATCTTTCCGCGATATCACTATTTGCCTTGGTTGGCATCCCACGATTGTCACGTGATATGGAATTAATACGTTCAGTAGATTCCTATTCAGCGACTTAAGGGATCGCAACAATCACATATGTCTGGAGCCTGTGGGACATGCATATTCATTTAGCTGTGCAGGATCACAAAGTAAAGTTACATGCCAAGTACCAGTAACAGGGTATGCTTACTACACGACAAGTATCCACGCGGAGAGTGAGGTGACGTCTCGAGCACGACGGACTATCAGTGCAGAAACCATTGCTGCTGCAATCCTTGACACAGTAGCAGAGGGAGGTGTGGTGAAAACGCTAAACACAGGAGTGGCGCCATGACACTCTTTCTGCGTATACCATCATGGTTTTTCAGCTTTCACATCATCGTCACAGATGCCCCAATACCTGGCATCATGCTATTGAGGGCCAATGCATACAGGAAATGTCTACTTCTGGTTCTTAAAGCCGGTAACTTGGACAGCGGCCGTTACATTTCCGACTCCTTAAGGCCAGTGATATTGCCTTATATTTGAGGTCTCCAAAACGTTATGTTTCACCAAGAGGATGCAAGACCGCATGTAACCACACTCTCCAAACCTACCTCTATACTGAGGGTGTACAACTGTAGTCCTCGCCAACACGTTCTCCAGATCTCTCGCTCATTGAATACATTTGGTCACGGGTTGCCAAGAGACTAGGATGCTTGCACTTGACACTACGATTGGTATGTAACTGAAGCAGCATAGTGTGCTGCACCCATACCACTCATATAATCTCAGTTCAACTCAATGCCCAGCCAAATTAGAGTCATTGTTGCTACCAGAGGAGGCAATTCTGTGTACAGCTTGGGCCACTCTTATTAATGTGACCGCCTGACAAAAGACTGAATGACCACCTTTTGCAGCGTGAGACGTGTAGAAAGAGTCAGTGAGGTTCTAGGTGTACAGAGAGGGATGTTGTGTCTATACCGACTCCAGGGCCATAGCCAGCTGAGCTAGGTTTCTCGGTTGAGGCTCCATGGTGGGATCGAGCTGGTCCCACAGATTCTCAACTAGGTTTAATCCGGAGAGGTTGACGGACACGGGAGAACAGTTTACTCATCCTGGTGCTCTTCGAAACACGCACATACACTGCAAGCTGCACGTAGGTGGCATCGAGTCATGGAAAAACTAAATTCATGTAGGCGACCGATGGATATAAGTACTTTGTTGAAATATTGTGCCTCCAGGATTATGAGATTACCCAGGGAAAGCCAGTGAAAACATTGCCCAAATCATAACGCTCCCTCCTGTTTGCAGGGTGTTTCGTTTTATACATTCCTATGGAACATAATACGTGATTCATCTGAAAAAGACAGCTGTCGAGACACTCAGTGGCCGCCAGTTGAAGCATTGGCGTGCAAATCACAGCCTTTGCCGCCGATTACTTGCAGTCAGCATGGGTGCATGAACCAGAGACCTGCTCCAGGGCTCATACACAGCGAGGTTCGCTGAACGGTCGTTGAGGAGACACTGTTGCTACCTCCTTGGGTCATGTAGGTGGTCAATTTCTTAGCAGTTGTACGTCTATTCCCATATGCACAACTCCATAGCCGTCGTTAACCTCTATTATCTACGGCACATGGAGCACCATAGATGCCTCAATGCCAGGTTTGGATGCGGAGTATACTTTAACCACAGTGGCACATGAACAATCCACAAAAATAGCCATTTCGGAAATACTTCCTCCCTTGGCCCGAAAGCCAATGATCATACTCTTTTAGGCATCACATAAATCACTCCATTTCCATATTGCGATAACTACTGCACTGTTTTCGGCATCCCCCCGACTCTGCTGGTGGTGTCACCTGTCACTTCATATCTTTGAGTGATTATTGCATGTTGACGTCGAATACAGGCGGTGGTGACATTAATGTTACTGGACCGTGTAAAATTCGGAACCAGTATGCTTCCAAATCACCTACAGATTTATTCACGTATTCTTTCTACTACACTGTATAAGCACTATGAGTAAAATGTCATTATAGTCTATCCTTCCTGGTGAGCAGTTTCAATGGCCAGCAATGTATTTTCGATCGTTCTTACAATGTGCTACAAGGGTGTCATCAACTATTACCACCGGCGGATTCTGATTTCTATTAAAAAAGAATGTTTGCATATATCTCCACAGCTGTCAGGTGTTGCAAGTATGAAGCTAGTAATGGTTTCCCACGAATTAGAATTTCAGAACATAACGTGTCATCTAGCACTGCAGCTGTTTCCCAGCTAGTGGAAGTGGAGTGTTCTGGTTTTGCACAGATATTAATTACACAACGAAACTAATTTTTGTTGAGGGAAGAGCAGTAGAAAGAAAGAAGATAATTTCAATAGCCCATCATTCTGTATTGCACAGCGTGGTCACCAAAGATATTAACTAAACAAGGAAACTAGTCTTCCTGCAACGAAGATGAAGGAGACAAAAAGAAACGTTGTGGCTCAAATCCTCAACGACGACGGTATGATTATGTACTGAATACTTCCTCAGTGGGAGAACGATGGGGAAGAAATTCGTCTGCGGCTCATTCAAAGAATCGTCCTAGAAATTTCTAGAATCGATTCAAGTGAACCACAGACTACCTTAATCTGAGTGGCCAGATCAATTACTCGAACTCTATTTCTACTGAGAGCAAATCTACTATCTTAGCAGAAATAAATTATTGTTCATTTAATGCATCAGACTGAAGAAGGCAAATCTATGTTGGCGCATTGCACACCTATTATCAACATTAATAATTGTTACGCCATTTTAAGGTACTCAATGAACCTAGTAATGAAGTAATTACACAGGCCAAAAACAAATAGTTTTTTTTATATCTAGGATTTTAGAATTGATTATAGCTACAGTTGGGGAGTAAAAATCAAAAAGTGAAATCAGTCATCCTCTATCCGCTCCTATTTTTTTGATCATTCTTGTTTAACATGCACTTCTACATGAAATGTGCAATTGTACCTCTGGTTTGTGCACTTCTAAATAACGTGTACGAGGATTGGTTCCTGTAGGTTTGCCCTATTGCCAGTCTGCTTCCTAATTAGTTCCAGGAATATCCACCAGATGGAGTTGGAGGTTACTGTGTGAGCTAGGCCGTACAGGGATGAGCGAGAATGGTGTCGCTTGATAGTTCAGTTAGGAAACATCTATGTTGTAGTTTTTTGCACTTGTGTTGTTGAACAGAAATAATATAAGTTAAAGTAGAAGAAGTTGTGTAAATCACGTAGATGGTTTTTGCTACATATGCAGAGAATAAACACTGAGAGGAAACTGAAAACAATCGACTATATAAAGACTTCTGGAATAAATCTGTAAAACTTGTACAGAACATTTACGATTGTGGACTACCGGGAAATGAAAACGTCTGAAACAAAGCACACTCCAAAAATTGTAGTTTGTGAGGACTGGTGTTGTCCCTCTGATACTAATGATAATGTCAGTGATTATCCGGGTTTGGCATTAATTCCTCAGGGTTTAAACTGAGACGAGTTAATAACTCACCAGAGATCTCAGGGGCAAATAGCAATGAAGTAATTACACAGGCCAAGAACAAACTGTTTATTTATACCTAGGATTTAAGAATTGATTTTAGTCACAGTTGGGACGTTGAATCAAAAAGTGAAATCAGTCTTTCTCTATCCGCTCTTATTTTTTTTGATCATTCTTGTTTAACATGCACTTCTCCATGGAATGAGCATTTGTAACTCTGGTTTCTGCACTTCTAAATCACGTGTACGAGAATTGGTTCCTGTAGGTTTGCCCTATTGCCAGTCTGCTTCCTAATTAGTTCCAGGAATATCCACCAGATGGAGTTGGAGGTTACTGTGTGAGCTAGGCCGTACAGGGATGAGCGAGAATGGTGTCGCTTGATAGTTCAGTTAGGAAACATCTATGTTGTAGTTTTTTGCACTTATTGTGTTTCTTGAAAAGAAATAATATAAGTTTAAGTAGAAGAAGTTGCGTAAATCACTTTGATGTTTTTAGCTACATATGCAGAGAATAAACGCTGAAAGGAAACCAAAAAATTATTGTAAAGTCTTTTGAAATAAATCTGTAAACCCTGTACAAAACGTTTACGATTGTGGACTACGGGGAAACGAAAACGTCTGAATCAAAAGCCACTCCGATACCTGTTGTTTGTGAGGACTGGTGTTGTCCCTGTGATACTAATGACGATGACAGTGATTATGGGGGTATGGCATTAATTCCTCAGGGTTTAAACTGGGATGAGTTAATACCTCACCACAGATCTCAAGCCATCAAAAGAAGCTTCTGTATTACTGGCTTCCAACAAAAATGTACTGGATCAAGGAACCAAAGTTACGTGTTACCATACAACAGAAAAAGTATGCTACCCTTCTTGCTCTTGAAATGGTTATCTAAGGCAAAATATCCCTGATGAGCCATCCCAATTTAAATAAATCGCTATTGGAACTACGTAATAGTTTTAGTTCAATGGAACGTCATGAGAAAATGACTCTTTCAAGATATGATTAAACAATTTGTAGAATAAAGGTAAATACTCATTTTCTTTCAATGAGAAGCGGCAGCATTCGCCTAATTTACCAATCAACAAGACAAGAAAAACGCAGTCTCAACACCAAAACCTCTTTTTACACAGAAGGAGCTCATTTTTACGTGATTGCTGATAACAAAAACATTACACACGATGTGTCACATACAGAAGCTTAAAAGTCAACTCAGCTAACAACTATGCCTAATCTGATTTGGGATGCATACTGTCCTATGTAACACAAAATTGTTGTCCAAAATGTTCTAGAATTACCTTTGTCAAAATAATTATTAGAACGACATCTGTTGTTACAAACAGTGGCGATTTATGCAAAAATTATACTTATTTTTGGTTACAAAAATGCGATTTGCAAAAGAAATTTTATATATTCCTGTGATAAAATTTATAAATATAAAAATCCACCACATACCAAGTTTTGTTTACATATTGCAGTATTAAATTATTATGTCAAGCAGAAAACTGAAGACTATTGTCCGATAAACAATGAATTACGTTTTTGTACAGCTCATATGCCATTTGCAATTTTTGTGAGTACATGTCATATACGGGAACAACTGTATATATGACATGAAATCCAATAAAAATCTTTAAGCTTAACAATAGTTTTTAAATATAGACGTCTGTAAAGTGAAATCTGTAGGATAACCACTTTTCATAATTTTATGTCTTCATGGTTTAACTCGCACTAAAGAGGTAAATTTCTAAAAGAATACTATTTCGTAAATACTTCAAAGTATCGTGTACCTATATAAGAGTCGTAAATCTCGTACTATACGATCTAAATCGGAATAAATGTTAAACAAACTGATGTGGAATCGTATCCTTCAGTTTTGCCCAGGCTGGTGTCGTAACGACCTGTTGATCCAGGAAGCCCTTCAATTTTATTTTATATCCTCTCAAGAAGACAATCTCGTGTTACGCACGAAATTAGTGGACTCCTGAGGAAATTTGTCTTCCTGAATGTTTTCTACTTGATTTTCGTGTATTTGGGCACAGCTCAAGGCAAGTTTGAAATTTTTACTAATTCACAACGGTAACAAATTTAGTTCAATGTCAGCTACTCTCTCAAGGGAAATGAAAGAAGAACATAAAACCATAGTTTTGATCTTTGAGAAGATGAAGTCTCATAAACATCAATGGATGGGTTGTCTAGACTTATGAATGGTAAACTTTCTCCTTGGTTAGCAAAGTGCTTCTTGTGACTCTGGAATAGCAGAGACAAAACACACCACAGTAGTGTAAAAGAATGGCCAAAGAGAGAAAACATGTACGGAGGGAGGAAGAATGTCATTAACGACCCCTTAGTTGGACGAGAGAAAATCATTTGCCGTCCACTGCATATCAAGTAGGGCAGTCTGTAAAGGCTTTTGATAAGAACGGGTCATGCTTTGCATGTATAGGGAAAAATGTCTGAGCTGAGAACGGAAAAATTCAAGCAGGAATATTTGGCGATTCTCAAATAAGTCAACTCTGCGTATGAAAACTGTCGACGAATGCTACCAAGGAAGATCAGATATGCACGTGATGGCAGTTTACTGCTCGAATTTAAAAATGGACCGCTCCATAATACATTCAAGAATGTCATGGAAAAGAGGCTTCCTAAATGTTCAGGGACTGGATGTTACCATCAATGACTTTTTTATTTAGGATATAATAATATTTATATAATACAATAACAAAATTATTGTTTCATTTTTTATCCATGGACTTATATTTAAACAGTATAACATATATTTCACTAAAATCTTGTATTTTAGAATTTTGAACTTCTTGGCAAATATTAATGAACTGTTTGAATTCAAGGCATCAAATTCTTAGAAAATCAGCTCAAAACACTCCGGTGCTATGAAGATAAACAGCACTTTACACGAATCTTAATGCTATCGTTTTCAGTCAACACTAGTTAATTCAATTATTGTAGGGAACATCAAAGTTGGAGCATTTTAAACATTTCATAGCATTTTTAGCCAGCTCATTGTTACACTGATAATAATGTTTTTACTCGTGAGTATTATCTTTTGCTCTGTGCTCTGTGGTAATGAAGGTTAGAGTTTATCGTACCTTGAATCAGAATTATTACAAAGGGGCACTGTCTTACTTGAAAGAGCAGTGTAGAAAGAAATTGGCCATAACCTTATTCAAGAAGCCATAACATCATTTGCATGAAATGAGTTAGAGAAACATCAGGAATTGTTAATCTTCCTGAACGAGAGTCCAGCGTCTCTGTGGCTGTGCCACATCGCACATAAAATACAATGTGGACTGCTGATGTGCTGCAGATATTGTTTATTATTTGTTGTTTGATTCTGCTGAAAGAATAAGTTTTGGCAAATACTCGAACATGTTGGGTTGGCTACACCAAAAATAGCTACTTCACGTGAACCGGCCAATGCAAAGGCCCTCGTGATAAGATAAAACGTTATAAACTACAAAGAGAGCATCCACCGCATTCACCAAATTTCGTTAATAAAACCCAGCGGGGTGACGAAGTGGGATGAACCAGGGGGCACAGTTCGGAGACCAGTGATTTGAATCTCAGTCAGTCCATCCACATTTAGGTTTAATGCAGTCTTCCAAGCATAAGCTTAGACTGGAGAATGATGAGAAAGAAACCTAAATGTAAATGCACTGAGCGAGATTCGAACCACTGCCCTCCTGACTGTGAGTCCTGGATCTTCCCACTTCGCCACCTCGCTGGGTTTGTGCTTTTGTCTAAGGAAAGGAGTATTCTCCAACACAGAAATGTGGAAGTGATTGCGCATGCGCGTGTGTCTGTGTGTGCGCGTGTGCGTGCGTGCGTGCGTGTGTGTGTGTGTGTGTGTGTGTGTGTGAGACTGTGAGCTCGTGGTCATGTGCTCGTTGGAAGGCGGGCTGGGGCGACGGTAGCAGATACGCGAAGGCGTACCTATAGGAACGTTACGACGCTTTCTCGTGTGTCGGATAGCCAGAAAACGGATTTACTACCTTTCCTGTTCGCTTGAACAATCTTATAGTACACAGCCATCTCTGGAGAAGCAGAGAAAGAAGGAGGAACTTCGTAACTTGGTCATTTCCAACAGTACTCTATATCTACATCTATAGGGCATCGACACAAATATGGAAAAACGTAAAGTACAACATCTTACCACGCCTAACGCGGTGAAGGAAAATCGTTGCAATTCTAAACAGCTTCTAGTCATCACAGAATGGCGAAGTACAGGTTCTGTGCGGTTTTCAGGGGAATCTTGTACCATTGTTCCTGAAAAATATTGGCAACTTCAGGTGGTAAAGATGGAAGTGAGTAGTGATCACGCACACGCCATTCTCAATTTGACGATGAAGGCTGAATAATGGTGAGATCTGTCACTGTGGTGGCCAGGGAAGATGCGACAACTCAATCTCTTGGTCACAAGCCAGTCCTGGACGACGTGAGCTGTGCGAACACGAACCATGTCTTCTCGGAACACAGCATCTACATCTACATCTACATGATTACTCTGCTGTTCAGAAGAATGTGCCTGGCAGAGGGTTCAATGAACCACCTTCAAGCTGTCTCTCTACCATTCCACCCTCGAACTATGCGCGGGAAAACCGAGCCCTTACACTCTTCTGTGCGAGCCCTGATTTCTCTTATTTTATCGTGATGATCATTTCTTCCTATGTAGGTGGGTGCCAAGAGAATGTTTTCGCAATCGGAGTAGAAAACTGGTGTTGAAGTTTCATGAGAAGACCCCGTTGCAACGAAAAACGCCTTTGTATAAATGATTGCAACTCCAATTCACGTATCATGTCTGTGGCACTATCTCCCCAACTTCGCGGTAATACATAACGAGCTACCCTTTTTGGTACTTTTTCGATGTCATCGGCCAGTCCTAGCTGATGCGAATCCCACACCACACAGAAATACTCCAGAATAGGGCGGACAACCGTTGTTTAAACAGTCTCTTTAGTAGACCTGTCACACCTTGTAAGTGTTCTGCCATTGAATATCAGTCTTTCGTTGGCTGTATCCACAACATTATCTATGTGATCATTGCAATTTATGATTTTGTAATTGCAATCTTTAATTATTTAGTTAAATTTACACACTTCAGATTTGTGTGACTTGCCGTGGAACGAAATTCAGTGGATTTCTTGTAGTACTCATGTGAATAACTTCACACTTTACGTTACTCAGGGTCAATTGCCACTTTTCGCACCATACAACTTCCTTATCTAAATCATTTTGTAGTTCTTTTTGGTCATCTGATGACTTTACAAGACGGTAAATGACAGCGTCATCTGCAAACAATCTAAGACGGCTACTGAGATTGTCTTCTATGTTGTTAATATAGATCACGAAAAATAGAGGGCCTATAACACTTCCTTGGGGAACGCCGGATATTGTTTCTGTTCTACTTAATGTCTTTCCCTATATTACTACGAACTGTGACCTTTCTGACAGGAAATCACGAATCCAATTGCACAACTGATGTGATATTCCATAGCCACGCAGTTAGGTCAGAAGACGATTGTGAGGAATGGTGTCGCAAGCCTTCTGGAAATCTAAAAATATGGAATCAATTTTACATCCCCTGTCGATATCTCTCATTACTTCAGGAGTATAAAGAGCTAGTGTGTTTCAAAAGAACGATATTTTCTGAATCCCTGCTGACTACGTGTCAAAAATGGTTCAAATGACTCTGAGCACTGTGGGACTGAGGTCATCAGTCCCCTAGAACTTAGAACTACTTAAACCTAACTAACCTAATGACATCACACACATCCATGCCCGAGGCAGGGCGCAGTTCCAGACTGAAGCGCCTAGAATCGCTCGGCCACGCCGGCCGGCCCCAATTAGGCCTAATAGTTTAGTCAAGTTGTCAAGAATAACCTCTACCCATACTATTTCGCAGGAACTATCTATTTCAAATTCACTACAAGGCAAACTACTTCTGACAGCAATAAATACTCCACCACCAATTGGGTTTAACCTATTCTTTCTGAAAACTGTTAGATCGTTAGAAAAAATTTCTGCTGAATTTGTTTCCGGCTTTAGCCAGCTTTCTGTACCTATAACTGTTTGAGCTTCAGCTTGGAGCTCTGGTTCTTTCCCAATACAGCTACGACAATTTACAACCACCATACCGATCGTTTCTACAACTAACTTACTGTGTTTTACCTGCCCCCTTTTAGAAGGACGCCCTTTCTGGGGTTTCCTGAGTCCCACAAATCTAAAAAAAAAACGCCCTGTCCCTACCACACAGCTCCCGTTACCGTTGTAGGAGCTTCCTGTGTGTAGTGGACTGCTGACCAATTAAGCGGAACCCGGAAACCCACCATCCGAGGTCGCAAGTCAAGGAATCTGCAGCCTACACCGTCACAGAACTGCCTGAGCCTCTGATTCAGACCCTGCACTCAGCTCTGCACCCAAGGACCACATTGCGTTCTATTGAGTATGCTGCAGGTCACTATTGGAGAACAAATATTGTACTTTGAAACGGATCTGATCAGACAAAATTGACACACAACGCCTGGCAGTAATATGACCTTGTAGAGTAACCATGGGGTCCGAGGAATACCAGGGTATGGCTGACCGAATGATCACCGAAACCTCGCCATGTTTCGCTCTTGGGAGCAAGCTGTCTGTATTGTAGGCTTGGGACATGCATATGCCAGATATTAACTCGGGCAGAAATTGGAAACAGTGTAAAACAAGACTCAGCCAACCAAATCACTTTCTTCCATTGCTCCATATTTAAGGTTTTATGGCTTCAGTACCACATTTTCCTGTTACACCCATTGCAGTCGCTAATGCTTGGTTTCAAATTCCACATCGGCCTGCAGTTCCCTGCTTATGAAGACCCCTTCCTGTTGGTTTGGTGCTGACAGGGTACTCGAGTGCGACATTGAAGTCTGCAGTGATTATTATAGCTGTGGTCCTCTTATTTTTCGTCACAGTTCTCTTCAGTGATCATTTGCGATGGTTACTCAACACACACTTTTGTTCGCATTGTGACTAAGAAGGCGCGTTCCCGCTCTCTTTGTATTCGGTATGAACCTTAGATATGGTGCCTCATGAAACACTAACCACTTCAGCTACTTGGTAACAGAAGCAAATACCACAAAATCACCAACAATCTGTCCTTTTATGAATTCACTTACCTCTGACATAACACACTTACAGCTACACGGACACTCTTCTGACCACGACTGACACTTGCAACGTATTGAGGGCATTGCACAGGTGCCGTTCGTGATCAAATACAACAGCGCACCCAGCAGGTTCGGCTAGTATCTGCAGTTATGTTCAAGAATGCTTTGTATTTCTCGCAGTGCTTCCATGTTTTTGTCCAACACCCGTATATCTACATCCATAGTCGACCCCTGTATATCTACCGCTACTGTCGCAGGTGCGAATCCTGCATCGAGTATGGATGTGTGTGATGTCCTTAGTTTAGTTAGGTTTAAGTAGTTCTATGTTCTAGGGGACTGATGACCTCAGAAGGTAAGACCCATAGTGCTCAGAGCCATTTGAACCATTTGGTAGTTCCAACTGAACTAATTAGGGTTCCTTCTCCTTCCACTCACATACAATTTCGAGAAAAATGACTGTTTATACGCCTTTATACTCTCTGTAGTTAACTTAATCTTGTCCTCTCGATCCCTGTAGGGGCGTTGTGGTATATTCCATAATTCGTCTACCAAAACTAGTTCCTGACACTTTGTATGTAGGTGTCTGCCAATCCAGTTTCTCCAGAATTTTCGTGACACTGTCCTGCAGGTCAAACGAACATGTGATCATTGCTGTTGTCTTTCTCTGTATATGTTCAGCACTCTTATTCGTCCTATTTGAAAAGGATTTACATCACCATCTACATGGTTACTCTGCAATTCACACTTAAGTGCCTGGCAGAGGTTTCATCGAACCATTTTCATACTACTTCTCTACCATTCTACTCTCGAATGGCGCGGAGAAAAAGGAACACCTAAATCTTCTCGATCGAGCTCTAATTTCTCTTATTTTATTATAATCATTAGTTCTCCCTATTTAAGTGGGTGTCAAAACAAGATTTTCGCGTTCAGCACAGAAAGTTGGTGACTGAAATTTCGTAGATAGATGAAACTGTCTTGGGGAACGCCAGATATCACTTCTGCTGTACTCGATCATTTACAGTCTATCACTGCGGACTGTGACACTAGAGCAATGTTCTAGGAAGCGTCGTATGAGTGTTGTGTAAGCAGTCTCATTTGAAGACTGAGCACTTCCTAGTATTCTACCAATGAAACGAATTCTGCGCTCTGCTTTGCCTAGAGCACTGCAAATGATATGGAATTATTCAGTTTACAGGGTACGTATATAAGACGACTGTTTACATTAATGAACACATTTATTTTGTCATACGCACTCAACTACATTTAAAAATATTTCCTTTCTCAGGCTACCGGCTTTTAAAGAGAAGTTCGCCCATGAAGTAGAACTGGGTTGTCCAGGGAAGATGATTATAATTTATATTTAAATCTTGCTGCGCTACCTGTCAGACATATTACGCTATTGTGCAAATGATCAAAAAATCTTTTGCAGCGCATTGAACTTCTTTGTGAGCTACTGACTGCTTTCATAATGGTTAATAATGTACATTTTTTCCTATACTTTTGTAGGTGTGTAAATCACTATTCTTCTCAAATTGTGGTGGATTATTTATGACGAATTTGTGACATCACAGTTAAAACAGAAGTGATGTCAGGTGTTCCCCAGGGAAGCGTCGTGGGACCTCTGCTGTTCCTGATCTATATAAATGACCTGCGTGGCAATCTGAGCAGTTCTCTTAGGTTGTTCGCAGATGATGCTGTAATTTACCGTCTAGTAAGGTCATCCGAAGACCAGTATCAGTTGCAAAGCGATTTAGAAAAGATTGCTGTATGGTGTGGCAGGTGGCAGTTGACGCTAAATAACGAAAAGTGTGAGGTGATCCACATGAGTTCCAAAAGTTATTCGTTGGAATTCGATTACTTGATAAATAGTACAATTCTCAAGGCTATCAAATCAACTAAGTACCTGGGTGTTAAAATTACGAACATCTTCAGTTGGAAAGACCACATAGATAATATCGTGGGGTAGGCGAGCCAAAGGTTGCGTTTCATTGGCAGGACACTTAGAAGATGCAACAAGTCCACTAAAGAGACAGCTTACACTACACTCGTTCGTCATCTGTTAGAATATTGCTGCACGGTGTGGGATCCTTACCAGGTGGGATTACAGATAACATCGAAAGGGTGCAAAAAAGGGCAGCTCGTTTTGTATTATCACGTAATAAGGGGCAGAGTCTGGCAGATATGATACGCGAGTTGGGATGGAAGTCATTAAATCAAAGACGTTTTTCGTCGCAGCCAGATCCATTTACGAAATTTCAGTCACCAACTTTCTCTTCCGAATGCGAAAATATTTTGTTGAGCCCAACCTACATAGGTATGAATGATCATCAAAATAAAATAAGAGAAATCAGAGATCGAACAGAAATGTGTAGGTGTTCGTCTTTCCCGCGCGCTGTTCGGGAGTGGAATGGTAGAGGGATTGTATGATTGTGGTTCGATGAACCCTCTGCCAAGCACTTAAATGTGAATTGCAGAGTAATAATGTAGATGTAGATGTAAAATGCACCCAAAATTTATTGGATTTCTTTTAGTACCCATGTGGATGACCTCGCACTTTTCTCTGTTCAGTGCCTATTGCCACTTTTCGCGCAATACAGAAATTCTCTCTAGATCATTTTGTAATTAGAATTGATCATGTGTGAACATCACTTATTATTACTTATTATTCTTACTGCTCGCTTTTGGGCTATCAGTACCTTATTTCTAACTGGTAAAGTCCCAAGAAAATTACTACATGAGTCATTATTCACAGTAAATACGCAAAATATGTTAGTATGTTGTTTCCAAGACCAAGAATTATACGAAGAACAAAAGGAGCTGAACTTAACTGTTTGAGAAACTCAGCAACACGCTTCTTCCAGTTCAAGTTTTCATCAGTATGGAGACCCCAAATTCTGAAGCATTCTACATTGTTTACTGACTCCTGTTGTTGTGCCACGTCTATTGTTGATATTACTCTGTTTATTGTACACAACTGAATATAGTGTATTTTACCAAAAATAGTTTTGGTTGAACAGAACGTCATGAGAAAATTACTCTTTCAAGATGTGATTAAACAATTTGTAGAATAAAGGTAAATCCTCATTTTGTTTCAATGAGAAGCGGCAGCATTCGCCTAATTTGGGTATGAATAGGTTCTCACTTTGTTTAATAGCTTGTGAAGATACTATTCCTTAATACTTCGTCTTGATTTATTTCACAATTAGTTTGTCACTCATAGTAAAACATAATACACAGTTTTTTCTTAGTGTCAACTTTTTTACCAATCAACAAGACAAAATAACGTAGTCCCATCACCAAAACCTCTTTTTAGACAGAAGGAGCTCATTTCCACATGATTGCTGAAACAACAACATTACACACTATGTGTCACATACAAAAGCTTAAAAGTCAACTCAGCTAACAACTATGTCTAATCTGATTTGGGATGCATACAGTTCTATATAACAAAAAATTGTTGTCCAAAATGTTCTAGAATTTCCTTTGTCAAAATAATTATTATAACGACATCTGTTTTTACAAACAGTGGTGAATTATGCAAAAATTATGCTTTTTATGGTTACAAAAATGCGATTTGCAAAAGAAATTTTATATATTCCTGATATAAAATTTAGAAATATAAAATCACACCACGTCCCATGATTTGTTTACATATTGCAGTATTAAATTATTATGTCAAGAAGAAATTTTCTGGCGAAGTTAACTGCGGTTTTGGAATACACTGAAGACTGTATATATGAAATGAAATCCAATAAAAACCTTTAAGGTTAGCAATGCTTTTTAAATATTGACTTCCGTAAAGTGAAATATGTAGCATGACCAGTTTTCATAATGTTATGTCTTCATGGTTTAACTCGCACTAAAGAGGTAAATTTTTAAAGAATACTATTTCGTAAATACTTCGAAGTGGCGTGTACCTGTCGTAAATCTCATACTATACGAATTAAATCGGTATAAATGTTAAACAAATGGATGTGGAATCGTATCTTTCGGTTTTGCCCAGGCTGGTGTCGTAACGACCTGTTGATCCAGGAAGCCCTTCGTTTTGATTTTTTATACTCCCAAGAAGACATTCTCGTGTTTTGCACGAAATTAGTGGACTCCTGGGGAAATGGGTCTTCCTGAATGTTTTCTAGTTGGTTTTCTTTTAATTGTGCACAGCTCAAGGCAAGTTTGAAATTTGTACTAATACACAATGGTAACAAATTTAATTCAATGTCAGCTGCTCCCTCAAGGGAAATGAAAGGAGAACATAAACCCATAGTTTTGATCTTTGGGAATATTAAATCTCGTAAACATCACTGGATGGTTTGTCTAGACTCATGAATGGTAAACTTTCTCCTTGGTTTGCAAAGTGCTTCTTGTGACTCTGGAATAGCAGAGACAAAACACACCACAGTGTTGGAAAAAAACGGCCAAAGAGAGAAAACATGTACGGAGGGAGGAAGAATGTCATTAACGACCCCTTAGTTGAACGAGAGAAAATCATTTTTCGTCCACTGCATATCAAGTTGGGCCTTTTGAAGCAGTTTGTAAAGGCTTTTGATAAGAACAGGTCACGCTTTGTATATATAGGGAAAAATGAGCTGAAAACGGAAAAATTGAAGCAAGAATATTTGACGATCCACAAATAAAGCAACTCTGCATATGAAAACTGTCTATGAACGCTACCAAGGAATAACGGATATGCACGTGGTTGCAGTTTACTGCTCGAATTTAAAAATGGACCGCTCCTTAATACATTCAAGAATGTCATGGAAAAGAAGCTTCCTAAATGTTCAGGGACTGGATGTTATCATCAATGACTTTTTTATTTAGAATAGAATTATATTTATATAATACAATAGTAAAACTATTGTTGCATTTTTTATCCATGGACTTATATTAAAAACAGTATAGCATATATTTCACTAAAATCATGTATTTTAGAATGTTGAGCTCCTTGGCAAATATTAATCAATTGTATGAATTCATCCATTGTCGAAGACCTGTATATCTACAAACCCTAAATATATGCAAACCACTATGAAATGTATCGCAGAGGGTACTTCCAACTGAACTAAATACCGTTTCTTCTCCTTCCATTCACGTACGGATTGCGTGAAATATAACTGTTTGTACGCCTTTATACACGCTGCAGTTAACCTAATCCTGTCCTCTCGATCCTTGTAAGGGCTTTGTAGTATATTCCAAAATTCGTCTACTAAAACTGTCCTGCAGATCAGACGAACCTGTGATCATTGCTGTGTCATTTCTCTCTATACGTTCAGTACTCTTGTTCATCCTATTTGGAAAGGATCACACACACTAGAGCAATATTCTATGAAGGGTTGTATGAGTGTTTTGTAAGCGGTCTCCTTTGAAGGTGGAGTACTTCCTAGTATTCTACCAATGAAACGAATTCTGAAATCTTCTTTGCCTATGGCTGAACAAATGATATGGAATTATTCAGTTTACACGGTACGTATATATGACGCCTGTTTACATTAATGAACACATTATTTTTTGTCCTACTCACTCAACTATATTTAAAAACATTTTCTTTTTTGAGGCTACCGGCTTTTAAACAGAAGTTCGCCCATGTAGTAGAACTGGGTTGTGCAGGGAAAATAATTCTAATTTATATTTAAATCTTGCTGCGCTGCCTGTCAGACATAGTACGTTATTGTGCAAATGATTAAAAAATTCTTTGCAGCGTATTGAACTCCTTTGTGAGTCACTGAAAGCTTTAATAATGGGTAATAAAGTTCACTTTTTCCTCTAGTGTTGCAGGTGAGTAAATCACTACTCTTCTCAAATTGTGGTGGATTATTTATGATGAATTTGTGACATCGTGGTTAAAATGCACAGCTCCTTGAAGAAGTATGAACATGACGACCGCGTGTGAACATCACTTATTAATACTTATTATTCTTACTGCTCACTTTTGGGCAATCAGTACCTTATTTCTAACTGGTAATGTCCCAAGAAAATTAGTACATGAGTCATTATACAGAGTAAATACGCAAAATATGTTAGTATGTTGTTTCCACGACTTGCTGCCATACTAAGAACAAAAGTAGCTGAACTTCACTGTTTGAGAAACTCAGCAATACGCTTCTCCCAGTTCAAGTTTTCATAAGCATGTAGACCCAAACATTTGGAGTATTCTACCCCGTTACTGACTCCTGTTCTTGTGCCGCGTCAATTGTTGCTATTACTCTATTCATTGTACAGAACTGAATATAGCGCATTTTCCCAAATATTTAGGGAAAGTCCAATTTCAGAGATCCAGTTAATAACCCTTTGAAAAACGTCATTGACAATGTTTTCTGTTGCTTTCCCCCTAATAACATTTGTTAAAACACAAGTATCATCTGCAAAAAGTACCAGTTCTGCGATCAACTTCGATTCCACAAGGAACTGTTTCGCGCAGCGACCGTGGACTATAAGGAAGGAGAGAAGCACAGCATTCCGTCGCATTTCTATTAGTTGTATTACTTTTGCATAGGTGAAGACGGCTATTTAGAGGCGAAATCTAGATAGGCAAGAGTACTAAAACTAATTGGTCGCGAATGATTGCCTTCCTTAAATTCTGCGACCATCCCGTTTCATACCTTCAAAACCTGTTACATCCAAGTATTTGTATGTGTTGACAGATTCCAATTAAGACTCGTTGATATTGTAGACTTAAAATGCTACATTGTTTCCTTTTTGCGAAGTGCGTAATACTGCATTCTTAGCACTTAAAGAAATTGTCCAGGTGTTGCATCACTCCGAAATTCTATCAAAATTAGACTGAATATCTGTGGACCGTATTTCAGGCAGATCTTAATTGTAAATAAGTACACCATCTGCAAAAAGTCTGAGGTTACAGAATTTAAGGAAGAAGAGACACACGGCAACCATTCGCGACCCATTAGTTTTACTACTGTTGTATATGTAGATTTCGGCTCTAAGTAGCCGTCTTCACATATGGCTCTAAGCACTATGGGACTTAACATCTGTGGTCATCAGTCCCCTAGAACTTAGAACTACTTAAAGCTAACTAACCTAAGGACATCACACACATCCAAGCCCGAGGCAGGATCGAACCTGCGACCGTAGCGGTCGCGCGGTTCCAGCCTGAAGCGCCTAGAACCACTCGGCCACAGAGGCCGGCGTTCCGTTAATATTTTCTGCACTGTCATGAATATTCAACATGAACAGCAAGGGCCCCATCACACTTTCCTGGGGAATAGGGTGTCCCTGGAGTAATGGTCAATATTCAGGGATGTTACAGGAACGATCGATTGAAGCAAAAAACTTCATACAGACATATGTCCTATTCCGAATGATTTTCGAGAAACAACACATTTAATGTACATCGTTATTTATTTTCTGTATCCTTAAATAAATTTCCAGCTTCACACACGTACGCATGTACAACAGTTCGTTAATACAACACTATTCGTTTAGCAAGGTATCAGTTTAAAAAAATGTATTTATAGCACATTCACCTCTAAGTATTGTACACGTCACATCACAGCTGATGTACGGTGCACAATCAATGTTCGAGTATCCCAGAGCGAACTTCAATGCATTTGTGCACTCTTGGGGGAACATGTGTTGCCTGTCTGAGTGCCTCAGCTCGTTTACTAATGAGGGCAACAGTGTCCATGATGCGTCCACGCAGTTCATCTCGCGTATTCATCTTTTGCTTGTATATCTCAGACTTCATCCAACCTCAAAATCAAAAATCATAATGATGTAATACCTGGCGATCTTATTGGCCAGTTAACTGGACTACTACGACCAAACCAGCGACTAGGGAAGAGCGGCTGAGAAGTTTTCTCATATGTCTGGTAAAATGTAGAGGGTCTCCATAATGCAAGAAGTACATTGCAGTCCGGGAGGCCAAGAGAACCCTCTCAAGCTTTCAACATGCAAATCATTCTGTCCTGTTAGTCGCTCTTGTAAACCTATCAGCATGTTACCATTCGTGTCACACCAAACAGTGATCGTAAAACGAACTTGTAAATTGGTTTCCATTGTAGCGTGCAGATTTTCCTGCGGCCAACGATAATTATTGAGTGTGGTGTTGATTACGTTCCACATAAACGTGTCTACATGAGCAAAAAGTATTAATGGAAGCAAATGACGATTATCATGTAACCAGTGACAAAATTTAATTACGATGCTATTGTCGCTATTATGAAGATTGTGAAAAGGTAGTATGTAAAATGGGTAAAAGTAGCCAGCGAGGGCGAGGCCACAGGCAGTTGCGACAGTGGCGCTTCCCATGGGATTGACACGCCAGAAGGCGACCTGGCTGCTCTTTGCTCAGAGGTTGGTTGTGCGTGTGTCTGAACCCATGCCCCTCAGACAGGTGACAGACAGGGGCTGACGTTGTGACGCCGAGTCCCTCGCTGGGTCTCATCGTTTGCAGCAGGAGACAAGAACAGCAAGCCAGCAGGGCTATGACGCCAAGTCTCACAAACCACCCAGTGTGGCGGCAGACACAGCCTGGTCTCGAACCATAGGCTGCTGCTCGCGCTGCCCAGTCGTCTGATTGGCCAGTGGTGCTCCAGCATTGTAGTGCGGCTACTCAGCAATTACCAAGTCCCTGACTCGAATAACGTCCTATCCTCAAATTCAGCCTCATTCATACTCCGTTACTGCCCATTTGTTCCTGTAAAACCTGGTGTCTAGTCACACTGCCCATAACAGAGAGACTTGCTTCAGTGCAGTGGCAACGATCCAATTGTTACATCATTATCAATTACCTCGAAGAAAACTGTCTATTGACACACAGCGAACATGGGTTTAGACAAGATCGTTCCTGTGAAAAACAATTAGCTCTTTATTCAAATGAAGTGCTTAGTGCTATTGACAAGGGATTTCAGATCGATTCCATATTTCTGGATTTCCGGAAACTTTTAGACACTGTACCGCACAAGCGGCTTGTAGTGAAATTGCGTGCTTATTAAATATCGTCTCAGATATGTGACTGGATTTGTGATTTCCTATCAGAGAGGTCACAGTTCGTAGTAACTGGCGGAAAGTCTTCAAGTCTAACAGATGTGATTTCTCGCATTCCTCAAGGTAGTGTTACAGGCCCTTTGGTTTCCTTATCTAAATAAACGATTTGGCAGACAACAAGAGTAGAGGTCATACGTTGTTTGCAGATGACGCTGTCGTTTATCAACTAATAAAGTCATCAGAAGATCAAAACAAATTGCAAAACGATTTAGAAAAAATATCTGAATGGTGCGAAAATAGGCAGTTAACCCTAAATAGCGAAAAGTGTGAGGTCATCCACATGAGCGGTAAAAGGAATTCGTTAAACTTCGGTTTACAATAAATCTGTCTACTCTAAAAGCCGTAAGTTCAACTAAAAGCCTAGGTATTACAATTACGAACAACTTAAACTGGAAGGAACACATAGAAAATTTTGTGGGGAAGGGTACCCAAAGACGGCGTTTTATTGCTTGGACATTTAGCAAATGTAACAGAACTACTAAGCAGACTGCCTATACCACACCTGTCCGTCGTCTTTTAGAATACTGCTGTGCGGTGTGGGATCCTTACCAGAAAGGGCCGACGGAGTACACCGAAAAAGTTCAAAGAAGGGCAACACGTTTTGTATTATCGCAAAAGTGGGACATGTTCCACATCCCGGAGGGTCTCCTCAGCACGGATCTATGGAACGAAATAATTATCTAATCTAATGAAAAAAGTGTCACAGTAATGATACAGAATTTTGGCTGGACAAAATTAAAAGAAAGGCGTTTTTCGTAGCGACGGAATCTTCTCACGAAATTACAATCACCAACTTTTTCCTCCGAATGCGAAAATATTTTGTTGACACCGAGCTACATAGGGAGAAACGAACACCCCGATAAAATAAAGGAAATCAGAGCTCGTACGGTAAGATATAGGTGTTTGTTCTTTCCGCACGCTATACGATATTGGAATAATAGACAATTGTGATGGTGGTTTTGGAATACACTGAAGACTGTATATATGAAATGAAATCCAATAAAAACCTTTAAGGTTAGCAATGCTTTTTAAATATTGACTTCCGTAAAGTGAAATATGTAGCATGACCAGTTTTCATAATGTTATGTCTTCATGGTTTAACTCGCACTAAAGAGGTAAATTTTTAAAGAATACTATTTCGTAAATACTTCGAAGTGGCGTGTACCTGTCGTAAATCTCATACTATACGAATTAAATCGGTATAAATGTTAAACAAATGGATGTGGAATCGTAACTTTCGGTTTTGCCCAGGCTGGTGTCGTAACGACCTGTTGATCCAGGAAGCCCTTCGTTTTTATTTTTTATACTCCCAAGAAGACATTCTCGTGTTTTGCACGAAATTAGTGGACTCCTGGGGAAATGGGTCTTCCTGAATGTTTTCTAGTTGGTTTTCTTTTAATTGTGCACAGCTCAAGGCAAGTTTGAAATTTGTACTAATACACAATGGTAACAAATTTAATTCAATGTCAGCTGCTCCCTCAAGGGAAATGAAAGGAGAACATAAACCCATAGTTTTGATCTTTGGGAATATTAAATCTCGTAAACATCACTGGATGGTTTGTCTAGACTCATGAATGGTAAACTTTCTCCTTGGTTTGCAAAGTGCTTCTTGTGACTCTGGAATAGCAGAGACAAAACACACCACAGTGTTGGAAAAAAACGGCCAAAGAGAGAAAACATGTACGGAGGGAGGAAGAATGTCATTAACGACCCCTTAGTTGAACGAGAGAAAATCATTTTTCGTCCACTGCATATCAAGTTGGGCCTTTTGAAGCAGTTTGTAAAGGCTTTTGATAAGAACAGGTCACGCTTTGTATATATAGGGAAAAATGAGCTGAAAACGGAAAAATTGAAGCAAGAATATTTGACGATCCACAAATAAGGCAATTCTGCATATGAAAACTGTCTAGGAACGCTACCAAGGAAGATCGGATATGCACGTGGTTGCAGTTTACTGCTCGAATTTAAAAATGGACCGCTCCTTAATACATTCAAGAATGTCATGGAAAAGAAGCTTCCTAAATGTTCAGGGACTGGATGTTATCATCAATGACTTTTTTATTTAGAATAGAATTATATTTATATAATACAATAGTAAAACTATTGTTGCATTTTTTATCCATGGACTTACATTAAAACAGTATAGCATATATTTCACTAAAATCATGTATTTTAGAATGTTGAGCTCCTTGGCAAATATTAATCAATTGTATGAATTCATCCATTGTCGAAGACCTGTATATCTACAAACCCTAAATATATGCAAACCACTATGAAATGTATCGCAGAGGGTACTTCCAACTGAACTAAATACCGTTTCTTCTCCTTCCATTCACGTACGGATTGCGTGAAATATAACTGTTTGTACGCCTTTATACACGCTGCAGTTAACCTAATCCTGTCCTCTCGATCCTTGTAAGGGCTTTGTAGTATATTCCAAAATTCGTCTACCAAAACTGTCCTGCAGATCAGACGAACCTGTGATCATTGCTGTGTCATTTCTCTCTATACGTTCAGTACTCTTGTTCATCCTATTTGGAAAGGATCACACACACTAGAGCAATATTCTATGAAGGGTTGTATGAGTGTTTTGTAAGCGGTCTCCTTTGAAGGTGGAGTACTTCCTAGTATTCTACCAATGAAACGAATTCTGAAATCTTCTTTGCCTATGGCTGAACAAATGATATGGAATTATTCAGTTTACACGGTACGTATATATGACGCCTGTTTACATTAATGAACACATTATTTTTTGTCCTACTCACTCAACTATATTTAAAAACATTTTCTTTTTTGAGGCTACCGGCTTTTAAACAGAAGTTCGCCCATGTAGTAGAACTGGGTTGTGCAGGGAAAATAATTCTAATTTATATTTAAATCTTGCTGCGCTGCCTGTCAGACATAGTACGTTATTGTGCAAATGATTAAAAAATTCTTTGCAGCGTATTGAACTCCTTTGTGAGTCACTGAAAGCTTTAATAATGGGTAATAAAGTTCACTTTTTCCTCTAGTGTTGCAGGTGAGTAAATCACTACTCTTCTCAAATTGTGGTGGATTATTTATGATGAATTTGTGACATCGTGGTTAAAATGCACAGCTCCTTGAAGAAGTATGAACATGACGACCGCGTGTGAACATCACTTATTAATACTTATTATTCTTACTGCTCACTTTTGGGCAATCAGTACCTTATTTCTAACTGGTAATGTCCCAAGAAAATTAGTACATGAGTCATTATACAGAGTAAATACGCAAAATATGTTAGTATGTTGTTTCCACGACTTGCTGCCATACTAAGAACAAAAGTAGCTGAACTTCACTGTTTGAGAAACTCAGCAATACGCTTCTCCCAGTTCAAGTTTTCATAAGCATGTAGACCCAAACATTTGGAGTATTCTACCCCGTTACTGACTCCTGTTCTTGTGCCGCGTCAATTGTTGCTATTACTCTATTCATTGTACAGAACTGAATATAGCGCATTTTCCCAAATATTTAGGGAAAGTCCAATTTCAGAGATCCAGTTAATAACCCTTTGAAAAACGTCATTGACAATGTTTTCTGTTGCTTTCCCCCTAATAACATTTGTTAAAACACAAGTATCATCTGCAAAAAGTACCAGTTCTGCGATCAACTTCGATTCCACAAGGAACTGTTTCGCGCAGCGACCGTGGACTATAAGGAAGGAGAGAAGCACAGCATTCCGTCGCATTTCTATTAGTTGTATTACTTTTGCATAGGTGAAGACGGCTATTTAGAGGCGAAATCTAGATAGGCAAGAGTACTAAAACTAATTGGTCGCGAATGATTGCCTTCCTTAAATTCTGCGACCATCCCGTTTCATACCTTCAAAACCTGTTACATCCAAGTATTTGTATGTGTTGACAGATTCCAATTAAGACTCGTTGATATTGTAGACTTAAAATGCTACATTGTTTCCTTTTTGCGAAGTGCGTAATACTGCATTCTTAGCACTTAAAGAAATTGTCCAGGTGTTGCATCACTCCGAAATTCTATCAAAATTAGACTTAATATCTGTGGACCGTATTTCAGGCAGATCTTAATTGTAAATAAGTACACCATCTGCAAAAAGTCTGAGGTTACAGAATTTAAGGAAGAAGAGACACACGGCAACCATTCGCGACCCATTAGTTTTACTACTGTTGTATATGTAGATTTCGGCTCTAAGTAGCCGTCTTCACATATGGCTCTAAGCACTATGGGACTTAACATCTGTGGTCATCAGTCCCCTAGAACTTAGAACTACTTAAAGCTAACTAACCTAAGGACATCACACACATCCAAGCCCGAGGCAGGATCGAACCTGCGACCGTAGCGGTCGCGCGGTTCCAGCCTGAAGCGCCTAGAACCACTCGGCCACAGAGGCCGGCGTTCCGTTAATATTTTCTGCACTGTCATGAATATTCAACATGAACAGCAAGGGCCCCATCACACTTTCCTGGGGAATAGGGTGTCCCTGGAGTAATGGTCAATATTCAGGGATGTTACAGGAACGATCGATTGAAGCAAAAAACTTCATACAGACATATGTCCTATTCCGAATGATTTTCGAGAAACAACACATTTAATGTACATCGTTATTTATTTTCTGTATCCTTAAATAAATTTCCAGCTTCACACACGTACGCATGTACAACAGTTCGTTAATACAACACTATTCGTTTAGCAAGGTATCAGTTTAAAAAAATGTATTTATAGCACATTCACCTCTAAGTATTGTACACGTCACATCACAGCTGATGTACGGTGCACAATCAATGTTCGAGTATCCCAGAGCGAACTTCAATGCATTTGTGCACTCTTGGGGGAACATGTGTTGCCTGTCTGAGTGCCTCAGCTCGTTTACTAATGAGGGCAACAGTGTCCATGATGCGTCCACGCAGTTCATCTCGCGTATTCATCTTTTGCTTGTATATCTCAGACTTCATCCAACCTCAAAATCAAAAATCATAATGATGTAATACCTGGCGATCTTATTGGCCAGTTAACTGGACTACTACGACCAAACCAGCGACTAGGGAAGAGCGGCTGAGAAGTTTTCTCATATGTCTGGTAAAATGTAGAGGGTCTCCATAATGCAAGAAGTACATTGCAGTCCGGGAGGCCAAGAGAACCCTCTCAAGCTTTCAACATGCAAATCATTCTGTCCTGTTAGTCGCTCTTGTAAACCTATCAGCATGTTACCATTCGTGTCACACCAAACAGTGATCGTAAAACGAACTTGTAAATTGGTTTCCATTGTAGCGTGCAGATTTTCCTGCGGCCAACGATAATTATTGAGTGTGGTGTTGATTACGTTCCACATAAACGTGTCTACATGAGCAAAAAGTATTAATGGAAGCAAATGACGATTATCATGTAACCAGTGACAAAATTTAATGACGATGCTATTGTCGCTATTATGAAGATTGTGAAAAGGTAGTATGTAAAATGGGTAAAAGTAGTAGCGAGGGCGAGGCCACAGGCAGTTGCGACAGTGGCGCTTCCCATGGGATTGACACGCCAGAAGGCGACCTGGCTGCTCTTTGCTCAGAGGTTGGTTGTGCGTGTGTCTGAACCCATGCCCCTCAGACAGGTGACAGACAGGGGCTGACGTTGTGACGCCGAGTCCCTCGCTGGGTCTCATCGTTTGCAGCAGGAGACAAGAACAGCAAGCCAGCAGGGCTATGACGCCAAGTCTCACAAACCACCCAGTGTGGCGGCAGACACAGCCTGGTCTCGAACCATAGGCTGCTGCTCGCGCTGCCCAGTCGTCTGATTGGCCAGTGGTGCTCCAGCATTGTAGTGCGGCTACTCAGCAATTACCAAGTCCCTGACTCGAATAACGTCCTATCCTCAAATTCAGCCTCATTCATACTCCGTTACTGCCCATTTGTTCCTGTAAAACCTGGTGTCTAGTCACACTGCCCATAACAGAGAGACTTGCTTCAGTGCAGTGGCAACGATCCAATTGTTACATCATTATCAATTACCTCGAAGAAAACTGTCTATTGACACACAGCGAACATGGGTTTAGACAAGATCGTTCCTGTGAAAAACAATTAGCTCTTTATTCAAATGAAGTGCTTAGTGCTATTGACAAGGGATTTCAGATCGATTCCATATTTCTGGATTTCCGGAAACTTTTAGACACTGTACCGCACAAGCGGCTTGTAGTGAAATTGCGTGCTTATTAAATATCGTCTCAGATATGTGACTGGATTTGTGATTTCCTATCAGAGAGGTCACAGTTCGTAGTAACTGGCGGAAAGTCTTCAAGTCTAACAGATGTGATTTCTCGCATTCCTCAAGGTAGTGTTACAGGCCCTTTGGTTTCCTTATCTAAATAAACGATTTGGCAGACAACAAGAGTAGAGGTCATACGTTGTTTGCAGATGACGCTGTCGTTTATCAACTAATAAAGTCATCAGAAGATCAAAACAAATTGCAAAACGATTTAGAAAAAATATCTGAATGGTGCGAAAATAGGCAGTTAACCCTAAATAGCGAAAAGTGTGAGGTCATCCACATGAGCGGTAAAAGGAATTCGTTAAACTTCGGTTTACAATAAATCTGTCTACTCTAAAAGCCGTAAGTTCAACTAAAAGCCTAGGTATTACAATTACGAACAACTTAAACTGGAAGGAACACATAGAAAATGTTGTGGGGAAGGGTACCCAAAGACGGCGTTTTATTGGTTGGACATTTAGCAAATGTAACAGAACTACTAAGCAGACTGCCTATACCACACTTGTCCGTCGTCTTTTAGAATACTGCTGTGCGGTGTGGGATCCTTACCAGAAAGGGCCGACGGAGTACACCGAAAAAGTTCAAAGAAGGGCAACACGTTTTGTATTATCGCAAAAGTGGGACATGTTCCACATCCCGGAGGGTCTCCTCAGCACGGATCTATGGAACGAAATAATTATCTAATCTAATGAAAAAAGTGTCACAGTAATGATACAGAATTTTGGCTGGACAAAATTAAAAGAAAGGCGTTTTTCGTAGCGACGGAATCTTCTCACGAAATTACAATCACCAACTTTTTCCTCCGAATGCGAAAATATTTTGTTGACACCGAGCTACATAGGGAGAAACGAACACCCCGATAAAATAAAGGAAATCAGAGCTCGTACGGTAAGATATAGGTGTTTGTTCTTTCCGCACGCTATACGATATTGGAATAATAGACAATTGTGATGGTGGTTAGATTAGCTATCTGACAGGCACTTAAACGTGATTTGCAGAGTATCCTCATAGATGTAGAAGTAGATTCTTTGCTGCGTGGGGCAATTTACCATTGCGCTAACCTATACTCGCTTCACAACTCATTTACGCATCTATTATTCTGCCCTATTTGTCGACGTAGCATGGCTGGTGGCCAGCGCTTTCACTATAATACTCCGTGGTGGCCTCCATGCTACTTTCAGCGCTTACAATAAAGATTTATTACTTTTACCAGAATTCTGCGTAGTGTCACTACGCAGTGTAGTAGGAGTAAAACCACCTACATTATGTATATATGGGTTTCTCATTCACAATGTTGTTTGCTTGTGATATGATCGTGTTACGCCTCACGTACGAACAGAAACGTCTACCAGCACATGTCAGAAATTCACAGTGGCAGCATCGTGAACATTCGAAACAGTGTTTTATCGTTCCGCGATATCACTACTTGTATTGGTTGGCATCCCACGATTGTCACGTGATATGGAATTAATGCGTTCAGTAGATTACTATTCAGCGACTTAAGGGATCGCAACAATCACATATGTCTGGAGCCCGCGGGACGTGCATATACATTCAGCTGTGCGGGATCACAAAGTGAAGTTACATGCCAAGAACCAGTAAATGGGTTTGCTTACTACACGACAAGTATCCACGAGAAGAGTGAGGTGACGTCTCGAACACTAAGGACTATCAGTGCAGAAACCATTGCTGCTGCAACCCTTGACACTGCAGCAGAGGGAGGTGTGGTGACAACCTTGGACACAGGAGTGGCGCCATGACACTATTTCTGCGTATACCATCATGGTTTTTCAGCTTTACAATCATTGTCATACATGCTCCAATACATGGCATCATGCTATTCAGGGCCAATGCGTACAGGAAATGTCTACTTCTGGTTCTCACAACCGGTAACTTGGTCAGCAGCCGTTACATTTCAGACTCCTTAGGCCCAAAGATATTACCTTATATTTGATGTCTCCAAAACGTTATGTTTCAGCAACACGATGCAAGACCGCACGTAACCACACTGTGCAAACCAATCTCTATACAGAGGGTGTACAACTGTAGTCCTGGCCAACACGATCTCCAGATCTCTCGCCTATTGAATACATTTGGCCACGGGTTGCCAAGAGACTAGGATGCTCGCACTTGACACTACGATTGGCATGTAAGTGAAACAGCATAGCGTGCTGCAGCCACACCTCTCATACAAGCTCAGTTCAACTCAATGCTCAGCCAAATTGGAGGCATCGTTGCTGCCAGAACTGACCACCTGACAAAAGCCTCAATGACCACCTTTTGCAGTGTGAGATGTGCAGAAGGAGTCAGTGAGGTTCTAGGGGTTCAGAGAGGGATGTGAAGTCATGCCGATTTCATGGCCATTGCCAGCTGAGCTAAGTTTCTCGGTTGAGGCTCCATGGTGGGATCGAGCTAGTCTCACAAATTCTCAAGTAGGTTCAATACAGGGAGGTTGGCAGCCAGGGGAGAACAGTATACTCATCCTGGTGCTACTCGAAACACGCACATACACTTCAAGCTATTTGACATGATGCTTTGTCCTGCCGGTAGGTGGCATCATATCAAGAAAAACAAAATTCATGTAGGGGACAGATGGATATAAGTACTTTGTTGAAATATTCTGCCTCTAGAATGATGAGATTATCCAGTGAATGCCACTAAAAACATTGCCCAGATCATAACGCTCCCTACTGGTTGCAGGGTGCTTCCTTTCAGACATTCCTATGGAAGATAATACGTCATTCATCTGAAAAGGACAGGTGTCAAGACACTCAGTGGCCGCCAGTTGAAGTATTGGCATGCAAATTACAGCCTTGGTCGCCGATGAATAGCAGTCAGCATGGGGGCATGAACCAGAGACCTGCTCCAGGGCTCATACACAGCGCCATTCTCTGAGCTGTCGTAGAGGAGACACTGTTGATACCTCCTCAGGTCATCTAGGAGGTCAATTGCTTAACAGTTGCACGTCTATTCCCCCCTACACATCTCCGCAGCCGTCGTTCACCTCTGTTATCTATGGGCCGAGATGCACCACAGTTGCCTCAGTGCAGGTTTTGAGTGCACGGTATACTGCAACCACAGTGGCACATGAACGGTTTACAAAAATAGCCAATTCGGAAATACTTCCACCCTTGGCCCGAAAGTCAATGATCATGTCGTTTTGGGCATAATATAAATCACTCCATTTCCGCATTACGATAACGACTGCATTGTTTTCCGCATCCCCCCGACACTGCTGGTGGTGTCACCTGTCACCTCAAATCTTTGAGTGGTTATTGCATGTTGACGTCGAACATAGTCGGAGGCCACATTAATGTTACTGGACCGTGCAAAATTTCGGAACCTGTATGCTTCCAAATCACCTACAAATTTATTCACGTATTCTTTCTACTGCACTTTATAAGCACTATGAGTAAAATGTCATTATTTTCTATCCTTCCTGGTGAGCAGTTTCAACGGCGAGCAAGGTATTTTCGATCGTTCTTACAATGTGCTACAAGGGTGTCATCAACTATTACCACTGGCGGATTCTGATTTCTATTCCAAAACAATGTTTGCATAGATCTCCACAGCTGTCAGGTGTTGCAAGTATGAAGCAAGTAATGGTTTCCCGTGAATTAGCATTTCAGCACGTAACGTGTCATCTAGCACTGCAGCTGTTTCCTAGCTAGTGGAAGTGGAGCTTTCAGGTTCTGCAAAGATATAAATTATACAACGAAACTAATTTTCGTTCGGAGAAGAGCAGTAGAAAGAAAGAAGGAAAGTTCAATAGTCCATCATTCTGTTTTGCACAGCGTGGTCACCAAAGATATTAACTAAACAACGAAACTAGTCTTTGTACAACGAAGACGATGGAGACAAAACAGAACGTTGGGGCTCAAATCCTCAACTACGACGGTATGATTATCTACCGAATACTTCCTCAGTGGGAGAAGGATGGGGAAGAAATTCGTCTGCGTCTCATTCAAAGAATCGACCTAGAAATTGCTTGCATCGCTCCAAGTGAACCATAGACAACCTTCATCTGAGTGGACAGATCAATTACTCGAACTCTATTTCTACTGGAAGCAAATCTACTATCTTAGTAGAAATAAATTATTGTTCATTTAATGCATCAGAATGATGAAGTCAAATGTACATTGGCGCATTGCACACCTATTATCAACATTAATAACTGTTAGCCATTTTAAGATAATCAGGGAAACTAGCAATGAAATAATTACACAGGCCAAAAACAAACTGTTAAGGCGTTGAATCAAAAAGTGAAATCAGTCTTCCTCTATCTGCTCTTCTTTTTTTGATCATTGTTGTTTAACATGCACTTCCACATGGAATGTGCATTTGTAACTCTGGTTTGTGCACTTCTAAATCACATGTACGAGGATTGATTCCTCTAGGTTTGCCCTATTGCCGGTCTGCTTTCTAATTAGTTTCAGGAATATCCACTAGATGGAGTTGGAGGTGACTGTGTGAGCTCTGGCCGTACAGGGCTGAGCGAGAATGACGTCGTTTGATCTATGCTGTAGTTTTTTGCACTTGTGCTGTTGAACAGAAACAATATAAGTCAAAGTAGATGAAGTTGCGTAAATCACTCTGATGGTTTTTCCTACATATGCAGAGAATAAACGCCGAAAGGAAACCGAAAACCTATTGTTGAGTTTGTAAACACTTTTGCAATAAATCTGTAGAACTTGTACAGAAAATTTACGATTGTGGGCTACCGGGAAACGAAAACGTCTGAAACAAAGGCCACGCCAATACCTGTTGTTTGTGAGGAGTGGTGTTGTCCCACTGATAGTAATGACGATGACAGTGATTATGCAGGTATGGCATTAATTCCTCAAGGTTTAACCTGGGATGAGTTAATAACCCAACAGGGATCTCAAGCTGTCAAAAGAAGCTTCTGAATTACTGGCTTCCAACAAAAATGTACTGGATCAAGGAACCAAAATTACCCTTTACCATACAACAGAAAAAGTATGCTACTCTTCTTGCTCTTGAAATGGTTCATCTGAGGCGAAATATCCCAGATGAGCCATTCCAGTTGAAATAAATCTCTACTGTAATTACATAATAGTTTTAGTTCAACATAACGTCATGAGAAAATATCTCTTTCAAGATATGATTAAACAATATGTAGAATAAAAGTAAACACTCATTTTGTTTCAATGAGAAGCGGCAGCATTCACCTAATTTGGGTATGAATAGGTTCTCGGATTGTTTACTAGCTTGTGAAGATACTATTTCTTAAGATTTCTTCTTGATTTATTTCACAATTAGTTTGTCACTCATAGTAAAACATAATACTCAGTTTTTTCTTAGTGTCAACTCTTTTACCCATTAACAAGACAAAAAGCGTAGTCTCATTACCAAAACCTCTTTTTACACAGAAGGAGCTCATAAGTCAACTCAGCTAACAACTATGCACTATCTGATTTGGGATGCATACAGTTCTATATAACACAAAATTGTTGTCCAAAATGTTCTAGAATTTCCTTTGTCCAAATAATTATTAGAACGACATCTGGTTTTACAAACAGTGGCGATTTATGCAAAAATTATACCTTTTTATGGTTACAAAAATGCGATTTCCAAAAGAAATTTTATATATTCCTGTAATAAGATTTAGAAATATAAAAATCCACAACGTTCCAAAATTTGTTTACATATTGCAGTATTAAATTATTATGTCAAGCAGAAATTTTCTGGTGAAGTTGACTGTAGTTTTTGAATACACTGAAGACTATTGTCTGGTAAACAATCAATTACGTTTTTCTACAGCTCATATGACACTTTGAATTTTGTTGAGCATATGTCATATACGGGGAAAACTGTGTATATGAAATGAAATCCAATAAAAACCTTTAAGGTTAACAATACCTTTTAAATGGTGGTGGTGGTTAGTGTTTAACGTCCCGTCGACAACGAGGTCATTAGAGACGGAGCGCAAGCTCGGGTTAGGGAAGGATTGGGAAGGAAATCGGCCGTGCCCTTTCAAAGGAACCATCCCGGCATTTGCCTGAAACGATTTAGGGAAATCACGGAAAACCTAAATCAGGATGGCCGGAGACGGGATTGAACCGTCGTCCTCCCGAATGCGAGTCCAGTGTGCTAACCACTGCGCCACCTCGCTCGGTAATACCTTTTAAATATAGACTTCTGTAAAGTTAAATCTGTAGGATGAAAATACTTCAAAGTATCGTGTACCTATATAAGAGTCGTAAATCTCATACTTTACGATCTAAATCGGAATAAATGTTAAACAAACGGATGTGGTTCAAATGGCTCTGAGCACTATGAGACTTAACATCTATGGCCATCAGTCCCCTAGAACTTAGAACTACTTAAACCTAACTAACCTAAGGACATCACACAACACCCAGTAACCACGAGGCAGAGAAAATCCCTGACCCCGCCGGGAATCGAACATGGGAACCCAGGCGTTGGAAGCGAGAACGCTACCGCACGACCACGAGCTGCGGACAAACGAATGTGTAATCGTATCCTTCGGTTTTGCCCAGGCTGGTGTCGTAATGACCTGTTGAGCCAGGAAGCCCTTCATTTTTATTTTTTATACTCTCAAGAAGACATTCTCGTGTTTTGCACGCAATTAGTGGACCCCTGAGGAAAAATATCTTCCTGAATGTTTTCTACTCGATTTTCTTGTATTTGGGCACAGCTCAAAGCAAGTTTGAAATTTTTACTAATTCACAACGGTAACAAATTTAGTTCACTGTCAGCAGGTCCCTCAAGGGAAATTAAAGAAGAACATAAAACCGTAGTTTTGATCTTTGAGAAGATGAAGTCTCATAAACATCAATGGATGGTTTGTCTAGACTTATGAACGGTAAACTTTCTCCTTGGTTTGCAATGTGCTTCTTGTGACTCTGGAATAGCAGAGACAAAAAACATCACAGTGTTGAAAAAGAACGGCCAAAGAGAGAAAACATGTACGGAGGGAGGAAGAATGTCATTAACGACCCCTTAGTTGAACGAGAGACAATCATTTGTCGTCCACTGCATATCAAGTTGGGCCTTTTGAAGCAGTTTGTAAAGGCTTTTGATAAGAACAGGTCACGCTTTGCATATACAGGGAAAAATGTCTGAGCTGAGAACGGAAAAATTCAAGCAGGAATATTTGACTATCCACAAATAAGACAACTCTGCATATGAAAACTGTCCAGGAACGCTACCAAGGAAGATCGGATATGCACGTGATGGCAGTTTACTGCTCGAATTTAAAAATGGACCGCTCCATAATACATTCAAGAATGTCATGGAAAAGAAGCTTCCTAAATGTTCAGGGACTGGATGTTATCATCAATGACGTTTTTATTTAGTATAGAATAATATTTATATAATACAATAGTAAAATTAGTGTTTCATTTTTATCCATGGACTTATATTAAAACAGTATAACATATATTTCACTAAAATCTTGTATTTTAGAATTTTGAGCTCCTTGGCAAATATTAATGAATTGTTTGAATTCAAGGCATGAAATTCTTAGAAAATCACCTCAAAACACTCCGGTGTTATGCAAATAAATAGCACTTCACACGAATTTTAATGCTGTCGTCTGTAGTCAAGGCTAATTAATTCAATTATAGTAAGAAACATCAAAGTTGGAGCATTTTAAACATTTCATAGGATTTTTAGCCAGCTCATTGTTACACTAATAATAATCTATGATTATGATAGTGAGTATTATCTTTCTCTCTGTGCTCTGTGATAATGAAGATTAGAATGCAACGTTCCTTGAATCAGAATTATTACAAAGGGGCACTATCTTACTTGAAAGGGCAGTTTAGAAAATTAGTCATAACCTTGTTCAAGGAGCCGTAATATCATTTGCATGAAATTAGTTAGAGAAACATGAGGAATTGTTAATCTTCCTGAACAAGAGTCCAGTGTTTCCATGGCTGCACCACATTGTACATAAAATTCAATGTGGACTGCTCATGTGCTGCAAGTATTTTTTATTATCTGTTGTTGGATTCTGCTGAAAGAACAAGTTGGGTTGGCTACACCAAAAATAGCTACCTCACGGGAACTGGCCAATGCGAAGGCTGTCGTGATAAAATAAAACGTTATAAACTACACAGAGGGCATTCACCAAATTTCATTAATAAAACCCAGCAGGGTGGCGAAGTGGGATGACCCAGTAGTCACAGTTAGGAGATCAGTGGTTTGTATCTCTATCAGTCGATCCACATTTAGGTTTCCTGCAGTTTTCCAAGCATAAGCTTCGATAGGAGACTGCTGAGAAAGAAACCTAAATGTGGATGGCCTGACAGAGATTCGAACCACTGCCCTCCTGACTGTGAGTCCTGAGTCTTACCACTTCGCCACCTTGCTGGGTTTGTGCTTTTGTCTAAGGAAAGGAGTATACTCCTACATAGAAATATGGAAGTGATTGCGCATGCGCAGGCCCGCGTGTCTGTGTGTGTGTGTGTGTGTGTGTGTGTGTGTGTGTGTGCGTGTGCGTGTCTGTGTGTGTGTGTGAGACTGTGAGCTCGTGGTCATGTGATCGGTGGAAGGCAGGCTGGGGCGACGGTAGCAGACACGCGAAGGCGTACCTCCAGGAACGTTGCGACGCTTTTCTCGTGTGTCGGATAGCCAGATGACGGATTTACTACCGTTCCTGTTCCCTTGAACAATCTTATAGTACACAGCCATCCCTGCAGAAGCAGAGAAAAAAGGAGGAACTTCGTAACTTGGTCATTTCTAGCACTAGTCGATATCTACATCTATAGGGCGTCGATACAAATATCGAACAACGTAAAGTACAACATCTTACCACGCCTAACGCGACGAAGGAAAAAACAGCTTCTAGTCGTCACAGAATGGCGAAGTACAGGTTCTGTGCAGTTTTCAGGGGAATATTGTACAATTGTTCCTGGAAAATACTGGGAACTTCAGGTAGTGATGATGGAAGTGAGTAGTGATCACGTACACGCCATGCTGAATAATGGTGAGATCTGTCACTATGGTGACCAAGGAAGATGCGACAACTCAATCTCTTGGTCACAAACCATGCCTGGACGATGTGAGCTGTGCGAATATGAACCATGTCTTCTTGGAACACAGCATCTACATCTACATGATTACTCTGCTGTTCGCAAGAAAGTGCCTGGCAGAGGGTTCAATGAACCATCTTCAAGCTGTCTCTCTACCGTTCCACTCTGAAACGGTGCGCGGAAAAAACGAGCGCTTAAATTTTTCTGTGCGAGCCCTGATTTCTCTTATTTTATCGTAATGATCATTTCTCCCTATGTAGGTGGGTTTTCGCAATCGGAGTAGCAAACTGGTGATTGAAATATCATGAGAAGATCCCATCGCAACAAAAATCGCCTTTCTTTTAATGATTGCCACGCCAATTCACGTATCATGTCGGCGGCACTATCTCCCCAACTTCGCGGTAATACAAAACGAGCTGCCCTCTTTTATACTTTTTCGATGTCATCCGCCAGTCCCATCTGATGCGGATCCCACACCGCACAGATACACTCGAGAATAGGGCGAACAAGCGTTGTGTAAGCAGTCTCTTTAGAAGACCTGTCGCACCTTCTAAGTGTTCTGCCATTGAATCTCAGGCTTTGGTTTGGTCTATCCAGTACATTATCTATGTGATCGTTCCAATTTAGAGTATTTGTAATTGCAATCCTTAATTATTTAGTTGAATTTACACCCTTCAGATTTGTGTGACTTCCGCGAAACGAAATTCAGCGGATTTCTTTTAGCACTCATGTGAATAACTTCACATTTTACTTTACTCAGGGTCAACTGCTACTTTTCGCACCATACAGATTCCTTATCTACATCATTTTGTAGTTCGTTTTGGTCATCTGATGACTTTACAACACGGTAAATGACAGCATCATCTGCAAACAATCTAAGACGGCTACTGAGATTGTCTTCTATGTCGTTAATACAGATCAGGAAAAATAGAGGGCCTATAACACTGCCTTGGGGCACGCCGGATATTACTTCTGTTTTACTTGATGTCTTTCCGTCTATTACTACAAACTGTGACCTTTCTGACAGCAATTCACGAACCCAATTTCACAAATGATGCGATATTCCATAGCCACGCATTAGGTTAGAAGACGATTGTGAGGAACGGTGACGATAGCCTTCTGGAAACTTAACAATATGGAATCAATTTGAAAACCCCTTCGATAGCTCTCATTACTTCATGACTACAAAGAGCTAGTGTGATTCAAAAGAACGATATTTTCTGAATCAGTGCTGACTACGTGTCAAAAATGGTTCAAATGGAATTGAGCACTATGGGTCTTAACAACTGAGACCATCAGTCCCCTAGAATTTAGAACTTCGTAAAACCTAAATAATCTAAGGACATCACACACATCCATGCCCGAGGCAGGATTCGAATCTGCGACCGTAGCGGCCGCGCGGTTCCAGACTGAAGGGCCTAGAACCGCTTGGCCACAGTGGAAGGTGTCTACGTGTCAATTAACCGTTTTCTTTGCGGTACTTCATAATGTTCGAATACAGTATATGTTCCAAAACCCTACTGCAAATCGACGTTAGTGATATGGGCCTGTAATTGAACAGATTACTCCTCCTTCCTGTTTTGGGTATTGGTCAAGTATGCTTTCACAAGCATTTACGCTTCGAGTGGGCTTATGAGCTAATTGTTCAAAACAATTTTCTGAGAAAGCCCCAGTAAAATTTCGGATGACGTTTTATGCCTGCCGCCAGCTTTAACGTATAATTTTTCCAGCATATCGAGGGTAGATTAAAGTCACCACCGACTATTACTGTATGAATGGGGTACCTATTTTAAATGAGACTCAAGTTTTCTTTGAACTGTTCAGCAACTGTGTGTTCTGAGTCGGTGGGTCGGCAAAACAACCAAATTAATATATGGTACTAATGGCTCTGAGCACTATGGGACCTAACATCTGAGGTCATCAGTCCCCTAGAACATAGAACACCTTAAACCTAACTAAACTGAGTACAGCACACACATCCATGCCCGAGGCAGGATTCGAACCAGAGACCGTAGCGGTCGCGCGGCTCCAGACTGAAGCGCCTAGAACCGCTCGGACACGGCGGCCGGCCCCAATTGATAGTTTAGTCAAGTTGTCAAGTATAACCTCTACCCATACTATTTCGCAGGAACTATCTATTTCAAATTCACTACAAGGCAAACTACTTCTGACAGCAATAAATACTCCACCACCAATTGGGTTTAACCTATTCTTTCTGAAAACTGTTAGATCGTTAGAAAAAATTTCTGCTGAATTTGTTTCCGGCTTTAGCCAGCTTTCTGTACCTATAACTGTTTGAGCTTCAGCTTGGAGCTCTGGTTCTTTCCCAATACAGCTACGACAATTTACAACCACCATACCGATCGTTTCTACAACTAACTTACTGTGTTTTACCTGCCCCCTTTTAGAAGGACGCCCTTTCTGGGGTTTCCTGAGTCCCACAAATCTAAAAAAAAAAACGCCCTGTCCCTACCACACAGCTCCCGTTACCGTTGTAGGAGCTTCCCGGAAACCCACCATCCGAGGTCGCAAGTCAAGGAATCTGCAGCCTACACCGTCACAGAACTGCCTGAGCCTCTGATTCAGACCCTGCACTCAGCTCTGCACCCAAGGACCACATTGCGTTCTATTGAGTATGCTGCAGGTCACTATTAGAGAACAAATATTGTACTTTGAAACGGATCTGATCAGACAAAATTGACACACAACGCCTGGCAGTAATATGACCTTGTAGAGTAACCATGGGGTCCGAGGAATACCAGGGTATGGCTGACCGAATCATCACCGAACCCTCGCCATGTTTCGCTCTTGGCAGCAAGCTGTCTGTATCGTAGGCCTGGGACATGCATATGCCAGACTTTAACTCGGGCAGCAATTGGAAACAGTGTAAAACAAGACTCAGCCAACCAAATGACATTCTTCCATTGCTCCATGTTTATGTTTTTATGGCTTCAGTACCACACTTTCCTGATACACCCATTCCAGTCGCTAATGCTTGGTTTGAAATTCCACATCGGCCTGCAGTTCTCTGCTTATGAAGACCCCTTCCTGTTGTTTTGTTGCTGACAGGGTACTCGAGTGCGACATTGAGTTCCGCAGTGACTATTATAGCTCTTGTCCTCTTATTTTTCGTCACAGTCCTCTTTAATGATGATCTGCTCTGGTTACTGAACACACACTTTCGTTCGCATTGTGACTAAGAGGGCGCCCTCTTTGTATTCGGTATAAACCTTTGATATGGTGCCTCATGAAACACTAACCACTTCAGCTACTTGGTAACAGAAGCAAATACCACAAAATCACCAACAATCTGTCCTTTTATGAATTCACTTACCTCTGACATAACACACTTACAGCTACACGGACACTCTTCTGACCACGACTGACACTTGCAACGTATTGAGAGCATTGCACAGGTGCCGTTCGTGTTCAAATACAACAGCGCACCCAGCAGGTTCGGCTAGTATCTGCAGTTATGTTCAAGAATGCTTTGTATTTCTCGCAATGCTTCCATGTTTTTGTCCTACACCCTTATATCTACATCCATAGTCGAACCCCTGTATATCTACATCCATACTCTGCAAACCACTATGAAATGTATGGTAGAGTGTACTTCCACCCGGCCTGTGTGGCCGAGCGGTTCTAGGCGCTACAGTCTGGAACCGCGGGACCCCTACGGTCGTAGATTCGAATCCTGCATCGGGCATGGATGTGTGTGATGTCCTTAGGTTAGTTAGGTTTAAGTATTTCAATGTTATAGGGGACTGATGACCTCAGACGTTAAGACCCATAGTGCTCAGAGCCATTTGAACCATTTGGTAGTTGCAACTGAACTAATTAGGGTTTCTTCTCCTTCCATTCACGTACAGATTTCGAGAAAAATGACTGTTTATACGCCTTTATACTCTCTGTAGTTAACTTAATCTTGTCCTCTCGATCCCTGTAGGGGCGTTGTAGTATATTCTAAAATTCGTCTACTAAAACTGGTTCCTGACACTTTGTATGTAGGTGTCTGCCAGTCCAGTTTCTCCAGAATTTCCGTGACACTGTCCTGCAGATCATACAAACATATGATCATTGCTGTTGTCTTTCTCTGTATATGTTCAGTACTCTTGTTCGTCCTATTTGGAAAGGATTTACATCACCATCTACATGGTTACTCTGCAGTTCACACTTAAGTGCCTGGCAGAGGTTTCATCGAACCATTTTCATACTACTTCTCTACCATTCCACTCTCGAATAGCACGTGGGAAAAAGGAACACCTAAATCTTTCCGATCGAGCTCTCATTTCTCTTATTTTATTATAATGATCATTTCTCCCTACGTAGGTGGGTGTCAAAAAAAGATTTTCGCGTTCGAAAGAGAAAGTTGGTGATTGAAATTTCGTAAATAGGTTTCGCCGCAAAGAAAGCCGCCTTTGTTTCAGAGAGTGCCACCCCAACTCGCGTATCATATCAGTGACACTCTCACCCCTATTCCGCGGTAACACGAAACGAGCTGCCCTTCTTTGCACTTTTTCAATGTCCTCCGTCAATCCCACCTGGTAAGGATCTCACACCACGCAGCAATATTCCAGCAGAGGACGTACAAGTATAATGTAGGCCGTCTCTTTACTGGGTTTGTCACATCTTCTAAGTGTTCTGCCAACAAAGCACAGTTTTTGTTTCGCCTTCCCGACAATATTATCTATGTGGTCTTTCTGATTTAAGTTGCTTGTAGTATTTAGTGGAATTGACAGCCCTTAGATTTGTGCGATTTATCGTATACCCAAAATTTATTGGATTTCTTTTAGTACCCATGTGGATGACCTCGCACTTTTCTCTGTTTAGTGCCTATTGCCACTTTTCGCGCCATACAGAAATTCTCTCTAGATCATTTTGTAATTAGAATTGATCGTCTGATGATTTTACTAGACAGCAAATTAAAGCGTCATCTGCAAACAAACTAAGGGGGCTGCTCAGATTATCACCTAAATCATTTATGTAAATCACAAACAGCATAGGGCCCATGACACTGACTTGGGGAACGCCAGATATCACTTCTGTTGTACTCGATCATTTACCGTCTATCACTGCGAACTGTGACACTAGAGCAATATTCTAGGAAGGGTCGTATGAGTGTTGTGTAAGCAGTCTCATTTGAAGACTGAGAACTTCCTAGTATTCTACCAATGAAACGAATTCTGCGCTCTGCTTTGCCTACAGCGCAGCAAATGATACGGAATTATTCAGTTTACAGGGTACGTATATGTGACGACTGTTTACTTTAATGATCACATTTATTTTGTCGTACTCACTCAACTACATTTAAAAATATTTCCTTTCTCAGGCTACCGGCTTTTAAAGAGAAGTTCGTCCATGAAGTAGAACTGGGTTGTCCAGGAAAGATGATTATAATTTATATTTAAATCTTGCTGCGCTACTTATCAGACATATTACGCTATTGCAGCGCACTGAACTTCTTTGTGAGCCACTGACTGCTTCAATAATGGTTAATAAAGTACATTTTTCCCATAGTTTTGTAGATGTGTAAATCACTATTCTTCTCAAATTGTGGTGGATTATTTATGACGAATTTGTGACATCACAGTTAAAACTGAAGTGATATCAGGTGTTCCCCAGGGAAGCGTCCTGGGACCTCTGCTGTTCCTGATCTATATAAATGACCTGGGTGACAATCTGAGCAGTTCTCTTAGGTTGTTCGCAGATGATGCTGTAATTTACCGTCTACTAAGGTCATCCGAAGACCAGTATCAGTTGCAAAGCGATTTAGGAAAGATTGCTGTATGGTGTGGCAGGTGGCAGTTGACGCTAAATAACGAAAAGTGTGAGATGATCCACATGATTTCCAAAAGAAATCCATTGGAATTCGATTAGTTGATAAATAGTACAATTCTCAAGGCTGTCGATTCAACTAAGTACCTGGGTGTTAAAATTACGAACAACTTCAGTTGGAAAGACCACATAGATAATATCGTGGGGTAGGCGAGCCAAAGGGTACATTTCATTGGCAGGACACTTAGAAGATGCAACAAGTCCACTAAAGCGACAGCTTACACTACACTCGTTCGTCCTCTGTTAGAATATTGCTGTGCGGTGTGGGATCCTTACCAGGTGGGATTGACGGAGGACATTGAAAGGGTGCAAAAAAGGGCAGCTCGTTTTGCATTATCAAGTAATTGGTGAGAGAGTGTGGCAGATATGATACGCGAGATGGGATGGAAGTCATTAAAGCAAAGACGTTTATCGTCGCGGCGAGACCTATTTTCGAAATTTCAGTCACCAACTTTCTCTTCCGAATGCGAAAATATTTTGTTGAGCCCAACCTACATAGGTAAATGATCATAAAATAAAATAAGAGAAATCAGAGTTCGAACAGAAAGATTTAGGTGTTCGTCTTTCCCGCGCGTTGTTCGGGAGTGAAATGGTAGAGAGATAGTACGATTGTGGTTCGATGAACCCTCTGCCAAGCACTTAAATGTGAATTGCAGAGTAATCATGTAGATGTAGATGTAGATGTAGATGTAAAATGCATAGCTCCTTGAAGAAGTACCTACATGACGACCGTGTGTGAACATCACTTATTATTACTTATTATTCTTACTGCGCGCTTTTAGGCAATCAGTACCTTATTTCTAACTGTTAATGTCCCAAGAAGTAGTTCTACGTTCTAGAGGACTGATGACCTCAGATGTTAAGTCCCATTGTGCTCAGGGCCATTTGAACCATATGTGAAGACGGCTACTTAGAGCCGAAATCTAGATATGCAATTAGTAAAATAGGTCGCAAATGATTGCCGTGTGTCTCTTCTTCCTTAAATACTGCGATCATCCCGTTTCATTCCTTCAAAACCTGTTACATCCAAGTATTTGTATGTGTTGACAGATTCAAATTAAGACTCGTTGATATTGTAGTTACAAAATACTGCATTGTTTTCGTTTTCATAAGTACGTAATTTTGCATGCTTAGGATTTGAAGCAAGTGTCCAGGTGTTCATCACTCTGAAATTCTATCAAGATTAGACTGAATATCTGTGGACCGTGTTTCAGGCAGCTGTTAAATGTAAATAAGTACACCATCTGCCAAACGTCTGAGGTTACCGTTAATATTTTCTGCACTGTCATTAATTTTCAACATGAACAGCAAGGGCAGCATCACACTTTGCTGGGGAACAAGGTGTCCCAGGAGGAATGGTCAATATTCAGGGATGTTACAGGAACGATCGTTTGAAGCAAAAAACTTCATACAGACATATGTCCTATTCCCAATGATTTTCGAGACAGAACACATTTAATGTACATCGTTATGTATTTTCTGTGTTCTTCAATAAATTGCCACCATCACCCATGTACAACAGTTAGTAAATATAACATTATTAGTTTAACAAAGTATCAGCTCAAAAATATGTTTTTAGCACATTCATCTCCAAGTATTATCGTACACGTCACATCACAGCTGATGTACGGTGCACAATCAGTGTTCGAGTATCCCAGCGCCAAGTTCAATGCATTTGTTCACTCTTGGAGAACATGTTGTGTTGCCTCTCTGAGTGCCTCAGCACGTTCCCTAATGAGGATAGCAGTGTCCATGATGCGACCATGCGGTTCATCTCTCGTACATAGCTTTCGCTTGTACATCTGAAACTTCATCAAAACTCAAAGTCAAAAATCTAATGACGTAATACCTGGTGATCTTAGTGGCCAGTTAATTGAGTACTACGACCAAACCAGAGACTAGGGAAGTGCCGCCGAGAGGTTTTCTCATACGTCTGGTAAAATGTAGAGGGTCTCCATAATGCTGGAAGTACATTGCAGTTCCTGAGGCCAAGAGAACGTTCTCAAGTTTTCAAGATGCAAATCATTCTGTCTTGTGATTCGCTCTTCTAAACTGAGTGAACCTATCAGCATTTTACCGATCCTGTCACACCAGACAGTTATCGTAAAAAGAACTTGTAAATTGGTTTCCACTGTAGCGTGCAGATTTTCCAGCGGCCACCGATAATTATTGAGTGTGTTGTTGATTAAGTTCCATATAAACGCGTCTACATGAGCAAAAAGTATTAATGGAAGCAAATGACGATTGTCATGTAACCAGTGACAAAATTTAATTACGATGCTGTTATCGCTATTATGAAGATTGTGAAAAGGTAGTATGTAGAATGAATAAAAGTAATCAGCGAGGGCGAGGCCACAGCAGCTGCGACAGCGGCGCTTCCCAGGGGAGTGACACGCAATAAGGCGACCTGGCTGCTCTTTGCTCTGCGGTTGAGGAGGCGGTTGTGCGTGGGTCTGAACCAATGCCCCTCAGACAGGCGACAGTGTGGCGGCAGACACAGCCTGGTCTCGAACCATAGGCTGCTCCTGGCGCTGCCCAGCCGTCTCATTGGCCAGTGGTGTTCCAGCATTGTAGTGCGCCTACTCAGCAATTACCAAGTCCCTGACTCGAATAACATCCTATCCTCAAATTCAGCCTCATTTATACTCAATTACTGCCCATTTGTTCCTCTAAGTCACACCGACCTACATAGGCAGAAACGATCACACCGATTAAATAAGGGAAATCAGAGCACGTACGGAAAGATATAGGTGTTTGATCTTTCCGCATTCTATACGAAATTGGAATAATAGAGAATTGTGATGGTGCTTCGATTAGCCCTCTGCCAGGCACTTAAACATGATTTGCAGAGTATCCTTGTAGATGTCGATGTAGATGTAGATTCTTTACTGCGTGGGGCAATTCACCATTGCGCTAAGCTATACTAACTTCACAACTTATTTACGCATCTATTATTCTGCCCTATTTGTCGACGTAGCATGGCTGATGGCCAGCGCTGTCACTATAATACTCCGTGGTGACCTCCATGCTACTTTCAGCGCTTACAATTAAGATTTAAAACTTTTACCAGAATTCTGCGTAGTGTCACTACGCAGTATAGTAGGAGTAACACCACCTTCATTCTGTATAAATGGGTTTCCCACTCAGAATGTTGTTTCCTAGTGAGATGATCGTGTTACGCCTCATGTACGAACAGAAGCGTCTACCTACAAGTGTCAGAATTCGACAGTGGCAGCATCGTGAACATTCGTAACAGTGGTTTATCTTTCCGCGATATCACTATTTGCCTTGGTTGGCATCCCACGATTGTCACGTGATATGGAATTAATGCGTTCAGTAGATTCCTATTCAGCGACTTAAGGGATCGCAACAATCACATATGTCTGGAGCCTGTGGGACATGCATATTCATTTAGCTGTGCAGGATCACAAAGTAAAGTTACATGCCAAGTACCAGTAACAGGGTATGCTTACTACACGACAAGTATCCACGCGGAGAGTGAGGTGACGTCTCGAGCACGACGGACTATCAGTGCAGAAACCATTGCTGCTGCAACCCTTGACACAGTAGCAGAGGGAGGTGTGGTGAAACGCTAAACACAGGAGTGGCGCCATGACACTATTTCTGCGTATACCATCATGGTTTTTCAGCTTTCCCATCATCGTCACACATGCCCCAATACCTGGCATCATGCTATTGAGGGCCAATGCGTACAGGAAATGTCTACTTCTGGTTCTTAAAGCCGGTAACTTGGACAGCGGCCGTTACATTTCCGACTCCTTAAGGCCAGTGATATTGCCTTATATTTGAGGTCTCCAAAACGTTATGTTTCACCAAGAGGATACAAGACCGCATGTAACCACACTCTCCAAACCTACCTCTATACTGAGGGTGTACAACTGTAGTCCTCGCCAACACGTTCTCCAGATCTCTCGCTCATTGAATACATTTGGTCACGGGTTGCCAAGAGACTAGGATGCTTGCACTTGACACTACGATTGGCATGTAACTGAAGCAGCATAGTGTGCTGCACCCATACCACTCATATAATCTCAGTTCAACTCAATGCCCAGCCAAATTAGAGTCGTTGTTGCTACCAGAAGTGGCAATTCTGTGTACAGCTTGGGCCACTCTTATTAATGTGACCGCCTGACAAAAGACTGAATGACCACCTTTTGCAGCGTGAGACGTGTAGAAAGAGTCAGTGAGGTTCTAGGTGTACAGAGAGGGATGTTGTGTCTATGCCGACTCCAGAGCCATAGCCAGCTGAGATAGGTTTCTCGGTTGAGGCTCCATGGTGGGATCGAGCTGGTCCCACAGATTCTCAACTAGGTTTAATCCGGAGAGGTTGACGGACACGGAAGAACAGTTTACTCATCCTGGTGCTCTTCGAAACACGCACATACACTGCAAGCTGCACGTAGGTGGCATCGAGTCATGGAAAAACTAAATTCATGTAGGCGACCGATGGATATAAGTACTTTGTTGAAATATTGTGCCTCCAGGATTATGAGATTACCCAGGGAAAGCCAGTGAAAACATTGCCCAAATCATAACGCTCCCTCCTGTTTGCAGGGTGTTTCGTTTTATACATTCCTATGGAACATAATACGTGATTCATCTGAAAAAGACAGCTGTCGAGACACTCAGTGGCCGCCAGTTGAAGCATTGGCGTGCAAATCACAGCCTTTGCCGCCGATTACTTGCAGTCAGCATGGGTGCATGAACCAGAGACCTGCTCCAGGGCTCATACACAGCGAGGTTCGCTGAACGGTCGTTGAGGAGACACTGTTGCTACCTCCTTGGGTCATCTAGGTGGTCAATTTCTTAGCAGTTGTACGTCTATTCCCATATGCACAACTCCATAGCCGTCGTTAACCTCTATTATCTACGGCCCGTGGAGCACCATAGATGCCTCAATGCCAGGTTTGGATGCGGAGTATACTTTAACCACAGTGGCACATGAACAATCTACAAAAATAGCCATTTCGGAAATACTTCCTCCCTTGGCCCGAAAGCCAATGATCATACTCTTTTAGGCATCACATAAATCACTCCATTTCCATATTGCGATAACTACTGCACTGTTTTCCGCATCCCCCCGACACTGCTGGTGGTGTCACCTGTCACTTCATATCTTTGAGTGATTATTGCATGTTGACGTCGAACACAGGCGGTGGTGACATTAATGTTACTGGACCGTGTAAAATTCGGAACCAGTATGCTTCCAAATCACCTACAGATTTATTCACGTATTCTTTCTACTACACTGTATAAGCACTATGAGTAAAATGTCATTGTAGTCTATCCTTCTTGGTGAGCAGTTTCAATGGCCAGCAATGTATTTTCGATCGTTCTTACAATGTCCTACAAGGCTGTCATCAACTATTACCACCGGCGGATTCTGATTTCTATTAAAAAAGAATGTTTGCATATATCTCCACAGCTGTCAGGTGTTGCAAGTATGAAGCTAGTAATGGTTTCCCACGAATTAGAATTTCAGAACATAACGTGTCATCTAGCACTGCAGCTGTTTCCCAGCTAGTGGAAGTGGAGTGTTCTGGTTTTGCACAGATATTAATTACACAACGAAACTAATTTTTGTTGAGGGAAGAGCAGTAGAAAGAAAGAAGATAATTTCAATAGCCCATCATTCTGTATTGCACAGCGTGGTCACCAAAGATATTAACTAAACAAGGAAACTAGTCTTCCTGCAACGAAGACGAAGGAGACAAAAAGAAACGTTGTGGCTCAAATCCTCAACGACGACGGTATGATTATGTACTGAATACTTCCTCAGTGGGAAAACGATGGGGAAGAAATTCGTCTGCGGCTCATTCAAAGAATCGTCCTAGAAATTTCTAGAATCGATTCAAGTGAACCACAGACTACCTTAATCTGAGTGGCCAGATCAATTACTCGAACTCTATTTCTACTGAGAGCAAATCTACTATCTTAGCAGAAATAAATTATTGTTCATTTAATGCATCAGAATGAAGAAGGCAAATCTATGTTGGCGCATTGCACACCTATTATCAACATTAATAATTGTTACGCCATTTTAAGGTACCCAATGAACCTAGTAATGAAGTAATTATACAGGCCAAAAACAAATAGTTTTTTTATATCTAGGATTTTAGAATTGATTATAGCTACAGTTGGGGAGTAAAAATCAAAAAGTGAAATCAGTCATCCTCTATCTGCTCCTATTTTTTTGATCATTCTTGTTTAACATGCACTTCTACATGAAATGTGCAATTGTACCTCTGGTTTGTGCACTTCTAAATCACGTGTACGAGGATTGGTTCCTGTAGGTTTGCCCTATTGCCAGTCTGCTTCCTAATTAGTTCCAAGAATATCCACCAGATGGAGTTGGAGGTTACTGTGTGAGCTAGGCCGTACAGGGATGAGCGAGAATGGTGTCGCTTGATTGTTCAGTTAGGAAACATCTATGTTGTAGCTTCTTGCACTTGTGTTGTTGAACGGAAATAATATAAGTTAAAGTAGAAGAAGTTGTGTAAATCACGTAGATGGTTTTTGCTACATATGCAGAGAATAAACACTGAAAGGAAACTGAAAACAATCGACTATATAAAGACTTCTGGAATAAATCTGTAAAACTTGTACAGAACATTTACGATTGTGGACTACCGGGAAATGAAAACGTCTGAAACAAAGCACACTCCAAAAATTGTAGTTTGTGAGGACTGGTGTTGTCCCTCTGATACTAATGATAATGTCAGTGAATATGCGGGTTTGGCATTAATTCCTCAGGGTTTAAACTGAGACGAGTTAATAACTCACCAGAGATCTCAGGGGCAAATAGCAATGAAGTAATTACACAGGCCAAGAACAAACTGTTTATTTATACCTAGGATTTAAGAATTGATTTTAGTCACAGTTGGGACGTTGAATCAAAAAATGAAATCAGTCTTTCTCTATCCGCTCTTATTTTTTTGATCATTCTTGTTTAACATGCACTTCTCCATGGAATGAGCATTTCTTACTCTAGTTTCTGCTCTTCTAAATCACGTGTACGAGAATTGGTTCCTGTAGGTTTGCCCTATTGCCAGTCTGCTTCCTAATTAGTTCCAGGAATATCCACCAGATGGAGTTGGAGGTTACTGTGTGAGCTAGGCCGTACAGGGATGAGCGAGAATGGTGTCGCTTGATAGTTCAGTTAGGAAACATCTATGTTGTAGTTTTTTGCACTTATTGTGTTTCTTGAAAAGAAATAATATAAGTTTAAGTAGAAGAAGTTGCGTAAATCACTTTGATGTTTTTAGCTACACATGCAGAGAATAAACGCTGAAAGGAAACCAAAAACTTATTGTAAAGTCTTTTGAAATAAATCTGTAAACCCTGTACAAAACATTTACGATTGTGGACTACGGGGAAACGAAAACGTCTGAATCAAAAGCCACTCCGATACCTGTTGTTTGTGAGGACTGGTGTTGTCCCTGTGATACTAATGACGATGACAGTGATTATGGGGGTATGGCATTAATTCCTCAGGGTTTAAACTGGGATGAGTTAATACCTCACCACAGATCTCAAGCCATCAAAAGAAGCTTCTGTATTACTGGCTTCCAACAATGAAACGTCATGAGAAAATGACTCTTTCAAGATATGATTAAACAATTTGTAGAATAAAGGTAAATACTCATTTTGTTTCAATGAGAAGCGGCAGCATTCGCCTAATTTACCAATCAACAAGACAAGAAAAACGCAGTCTCAACACCAAAACCTCTTTTTACACAGAAGGAGCTCATTTTCACGTGATTGCTGATAACAAAAACATTACACACGATGTGTCACATACAGAAGCTTAAAAGTCAACTCAGCTAACAACTATGCCTAATCTGATTTGGGATGCATACTGTTCTATGTAACACAAAATTGTTGTCCAAAATGTTCCAGAATTTCCTTTGTCAAAATAATTATTAGAACGACATCTGTTGTTACAAACAGTGGCGATTTATGCAAAAATTATACTTATTTTTGGTTACAAAAATGCGATTTGCAAAAGAAATTTTATATATTCCTGTGATAAAATTTAGAAATATAAAAATCCACCACATACCAAGTTTTGTTTACATATTGCAGTATTAAATTATTATGTCAAGCAGAAAACTGAAGACTATTGTCCGATAAACAATGAATTACGTTTTTGTACAGCTCATATGCCATTTGCAATTTTTGTGAGTACATGTCATATACGGGAACAACTGTATATATGACATGAAATCCAATAAAAATCTTTAAGCTTAACAATAGTTTTTAAATATAGACGTCTGTAAAGTGAAATCTGTAGGATAACCACTTTTCATAATTTTATGTCTTCATGGTTTAACTCGCACTAAAGAGGTAAATTTCTAAAAGAATACTATTTCGTAAATACTTCAAAGTATCGTGTACCTATATAAGAGTCGTAAATCTCGTACTATACGATCTAAATCGGAATAAATGTTAAACAAACTGATGTGGAATCGTATCTTTCAGTTTTGCCCAGGCTGGTGTCGTAACGACCTGTTGATCCAGGAAGCCCTTCAATTTTATTTTATATCCTCTCAAGAAGACAATCTCGTGTTACGCACGAAATTAGTGGACTCCTGAGGAAATTTGTCTTCCTGAATGTTTTCTACTTGATTTTCGTGTATTTGGGCACAGCTCAAGGCAAGTTTGAAATTTTTACTAATTCACAACGGTAACAAATTTAGTTCACTGTCAGCTGCTCCCTCAAGGGAAATGAAAGAAGAACATAAAACCATAGTTTTGATCTTTGAGAAGATGAAGTCTCATTAACATCAATGGATGGTTTGTCTAGACTTATGAATGGTAAACTTTCTCCTTGGTTAGCAAAGTGCTTCTTGTGACTCTGGAATAGCAGAGACAAAATACACCACAGTAGTGTAAAAGAATGGCCAAAGAGAGAAAACATGTACGGAGGGAGGAAGAATGTCATTAACGACCCCTTAGTTGGACGAGAGAAAATCATTTGCCGTCCACTGCATATCAAGTAGGGCAGTCTGTAAAGGCTTTTGACAAGAACGCGTCATGCTTTGCATGTATAGGGAAAAATGTCTGAGCTGAGAACGGAAAAATTCAAGCAGGAATATTTGGCGATTCACAAATAGGGCAACTCTGCGTATGAAAACTGTCGACGAATGCTACCAAGGAAGATCAGATATGCACGTGATGGCAGTTTACTGCTCGAATTTAAAAATGGACCGCTCCATAATACATTCAAGAATTTCATGCACAAGAAGCTTCCTAAATGTTAAGGGACTGGATGTTACCATCAATGACTTTTTTATTTAGGATATAATAATATTTATATAATACAATAACAAAATTATTGTTTCATTTTTTATCCATGGACTTATATTTAAACAGTATAACATATATTTCACTAAAATCTTGTATTTTAGAATTTTGAACTTCTTGGCAAATATTAATGAACTGTTTGAATTCAAGGCACCAAATTCTTAGAAAATCAGCTCAAAACACTCCGGTGCTATGAAGATAAAAAGCACTTTACACGAATCTTAATGCTATCGTTTTCAGTCAACACTAGTTAATTCAGTTATTGTAGGGAACATCAAAGTTGGAGCATTTTAAACATTCCATAGGATTTTTAGCCAGCTCATTGTTACACTGATAATAATGTTTTTACTCGTGAGTATTATCTTTTGCTCTGTGCTCTGTGGTACTGAAGGTTAGTGTTTATCGTACCTTGAATCAGAATTATTACAAAGGGGCACTGTCTTACTTGAAAGAGCAGTGTAGAAAGAAATTGGCCATAACCTTATTCAAGAAGCCATAACATCATTTGCATGAAATGAGTTAGAGAAACATCAGGAATTGTTAATCCTCCTGAACGAGAGTCCAGCGTCTCTGTGGCTGTGCCACATCGCACATAAAATACAATGTGGACTGCTGATGTGCTGCAGATATTGTTTATTATTTGTTGTTTGATTCTGCTGAAAGAATAAGTTTTGGCAAATACTCGAACATGATGGGTTGGCTACACCAAAAATAGCTACTTCACGTGAACCGGCCAATGCAAAGGCCCTCGTGATAAGATAAAACGTTATAAACTACAAAGAGAGCATCCACCGCATTCACCAAATTTCGTTAATAAAACCCAGCGGGGTGACGAAGTGGGATGAACCAGGGGGCACAGTTCGGAGACCAGTGATTTGAATCTCAGTCAGTCCATCCACATTTAGGTTTAATGCAGTCTTCCAAGCATAAGCTTAGACTGGAGAATGATGAGAAAGAAACCTAAATGTAAATGCACTGAGCGAGATTCGAACCACTGCCCTCCTGACTGTGAGTCCTGGATCTTCCCACTTCGCCACCTCGCTGGGTTTGTGCTTTTGTCTAAGGAAAGGAGTATTCTCCAACACAGAAATGTGGAAGTGATTGCGCATGCGCGTGTGTCTGTGAGTGCGCGTGTGCGTGCGTGCGTGTGTGTGTGTGTGTGTGTGTGTGTGTGTGTGTGTGTGTGTGAGACTGTGAGCTCGTGGTCATGTGCTCGTTGGAAGGCGGGCTGGGGCGACGGTAGCAGATACGCGAAGGCGTACCTACAGGAACGTTACGACGCTTTCTCGTGTGTCGGATAGCCAGAAAACGGATTTACTACCTTTCCTGTTCGCTTGAACAATCTTATAGTACACAGCCATCTCTGGAGAAGCAGAGAAAGAAGGAGGAACTTCGTAACTTGGTCATTTCCAACAGTACTCTACATCTACATCTATAGGGCATCGACACAAATATGGAAAAACGTAAAGTACAACATCTTACCACGCCTAACGCGGTGAAGGAAAATCGTTGCAATTCTAAACAGCTTCTAGTCATCACAGAATGGCGAAGTACAGGTTCTGTGCGGTTTTCAGGGGAATCTTGTACCATTGTTCCTGAAAAATATTGGCAACTTCAGGTAGTAAAGATGGAAGTGAGTAGTGATCACGCACACGCCATTCTCAATTTGACGATGAAGGCTGAATAATGGTGAGATCTGTCACTGTGGTGGCCAGGGAAGATGCGACAACTCAATGTCTTGGTCACAAGCCAGTCCTGGACGACGTGAGCTGTGCGAACACGAACCATGTCTTATCGGAACACAGCATCTACATCTACATCTACATGATTACTCTGCTGTTCAGAAGAAAGTGCCTGGCAGAGGGTTCAATGAACCACCTTCAAGCTGTCTCTCTACCTTTCCACCCTCGAACTATGCGCGGGAAAACCGAGCCCTTACACTCTTCTGTGCGAGCCCTGATTTCTCTTATTTTATCGTGATGATCATTTCTTCCTATGTAGGTGGGTGCCAAGAGAATGTTTTCGCAATCGGAGTAGAAAACTGGTGTTGAAGTTTCATGAGAAGACCCCGTTGCAACGAAAAACGCCTTTGTATAAATGATTGCAACTCCAATTCACGTATCATGTCTGTGGCACTATCTCCCCAACTTCGCGGTAATACATAACGAGCTACCCTTCTTGGTACTTTTTCGATGTCATCGGCCAGTCCTAGCTGATGCGAATCCCACACCACACAGAAATACTCCAGAATAGGGCGGACAACCGTTGTTTAAACAGTCTCTTTAGTAGACCTGTCACACCTTGTAAGTGTTCTGCCATTGAATATCAGTCTTTCGTTGGCTGTATCCACAACATTATCTATGTGATCATTGCAATTTATGATTTTGTAATTGCAATCTTTAATTATTTAGTTAAATTTACACACTTCAGATTTGTGTGACTTGCCGTGGAACGAAATTCAGTGGATTTCTTGTAGTACTCATGTGAATAACTTCACACTTTACGTTACTCAGGGTCAATTGCCACTTTTCGCACCATACAACTTCCTTATCTAAATCATTTTGTAGTTCGTTTTGGTCATCTGATGACTTTACAAGACTGTAAATGACAGCATCATGTGCAAACAATCTAAGACGGCTACTGAGATTGTCTTCTATGTTGTTAATATAGATCACGAAAAATAGAGGGCCTATAACACTTCCTTGGGGAACGCCGGATATTGTTTCTGTTCTACTTAATGTCTTTCCCTATATTACTACGAACTGTGACCTTTCTGACAGGAAATCACGAATCCAATTGCACAACTGATGTGATATTCCATAGCCACGCAGTTAGGTCAGAAGACGATTGTGAGGAATGGTGTCGCAAGCCTTCTGGAAATCTAAAAATATGGAATCAATTTTACATCCCCTGTCGATAGCTCCCATTACTTCAGGGGTATAAAGAGCTAGTGTGTTTCAAAAGAACGATATTTTCTGAATCCCTGCTAACTACGTGTCAAAAATGGTTCAAATGACTCTGAGCACTGTGGGACTTAACAACTGAGGTCATCAGTCCCCTAGAACTTAGAACTACTTAAACCTAACTAACCTAATGACATCACACACATCCATGTCCGAGGCAGGGCGCAGTTCCAGACTGAAGCGCCTAGAGTCGCTCGGCCACGCCGGCCGGCCCCAATTAGGCCTAATAGTTTAGTCAGGTTGTCAAGAATAACCTCTACCCATACTATTTCGCAGGAACTATCTATTTCAATTTCACTACAAGGCAAACTACTTCTGACAGCAATAAATACTCCACCACCAATTGGGTTTAACCTATTCTTTCTGAAAACTGTTAGATCGTTAGAAAAAATTTCTGCTGAATTTGTTTCCGGCTTTAGCCAGCTTTCTGTACCTATAACTGTTTGAGCTTCAGCTTGGAGCTCTGGTTCTTTCCCAATACAGCTACGACAATTTACAACCACCATACCGATCGTTTCTACAACTAACTTACTGTGTTTTACCTGCCCCCTTTTAGACGGACGCCCTTTCTGAGGTTCCCTGAGTCCCACTAATCTAAAAAAAACCGCCCTGTGTAGGAGCTTCCTGTGTGTAGTGGACTCCTGACCAATTAAGCGGAACCCGGAAACCCACCATCCGAGGTCGCAAGTCAAGGAATCTGCAGCCTACACGGTCACAGAACCGCCTGAGCCTCTGATTCAGACCCTCCACTCAGCTCTGCACCAAAGGACCACATTGCGTTATATTGAGTATGCAGCAGATCACGATTGGAGAACAAATATTGTACTTTGAAACGGATCTGATCAGACAAAATTGACACACAACGCCTGGCAGTAATATGACCTTGTAGAGTAACCATGGGGTCCGAGGAATACCAGGGTATGGCTGACCGAATCATCACCGAAACCTCGCCATGTTTCGCTCTTGGGAGCAAGCTGTCTGTATTGTAGGCTTGGGACATGCATATGCCAGATATTAACTCGGGCAGAAATTGGAAACAGTGTAAAACAAGACTCAGCCAACCAAATCACTTTCTTCCATTGCTCCATATTTAAGGTTTTATGGCTTCAGTACCACATTTTCCTGTTACACCCATTGCAGTCGCTAATGCTTGGTTTCAAATTCCACATCGGCCTGCAGTTCCCTGCTTATGAAGACCCCTTCCAGTTGTTTTGGTGCTGACAGGGTACTCGAGTGCGCCATTGAGTTCTGCAGTGACTATTATAGCTGTGGTCCTCTTATTTTTCGTCACAGTTCTCTTCAGTGATCGTTTGCGATGGTTACTCAACACACACTTTTGTTCGCATTGTGACTAAGAAGGCGCGTTCCCGCTCTCTTTGTATTCGGTATGAACCTTAGATATGGTGCCACATGAAACACTAACCACTTCAGCTACTTGGTAACAGAAGCAAATACCACAAAATCACCAACAATCTGTCCTTTTATGAATTCACTTACCTCTGACATAACACACTTACAGCTACACGGACACTCTTCTGACCACGACTGACACTTGCAACGTATTGAGGGCATTGCACAGGTGCCGTTCGTGATCAAATACAACAGCGCACCCAGCAGGTTCGGCTAGTATCTACAGTTATGTTCAAGAATGCTTTGTATTTCTCGCAGTGCTTCCATGTTTTTGTCCAACACCCGTATATCTACATCCATAGTCGACCCCTGTATATCTACCGCTACTGTCGCAGGTGCGAATCCTGCATCGAGTATGGATGTGTGTGATGTCCTTAGTTTAGTTAGGTTTAAGTAGTTCTATGTTCTAGGGGACTGATGACCTCAGAAGGTAAGACACATAGTGCTCAGAGCCATTTGAACCATTTGGTAGTTCCAACTGAACTAATTAGGGTTCCTTCTCCTTCCATTCACATACAATTTCGAGAAAAATGACTGTTTATACGCCTTTATACTCTCTGTAGTTAACTTAATCTTGTCCTCTCGATCCCTGTAGGGGCGTTGTGGTATATTCCATAATTCGTCTACCAAAACTAGTTCCTGACACTTTGTATGTAGGTGTCTGCCAATCCAGTTTCTCCAGAATTTTCGTGACACTGTCCTGCAGATCAAACGAACATGTGATCATTGCTGTTGTCTTTCTCTGTATATGTTCAGCACTCTTATTCGTCCTATTTGGAAAGGATTTACATCACCATCTACATGGTTACTCTGCAATTAACACTTAAGTGCCTGGCAGAGGTTTCATCGAACCATTTTCATACTACTTCTCTACCATTCTACTCTCGAATGGCGCGGAGAAAAAGGAACACCTAAATCTTCCCGATCGAGCTCTAATTTCTCTTATTTTATTATAATCATTAGTTCTCCCTACTTAAGTGGGTGTCAAAACAAGATTTTCGCGTTCAGCACAGAAAGTTGGTGACTGAAATTTCGTAGATAGATGAAACTGTCTTGGGGAACGCCAGATATCACTTCTGCTGTACTCGATGATTTACAGTCTATCACTGCGGACTGTGACACTAGAACAATGTTCTAGGAAGCGTCGTATGAGTGTTGTGTAAGCAGTCTCATTTGCAGAATGAGCACTTCCTAGTATTCTACCAATGAAACGAATTCTGCGCTCTGCTTTGCCTAGAGCACTGCAAATGATATGGAATTATTCAGTTTACAGGGTACGTATATGTGACGACTGTTTACATTAATGAACACATTTATTTTGTCATACGCACTCAACTACATTTAAAAATATTTCCTTTCTCAGGCTACCGGCTTTTAAAGAGAAGTTCGCCCATGAAGTAGAACTGGGTTGTCCAGGGAAGATGATTATAATTTATATTTAAATCTTGCTGCGCTACCTGTCAGACATATTACGCTATTGTGCAAATGATCAAAAAATCTTTTGCAGCGCATTGAACTTCTTTGTGAGCTACTGACTGCTTTAATAATGGTTAATAATGTACATTTTTTCCTATACTTTTGTAGGTGTGTAAATCACTATTCTTCTCAAATTGTGGTGGATTATTTATGACGAATTTGTGACATCACAGTTAAAACAGAAGTGATGTCAGGTGTTCCCCAGGGAAGCGTCGTGGGACCTCTGCTGTTCCTGATCTATATAAATGACCTGCGTGGCAATCTGAGCAGTTCTCTTAGGTTGTTCGCAGATGATGCTGTAATTTACCGTCTAGTAAGGTCATCCGAAGACCAGTAACAGTTGCAAAGCGATTTAGAAAAGATTGCTGTATGGTGTGGCAGGTGGCAGTTGACGCTAAATAACGAAAAGTGTGAGGTGATCCACATGAGTTCCTAAAGATATTCGTTGGAATTCGATTAGTTGATAAATAGTACAATTCTCAAAGCTGTCAAATCAACTAAGTACCTGGGTGTTAAAATTACGAACAACTTTAGTTGGAAAGACCACATAGATAATATCGTGGGGTAGGCGAGCCAAAGGTTGCGTTTCATTGGCAGGACACTTAGAAGATGCAACAAGTCCACTAAAGAGACAGCTTACACTACACTCGTTCGTCCTCTCTTAGAATATTGCTGCACGGTGTGGGATCCTTACCAGGTGGGATTACAGAGAACATCGAAAGGGTGCAAAAAAGGGCAGCTCGTTTTGTATTATCACGTAATAAGGGGCAGAGTCTGGCAGATATGATACGCGAGTTGGGATGGAAGTCATTAAATCAAAGACGTTTTTCGTCGCAGCCAGATCCATTTACGAAATTTCAGTCACCAACTTTCTCTTCCGAATGCGAAAATATTTTGTTGAGCCCAACCTACATAGGTAGGAATGATCATCAAAATAAAATAAGAGAATTCAGAGATCGAACAGAAATGTGTAGGTGTTCGTCTTTCCCGCGCGCTGTTCGGGAGTGGAATGGTAGAGGGATTGTATGATTGTGGTTCGATGAACCCTCTGCCAAGCACTTAAATGTGAATTGCAGAGTAATAATGTAGATGTAGATGTAAAATGCACCCAAAATTTATTGGATTTCTTTTAGTACCCATGTGGATGACCTCGCACTTTTCTCTGTTCAGTGCCTATTGCCACTTTTCGCGCAATACAGAAATTCTCTCTAGATCATTTTGTAATTAGAATTGATCATGTGTGAACATCACTTATTATTACTTATTATTCTTACTGCTCGCTTTTGGGCTATCAGTACCTCATTTCTAACTGGTAAAGTCCCAAGAAAATTACTACATGAGTCATTATTCAGAGTAAATACGCAAAATATGTTAGTATGTTGTTTCCAAGACCAACAATTATACGAAGAACAAAAGGAGCTGAACTTAACTGTTTGAGAAACTCAGCAACACGCTTCTTCCAGTTCAAGTTTTCATCAGTATGGAGACCCCAAATTCTGAAGCATTCTACATTGTTTACTGACTCCTGTTGTTGTGCCACGTCTATTGTTGATATTCCTCTGTTTATTGTACACAACTGAATATAGCGTATTTTACCAAAAATAGTTTTAGTTGAACAGAACGTCATGAGAAAATTACTCTTTCAAGATGTGATTAAACAATTTGTAGAATAAAGGTAAATACTCATTTTGTTTCAATGAGAAGCGGCAGCATTCGCCTAATTTGGGTATGAATAGGTTCTCACTTTGTTTACTAGCTTGTGAAGATACTATTCCTTAATACTTCGTCTTGATTTATTTCACAATTAGTTTGTCACTCATAGTAAAACATAATACACAGTTTTTTCTTAGTGTCAACTTTTTTACCAATCAACAAGACAAAAAAACGTAGTCTCATCACCAAAACCTCTTTTTAGACAGAAGGAGCTCATTTCCACATGATTGCTGAAACAACAGCATTACACACTATGTGTCACATACAAAAGCTTAAAAGTCAACTCAGCTAACAACTATGACTAATCTGATTTGGGATGCATACAGTTCTATATAACAAAAAATTGTTGTCCAAAATGTTCTAGAATTTCCTTTGTCAAAATAATTATTATAACGACATCTGTTTTTACAAACAGTGGTGAATTATGCAAAAATTATACCTTTTTATGGTTACAAAAATGCGATTTGCAAAAGAAATTTTATATATTCCTGAAATAAAATTTAGAAATATAAAATCACACCACGTCCCATGATTTGTTTACATATTGCAGTATTAAATTATTATGTCAAGAAGAAATTTTGAAATTTTCTGGTGAAGTTAACTGCGGTTTTGGAATACACTGAAGACTGTATATATGAAATGAAATCCAATAAAAACCTTTAAGGTTAGCAATGCTTTTTAAATATTGACTTCCGTAAAGTGAAATATGTAGGATGACCAGTTTTCATAATGTTATGTCTTCATGGTTTAACTCGCACTAAACAGGTAAATTTTTAAAGAATACTATTTCGTAAATACTTCGAAGTGGCGTGTACCTGTCGTAAATCTCATACTATACGAATTAAATCGGTATAAATGTTAAACAAATGGATGTGGAATCGTATCTTTCGGTTTTGCCCAGGCTGGTGTCGTAACGACCTGTTGATCCAGGAAGCCCTTCGTTTTTATTTTTTATACTCACAAGAAGACAATCTCGTGTTTTGCACGAAATTAGTGGACTCCTGGGGAAATGGGTCTTCCTGAATGTTTTCTAGTTGATTTTCTTTTAATTGTGCACAGCTCAAGGCAAATTTTAAATTTGTACTAATACACAATGGTAACAAATTTAATTCAATGTCAGCTGCTCCCTCAAGGGAAATGAAAGGAGAACATAAACCCATAGTTTTGATCTTTGAGAAGATTAAATCTCGTAAACATCACTGGATGGTTTGTCTAGACTCATGAATGGTAAACTTTCTCCTTGGTTTGCAAAGTGCTTCTTGTGACTCTGGAATAGTAGAGACAAAACACACCACAGTGTTGGAAAAGAACGGCCAAAGAGAGAAAACATGTACGGAGGGAGGAAGAATGTCATTAACGACCCCTTAGTTGAACGAGAGAAAATCATTTGTCGTCCACTGCATATCAAGTTGGGCCTTTTGAAGCAGTTTGTAAAGACTTTTGATAAGGACAGATCACGCTTTGCATATATAGGGAAAAATGAGCTGAGAACGGAAAAATTGAAGCAAGAATATTTGACGATCCACAAATAAGGCAACTCTGCATATGAAAACTGTCTAGGAACGCTACCAAGGAAGATCCGATATGCACGTGGTTGCAGTTTACTGCTCGAATTTAAAAATGGACCGCTCCTTAATACATTCAAGAATGTCATGGAAAAGAAGCTTCCTAAATGTTCAGGGACTGGATGTTATCATCAATGACTTTTTTATTTAGAATAGAATTATATTTATATAATACAATAGTAAAACTATTGTTGCATTTTTTATCCATGGACTTATATTAAAACAGTATAACATATATTTCACTAAAATCATGTATTTTAGAATGTTGAGCTCCTTGGCAAATATTAATCAATTGTATGAATTCATCCATTGTCGAAGCCCTGTATATCTACAAACCCTAAATATATGCAAACCACTATGAAATGTATCGCAGAGGGTACTTCCAACTGAACTAAATACCGTTTCTTCTCCTTCCATTCACGTACGGATTGCGTGAAATATAACTGTTTGTACGCCTTTATACACGCTGCGGTTAACCTAATCCTGTCCTCTCGATCCTTGTAAGGGCTTTGTAGTATATTCCAAAATTCGTCTACTAAAACTGTCCTGCAGATCAGACGAACCTGTGATCATTGCTGTGTCATTTCTCTCTATACGTTCAGTACTCTTGTTCATCCTATTTGGAAAGGATCACACACACTAGAGCAATATTCTATGAAGGGTTGTATGAGTGTTTTGTAAGCGGTCTCCTTCGAAGGTGGAGTACTTCCTAGTAGTCTACCAATGAAACGAATTCTGAAATCTTCTTTGCCTATGGCTGAACAAATGATATGGAATTATTCAGTTTACACGGTACGTATATATGACGCCTGTTTACATTAATGAACACATTATTTTTTGTCCTACTCACTCAACTATATTTAAAAACATTTTCTTTTTTGAGGCTACCGGCTATTAAACAGAAGTTCGCCCATGTAGTAGAACTGGGTTGTGCATGGAAAATAATTCTAATTTATATTTAAATCTTGCTGCGCTGCCTGTCAGACATAGTACGTTATTGTGCAAATGATTAAAAAATTCTTTGCAGCGTATTGAACTCCTTTGTGAGTCACTGAAGAGATCCAGTTAATAACCCTTTGGAAAACGTCATTGACAATGTTTTCTGTTGCTTTCCCCCTAATAACATTTGTTAAAACACAAGTATCATCTGCAAAAAGTACCAGTTCTGCGATCAACTTCGATTCCACAAGGAACTGTTTCGCGCAGCGACCGTGGACTATAAGGAAGGAGAGAAGCACAGCATTCCGTCGCATTTCTATTAGTTGTATTACTTTTGCATAGGTGAAGACGGCTATTTAGAGGCGAAATCGAGATAGGCAAGAGTACTAAAACTAATGGGTCGCGAATGATTGCCTTCCTTAAATTCTGCGACCATCCCGTTTCATACCTTCAAAACCTGTTACATCCAAGTATTTGTATGTGTTGACAGATTCCAATTAACACTCGTTGATATTGTAGACTTAAAATGCTACATTGTTTCCTTTTTGCGAAGTGCGTAATACTGCATTCTTAGCACTTAAAGAAATTGTCCAGGTGTTGCATCACTCCGAAATTCTATCAAAATTAGACTGAATATCTGTGGACCGTATTTCAGGCAGATCTTAATTGTAAATAAGTACACCATCTGCAAAAAGTCTGAGGTTACAGAATTTAAGGAAGAAGAGACACACGGCAACCATTCGCGACCCATTAGTTTTACTACTGTTGTATATGTAGATTTCGGCTCTAAGTAGCCGTCTTCACATATGGCTCTAAGCACTATGGGACTTAACAACTGTGGTCATCAGTCCTCTAGAACTTAGAACTACTTAAAGCTAACTAACCTAAGGACATCACACACATCCAAGCCAGAGGCAGGATCGAACCTGCGACCGTAGCGGTTGCGCGGTTCCAGCCTGAAGCGCCTAGAACCACACGGCCACAGCGGCCGGCGTTCCGTTAATATTTTCTGCACTGTCATGAATATTCAACATGAACAGCAAGGGCCCCATCACACTTTCCTGGGGAATAGGGTGTCCCTGGAGTAATGGTCAATATTCAGGGATGTTACAGGAACGATCGATTGAAGCAAAAAACTTCATACAGACATATGTCCTTTTCCGAATGATTTTCGAGAAACAACACATTTAATGTACATCGTTATTTATTTTCTGTATCCTTAAATAAATTTCCAGCTTCACACACGTACGCATGTACAACAGTTCGTTAATACAACACTATTCGATTCCATATTTCTGGATTTCCGGAAACTTTTAGACACTGTACCGCACAAGCGGCTTGTAGTGAAATTGCGTGCTTATTAAATATCGTCTCAGATATGTGACTGGATTTGTGATTTCCTATAAGAGAGGTCACAGTTCGTAGTAACTGGCGGAAAGTCTTCAAGTCTAACAGATGTGATTTCTCGCATTCCCCAAGGTTGTGTTACAGGCCCTTTGGTTTCCTTATGTAAATAAACGATTTGGCAGACAACAAGAGTAGAGGTCATACGTTGTTTGCAGATGACGCTGTCGTTTATCAACTAATAAAGTCATCAGAAGATCAAAACAAATTGCAAAACGATTTAGAAAAAATATCTGAACGGTGCGAAAATAGGCAGTTAACCCTAAATAGCGAAAAGTGTGAGGTCATCCACATGAGCGGTAAAAAGAATTCGTTAAACTTCGGTTTACAATAAATCTGTCTAATCTAAAAGCCGTAAATTCAACTAAAAGCCTAGGTATTACAATTACGAACAACTTAAAATGGAAGGAACACATAGAAAATTTTGTGGGGAAGGGTACCCAAAGACGGCGTTTTATTGGTTGGACATTTAGCAAATGTAACAGAACTACTAAGCAGACTGCCTATACCACACCTGTCCGTCGTCTTTTAGAATACTGCTGTGCGGTGTGGGATCCTTACCAGAAAGGACCGACGGAGTACACCGAAAAAGTTCAAAGAAGGGCAACACGTTTTGTATTATCGCAAAAGTGGGACATGTTCCACATCCACGAGGGTCTCCTCAGCACGGATCTATGGAACGAAATAATTATCTAACGTAATGAAAAAAGTGTCACAGTAATGATACAGAATTTTGGCTGGACAAAATTAAAAGAAAGGCGTTTTTCGTAGCGACGGAATCTTCTCACGAAATTACAATCACCAACTTTTTCCTCCGAATGCGAAAATATTTTGTTGACACCGAGCTACATAGGGAGAAACGAACACCCCGATAAAATAAAGGAAATCAGAGCTCGTACGGTAAGATATAGGTGTTTGTTCTTTCCGCACGCTATACGATATTGGAATAATAGAGAATTGTGATGGTGGTTAGATTAGCTATCTGACAGGCACTTAAACGTGATTTGCAGAGTATCCTCATTGATGTAGAAGTAGATTCTTTGCTGCGTGGGGCAATTTACCATTGCGCTAACCTATACTCGCTTCACAACTCATTTACGCATCTATTATTCTGCCCTATTTGTCGACGTAGCATGGCTGGTGGCCAGCGCTTTCACTATAATACTCCGTGGTGGCCTCCATGCTACTTTCAGCGCTTACAATAAAGATTTATTACTTTTACCAGAATTCTGCGTAGTGTCACTACGCAGTGTAGTAGGAGTAAAACCACCTACATTATGTATATATGGGTTTCTCATTCACAATGTTGTTTGCTTGTGAGATGATCGTGTTACGCCTCACGTACGAACAGAAACGTCTACCAGCACATGTCAGAAATCCACAGTGGCAGCATCGTGAACATTCGAAACAGTGTTTTATCGTTCCGCAATATCACTACTTGTATTGGTTGGCATCCCACGATTGTCACGTGATATGAAATTAATGCGTTCAGTAGATTCCTATTCAGCGACTTAAGGGATCGCAACAATCACATATGTCTGGAGCCCGTGGGACGTGCATATACATTCAGCTGTGCGGGATCACAAAGTGAAGTTACATGCCAAGAACCAGTATATGGGTTTGCTTACTACACGACAAGTATCCACGAGAAGAGTGAGGTGACGTCTCGAACACTAAGGACTATCAGTGCAGAAACCATTGCTGCTGCAACCCTTGACACTGCAGCAGAGGGAGGTGTGGTGACAACCTTGGACACAGGAGTGGCGCCATGACACTATTTCTACGTATACCATCACGGTTTTTCAGCTTTACAATCATTGTCATACATGCTCCAATACATGGCATCATGCTATTCAGGGCCAATGCGTACAGGAAATGTCTACTTCTGGTTCTCACAACCGGTAACTTGGTCAGCAGCCGTTACATTTCAGACTCCTTAGGCCCAAAGATATTACCTTATATTTGATGTCTCCAAAACGTTATGTTTCAGCAACACGATGCAAGACCGCACGTAACCACACTGTGCAAACCAATCTCTATACAGAGGGTGTACAACTGTAGTCCTGGCCAACACGATCTCCAGATCTCTCGCCTATTGAATACATTTGGCCACGGGTTACCAAGAGACTAGGATGCTCGCACTTGACACTACGATTGGCATGTAACTGAAACAGCATAGCGTGCTGCAGCCACACCTCTCATACAAGCTAAGTTCAACTCAATGCTCAGCCAAATTGGAGGCATCGTTGCTGCCAGAACTGACCACCTGACAAAAGCCTCAATGACCACCTTTTGCAGTGTGAGATGTGCAGAAGGCGTCAGTGAGGTTCTAGGGGTTCAGAGAGGGATGTGAAGTCATGCCGACTTCATGGCTATTGCCAGCTGAGCTAAGTTTCTCGGTTGAGGCTCCATGGTGGGATCGAGCTAGTCTCACAAATTCTCAAGTAGGTTCAATACAGGGAGGTTGGCAGCCAGGGGAGAACAGTATACTCATCCTGGTGCTACTCGAAACACGCACATACACTTCAAGCTATTTGACATGATGCTTTGTCCTGCCGGTAGGTGGCATCATATCAAGAAAAACAAAATTCATGTAGGGGACAGATGGATATAAGTACTTTGTTGAAATATTCTGCCTCTAGAATGATGAGATTATCCAGGGAATGCCACTAAAAACATTGCCCAGATCATAATGCTCCCTACTGGTTGCAGGGTGCTTCCATTCAGACATTCCTATGGAACATAATACGTCATTCATCTGAAAAGGACAGGTGTCGAGACACTCAGTGGCCGCCAGTTGAAGTATTGGCATGCAAATTACAGCCTTGGTCGCCGATGAATAGCAGTCAGCATGGGGGCATGAACCAGAGACCTGCTCCAGGGCTCATACACAGCGCCATTCTCTGAGCTGTCGTAGAGGAGACACTGTTGATACCTCCTCAGGTCATCTAGGAGGTCAATTGCTTAACAGTTGCACGTCTGTTCCCCCCTACACATCTCCGCAGCCGTCGTTCACCTCTGTTATCTATGGGCCGAGATGCACCACAGTTGCCTCAGTGCAGGTTTTGAGTGCACGGTATACTGCAACCACAGTGGCACATGAACGGTTTACAAAAATAGCCAATTCGGAAATACTTCCACCCTTGGCCCGAAAGTCAATGATCATGTCGTTTTGGGCATAATATAAATCACTCCATTTCCATATTGCGATAACTACTGCACTGTTTTCCGCATCCCCCCGACACTGCTGGTGGTGTCACCTGTCACTTCATATCTTTGAGTAATTATTGCATGTTGACGTCGAACACAGGCGGTGGTGACATTAATGTTACTGGACCGTGTAAAATTCGGAACCAGTATGCTTCCAAATCACCTACAGATTTATTCACGTATGCTTTCTACTACACTGTATAAGCACTATGAGTAAAATGTCATTATATTCTATCCTTCCTGGTGAGCAGTTTCAATGGCCAGCAATGTATTTTCGATCGTTCTTACAATGTGCTACAAGGGTGTCATCAACTATTACTACCGGCGGATTCTGATTTCTATTAAAAAAGAATGTTTGCATATATCTCCACAGCTGTCAGGTGTTGCAAGTATGAAGCAAGTAATGGTTTCCCGTGAATTAGCATTTCAGCACGTAACGCGTCATCTAGCACTGCAGCTGTTTCCTAGCTAGTGGAACTGGAGCTTTCAGGTTCTGGAAAGATACAAATTATACAACGAAACTAATTTTCGCTGAGAGAAGAGCAGTAGAAAGAAAGAAGGAAAGTTCAATAGTCCATCATTCTGTTTTGCACAGCGTGGTCACCAAAGATATTAACTAAACAACGAAACTAGTCTTTGTACAACGAAGACGAAGGAGACAAAACAGAACGTTGGGGCTCAAATCCTCAACGACGACGGTATGATTATCTACCGAATACTTCCTCAGTGGGAGAAGGATGGGGAAGAAATTCGTCTGCGTCTCATTCAAAGAATCGACCTAGAAATTGCTTGCATCGTTTCAAGTGAACCATAGACAACCTTCATCTGAGTGGACAGATCAATTACTCGAACTCTATTTCTACTGGAAGCAAATCTACTATCTTAGTAGAAATAAATTATTGTTCATTTAATGCATCAGAATGATGAAGTCAAATGTACATTGGCGCATTGCACACCTATTATCAACATTAATAACTGTTAGCCATTTTAAGATAATCAGGGAAACTAGCAATGAAATAATTACACAGGCCAAAAACAAACTGTTAAGGCGTTGAATCAAAAAGTGAAATCAGTCTTCCTCTATCTGCTCTTCTTTTTTTGATCATTGTTGTTTAACATGCACTTCCACATGAAATGTGCATTTGTAACTCTGGTTTGTGCACTTCTAAATCACATGTACGAGGATTGGTTCCTCTAGGTTTGCCCTATTGCCGGTCTGCTTTCTAATTAGTTTCAGGAATATCCACTAGATGGAGTTGGAGGTGACTGTGTGAGCTCTGGCCGTACAGGGCTGAGCGAGAATGACGTCGTTTGATCTATGCTGTAGTTTTTTGCACTTGTGCTGTTGAACAGAAACAATATAAGTCAAAGTAGATGAAGTTGCGTAAATCACTCTGATGGTTTTTCCTACATATGCAGAGAATAAACGCCGAAAGGAAACCGAAAACCTATTGTTGAGTTTGTAAACACTTTTGCAATAAATCTGTAGAACTTGTACAGAAAATTTACGATTGTGGGCTACCGGGAAACGAAAACGTCTGAAACAAAGGCCACGCCAATACCTGTTGTTTGTGAGGAGTGGTGTTGTCCCACTGATAGTAATGACGATGACAGTGATTATGCAGGTATGGCATTAATTCCTCAAGGTTTAACCTGGGATGAGTTAATAACCCAACAGGGATCTCAAGCTGTCAAAAGAAGCTTCTGAATTACTGGCTTCCAACAATAATGTACTGGATCAAGGAACCAAAATTACCCTTTACCATACAACAGAAAAAGTATGCTACCCTTCTTGCTCTTGAAATGGTTCATCTGAGGCAAAATATCCCAGATGAGCCATTCCAGTTGAAATAAATCTCTACTGTAATTACATAATAGTTTTAGTTCAACAGAACGTCATGAGAAAATATCTCTTTCAAGATATGATTAAACAATATGTAGAATAAAAGTAAACACTCATTTTGTTTCAATGAGAAGCGGCAGCATTCACCTAATTTGGTTTTGAATAGGTTCTCAGATTGTTTACTAGCTTGTGAAAATACTATTTCTTAAGATTTCTTCTTGATTTATTTCACAATTAGTTTGTCACCCAAGGTAAAACATAATACTCAGTTTTTCTTAGTGTCATCTCTTTTACCCATTAACAAGACAAAATACGTAGTCTCATTACCAAAACCTCTTTTTACACAGAAGGAGCTCATAAGTCAACTCAGCTAACAACTATGCACAATCTGATTTGGGATGCATACAGTTCTATATAACGCAAAATTGTTGTCCAAAATGTTCTAGAATTTCCTTTGTCCAAATAATTATTAGAACGACATCTGGTTTTACAAACAGTGGCGATTTATGCAAAAATTATACCTTTTTATGGTTATAAAAATGCGATTTGCAAAAGAAATCTTATATATTCCTGTAATAATATTTAGAAATATAAAAATCCACAACGTTCCAAAATTTGTTTACATATTGCAGTATTAAATTATTATGTCAAGCAGAAATTTTCTGGTGAAGTTGACTGTAGTTTTTGAATACACTGAAGACTATTGTCTGGTAAACAATCTATTACGTTTTTCTACAGCTCATATGACACTTGGAATTTTGTTGAGTATATGTCATATACGGGAAAAACTGTATATATGAAATGAAATCCAATAAAAACCTTTAAGGTTAACAATACCTTTTAAATATAGACTTCTGTAAAGTTAAATCTGTAGGATGAAAATACTTCAAAGTATCGTGTACCTATATAAGAGTCGTAAATCTCATACTTTACGATCTAAATCGGAATAAATTTAAACAAACGGATGTGGTTCAAATGGCTCTGAGCACTATGAGACTTAACATCTATGGCCATCAGTCCCCTAGAACTTAGAACTACTTAAACCTAACTAACCTAAGGACATCACACAACACCCAGTCACCACGAGGCAGAAAAAATCCCTGACCCCGCCGGGAATCGAACATGGGAACCCAGGCGTTGGAAGCGAGAACGCTACCGCACGACCACGAGCTGCGGACAAACGAATGTGTAATCGTATCCTTCGGTTTTGCCCAGGCTGGTGTCGTAATGACCTGTTGAGCCAGGAAACCCTTCATTTTTACTTTTTATACTCTCAAGAAGACATTCTCGTGTTTTGCACGCAATTAGTGGACCCCTGAGGAAAAATATCTTCCTGAATGTTTTCTACTCGATTTTCTTGTATTTGGGCACAGCTCAAAGCAAGTTTGAAATTTTTACTAATTCACAACGGCAACAAATTTAGTTCACTGTCAGCTGGTCTCTCAAGGGAAATTAAAGAAGAACATAAAACCGTAGTTTTGATCTTTGAGAAGATTAAGTCTCATAAACATCAATGGATGGTTTGTCTAGACTTATGAACGGTAAACTTTCTCCTTGGTTTGCAATGTGCTTCTTGTGACTCTGGAATAGCAGAGACAAAAAACATCACAGTGTTGAAAAAGAACGGCCAAAGAGAGAAAACATGTACGGAGGGAGGAAGAATGTCATTAACGACCCCTTAGTTGAACGAGAGACAATCATTTGTCGTCCACTGCATATCAAGTTGGGCCTTTTGAAGCAGTTTGTAAAGGCTTTTGATAAGAACGGGTCACGCTTTGAATATACAGAGAAAAATGTCTGAGCTGAGAACGGAAAAATTCAAGCAGGAATATTTGACTATCCACAAATAAGACAACTCTGCATATGAAAACGGACAATTTGGTTGTTTTGCCGACCCACCGACTCAGAACACACAGTTGCTGAACAGTTCAAAGAAAACTTGAGTCTCATTTAAAATAGGTACCCCATTCATACAGTAATAGTCGGTGGTGACTTTAATCTACCCTCGATATGCTGGAAAAATTATACGTTAAAGCTGGCGGCAGGCATAAAACGAAATCCGAAATTTTACTGGGGCTTTCTCAGAAAATTGTTTTGAACAATTAGCTCATAAGCCCACTCGAAGCGTAAATGCTTGTGAAAGCATACTTGACCAATACCCAAAACAGGAAGCAGGAGTAATCTGTTCAATTACAGGCCCATATCACTAACGTAGATTTGCAGTAGGGTTTTGGAACATATACTGTATTCGAACATTATGAAGTACCGCAAAGAAAACGGTTAATTGACACGTAGACACCTTCCACTGTGGCCAAGCGGTTCTAGGCCCTTCAGTCTGGAACCGCGCGGCCGCTACGATCGCAGATTCGAATCCTGCCTCGGGCATGGATGTGTGTGATGTCCTTAGATTAGTTAGGTTTTACGAAGTTCTAAATTCTAGGGGACTGATGGTCTCAGTTGTTAAGACCCATAGTGCTCAATTCCATTTGAACCATTTTTGACACGTAGTCAGCACTGATTCAGAAAATATCGTTCTTTTGAAACACACTAGCTCTTTGTAGTCATGAAGTAATTAGAGCTATCGAAGGGGTTTTCAAATTGATTCCATATTGTTAAGTTTCCAGAAGGCTATCGTCACCGTTCCTCACAATCGTCTTCTAACCTAACTGCGTTGCTATGGAATATCGCATCAGTTGTGAAATTGGGTTCGTGAATTGCTGTCAGAAAGGTCACAGTTCGTAGTAATAGACGGAAAGACATCAAGTAAAACAGAAGTAATATCCGGCGTGCCCCAAGGCAGTGTTATATGCCCTCTATTTTTCCTGGTCTGTATTAATGACATAGAAGACAATCTCAGTAGCCGTCTTAGATTGTTTGCAGATGATGCTGTCATTTACCGTGTTGTAAAGTCATCAGATGACCAAAACAAACTACAAAATGATGTAGATAAGGAATCTGTATGGTGCCAAAAGTAGCAGTTGACCCTGAGTAAAGTAAAATGTGAAGTTATTCACATGAGTGCTAAAAGAAATCCGCTGAATTTCGTTTCGCGGAAGTCACACAAATCTGAAGGGTGTAAATTCAACTAAATAATTAAGGATTGCAATTACAAATACTCTAAATTGGAACGATCACATAGATAATGTTCTGGATAGACCAAACCAAAGCCTGAGATTCAATGGCAGAACCCTTGAAGGTGCGACAGGTCTTCTAAAGAGACTGCTTACACAACGCTTGTTCGCCCTATTCTCGAGTGTATCTGTGCGGTGTGGGATCCGCATCAGATGGGACTGGCGGATGACATCGAAAAAGTATAAAAGAGGGCAGCTCGTTTTGTATTACCGCGAAGTTGGGGAGATAGTGCCGCCGACATGATACGTGAATTGGAACGGTAGAGAGACAGCTTGAAGATGGTTCATTGAACCCTCTGCCAGGCACTTTCTTGCGAACAGCAGAGTAATCATGTAGATGTAGATGCTGTGTTCCAAGAAGACATGGTTCATGTTCGCACAGCTCACATCGTCCAGGAATGGTTTGTGACCAAGAGATTGAGTTGTCGCATCTTCCCTGGTCACCATAGTGACAGATCTCACCATTATTCAGCATGGCGTGTACGTGATCACTACTCACTTCCATCATCACTACCTGAAGTTCCCAATATTTTTCAGGAACAATTGTACAATATTCCCCTGAAAACTGCACAGAACCTGTACTTCGCCATTCTGTGACGACTAGAAGCTGTTTTTTCCTTCGTCGCGTTAGGCGTGGTAAGATGTTGTACTTTACGTTGTTCGATATTTGTATCGACGCCCTGTAGATGTAGATATCGACTAGTGCTAGAAATGACCAAGTTACGAAGTTCCTCCTTTTTTCTCTGCTTCTGCAGAGATGGCTGTGTACTATAAGATTGTTCAAGGGAACAGGAACGGTAGTAAATCTGTCATCTGGCTATCCGACACACGAGAAAAGCGTCGTAACGTTCCTGGAGGTACGTCTTCGCGTGTCTGCTACCGTCGCCCCAGCCTGCCTTCCACCGATCACATGACCACGAGCTCACAGTCTCACACACACACAGACACGCACACGCTCGCACACACACACACACACACACACACACAGACACGCGGGCCTGCGCATGCGCAATCACTTCCATATTTCTATGTAGGAGTATACTCCTTTCCTTAGACAAAAGCACAAACCCAGCAAGGTGGCGAAGTGGGAAGACTCAGGACTCACAGTCAGGAGGGCAGTGGTTCGAATCTCTGTCAGGCCATCCACATTTAGGTTTCTTTCTCAGCAGTCTCCTATCGAAGCTTATGCTTGGAAAACTGCAGGAAACCTAAATGTGGATCGACTGATAGAGATACAAACCACTGATCTCCTAACTGTGACTACTGGGTCATCCCACTTCGCCACCCTGCTGGGTTTTATTAATGAAATTTGGTGAATGCCCTCTGTGTAGTTTATAACGTTTTATTTTATCACGACAGCCTTCGCATTGGCCAGTTCCCGTGAGGTAGCTATTTTTGGTGTAGCCAACCCAACTTGTTCTTTCAGCAAAATCCAACAACAGATAATAAAAAATACTTGCAGCACATGAGCAGTCCACATTGAATTTTATGTACGATGTGGTGCAGCCATGGAAACACTGGACTCTTGTTCAGGAAGATTAACAATTCCTCATGTTTCTCTAACTAATTTCAGGCAAATGATATTACGGCTCCTTGAACAAGGTTATGACTAATTTTCTAAACTGCCCTTTCAAGTAAGATAGTGCCCCTTTGTAATAATTCTGATTCAAGGTACGTTGCATTCTAATCTTCATTACCACAGAGCACAGAGAGAAAGATAATACTCACTATCATAATCATAGATTATTATTAGTGTAACAATGAGCTGGCTAAAAATCCTATGAAATGTTTAAAATGCTCCAACTTTGATGTTTCTTACTATAATTGAATTAATTAGCCTTGACTAAAGACGACAGCATTAAGATTCGTGTGAAGTGCTATTTATTTGCATAACACCGGAGTGTTTTGAGCTGATTTTCTAAAAATTTCATGCCTTGAATTCAAACAATTCATTAATATTTGCCAAGGAGCTCAAAATTCTAAAATACAAGATTTTAGTGAAATATATGTTTTACTGTTTTAATATAAGTCCATGGATAAAAATGAAACACTAATTTTACTATTGTATTATATAAATATTATTCTATACTAAATAAAAACGTCATTGATGATAACATACAGTTTTTGTTTCGCCTTCCCGACAATATTATCTATGTGGTCTTTCCGATTTAAGTTGCTTGTAGTATTTAGTGGAATTGACAGCCCCTAGATTTGTGCGATTTATCGTATACCCAAAATTTATTGGATTTCTTTTAGTAACCATGTGGATGACCTCGCACTTTTCTCTGTTTAGTGCCTATTGCCACTTTTCGCGCCATACAGAAATTCTCTCTAGATCATTTTGTAATTAGAATTGATCGTCTGATGATTTTACTAGACAGCAAATTAAAGCGTCATCTGCAAACAAACTAAGGGGGCTGCTCAGATTATCACCTAAATCATTTATGTAAATCACAAACAGCATAGGGCCCATGACACTGACTTGGGGAACGCCAGATATCACTTCTGTTGTACTCGATCATTTACCGTCTATCACTGCGAACTGTGACACTAGAGCAATATTCTAGGAAGGGTCGTATGAGTGTTGTGTAAGCAGTCTCATTTGAAGACTGAGAACTTCCTAGTATTCTACCAATGAAACGAATTCTGCGATCTGCTTTGCCTACAGCGCAGCAAATGATACGGAATTATTCAGTTTACAGGGTACGTATATGTGACGACTGTTTACATTAATGAACACATTTATTTTGTCGTACTCACTCAACTACATTTAAAAATATTTCCTTTCTCAGGCTACCGGCTTTTAAAGAGAAGTTCGTCCATGAAGTAGAACTGGGTTGTCCAGGAAAGATGATTATAATTTATATTTAAATCTTGCTGCGCTACTTATCAGACATATTACGCTATTGTGCCAATGGCCAAAAATTTTTTTGCAGCGCACTGAACTTCTTTGTGAGCCACTGACTGCTTTAATAATGGTTAATAATGTACATTTTTTTCCCATAGTTTTGTAGATGTGTAAATCACTATTCTTCTCAAATTGTGGTGGATTATGTATGACGAATTTGTGACATCACAGTTAAAACTGAAGTGATATCAGGTGTTCCCCAGGGAAGCGTCGTGGGACCTCTGCTGTTCCTGATCTATATAAATTACCTGGGTGACAATCTGAGCAGTTCTCTTAGGTTGTTCGCAGATGATGCTGTAATTTACGGTCTAGTAAGGTCATCCGAAGACCAGTATCAGTTGCAAAGCGATTTAGGAAAGATTGCTGTATGGTGTGGCAGGTGGCAGTTGACGCTAAATAACGAAAAGTGTGAGATGATCCACATGATTTCCAAAAGAAATCCGTTGGAATTCGATTAGTTGATAAATAGTACAATTGTCAAGGCTGTCGATTCAACTAAGTACCTGGGTGTTAAAATTACGAACAACTTCAGTTGGAAAGACCACATAGATAATATCGTGGGGTAGGCGAGCCAAAGGGTACATTTCATTGGCAGGACACTTAGAAGATGCAACAAGTCCACTAAAGCGACAGCTTACACTACACTCGTTCGTCCTCTGTTAGAATATTGCTGTGCGGTGTGGGATCCTTACCAGGTGGGACTGACGGAGGACATTGAAAGGGTGCAAAAAAGGAAAAAGGGCAGCTCGTTTTGCATTATCAAGTAATAGGTGAGAGAGTGTGGCAGATATGATACGCGAGATGGGATGGAAGTCATTAAAGCAAAGACGTTTATCGTCGCGGCGAGACCTATTTTCGAAATTTCAGTCACCAACTTTCTCTTCCGAATGCGAAAATATTTTGTTGAGCCCAACCTACATAGGTAGGAATGATCATAAAATAAAATAAGAGAAATCAGAGTTCGAACAGAAAGATTTAGGTGTTCGTCTTTCCCGCGCGTTGTTCGGGAGTGAAATGGTAGAGAGATAGTATGATTGTGGTTCGATGAACCCTCTGACAAGCACTTAAATGTGAATTGCAGAGTAATCATGTTAGTATGTTGTTTCCAAGACTAGCAATTATACGAGGAACAAAAGGAGCTGAACTTAACTGTTTGAGAAACTCAGCAACACGTTTCTTCCAGTTCAAGTTTTCATCAGTATGTAGACCCCAAATTCTAAAGCATTCTACCCTGTTTATTGACTCCTGTTGTTGTGCCACGTCTATTGTTGATATTACTCTGTTTATTGTACAGAACTGAGTATAGTGTATTTTCCCAAAAATTTAGGGAGAGTCCAAGTTCCGAGAATCAGTTAATAACCCTTTGAAAAACATCTTTAACAATGTCTTCTGATGCTTTCCCTTTAATGGCACTTCTTAAAACACAAGCATCATCTGTAAAAAGGAAAAGTTTTGCGATCAGCTTTGATTCCACAAGGAACTGTTGTGCACAGGGACCGTAGACTATGAGGAAGGAAACAAACACAGCACTCAGTCGTATTTCCATTTCTTTTCTTACTCTTGCATATGCGAAGAGCCGGCCGCGGTGACCGAGCGGTTCTAGACGCTTCAATCCGGAACCGCGCGACTGCTACGGTCGCAGGTTCGAATCCTGCCTCGGGCATTGATGTGTGTGATGTCCGTAGGTTAGTTACGTTTAAGTAGTTCTACGTTCTAGAGGACTGATGACCTCAGATGTTAAGTCCCATTGTGCTCAGGGCCATTTGAACCATATGTAGAGCCGAAATCTAGATATGCAATTAGTAAAATAGGTCGCAAATGATTGCCGTGTGTCTCTTCTTCCTTAAATACTGCGATCATCCCGTTTCATTCCTTCAAAACCTGTTACATCCAAGTATTTGTATGTGTTGACAGATTCAAATTAAGACTCGTTGATATTGTAGTTACAAAATACTGCATTGTTTTCGTTTTCATAAGTACGTAATTTTGCATGCTTAGGATTTGAAGCAAGTGTCCAGGTGTTCATCACTCTGAAATTCTATCAAGATTAGACTGAATATCTGTGGACCGTGTTTCAGGCAGCTGTTAAATGTAAATAACTACACCATCTGCCAAACGTCTGAGGTTACCGTTAATATTTTCTGCACTGTCATTAATTTTCAACATGAACAGCAAGGGCAGCATCACACTTTGCTGGGGAACAAGGTGTCCCAGGAGGAATGGTCAATATTCAGGGATGTTACAGGAACGATCGTTTGAAGCAAAAAACTTCATACAGGCATATGTCCTATTCCCAATGATTTTCGAGACAGAACACATTTAATGTACATCGTTATGTATTTTCTGTGTTCTTCAATAAATTGCCACCATCACCCATGTACAACAGTTAGTAAATATAACATTATTAGTTTAACAAAGTATCAGCTCAAAAATATGTTTTTAGCACATTCATCTCCAAGTATTATCGTACACGTCACATCACAGCTGATGTACGGTGCACAATCAGTGTTCGAGTATCCCAGCGCCAAGTTCAATGCATTTGTTCACTCTTGGAGAACATGTTGTGTTGCCTGTCTGAGTGCCTCAGCACGTTCCCTAATGAGGATAGCAGTGTCCATGATGCGACCATGCGGTTCATCTCTCGTACATATCTTTCGCTTGTACATCTGAAACTTCATCAAAACTCAAAGTCAAAAATCTAATGACGTAATACCTGGTGATCTTAGTGGCCAGTTAATTGGAGTACTACGACCAAACCAGCGACTAGGGAAGTGCCGCCGAGAGGTTTTCTCATACCTCTGGTAAAATGTAGAGGGTCTCCATAATGCTGGAAGTACATTGCAGTTCCTAAGGCCAAGAGAACGTTCTCAAGTTTTCAAGATGCAAATCATTCTGTCTTGTGATTCGCTCTTCTAAACTGATTGAACCTATCAGCATTTTACCGATCCTGTCACACCAGACAGTGATCGTAAAAAGAACTTGTAAATTGGTTTCCACTGTAGCGTGCAGATTTTCCAGCGGCCACCGATAATTATTGAGTGTGTTGTTGATTAAGTTCCATATAAACGCGTCTACATGAGCAAAAAGTATTAATGGAAGCAAATGACGATTGTCATGTAACCAGTGACAAAATTTAATTACGATGCTATTATCGCTATTATGAAGATTGTGAAAAGGTAGTATGTAGAATGAATAAAAGTAATCAGCGAGGGCGAGGCCACAGCAGCTGCGACAGCGGCGCTTCCCAGGGGAGTGACACGCCAGAAGGCGACCTGGCTGCTCTTTGCTCTGCGGTTGAGGAGGCGGTTGTGCGTGGGTCTGAACCAATGCCCCTCAGACAGCCGACAGTGTGGCGGCAGACACAGCCTGGTCTCGAACCATAGGCTGCTCCTGGCGCTGCCCAGCCGTCTTATTGGCCAGTGGTGTTCCAGCATTGTAGTGCGCCTACTCAGCAATTACCAAGTCCCTGACTCGAATAACATCCTATCCTCAAATTCAGCCTCATTTATACTCAATTACTGCCCATTTGTTCCTCTAAGTCCTGGTGTCTAGTCACACTGCCCATAACAGAAGACCTGCTTCAGTGCAGTGGCATCGACCCAATTGCTACATCATTATGAATTAACCCGAAGAAAACTGTATATTGACACACAGTCAACATGGGTTTAGAAAAGATCGTTCCTGTGAAACGCAACTAGCTCTTTATTCACGTGAGGTGCTTAGTGCTATTGACAAGGGATTTCAGATCGATTCCATATTTCTGGATTTCCGGAAAGTTTTAGACACTGTACCGCACAAGTGGCTTGTAGTGAAATTGCGTGATTATGGAATATCGCCTCAGTTATGTGACAGGTTTTGTGATTTCCAGTGCGAGAGGTCACAGCTCGTAGTAATTGACGGAAAGTCATCGAGTAAAACAGATGTGATTTCTCGTGTTCCCCAAGGTAGTGTTACAGGCCCTTTGCTGTTCGTTATCTATATAAACGTTTTGGGAGACAACCTGAGCGGCCGTCTTAAGTTGTTTGCAGATGACGCTGTCACTTATCGACTAATAAAATCATCAGAAGATCAAAACAAACTGCAAAACGACTTAGAAAAGATATTTGAATGGTGCTAAAAGTGGCAGATGACCCTAAATAACGAAAAGTGTGAGGTCATCCAACTTGAGTGCTAAAAGGAATTCGTTAAACTTCGGTTACACAATAAATCTGCCTAATCTAAAGGCCATAAATCCAACTAAAAGCCTAGGTATTACAAATACCAACAACTTAAACTGGAAGGAAAACATAGAAAATGTTTTGGGGGGTAATCTACCCAAAGACTGCGTTTTATCGGCAGGACACTTAGAAAACGTAACAGAACTACTAAGGAGACTGCCTATACTACGCTTGTCCGTCGTCTCTTATAATACTGCTGCGCGGTGTGGGATCCTTACCAGATAGGACTACGGAGTACATCGAATAAGTTCAAAGAAGGGCAACACTTTTTGTACTATCGCAAAATATGGGAGAGAGTGTCACAGAAATGATACAGAATTTCGGCTGGACAAAATTAAAAGAAAGGCGTTTTTCGTAGTGACGGAATCTTCTCAAGAAATTACAAGCACCAAATTTTTCCTCCGAATGCGAAAATATTATGTTGACACCGACCTACATAGGCAGAAACGATCACCCCGATTAAATAAGGGAAATCAGAGCTCGTACGGAAACATATAGGTGTTTGATCTTTCCGCATTCTATACGAGATTGGAATAATAGAGAATTGTGATGGTGATTCGATTAGCCCACTGCCAGGCACTTAAACGTGATTTGCAGAGTATCCTTGTAGATGTCGATGTAGATGTAGATTCTTTACTGCGTGGGGCAATTCACCATTGCGCTAAGCTATACTTGCTTCACAACTTATTTACGCATCTATTATTCTGCCCTATTTGTCGACGTAGCATGGCTGATGGCCAGCGCTGTCACTATAATACTCCGTGGGGACCTCCATGCTACTTTCAGCGCTTACAATTAAGATTTAAAAATTTTACCAGAATTCTGCGTAGTGTCACTACGCAGTATAGTAGGAGTAACACCACCTTCATTCTGTATAAATGGGTTTCCCACTCAGAATGTTGTTTCCTAGTGAGATGATCGTGTTACGCCTCATGTACGAACAGAAGCGTCTACCTTCAAGTGTCAGAATTCGACAGTGGCAGCATCGTGAACATTCGTAACAGTGGTTTATCTTTCCGCGATATCACTATTTGCCTTGGTTGGCATCCCACGATTGTCACGTGATATGGAATTAATGCATTCAGTAGATTCCTATTCAGCGACTTAAGGGATCGCAACAATCACGTATGTCTGGAGCCTGTGGGACATGCATATTCATTTAGCTGTGCAGGATCACAAAGCGAAGTTACATGCCATGTACCAGTAACAGGGTATGCTTACTACACGACAAGTATCCACGCGGAGAGTGAGGTAACGTCTCGAGCACGACGGACTATCAGTGCAGAAACCATTGCTGCTGCAACCCTTGACACAGTAGCAGAGGGAGGTGTGGTGAAAACGCTAAACACAGGAGTGGCGCCATGACACTCTTTCTGCGTATACCATCATGGTTTTTCAGCTTTCCCATCATCGTCACAGATGCCCCAATACCTGGCATCATGCTATTGAGGGCCAATGCGTACAGGAAATGTCTACTTCTGGTTCTTAAAGCCGGTAACTTGGACAGCGGCCGTTACATTTTCGACTCCTTAAGGCCAGTGATATTGCCTTATATTTGAGGTCTCCAAAACGTTATGTTTCACCAAGAGGATGCAAGACCGCATGTAACCACACTCTCCAAACCTACCTCTATACTGAGGGTGTACAACTGTAGTCCTGGCCAACACGTTCTCCAGATCTCTCGCCCGTTGAATACATTTGGTCACGGGTTGCCAGGAGACTAGGATGCTTGCACTTGACACTACGATTGGCATGTAACTGAAGCAGCATAGTGTGCTGCACCCATACCACTCATATAATCTCAGTTCAACTCAATGCCCAGCCAAATTAGAGTCATTGTTGCTACCAGAAGTGGCAATTCTGTGTATACCTTGGGCCACTCTTATTAATGTGACCGCCTGACAAAAGACTGAATGACCACCTTTTGCAGCGTGAGACGTGTAGAAAGAGTCAGTGAGGTTCTAGGTGTACAGAGAGGGATGTTGTGTCTATGCCGACTCCAGGGCCATAGCCAGCTGAGATAGGTTTCTCGGTTGAGGCTCCATGGTGGGATCGAGCTGGTCCCACTGATTCTCAACTAGGTTTAATCCGGAGAGGTTGACGGACACGGGAGAACAGTTTACTCATCGTGGTGCTCTTCGAAACACGCACATACACTGCAAGTTGCACGTAGGTGGCATCGAGTCATGGAAAAACTGAATTCATGTAGGCGACCGATGGATATAAGTACTTTGTTGAAATATTGTGCCTCCAGGATTATGAGATTACCCAGGGAAAGCCAGTGAAAACATTGCCCAAATCATAACGCTCCCTCCTGTTTGCAGGGTGTTTCGTTTTATACATTCCTATGGAACATAATACGTGATTCATCTGAAAAAGACAGCTGTCAAGACACTCAGTGGCCGCCAGTTGAAGCATTGGCGTGCAAATCACAGCCTTTGCCGCCGATTACTTGCAGTCAGCATGGGTGCATGAACCAGAGACCTGCTCCAGGGCTCATACACAGCGAGGTTCGCTGAACGGTCGTTGAGGAGACACTGTTGCTACCTCCTTGGGTCATCTAGGTGATCAATTTCTTAGCAGTTGTACGTCTATTCCCATTTGCACAACTCCATAGCCGTCGTTAACCTCTATTATCTACGGCCCGTGGAGCACCATAGATGCCTCAATGCCAGGTTTGGATGCGGAGTATACTTTAACCACAGTGGCACATGAACAATCTACAAAAATAGCCATTTCGGATATACTTCCTCCCTTGGCCCGAAAGCAAATGATCATACTCTTTTAGGCATCACATAAATCACTCCATTTCCATATTGCGATAACTACTGCACTGTTTTCCGCATCCCCCCGACACTGCTGGTGGTGTCACCTGTCACTTCATATCTTTGAGTGATTATTGCATGTTGACGTCGAACACAGGCGGTGGTGACATTAATGTTACTGGACCGTGTAAAATTCGGAACCAGTATGCTTCCAAATCACCTACAGATTTATTCACGTATTCTTTCTACTACACTGTATAAGCACTATGAGTAAAATGTCATTATAGTCTATCCTTCCTGGTGAGCAGTTTAAATGGCCAGCAGTGTATTTTCGATCGTTCTTACAATGTGCTACAAGGGTGTCATCAACTATTACCACCGGCGGATTCTGATTTCTATTAAAAAAGAATGTTTGCATATATCTCCACAGCTGTCAGGTGTTGCAAGTATGAAGCTAGTAATGGTTTCCCACGAATTAGAATTTCAGAACATAACGTGTCATCTAGCACTGCAGCTGTTTCCCAGCTAGTGGAAGTGGAGTGTTCTGGTTTTGCACAGATATTAATTACACAACGAAACTAATTTTTGTTGAGGGAAGAGCAGTAGAAAGAAAGAAGATAATTTCAATAGCCCATCATTCTGTATTGCACAGCGTGGTCACCAAAGATATTAACTAAACAACGAAACTAGTCTTCCTGCAACGAAGACGAAGGAGACAAAAAGAAACGTTGTGGCTCAAATCCTCAACGTCGACGGTATGATTATGTACTGAATACTTCCTCAGTGGGAGAACGATTTGGAACAAATTCGTCTGCGGCTCATTCAAAGAATCGTCCTAGAAATTTCTAGAATCGATTCAAGTGAACCACAGACTACCTTAATCTGAGTGGCCAGATCAATTACTCGAACTCTATTTCTACTGAGAGCAAATCTACTGTCTTAGCAGAAATAAATTATTGTTTCTTTTAATATATCAGACTGAAGAAGGCAAATCTATGTTGGCGCTTTGCACACCTATTATCAACATTAATAATTGTTGCGCCATTTTAAGGTACTCAATGAACCTAGTAATGAAGTAATTACACAGGCCAAAAACAAATAGTTTTTTTATATCTAGGATTTTAGAATTGATTATAGCTACAGTTGGGGAGTAAAAATCAAAAAGTGAAATCAGTCATCCTCTATCCGCTCCTATTTTTTTGATCATTCTTGTTTAACATGCACTTCTCCATGGAATGAGCATTTGTAACTCTGGTTTCTGCACTTCTAAATCACGTGTACGAGGACTGGTTCCTGTAGGTTTGCCCTATTGCCAGTCTCCTTCCTAATTAGTTCCAGGAATATCCACCAGACGGAGTTGGAGGTTACTGTGTGAGCTAGGCCGTACAGGGAAGAGCGAGAATGGTGTCGCTTGATAGTTCAGTTAGGAAACATCTATGTTGTAGTTTTTTGCACTTGTGTTGTTGAACAGAAATAATATAAGTTAAAGTAGAAGAAGTTGTGTAAATCACGTAGATGGTTTTTGCTACATATGCAGAGAATAAACACTGAAAGGAAACTGAAAACAATCGACTATATAAAGACTTCTGGAATAAATCTGTAAAACTTGTACAGAACATTTACGATTGTGGACTACGGGGAAACGAAAACGTCTGAATCAAAAGCCACTCCGATACCTGTTGTTTGTGAGGACTGGTGTTGTCCCTGTGATACTAATGACGATGACAGTGATTATGGGGGTATGGCATTAATTCCTCAGGGTTTAAACTGGGATGAGTTAATACCTCACCACAGATCTCAAGCCATCAAAAGAAGCTTCTGTATTACTGGCTTCCAACAAAAATGAACTGGATCAAGGAACCAAAGTTACGTGTTACCATACAACAGAAAAAGTATGCTACCCTTCTTGCTCTTGAAATGGTTATCTAAGGCAAAATATCCCTGATGAGCCATCCCAATTTAAATAAATCGCTATTGGAACTACGTAATAGTTTTAGTTCAATGGAACGTCATGAGAAAATGACTCTTTCAAGATATGATTAAACAATTTGTAGAATAAAGGTAAATACTCATTTTGTTTCAATGAGAAGCGGCAGCATTCGCCTAATTTACCAATCAATAAGACAAGAAAAACGCAGTCTCAACACCATAACCTCTTTTTACACAGAAGGAGCTCATTTTCACGTGATTGCTGATAACAAAAACATTACACACGATGTGTCACATACAGAAGCTTAAAAGTCAACTCAGCTAACAACTATTCCCAATCTGATTTGGGATGTATACTGTTCTATGTAACACAAAATTGTTGTCCAAAATGTTCTAGAATTACCTTTGTCAAAATAATTATTAGAACGACATCTGTTGTTACAAACAGTGGCGATTTATGCAAAAATTATACTTATTTTTGGTTACAAAAATGCGATTTGCAAAAGAAATTTTATATATTCCTGTGATAAAATTTAGAAATATAAAAATCCACCACTTACCAAGTTTTGTTTACATATTGCAGTATTAAATTATTATGTCAAGCAGAAAACTGAAGACTATTGTCCGATAAACAATGAATTACGTTTTTGTACAGCTCATATGCCATTTGCAATTTTTGTGAGTACATGTCATATACGGGAACAACTGTATATATGACATGAAATCCAATAAAAATCTTTAAGGTTAACAATACTTTTTAAATATAGACGTCTGTAAAGTGAAATCTGTAGGATAACCACTTTTCATAATTGTATGTCTTCATGGTTTAACTCGCACTAAAGAGGTAAATTTCTAAAAGAATACTATTTCGTAAATACTTCAAAGTATCGTGTACCTATATAAGAGTCGTAAATCTCGTACTATATTGAAATTTTTACTAATTCACAACGGTAACAAATTTAGTTCAATGTCAGCTGCTCCCTCAAGGGAAATGAAAGAAGAACATAAAACCATAGTTTTGATCTTTGAGAAGATGAAGTCTCATAAACATCAATGGATGGTTTGTCTAGACTTATGAATGGTAAACTTTCTCCTTGGTTAGCAAAGTGCTTCTTGTGACTCTGGAATAGCAGAGACAAAACACACCACAGTAGTGTAAAAGAATGGCCAAAGAGAGAAAACATGTACGGAGGGAGCAAGAATTTCATTAACCACCCCTTAGTTGGACGAGAGAAAATCATTTGCCGTCCACTGCATATCAAGTAGGGCAGTCTGTAAAGGCTTTTGATAAGAATGGGTCATGCTTTGCATGTATAGGGAAAATGTCTGAGCTGAGAACGGAAAAATTCAAGCAGGAATATTTGGCGATTCACAAATAAGGCAACTCTGCGTATGAAAACTGTCGACGAATGCTACCAAGGAAGATCAGATATGCATGTGATGGCAGTTTACTGCTCGAATTTAAAAATGGACCGCTCCATAATACATTCAAGAATGTCATGGAAAAGAAGCTTCCTAAATGTTAAGGGACTGGATGTTACCATCAATGACTTTTTTATTTAGGATATAATAATATTTATATAATACAATAACAAAATTATTGTTTCATTTTTTATCCATGGACTTATATTTAAACAGTATAACATATATTTCACTAAAATCTTGTATTTCAGAATTTTGAACTTCTTGGCAAATATTAATGAACTGTTTGAATTCAAGGCATCAAATTCTTAGAAAATCAGCTCAAAACACTCCGGTGCTATGAAGATAAAAAGCACTTTACACGAATCTTAATGCTATCGTTTTCAGTCAACACTAGTTAATTCAATTATTGTAGGGAACATCAAAGTTGGAGCATTTTAAACATTTCATAGCATTTTTAGCCAGCTCATTGTTACACTGATAATAATGTTTTTACTCGTGAGTATTATCTTTTGCTCGGTGCTCTGTGGTAATGAAGGTTAGAGTTTATCGTACCTTGAATCAGAACTATTACAAAGGGGCACTGTCTTACTTGAAACAGCAGTGTAGAAAGAAATTGGCCATAACCTTATTCAAGAAGCCATAACATCATTTGCATGAAATGAGTTAGAGAAACATCAGGAATTGTTAATCTTCCTGAACGAGAGTCCAGCGTCTCTGTGGCTGTGCCACATCGCACATAAAATACAATGTGGACTGCTGATGTGATGCAGATATTGTTTATTATTTGTTGTTTGATTCTGCTGAAAGAATAAGTTTTGGGAAATACTCGAACATGTTGGGTTGGCTACACCAAAAATAGCTACTTCACGTGAACCGGCCAATGCAAAGGCCCTCGTGATAAGATAAAACGTTATAAACTACAAAGAGAGCATCCACCGCATTCACCAAATTTCGTTAATAAAACCCAGCGGGGTGACGAAGTGGGATGAACCAGGGGGCACAGTTCGGAGACCAGTGATTTGAATCTCAGTCAGTCCATCCACATTTAGGTTTAATGCAGTCTTCCAAGCATAAGCTTAGACTGGAGAATGATGAGAAAGAAACCTAAATGTAAATGCACTGAGCGAGATTCGAACCACTGCCCTCCTGACTGTGAGTCCTGGATCTTCCCACTTCGCCACCTCGCTGGGTTTGTGCTTTTGTCTAAGGAAAGGAGTATTCTCCAACACAGAAATGTGGAAGTGATTGCGCATGCGCGTGTGTCTGTGTGTGCGCGTGTGCGTGTGTGTGTGTGTGTGTGTGTGTGTGTGTGTGTGTGTGTGAGACTGTGAGCTCGTGGTCATGTGCTCGTTGGAAGGCGGGCTGGGGCGACGGTAGCAGATACGCGAAGACGTACCTACAGGAACGTTACGACGCTTTCTCGTGTGTCGGATAGCCAGAAAACGGATTTACTACCTTTCCTGTTCGCTTGAACAATCTTATAGTACACAGCCATCTCTGGAGAAGCAGAGAAAGAAGGAGGAACTTCGTAACTTGGTCATTTCCAACAGTAGTCTATATCTACATCTATAGGGCATCGACACAAATATGGAAAAACGTAAAGTACAACATCTTACCACGCCTAACGCGGTGAAGGAAAATCGTTGCAATTCTAAACAGCTTCTAGTCATCACAGAATGGCGAAGTACAGGTTCTGTGCGGTTTTCAGGGGAATCTTGTACCATTGTTCCTGAAAAATATTGGCAACTTCAGGTAGTAAAGATGGAAGTGAGTAGTGATCACGCACACGCCATTCTCAATTTGACGATGAAGGCTGAATAATGGTGAGATCTGTCACTGTGGTGGCCAGGGAAGATGCGACAACTCAATGTCTTGGTCACAAGCCAGTCCTGGACGACGTGAGCTGTGCGAACACGAACCATGTCTTATCGGAACACAGCATCTACATCTACATCTACATGATTACTCTGCTGTTCAGAAGAAAGTGCCTGGCAGAGGGTTCAATGAACCACCTTCAAGCTGTCTCTCTACCATTCCACCCTCGAACTATGCGCGGGAAACCGAGCCCTTACACTCTTCTGTGCGAGCCCTGATTTCTCTTATTTTATCGTGATGATCATTTCTTCCTATGTAGGTGGGTGCCAAGAGAATGTTTTCGCAATCGGAGTAGAAAACTGGTGTTGAAGTTTCATGAGAAGACCCCGTTGCAACGAAAAACGCCTTTGTATAAATGATTGCAACTCCAATTCACGTATCATGTCTGTGGCACTATTTCCCCAACTTCGCGGTAATACATAACGAGCTACCCTTTTTGGTACTTTTTCGATGTCATCGGCCAGTCCTAGCTGATGCGAATCCCACACCACACAGAAATACTCCAGAATAGGGCGGACAACCGTTGTGTAAACAGTCTCTTTAGTAGACCTGTCACACCTTGTAAGTGTTCTGCCATTGAATATCAGTTTTTCGTTGGCTGTATCCACAACATTATCTATGTGATCATTGCAATTTATGATTTTGTAATTGCAATCTTTAATTATTTAGTTAAATTTACACCCTTCAGATTTGTGTGACTTGCCGTGGAACGAAATTCAGTGGATTTCTTGTAGTACTCATGTGAATAACTTCACACTTTACGTTACTCAGGGTCAATTGCCACTTTTCGCACCATACAACTTCCTTATCTAAATCATTTTGTAGTTCGTTTTGGTCATCTGATGACTTTACAAGACTGTAAATGACAGCATCATGTGCAAACAATCTAAGACGGCTACTGAGATTGTCTTCTATGTTGTTAATATAGATCACGAAAAATAGAGGGCCTATAACACTTCCTTGAGGAACGCCGGATATTGTTTCTGTTCTACTTAATGTCTTTCCGTATATTACTACGAACTGTGACCTTTCTGACAGGCAATCACGAATCCAATTGCACAACTGATGTGATATTCCATAGCCACGCAGTTAGGTCAGAAGACGATTGTGAGGAATGGTGTCGCAAGCCTTCTGGAAATCTAAAAATATGGAATCAGTTTTACATCCCCTGTCGATAGCTCTCATTACTTCAGGAGCATAAAGAGCTAGTGTGTTTCAAAAGAACGATATTTTCTGAATCCCTGCTGACTACGTGTCAAAAATGGTTCAAATGACTCTGAGCACTGTGGGACTGAGGTCATCAGTTCCCTAGAACTTAGAACTACTTAAACCTAACTAACCTAATGACATCACACACATCCATGCCCGAGGCAGGGCGCAGTTCCAGACTGAAGCGCCTAGAATCGCTCGGCCACGCCGGCCGGCCCCAATTAGGCCTAATAGTTTAGTCAAGTTGTCAAGAATAACCTCTACCCATACTATTTCGCAGGAACTATCTATTTCAATCTCACTACAAGGCAAACTACTTCTGACAGCAATAAATACTCCACCACCAATTGTGTTTAACCTATTCTTTCTGAAAACTGTTAGATCGTTAGAAAAAATTTCTGCTGAATTTGTTTCCGGCTTTAGCCAGCTTTCTGTACATATAACTGTTTGAGCTTCAGCTTGGAGCTCAGGTTCTTTCCCAATACAGCTACGACAATTTACAACCACCATACCGATCGTTTCTACAACTAACTTACTGTGTTTTACCTGCCCCCTTTTAGACGGACGCCCTTTCTGAGGTTCCCTGAGTCCCACTAATCTAAAAAAAACGCCCTGTCCCTTCCACACAGCTCCCGTTACCCGTGTAGGAGCTTCCTGTGTGTAGTGGACTGCTGACCAATTAAGCGGAACCCGGAAACCCACCATCCGAGGTCGCAAGTCAAGGAATCTGCAGCCTACACGGTCACAGAACCGCCTGAGCCTCTGATTCAGACCCTCCACTCAGCTCTGCAACAAAGGACCATATTGCGTTCTATTGAGTATGCTGCAGATCACTATTGGAGAACAAATATTGTACTTTGAAACGGATCTGATCAGACAAAATTGACACACAACGCCTGGCAGTAATATGACCTTGTAGAGTAACCATGGGGTCCGAGGAATACCAGGGTATGGCTGACCGAATCATCACCGAAACCTCGCCATGTTTCGCTCTTGGGAGCAAGCTGTCTGTATTGTAGGCTTGGGACATGCATATGCCAGATATTAACTCAGGCAGAAATTGGAAACAGTGTAAAACAAGACTCAGCCAACCAAATCACTTTCTTCTATTGCTCCATATTTAAGGTTTTATGGCTTCAGTACCACATTTTCCTGTTACACCCATTGCAGTCGCTAATGCTTGGTTTGAAATTCCACATTGGCCTGCAGTTCTCTGCTTATGAAGACCCCTTCCTGTTGTTTTGGTGCTGACAGGGTACTCGAGTGCGACATTGAGTTCTGCAGTGACTATTATAGCTGTGGTCCTCTTATTTTTCGTCACAGTTCTCTTCAGTGATCATTTGCGATGGTTACTCAACACACACTTTTGTTCACATTGTGACTAAGAAGGCGCGTTCCCGCTCTCTTTGTATTCGGTATGAACCTTAGATATGGTGCCTCATGAAACACTAACCACTTCAGCTACTTGGTAACAGAAGCAAATACCACAAAATCACCAACAATCTGTCCTTTTATGAATTCACTAACCTCTGACATAACACACATACAGCTACACGGACACTCTTCTGACCACGACTGACACTTGCAACGTATTGAGGGCATTGCACAGGTGCCGTTCGTGATCAAATACAACAGCGCACCCAGCAGGTTCGGCTAGTATCTGCAGTTATGTTCAAGAATGCTTTGTATTTCTCGCAGTGCTTCCATGTTTTTGTCCAACACCCGTATATCTACATCCATAGTCGACCCCTGTATATCTACCGCTACTGTCGCAGGTGCGAATCCTCCATCGAGTATGGATGTGTGTGATGTCCTTAGTTTAGTTAGGTTTAAGTAGTTCTATGTTCTAGGGGACTGATGACTTCAGAAGGTAAGACCCATAGAGCTCAGAGCAATTTGAACCATTTGGTAGTTCCAACTGAACTAATTAGGGTTTCTTCTCCTTCCATTCACATACAATTTCGAGAAAAATGACTGTTTATACGCCTTTATACTCTCTGTAGTTAACTTAATCTTGTCCTCTCGATCCCTGTAGGGGCGTTGTGGTATATTCCATAATTCGTCTACCAAAACTAGTTCCTGACACTTTGTATGTAGGTGTCTGCCAGTCCAGTTTCTCCAGAATTTTCGTGACCCTGTCCTGCAGATCAAACGAACATGTGATCATTGCTGTTGTCTTTCTCTGTATATGTTCAGCACTCTTGTTCGTCCTATTTGGAAAGGATTTACATCACCATCTACATGGTTACTCTGCAATTAACACTTAAGTGCCTGGCAGAGGTTTCATCGAACCATTTTCATACTACTTCTCTACCATTCTACTCTCGAATGGCGCGGAGAAAAAGGAACACCTAAATCTTCCCGATCGAGCTCTAATTTCTCTTATTTTATTATAATCATTAGTTCTCCCTACTTAAGTGGGTGTCAAAACAAGATTTTCGCGTTCAGCACAGAAAGTTGGTGACTGAAATTTCGTAGATAGATGAAACTGTCTTGGGGAACGCCAGATATCACTTCTGCTGTACTCGATGATTTACAGTCTATCACTGCGGACTGTGAAACTAGAGCAATGTTCTAGGAAGCGTCGTATGAGTGTTGTGTAAGCAGTCTCATTTGAAGACTGAGCACTTCCTAGTATTCTACCAACGAAACGAATTCTGCGATCTGCTTTGCCTAGAGCACTGCAAATGATATGGAATTATTCAGTTTACAGGGTACGTATATGTGACGACTGTTTACATTAATGAACACATTTATTTTGTCATACGCACTCAACTACATTTAAAAATATTTCCTTTCTCAGGCTACCGGCTTTTAAAGAGAAGTTCGCCCATGAAGTAGAACTGGGTTGTCCAGGGAAGATGATTATAATTTATATTTAAATCTTGCTGCGCTACCTGTCAGACATATTACGCTATTGTGCAAATGATCAAAAAATCTTTTGCAGCGCACTGAACTTCTTTGTGAGCTACTGACTGCTTTAATAATGGTTAATAATGTACATTTTTTCCTATACTTTTGTAGGTGTGTAAATCACTATTCTTCTCAAATTGTGGTGGATTATTTATGACGAAATTGTGACATCACAGTTAAAACAGAAGTGATGTCAGGTGTTCCCCAGGGAAGCGTCCTGGGACCTCTGTTGTTCCTGATCTATATAAATGACCTGCGTGGCAATCTGAGCAGTTCTCTTAGGTTGTTCGCAGATGATGCTGTAATTTACCGTCTAGTAAGGTCATCCGAAGACCAGTATCAGTTGCAAAGCGATTTAGAAAAGATTGCTGTATGGTGTGGCAGGTGACAGTTGACGCTAAATAACGAAAAGTGTGAGGTGATCCACATGAGTTCCAAAAGATATTCGTTGGAATTCGATTACTTGATAAATAGTACAATTCTCAAGGCTGTCAAATCAACTAAGTACCTGGGTGTTAAAATTACGAACAACTTTAGTTGGAAAGACCACATAGATAATATCGTGGGGTAGGCGAGCCAAAGGTTGCGTTTCATTGGCAGGACACTTAGAAGATGCAACAAGTCCACTAAAGAGACAGCTTACACTACACTCGTTCGTCCTCTGTTAGAATATTGCTGTGCGGTGTGGGATCCTTACCAGGTGGGATTACAGAGAACATCGAAAGGGTGCAAAAAAGGGCAGCTCGTTTTGTATTATCACGTAATAAGGGGCAGAGTCTTGCAGATATGATACGCGAGTTGGGATGGAAGTCATTAAATCAAAGACGTTTTTCGTCGCAGCGAGATCCATTTACGAAATTTCAGTCACCAACTTTCTCTTCCGAATGCGAAAATATTTTGTTGAGCCCAACCTACATAGGTAGGAATGATCATCAAAATAAAATAAGAGAAATCAGAGATCGAACAGAAATGTGTAGGTGTTCGTCTTTCCCGCGCGCTGTTCGGGAGTGGAATGGTAGAGGGATTGTATGATTGTGGTTCGATGAACCCTCTGCCAAGCACTTAAATGTGAATTGCAGAGTAATAATGTAGATGTAGATGTAAAATGCACCCAAAATTTATTGGATTTCTTTTAGTACCCATGTGGATGACCTCCCACTTTTCTCTGTTCAGTGCCTATTGCCACTTTTCGCGCAATACAGAAATTCTCTCTAGATCATTTTGTAATTAGAATTGATCATGTGTGAACATCACTTATTATTACTTATTATTCTTACTGCTCGCTTTTGGGCTATCAGTACCTTATTCCTAACTGGTAAAGTCCCAAGAAAATTACTACATGAGTCATTATTCAGAGTAAATACGCAAAATACACTCCTGGAAATGGAAAAAAGAACACATTGACACCGGTGTGTCAGACCCACCATACTTGCTCCGGACACTGCGAGAGGGCTGTACAAGCAATGATCACACGCACGGCACAGCGGACACACCAGGAACCGCGGTGTTGGCCGTCGAATGGCGCTAGCTGCGCAGCATTTGTGCACCGCCGCCGTCAGTGTCGGCCAGTTTGCCGTGGCATACGGAGCTCCATCGCAGTCTTTAACACTGGTAGCATGCCGCGACAGCGTGGACGTGAACCGTATGTGCAGTTGACGGACTTTGAACGAGGGCGTATAGTGGGCATGCGGGAGGCCGGGTGGACGTACCGCCGAATTGCTCAACACGTGGGGCGTGAGGTCTCCACAGTACATCGATGTTGTCGCCAGTGGTCGGCGGAAGGTACACGTGCCCGTCGACCTGGGACCGGACCGCAGCGACGCACGGATGCACGCCAAGACCGTAGGATCCTACGCAGTGCCGTAGGGGACCGCACCGCCACTTCCCAGCAAATTAGGGACACTGTTGCTCCTGGGGTATCGGCGAGGACCATTCGCAACCGTCTCCATGAAGCTGGGCTACGGTCCCGCACACCGTTAGGCCGTCTTCCGCTCACGCCCCAACATCGTGCAGCCCGCCTCCAGTGGTGTCGCGACAGGCGTGAATGGAGGGACGAATGGAGACGTGTCGTCTTCAGCGATGAGAGTCGCTTCTGCCTTGGTGCCAATGATGGTCGTATGCGTGTTTGGCGCCGTGCAGGTGAGCGCCACAATCAGGACTGCATACGACCGAGGCACACAGGGCCAACACCCGGCATCATGGTGTGGGGAGCGATCTCCTACACTGGCCGTACACCACTGGTGATCGTCGAGGGGACACTGAATAGTGCACGGTACATCCAAACCGTCATCGAACCCATCGTTCTACCATTCCTAGACCGGCAAGGGAACTTGCTGTTCCAACAGGACAATGCACGTCCGCGTGTATCCCGTGCCACCCAACGTGCTCTAGAAGGTGTAAGTCAACTACCCTGGCCAGCAAGATCTCCGGATCTGTCCCCCATTGAGCATGTTTGGGACTGGATGAAGCGTCGTCTCACGCGGTCTGCACGTCCCGCACGAACGCTGGTCCAACTGAGGCGCCAGGTGGAAATGGCATGGCAAGCCGTTCCACAGGACTACATCCAGCATCTCTACGATCGTCTCCATGGGAGAATAGCAGCCTGCATTGCTGCGAAAGGTGGATATACACTGTACTAGTGCCGACATTGTGCATGCTCTGTTGCCTGTGTCTATGTGCCTGTGGTTCTGTCAGTGTGATCATGTGATGTATCCGACCACAGGAATGTGTCAATAAAGTTTCCCCTTCCTGGGACTATGAATTCACGGTGTTCTTATTTCAATTTCCAGGAGTGTATGTTAGTATGTTGTTTCCAAGACCAACAATTATACGAAGAACAAAAGGAGCTGAACTTAACTGTTTGAGAAACTCAGCAACACGCTTCTTCCAGTTCAAGTTTTCATCAGTATGGAGACCCCAAATTCTGAAGCATTCTACATTGTTTACTGACTCCTGTTGTTGTGCCACGTCTATTGTTGATATTACTCTGTTTATTGTACACAACTGAATATAGTGTATTTTACCAAAAATAGTTTTAGTTGAACAGAACGTCATGAGAAAATTACTCTTTCAAGATGTGATTAAACAATTTGTAGAATAAAGGTAAATACTCATTTTGTTTCAATGAGAAGCGGCAGCATTCGCCTAATTTGGGTATGAATAGGTTCTCAGTTTGTTTACTAGCTTGTGAAGATACTATTCCTTAATACTTCGTCTTGATTTATTTCACAATTAGTTTGTCACTCATAGTAAAACATAATACACAGTTTTTTCTTAGTGTCAACTTTTTTACCAATCAACAAGACAAAAAAAACATATTCTCATCACCAAAACATCTTTTTAGACAGAAGGAGCTCATTTCCACATGATTGCTGAAACAACAACATTACACACTATGTGTCACATACAATAACTTAAAAGTCAACTCAGCTAACAACTATGTCTAATCTGATTTGGGATGCATACAGTTCTATATAACAAAAAATTGTTGTCCAAAATGTTCTAGAATTTCCTTTGTCAAAATAATTATTATAACGACATCTGTTTTTACAAACAGTGGTGAATTATGGAAAAATTATACCTTTTTATGGTTACAAAAATGCGATTTGCAAAAGAAATTTTATATATTCCTGAAATAAAATTTAGAAATATAAAATCACACCACGTCCCATGATTTGTTTACATATTGCAGTATTAAATTATTATGTCAAGAAGAAATTTTCTGGTGAAGTTAACTGCGGTTTTGGAATACACTGAAGATTGTATATATGAAATGAAATTCAATAAAAACCTTTAAGGTTAGCAATGCTTTTTAAATATTGACTTCCGTAAAGTGAAATATGTAGGATGACCAGTTTTCATAATGTTATGTCTTCATGGTTTAACTCGCACTAAACAGGTAAATTTTTAAAGAATACTATTTCGTAAATACTTCGAAGTGGCGTGTACCTGTCGTAAATCTCATACTATACGAATTAAATCGGTATAAATGTTAAACAAATGGATGTGGAATCGTATCTTTCGGTTTTGCCCAGGCTGGTGTCGTAACGACCTGTTGATCCAGGAAGCCCTTCGTTTTTATTTTTTATACTCACAAGAAGACAATCTCGTGTTACGCACGAAATTAGTGGACTCCTGGGGAAATGGGTCTTCCTGAATGTTTTCTAGTTGATTTTCTTTTAATTGTGCACAGCTCAAGGCAAGTTTGAAATTTGTACTAATACACAATGGTAACAAATTTAATTCAATGTCAGCTGCTCCCTCAAGGGAAATGAAAGGAGAACATAAAACCATAGTTTTGATCTTTGAGAAGATTAAATCTCGTAAACATCACTGGATGGTTTGTCTAGACTCATGAATGGTAAACTTTCTCCTTGGTTTGCAAAGTGCTTCTTGTGACTCTGGAATAGCAGAGACAAAATACACCACAGTGTTGGAAAAAAACGGCCAAAGAGAGAAAACATGTACGGAGGGAGGAAGAACGTCATTAACGACCCCTTAGTTGAACGAGAGAAAATCATTTTTCGTCCACTGCATATCAAGTTGGGCCTTTTGAAGCAGTTTGTAAAGGCTTTCGATAAGAACAGGTCACGCTTTGTATATATAGGGAAAAATGAGCTGAGAACGGAAAAATTGAAGCAAGAATATTTGACGATCCACAAATAAGGCAACTCTGCATATGAAAACTGTCTAGGAACGCTACCAAGGAAGATCGGATATGCACGTTATTGCAGTTTACTGCTCGAATTTAAAAATGGACCGCTCCTTAATACATTCAAGAATGTCATGGAAAAGAAGCTTCCTAAATGTTCAGGTACTTTTTTATTTAGAATAGAATTATATTTATATAATACAATAGTAAAACTATTGTTGCATTTTTTATCCATGGACTTATATTAAAACAGTATAGCATATATTTCACTAAAATCATGTATTTTAGAATGTTGAGCTCCTTGGCAAATATTAATCAATTGTATGAATTCATCCATTGTCGAAGCCCTGTATATCTACAAACCCTAAATATATGCAAACCACTATGAAATGTATCGCAGAGGGTACTTCCAACTGAACTAAATACCGTTTCTTCTCCTTCCATTCACGTACGGATTGCGTGAAATATAACTGTTTGTACGCCTTTATACACGCTGCAGTTAACCTAATCCTGTCCTCTCGATCCTTGTAAGGGCTTTGTAGTATATTCCAAAATTCGTCTACTAAAACTGTCCTGCAGATCAGACGAACCTGTGATCATTGCTGTGTCATTTCTCTCTATACGTTCAGTACTCTTGTTCATCCTATTTGGAAAGGATCACACACACTAGAGCAATATTCTATGAAGGGTTGTATGAGTGTTTTGTAAGCGGTCTCCTTTGAAGGTGGAGTACTTCCTAGTATTCTACCAATGAAACGAATTCTGATATCTTCTTTGCCTATGGCTGAACAAATGATATGGAATTATTCAGTTTACACGGTACGTATATATGACGCCTGTTTAGATTAATGAACACATTATATTTGTCCTACTCACTCAACTATATTTAAAAACATTTTCTTTTTTGAGGCTACCGGCTTTTAAACAGAAGTTCGCCCATGTAGTAGAACTGGGTTGTGCAGGGAAAATAATTCTAATTTATATTTAAATCTTGCTGCGCTGCCTGTCAGACATAGTACGTTATTGTGCAAATGATTAAAAAATTCTTTGCAGCGTATTGAACTCCTTTGTGAGTCACTGAAAGCTTTAATTATGGGTAATAAAGTTCACTTTTTCCTCTAGTGTTGCAGGTGAGTAAATCACTACTCTTCTCAAATTGTGGTGGATTATTTATGATGAATTTGTGACATCGTGGTTAAAATGCACAGCTCCTTGAAGAAGTATGAACATGACGACCGCGTGTGAACATCACTTATTATTACTTATTATTCTTACTGCTCACTTTTGGGCAATCAGTACCTTATTTCTAACTGGTAATGTCCCAAGAAAATTACTACATGAGTCATTATTCAGAGTAAATACGCAAAATATGTTAGTATGTTGTTTCCACGACTTGCTGCCATACTAAGAACAAAAGTAGCTGAACTTCACTGTTTGAGAAACTCAGCAATACACTTCTCCTAGTTCAAGTTTTCATAAGCATGTAGACCCAAACATTTGGAGTATTCTACCCCGTTACTGACTCCTGTTCTTGTGCCGCGTCAATTGTTGATATTACTCTATTCATTGTACAGAACTGAATATAGCGCATTTTCCCAAATATTTAGGGAAAGTCCAATTTCAGAGATCCAGTTAATAACCCTTTGAAAAAAGTCATTGACAATGTTTTCTGTTGCTTTCCCCCTAATAACATTTGTTAAAACACAAGTATCATCTGCAAAAAGTACCAGTTCTGCGATCAACTTCGATTCCACAAGGAACTGTTTCGCGCAGCGACCGTGGACTATAAGGAAGGAGAGAAGCACAGCATTCCGTCGCATTTCTATTAGTTGTATTACTTTTGCATAGGTGAAGACGGCTATTTAGAGGCGAAATCGAGATAGGCAAGAGTACTAAAACTAATGGGTCGCGAATGATTGCCTTCCTTAAATTCTGCGACCATCCCGTTTCATACCTTCAAAACCTGTTACATCCAAGTATTTGTATGTGTTGACAGATTCCAATTAAGACTCGTTGATATTGTAGACTTAAAATGCTACATTGTTTCCTTTTTGCGAAGTGCGTAATACTGCATTCTTAGCACTTGAAGAAATTGTCCAGGTGTTGCATCACTCCGAAATTCTATCAAAATTAGACTGAATATCTGTGGACCGTATTTCAGGCAGATCTTAATTGTAAATAAGTACACCATCTGCAAAAAGTCTGAGGTTACAGAATTTAAGGAAGAAGAGACACACGGCAACCATTCGCGACCCATTAGTTTTACTACTGTTGTATATGTAGATTTCGGCTCTAAGTAGCCGTCTTCACATATGGCTCTAAGCACTATGGGACTTAACAACTGTGGTCATCAGTCCTCTAGAACTTAGAACTACTTAAAGCTAACTAACCTAAGGACATCACACACATCCAAGCCCGAGGCAGGATCGAACCTGCGACCGTAGCGGTCGCGCGGTTCCAGCCTGAAGCGCCTAGAACCACTCGGCCACAGCGGCCGGCGTTCCGTTAATATTTTCTGCACTGTCATGAATATTCAACATGAACAGCAAGGGCCCCATCACACTTTCCTGGGGAATAGGGTGTCCCTGGAGTAATGGTCAATATTCAGGGATGTTACAGGAACGATCGATTGAAGCAAAAAACTTCATACAGACATATGTCCTATTCCGAATGATTTTCGAGAAACAACACATTTAATGTACATCGTTATTTATTTTCTGTATCCTTAAATAAATTTCCAGATTCACACACGTACGCATGTAGAACAGTTCGTTAATACAACACTATTCGTTTAGCAAGCTATCAGTTTAAAAAAATGTATTTATAGCACATTCACCTCTAAGTATCGTACATGTCACATCACAGCTGATGTACGGTGCACAATCAATGTTCGAGTATCCCAGAGCGAACTTCAATGCATTTGTGCACTCTTGGGGGAACATGTGTTGCCTGTCTGAGTGCCTCAGCTCGTTTCCTAATGAGGGCAACAGTGTCCATGATGCGACCACGCAGTTCATCTCGCGTATTCATCTTTTGCTTGTATATCTCAGACTTCATCCAACCTCAAAATCAAAAATCTAATGATGTAATACCTGGCGATCTTATTGGCCAGTTAACTGGACTACTACGACCAAACCAGCGACTAGGGAAGAGCGGCTGAGAAGTTTTCTCATATGTCTGGTAAAATGTAGAGGGTCTCCATAATGCAAGAAGTACATTGCAGTCCGTGAGGCCAAGAGAACCCTCTCAAGCTTTCAACATGCAAATCATTCTGTCCTGTTAGTCGCTCTTGTAAACCTATCAGCATGTTACCATTCGTGTCACACCAAACAGTGATCGTAAAACGAACTTGTAAATTGGTTTCCACTGTAGCGTGCAGATTTTCCTGCGGCCAACGATAATTATTGAGTGTGGTGTTGATTACGTTCCATATGAACGAGTCTACATGAGCAAAACGTATTAATGGAAGCAAATGACGATTATCATGTAACCAGTGACAAAATTTAATTACGATGCTATTGTCGCTATTATGAAGATTGTGAAAAGGTAGTATGTAAAATGGGTAAAAGTAGCCAGCGAGGGCGAGGCCACAGGCAGTTGCGACAGTGGCGCTTCCCATGGGATTGACACGCCAGAAGGCGACCTGGCTGCTCTTTGCTCAGAGGTTGGTTGTGCGTGTGTTTGAACCCATGCCCCTCAGACAGGCGACAGACAGGGGCTGACGCTGTGACGCCGAGTCCCTCCCTGGGTCTCATCATTTGCGGCAGGAGACAAGAACAGCAAGCCAGCAGGGCTATGACGCCAAGTCTCACAAACCACCCAGTATGGCGGCAGACACAGCCTGGTCTCGAACCATAGGCTGCTCCTGGCGCTGCCCCGTCGTCTGATTGGCCAGTGGTGCTCCAGCATTGTAGTGCGGCTACTCAGCAATTACCAAGTCCCTGACTCGAATAACGTCCTATCCTCAAATTCAGCCTCATTTATACTCCGTTACTGCCCATTTGTTCCTCTAAAACCTGGTGTGTAGTCACACTGCCCATAACAGAGAGACTTGCTTCAGTGCAGTGGCAACGATCCAATTGTTACATCATTATCAATTACCTCGAAGAAAACTGTCTATTGACACACAGCGAACATGGGTTTAGACAAGATCGTTCCTGTGAAAGACAACTAGCTCTTTATTCAAATGAAGTGCTTAGTGCTATTGACAAGGGATTTCAGATCGATTCCATATTTCTGGATTTCCGGAAAGTTTTAGACACTGTACCGCACAAGCGGCTTGTAGTGAAATTGCGTGCTTATTAAATATCGTCTCAGATATGTGACTGGATCTGTGATTTCCTATCAGAGAGGTCACAGTTCGTAGTAACTGGCGGAAAGTCTTCAAGTCTAACAGATGTGATTTCTCGCATTCCCCAAGGTAGTGTTACAGGCCCTTTGGTTTCCTTATCTAAATAAACGATTTGGCAGACAACAAGAGTAGAGGTCATACGTTGTTTGCAGATGGCGCTGTCGTTTATCAACTAATAAAGTCATCAGAAGATCAAAACAAATTGCAAAACGATTTAGAAAAAATATCTGAATGGTGCGAAAATAGGCAGTTAACCCTAAATAGCGAAAAGTGTGAGGTCATCCACATGAGCGGTAAAAGGAATTCGTTAAACTTCGGTTTACAATAAATCTGTCTACTCTAAAAGCCGTAAATTCAACTAAAAGCCTAGGTATTACAATTACGAACAACTTAAACTGGAAGGAACACATAGAAAATGTTGTGGGGAAGGGTACCCAAAGACGGCGTTTTATTGGTTGGACATTTAGCAAATGTGTTGTATTATCGCAAAAGTGGGACATGTTCCACATCCACGAGGGTCTCCTCAGCACGGATCTATGGAACGAAATAATTATCTAATCTAATGAAAAAAGTGTCTCAGAAATGATACAGAATTTTGGCTGGACAAAATTAAAAGAAAGGCGTTTTTCGTAGCGACGGAATCTTCTCACGAAATTACAATCACCAACTTTTTCCTCCGAATGCGAAAATATTTTGTTGACACCGAGCTACATAGGGAGAAACGAACACCCCGATAAAATAAAGGAAATCAGAGCTCGTACGGTAAGATATAGGTGTTTGTTCTTTCCGCACGCTATACGATATTGGAATAATAGACAATTGTGATGGTGGTTAGATTAGCTATCTGACAGGCACTTAAACGTGATTTGCAGAGTATCCTCATAGATGTAGAAGTAGATTCTTTGCTGCGTGGGGCAATTTACCATTGCGCTAACCTATACTTGCTTCACAACTCATTTACGTATCTACACTCCTGGAAATTGAAATAAGAACACCGTGAATTCATTGTCCCAGGAAGGGGAAACTTTATTGACACATTCCTGGGGTCAGATACATCACATGATCACACTGACAGAACCACAGGCACATAGACACAGGCAACAGAGCATGCACAATGTCGGCACTACTACAGTGTATATCCACCTTTCGCAGCAATGCAGGCTGCTATCCTCCCATGGAGACGATCGTAGAGATGCTGGATGTAGTCCTGTGGAACGGCTTGCCATGCCATTTCCACCTGGCGCCTCAGTTGGACCAGTGTTCGTGCCAGACGTGCAGACCGCGTGAGACGACGCTTCATCCAGTCCCAAACATGCTCAATGGGGGACAGATCCGGAGATCTTGCTGGCCAGGGTAGTTGACTTACACCTTCTAGAGCACGTTGGGTGGCACGGGATACATGCGGACGTGCATTGTCCTGTTGGAACAGCAAGTTCCCTTGCCGGTCTAGGAATGGTAGAACGATGGGTTCGATGACGGTTTGGATGTACCGTGCACTATTCAGTGTCCCCTCGACGATCACCAGTGGTGTACGGCCAGTGTAGGAGATCGCTCCCCACACCATGATGCCGGGTGTTGGCCCTGCGTGCCTCGGTCGTATGCAGTCCTGATTGTGGCGCTCACCTGCACGGCGCCAAACACGCATACGACCATCATTGGCACCAAGGCAGAAGCGACTCTCATCGCTGAAGACGACACGTCTCCATTCGTCCCTCCATTCACGCCTGTCGCGACACCACTGGAGGCGGGCTGCACGATGTTGGGGCGTGAGCGGAAGACGGCCTAACGGTGTGCGGGACCGTAGCCCAGCTTCATGGAGACGGTTGCGAATGGTCCTCGCCGATACCCCAGGAGCAACAGTGTCCCTAATTTGCTGGGAAGTGGCGGTGCGGTCCCCTACGGCACTGCGTAGGATCCTACGGTCTTGGCGTGCATCCGTGCGTCGCTGCGGTCCGGTCCCAGGTCGACGGGCACGTGCACCTTCCGCCGACCACTGGCGACAACATCGATGTACTGTGGAGACCTCCCGCCCCACGTGTTGAGCACTTCGGCGGTACGTCCACCCGGCCTCCCGCATGCCCACTACACGCCCTCGCTCAATGTCCGTCAACTGCACATACGGTTCACGTCCACGCTGTCGCGGCATGCTACCAGTGTTAAAGACTGCGATGGAGCTCCGTATGCCACGGCAAACTGGCTGACACTGACGGCGGCGGTGCACAAATGCTGCGCAGCTAGCGCCATTCGACGGCCAACACCGCGGTTCCTGGTGTGTCCGCTGTGCCGTGCGTGTGATCATTGCTTGTACAGCCCTCTCGCAGTGTCCGGAGCAAGTATGGTGGGTCTGACACACCGGTGTCAATGTGTTCTTTTTTCCATTTCCAGGAGTGTATTATTCTGCCCTATTTGTCGACGTAGCATGGCTGGTGGCCAGCACTTTCACTATAATACTCCGTGGTGGCCTCCATGCTACTTTCAGCGCTTACAATAAAGATTTATTACTTTTACCAGAATTCTGCATAGTGTCACTACGCAGTGTAGTAGGAGTAAAACCACCTACATTATGTATATATGGGTTTCTCATTCACAATGTTGTTTGCTTGTGAGATGATCGTGTTACGCCTCACGTACGAACAGAAACGTCTACCAGCACATGTCAGAAATCCACAGTGGCAGCATCGTGAACATTCGAAACAGTGTTTTATCGTTCCGCGATATCACTACTTGTATTGGTTGGCATCCCACGATTGTCACGTGATATGGAATTAATGCGTTCAGTAGATTCCTATTCAGCGACTTAAGGGATCGCAACAATCACATATGTCTGGAGCCCGTGGGACGTGCATATACATTCAGCTGTGCGGGATCACAAAGTGAAGTTACATGCCATGTACCAGTAACAGGGTATGCTTACTACACGACAAGTATCCACGAGAAGAGTGAGGTGACGTCTCGAACACTAAGGACTATCAGTGCAGAAACCATTGCTGCTGCAACCCTTGACACTGCAGCAGAGGGAGGTGTGGTGACAACCTTGGACACAGGAGTGGCGCCATGACACTATTTCTGCGTATACCATCATGGTTTTTCAGCTTTACAATCATTGTCATACATGCTCCAATACATGGCATCATGCTATTCAGGGCCAATGCGTACAGGAAATGTCTACTTCTGGTTCTCACAACCGGTAACTTGGTCAGCAGCCGTTACATTTCAGACTCCTTAGGCCCAAAGATATTACCTTATATTTGATGTCTCCAAAACGTTATGTTTCAGCAACACGATGCAAGACCGCACGTAACCACACTGTGCAAACCAATCTCTATACAGAGGGTGTACAACTGTAGTCCTGGCCAACACGATCTCCAGATCTCTCGCCTATTGAATACATTTGGCCACGGGTTGCCAAGAGACTAGGATGCTCGCACTTGACACTACGATTGGCATGTAAGTGAAACAGCATAGCGTGCTGCAGCCACACCTCTCATACAAGCTCAGTTCAACTCAATGCTCAGCCAAATTGGAGGCATCGTTGCTGCCAGAACTGACCACCTGACAAAAGCCTCAATGACCACCTTTTGCAGTGTGAGATGTGCAGAAGGAGTCAGTGAGGTTCTAGGGGTTCAGAGAGGGATGTGAAGTCATGCCGACTTCATGGCCATTGCCAGCTGAGCTAAGTTTCTCGGTAGAGGCTCCATGGTGGGATCGAGCTAGTCTCACAAATTCTCAAGTAGGTTCAATACAGGGAGGTTGGCAGCCAGGGGAGAACAGTATACTCATCCTGGTGCTACTCGAAACACGCACATACACTTCAAGCTATTTGACATGATGCTTTGTCCTGCCGGTAGGTGGCATCATATCAAGAAAAACAAAATTCATGTAGGGGGCAGATGGATATAACTACTTTGTTGAAATATTCTGCCTCTAGAATGATGACATTATCCAGGGAATGCCACTAAAAACATTGCCCAGATCATAACGCTCCCTACTGGTTGCAGGGTGCTTCCTTTCAGACATTCCTATGGAACATAATACGTCATTCATCTGAAAAGGACAGGTGTCGAGACACTCAGTGGCCGCCAGTTGAAGTATTGGCATGCAAATTACAGCCTTGGTCGCCGATGAATAGCAGTCAGCATGGGGGCATGAAACATAGACCTGCTCCAGGGCTCATACACAGCGCCATTCTCTGAGCTGTCGTAGAGGAAACACTGTTGATACCTCCTCAGGTCATCTAGGAGGTCAATTGCTTAACAGTTGCACGTCTATTCCCCCCTACACATCTCCGCAGCCGTCGTTCACCTCTGTTATCTATGGGCCGAGATGCACCACAGTTGCCTCAGTGCAGGTTTTGAGTGCACGGTATACTGCAACCACAGTGGCACATGAACGGTTTACAAAAATAGCCAATTCGGAAATACTTCCACCCTTGGTCCAAAAGTCAATGATCATGTCGTTTTGGGCATAATATCACTCCATTTCCGCATTACGATAACAACTGCATTGTTTTCCGCATCCCCCGACACTGCTGGTGGTGTCACCTGTCACCTCAAACCTTTGAGTGGTTATTGCATGTTGACGTCGAACATAGTCGGAGGCCACATTAATGTTACTGGACCGTGCAAAATTTCGGAACCTGTATGCTTCCAAATCACCTACAAATTTATTCACGTATTCTTTCTACTGCACTTTATAAGCACTATGAGTAAAATGTCATTATTTTCTATCCTTCCTGGTGAGCAGTTTCAATGGCCAGCAATGTATTTTCGATCGTTCTTACAATTTGCTACAAGGGTGTCATCAACTATTACTACCGGCGGATTCTGATTTCTATTCCAAAACAATGTTTGCATAGATCTCCACAGCTGTCAGGTGTTGCAAGTATGAAGCAAGTAATGGTTTCCCGTGAATTAGCATTTCAGCACGTAACGTGTCATCTAGCACTGCAGCTGTTTCCTAGCTAGTGGAACTGGAGCTTTCAGGTTCTGCAAAGATATAAATTATACAACGAAACTAATTTTCGCTGAGAGAAGAGCAGTAGAAAGAAAGAAGGAAAGTTCAATAGTCCATCATTCTGTTTTGCACAGCGTGGTCACCAAAGATATTAACTAAACAACGAAACTAGTCTTTGTACAACGAAGACGAAGGAGACAAAACAGAACGTTGGGGTTCAAATCCTCAACGACGACGGTATGATTATCTACCGAATACTTCCTCAGTGGGAGAAGGATGGGGAAGAAATTCGTCTGCGTCTCATTCAAAGAATCGACCTAGAAATTGCTTGCATCGTTTCAAGTGAACCATAGACAACCTTCATCTGAGTGGACAGATCAATTACTCGAACTCTATTTCTACTGGAAGCAAATCTACTATCTTAGTAGAAATAAATTATTGTTCATTTAATGCATCAGAATGATGAAGTCAAATGTACATTGGCGCATTGCACACCTATTATCAACATTAATAACTGTTAGCCATTTTAAGATAATCAGGGAAACTAGCAATGAAATAATTACACAGGCCAAAAACAAACTGTTAAGGCGTTGAATCAAAAAGTGAAATCAGTCTTCCTCTATCTGCTCTTCTTTTTTTGATCATTGTTGTTTAACATGCACTTCCACATGAAATGTGCATTTGTAACTCTGGTTTGTGCACTTCTAAATCACATGTACGAGGATTGGTTCCTCTAGGTTTGCCCTATTGCCGGTCTGCTTTCTAATTAGTTTCAGGAATATCCACTAGATGGAGTTGGAGGTGACTGTGTGAGCTCTGGCCGTACAGGGCTGAGCGAGAATGACGTCGTTTGATCTATGCTGTAGTTTTTTGCACTTGTGCTGTTGAACAGAAACAATATAAGTCAAAGTAGATGAAGTTGCGTAAATCACTCTGATGGTTTTTCCTACATATGCAGAGAATAAACGCCGAAAGGAAACCGAAAACCTATTGTTGAGTTTGTAAACACTTTTGCAATAAATCTGTAGAACTTGTACAGAAAATTTACGATTGTGGGCTACCGGGAAACGAAAACGTCTGAAACAAAGGCCACGCCAATACCTGTTGTTTGTGAGGAGTGGTGTTGTCCCACTGATAGTAATGACGATGACAGTGATTATGCAGGTATGGCATTAATTCCTCAAGGTTTAACCTGGGATGAGTTAATAACCCAACAGGGATCTCAAGCTGTCAAAAGAAGCTTCTGAATTACTGGCTTCCAACAATAATGTACTGGATCAAGGAACCAAAATTACCCTTTACCATACAACAGAAAAAGTATGCTACCCTTCTTGCTCTTGAAATGGTTCATCTGAGGCAAAATATCCCAGATGAGCCATTCCAGTTGAAATAAATCTCTACTGTAATTACATAATAGTTTTAGTTCAACAGAACGTCATGAGAAAATATCTCTTTCAAGATATGATTAAACAATATGTAGAATAAAAGTAAACACTCATTTTGTTTCAATGAGAAGCGGCAGCATTCACCTAATTTGGTTTTGAATAGGTTCTCAGATTGTTTACTAGCTTGTGAAAATACTATTTCTTAAGATTTCTTCTTGATTTATTTCACAATTAGTTTGTCACCCAAGGTAAAACATAATACTCAGTTTTTCTTAGTGTCATCTCTTTTCCCCTTTAACAAGACAAAATACGTAGTCTCATTACCAAAACCTCTTTTTACACAGAAGGAGCTCATAAGTCAACTCAGCTAACAACTATGCACAATCTGATTTGGGATGCATACAGTTCTATATAACGCAAAATTGTTGTCCAAAATGTTCTAGAATTTCCTTTGTCCAAATAATTATTAGAACGACATCTGGTTTTACAAACAGTGGCGATTTATGCAAAAATTATACCTTTTTATGGTTATAAAAATGCGATTTGCAAAAGAAATCTTATATATTCCTGTAATAATATTTAGAAATATAAAAATCCACAACGTTCCAAAATTTGTTTACATATTGCAGTATTAAATTATTATGTCAAGCAGAAATTTTCTGGTGAAGTTGACTGTAGTTTTTGAATACACTGAAGACTATTGTCTGGTAAACAATCTATTACGTTTTTCTACAGCTCATATGACACTTGGAATTTTGTTGAGTATATGTCATATACGGGAAAAACTGTATATATGAAATGAAATCCAATAAAAACCTTTAAGGTTAACAATACCTTTTAAATATAGACTTCTGTAAAGTTAAATCTGTAGGATGAAAATACTTCAAAGTATCGTGTACCTATATAAGAGTCGTAAATCTCATACTTTACGATCTAAATCGGAATAAATTTAAACAAACGGATGTGGTTCAAATGGCTCTGAGCACTATGAGACTTAATATCTATGGCCATCAGTCCCCTAGAACTTAGAACTACTTAAACCTACCTAACCTAAGGACATCACACAACACCCAATCACCACGAGGCAGAAAAAATCCCTGACCCCGCCGTGAATCGAACATGGGAACCCAGGCGTTGGAAGCGAGAACGCTACCGCACGACCACGAGCTGCGGACAAACGAATGTGTAATCGTATCCTTCGGTTTTGCCCAGGCTGGTGTCGTAATGACCTGTTGAGCCAGGAAGCCCTTCATTTTTATTTTTTATACTCTCAAGAAGACATTCTCGTGTTTTGCACGCAATTAGTGGACCCCTGAGGAAAAATATCTTCCTGAATGTTTTCTACTCGATTTTCTTGTATTTGGGCACAGCTCAAAGCAAGTTTGAAATTTTTACTAATTCACAACGGTAACAAATTTAGTTCACTGTCAGCTGGTCCCTCAAGGGAAATTAAAGAAGAACATAAAACCGTAGTTTTGATCTTTGAGAAGATTAAGTCTCATAAACATCAATGGATGGTTTGTCTAGACTTATGAACGGTAAACTTTCTCCTTGGTTTGCAATGTGCTTCTTGTGACTCTGGAATAGCAGAGACAAAAAACATCACAGTGTTGAAAAAGAACGGCCAAAGAGAGAAAACATGTACGGAGGGAGGAAGAATGTCATTAACGACCCCTTAGTTGAACGAGAGACAATCATTTGTCGTCCACTGCATATCAAGTTGGGCCTTTTGAAGCAGTTTGTAAAGGCTTTTGATAAGAACGGGTCACGCTTTGCATATACAGGGAAAAATGTCTGAGCTGAGAACGGAAAAATTCAAGCAGGAATATTTGACTATCCACAAATAAGACAACTCTGCATATGAAAACTGTCCAGGAACGCTACCAAGGAAGATCGGATATGCACGTCATGGCAGTTTACTGCTCGAATTTAAAAATGGACCGCTCCATAATACATTCAAGAATGTCATGGAAAAGAAGCTTCCTAAATGTTCAGGGACTGGATGTTATCATCAATGACGTTTTTATTTAGTATAGAATAATATTTATATAATACAATAGTAAAATTAGTGTTTCATTTTTATCCATGGACTTATATTAAAACAGTATAACATATATTTCACTAAAATCTTGTATTTTAGAATTTTGAGCTCCTTGGCAAATATTAATGAATTGTTTGAATTCTTACAAAATCAGCTCAAAACACTCCGGTGTTATGCAAATAAATAGCACTTCACACGAATTTTAATGCTATCGTCTTCAGTCAAGGCTAATTAATTCAATTATAGTAAGAAACATCAAAGTTGGAGCATTTTAAACATTTCATAGGATTTTTAGCCAGCTCATTGTTACACTAATAATAATCTATGATTATGATAGTGAGTATTATCTTTCTCTCTGTGCTCTGTGGTAAAGGAGATTAGAATGCAACGTACCTTGAATCAGAATTATTACAAAGGGGCACTATCTTACTTGAAAGGGCAGTTTAGAAAATTAGTCATAACCTTGTTCAAGGAGCCGTAATATCATTTGCCTGAAATTAGTTAGAGAAACATGAGGAATTGTTAATCTTCCTGAACAAGAGTCCAGTGTTTCCATGGCTGCACCACATCGTACATAAAATTCAATGTGGACTGCTCATGTGCTGCAAGTATTTTTTATTATCTGTTGTTGGATTTTGCTGAAAGAACAAGTTGGGTTGGCTACACCAAAAATAGCTACCTCACGGGAACTGGCCAATGCGAAGGCTGTCGTGATAAAATAAAACGTTATAAACTACACAGAGGGCATTCACCAAATTTCATTAATAAAACCCAGCAGGGTGGCGAAGTGGGATGACCCAGTAGTCACAGTTAGGAGATCAGTGGTTTGTATCTCTATCAGTCGATCCACATTTAGGTTTCCTGCAGTTTTCCAAGCATAAGCTTCGATAGGAGACTGCTGAGAAAGAAACCTAAATGTGGATGGCCTGACAGAGATTCGAACCACTGCCCTCCTGACTGTGAGTCCTGAGTCTTCCCACTTCGCCACCTTGCTGGGTTTGTGCTTTTGTCTAAGGAAAGGAGTATACTCCTACATAGAAATATGGAAGTGATTGCGCATGCGCAGGCCCGCGTGTCTGTGTGTGTGTGTGTGTGTGCGCGCGCGTGTGCGTGTCTGTGTGTGTGTGAGACTGTGAGCTTGTGGTCATGTGATCGGTGGAAGGCAGGCTGGGGCGACGGTAGCAGACACGCGAAGGCGTACCTCCAGGAACGTTACGACGCTTTTCTCGTGTGTCGGATAGCCAGATGACGGATTTACTACCGTTCCTGTTCCCTTGAACAATCTTATAGTACACAGCCATCTCTGAAGAAGCAGAGAAAAAAGGAGGAACTTCGTAACTTGGTCATTTCTAGCACTAGTCGATATCTACATCTACAGGGCGTCGATACAAATATCGAACAACGTAAAGTACAACATCTTACCACGCCTAACGCGACGAAGGAAAAAACAGCTTCTAGTCGTCACAGAATGGCGAAGTACAGGTTCTGTGCAGTTTTCAGGGGAATATTGTACAATTGTTCCTGGAAAATATTGGGAACTTCAGGTAGTGATGATGGAAGTGAGTAGTGATCACGTACATGCCATGCTGAATAATGGTGAGATCTGTCACTATGGTGAGCTGTGCGAACATGAACCATGTCTTCTTGGAACACAGCATCTACATCTACATGATTACTCTGCTGTTCGCAAGAAAGTGCCTGGCAGAGGGTTCAATGAACCATCTTCAAGCTGTCTCTCTACCGTTCCACTCTGAAACGGTGCGCGGAAAAAACGAGCGCTTAAATTTTTCTGTGCGAGCCCTGATTTCTCTTATTTTATCGTGATGATCATTTCTCCCTATGTAGGTGGGTTTTCGCAATCGGAGTAGCAAACTGGTAATTGAAATATCATGAGAAGATCCCATCGCAACAAAAATCGCCTTTCTTTTAATGATTGCCACGCCAATTCACGTATCATGTCGGCGGCACTATCTCCCCAACTTCGCGGTAATACAAAACGAGCTGCCCTCTTTTATACTTTTTCGATGTCATCCGCCAGTCCCATCTGATGCGGATCCCACACCGCACAGATACACTCGAGAATAGGGCGAACAAGCGTTGTGTAAGCAGTCTCTTTAGAAGACCTGTCGCACCTTCTAAGTGTTCTGCCATTGAATCTCAGGCTTTGGTTTGGTCTATCCAGAACATTATCTATGTGATCGTTCCAATTTAGAGTATTTGTAATTGCAATCCTTAATTATTTAGTTGAATTTACACCCTTCAGATTGGTGTGACTTCCGCGAAACGAAATTCAGCGGATTTCTTTTAGCACTCATGTGAATAACTTCACATTTTACTTTACTCAGGGTCAACTGCTACTTTTCGCACCATACAGATTCCTTATCTACATCATTTTGTAGTTTGTTTTGGTCATCTGATGACTTTACAACACGGTAAATGACAGCATCATCTGCAAACAATCTAAGACGGCTACTGAGATTGTCTTCTATGTCGTTAATACAGATCAAGAAAAATAGAGGGCATATAACACTGCCTTGGGGCACGCCGGATATTACTTCTGTTTTACTTGATGTCTTTCCGTCTATTACTACGAACTGTGACCTTTTTGACAGCAATTCACGAACCCAATTTCACAACTGATGCGATATTCCATAGCCACGCAGTTAGGTTAGAAGACGATTGTGAGGAACGGTGACGATAGCCTTCTGGAAACTTAACAATATGGAATCAATTTGAAAACCCCTTCGATAGCTCTAATTACTTCATGACTACAAAGAGCTAGTGTGTTTCAAAAGAACGATATTTTCTGAATCAGTGCTGACTACGTGTCAAAAATGGTTCAAATGGAATTGAGCACTATGCGTCTTAACAACTGAGACCATCAGTCCCCTAGAATTTAGAACTTCGTTAAACCTAACTAATCTAAGGACATCACACACATCCATGCCCGAGGCAGGATTCGAATCTGCGACTGTAGCGGCCGCGCGGTTCCAGACTGAAGGGCCTAGAACCGCTTGGCCACAGTGGAAGGTGTCTACGTGTCAATTAACCGTTTTCTTTGCGGTACTTCATAATGTTCGAATACAGTATATGTTCCAAAAACCCTACTGCAAATCGACGTTAGTGATATGGGCCTGTAATTGAACAGATTACTCCTGCTTCCTGTTTTGGGTATTGGTCAAGTATGCTTTCACAAGCATTTACGCTTCGAGTGGGCATATGAGCTAATTGTCCACAACAATTTTCTGAGAAAGCCCCAGTAAAATTTCGGATGACGTTTTATGCCTGCCGCCAGCTTTAACGTATAATTTTTTCCAGCATATCGAGGGTAGATTAAAATCACCACCGACTATTACTGTATGAATGGGGTACCTATTTTAAATGAGACTCAAGTTTTCTTTGAATTGTTCAGCAACTGTGTGTTCTGAGTCGGTGGGTCGGCAAAACAACCAAATTAATATATGGTACTAATGGCTCTGAGCACTATGGGACCTAACATCTGAGGTCATCAGTCCCCTAGAACATAGAACAGCTTAAACCTAACTAAACTGAGTACAGCACACACATCCATGCCCGAGGCAGGATTCGAACCAGAGACCGTAGCGGTCGCGCGGCTCCAGACTGAAGCGCCTAGAACCGCTCGGACACGGCGGCCGGCCCCAATTGATAGTTTAGTCAAGTTGTCAAGTATAACCTCTACCCATTATATTTCGCAGGAACTATGTATTTCTACTTCACTACAAGGCAAACTATTTCTGACAGCAATAAATACTCCACCACCAATTGTATTTAACCTATCCTTTCTGAAAACTGTTAGATCGTTAGAAAAAATTTCTGCTGAACTTGTTTCCGGCTTTAGCCAGCTTTCTGTACCTATAACTATTTGAGCTTCAGTGCTTAGTATTAGGACTTGGAGCTCTGGTTCTTTCCCAACACAGCTACGACAATTTACAACCACAATACCGATCGTTTCAACAGCTAACTTACTGTGTTTTACCTGCCCCCTTTTACACGGACGCCCTTTCTGAGGTTCCCTGAGACCCGATTCTAAAAAGAACCGCCCAGTCCCTTTCGCACAGCCCCCCCTACCCGTGTAGGAGCTTGGTGTGTGTAGTGGACTGCTGACCTATTAAGCGGAACCCGGAAACCCACCACCCGAAGGCGTAAGTCAAGGAATCTGCAGCCTACACCGTCACAGAACCGCCTGTGCCTCTGATTCAGACCCTCCACTCGGCTCTGCACCAAAGGACCACATTGCGTTCTATTGAGGATGCTGCAGATCACTATTGGAGAGCAAATATTGTACCATGAAATGGATCTGATCAGACAAAATTGACACACAATGCTTGGCAGTAATATGACCTTGCAGAGTAACCATGGGGTCCAAGGAATACCAGGATATGGCTGACCGAATCATCACCGAACCCTCGCCATGTTTCACTCTTGGCAGCAAGCTGTCTGTACCGTAGGCCTGTGACATGCATATGCCAGACTTTAACTCGAGCAGCAATTGGAAACAGTGTAAAACAAGACTCAGCCAACCAAATGACATTCTTCCATTGCTCCATATTTATGTTTTTATGGCTTCAGTACCACACTTTCCTGATACACCCATTCCAGTCGCTAATGCTTGGTTTGAAATTCCACATCGGCCTGCAGTTCTCTGCTTATGAAGACCCCTTCCTGTTGTTTTGTTGCTGACAGGGTACTCGAGTGCGACATTGAGTTCCGCAGTGACTATTATAGCTCTTGTCCTCTTATTTTTCGTCACAGTCCTCTTTAATGATGATCTGCTCTGGTTACTGAACACACACTTTCGTTCGCATTGTGACTAAGAGGGCGCCCTCTTTGTATTCGGTATAAACCTTTGATATGGTGCCTCATGAAACACTAACCACTTCAGCTACTTGGTAACAGAAGCAAAGACCACAAAATCACCAACAATCTGTCCTTTTATGAATTCACTTACCTCTGACATAACACACTTACAGCTACACGGACACTCTTCTGACCACGACTGACACTTGCAACGTATTGAGAGCATTGCACAGGTGCCGTTCGTGATCAAATACAACAGCGCACCCAGCAGGTTCGGCTAGTATCTGCAGTTATGTTCAAGAATGCTTTGTATTTCTCGCAATGCTTCCATGTTTTTGTCCAACACCCGTATATCTACATCCATAGTCGAACCCCTGTATATCTACATCCATACTCTGCAAACCACTATGAAATGTATGGTAGAGTGTACTTCCACCAGGCCTGTGTGGCCGAGCGGTTCTAGGCGCTACTGTCTGGAACCGCGGGACCCCTACGGTCGTAGATTCGAATCATGCATCGGGCATGGATGTGTGTGATGTCCTTAGGTTAGTTAGGTTTAAGTAGTTCTAAGTTCTAGGGGACTGATGACCTCAGACGTTAAGACCCATAGTGCTCAGAGCCATTTGAACCATTTGGTAGTTCCAACTGAACTAATTAGGGTTTCTTCTCCTTTCATTCACGTACAGATTTCGAGAAAAATGACTGTTTATACGCCTTTATACTCTCTGTAGTTAACTTAATCATGTCCTCTCGATCCCTGTAGGGGCGTTGTGGTATATTCCATAATTCGTCTACCAAAACTAGTTCCTGACACTTTGTATGTAGGTGTCTGCCAGTCCAGTTTCTCCAGAATTTCCGTGACACTGTCCTGCAGATCATACAAACATATGATCATTGCTGTTGTCTTTCTCTGTATATGTTCAGTACTCTTGTTCGTCCTATTTGGAAAGGATTTACATCACCATCTACATGGTTACTCTGCGATTCACACTTAAGTGCCTGGCAGAGGTTTCATCGAACCACTTTCATACTACTTCTCTACCATTCCACTCTCGAATAGCACGTGGGAAAAAGGAACACCTAAATCTTTCCGATCGAGCTCTCATTTCTCTTATTTTATTATAGTGAACATTTCTCCCTACGTAGGTGGGTGTCAAAAAAAGATTTTCGCGTTCGAAAGAGAAAGTTGGTGATTGAAATTTCGTAAATAGGTTTCGCCGCAAAGAAAGCCGCCTTTGTTTCAGTGACTGCCACCCCAACTCGCGTATCATATCAGTGACACTCTCACCCCTATTCCGCGGTAACACGAAACGAGCTGCCCTTCTTTGCACTTTTTCAATGTCCTCCGTCAATCCCACCTGGTAAGGATCTCACACCACGCAGCAATATTCCAGCAGAGGACGGACAAGTATAATGTAGGCCGTCTCTTTACTGGGTTTGTCACATCTTCTAAGTGTTCTGCCAACAAAGCACAGTTTTTGTTTCGCCTTCCCGACAATATTATCTATGTGGTCTTTCCAATTTAAGTTGCTTGTAGTATTTAGTGGAATTGACAGCCCTTAGATTTGTGCGATTTATCGTATACCCAAAATTTATTGGATTTCTTTTAGTACCCATGTGGATGACCTCGCACTTTTCTCTGTTTAGTGCCTATTGCCACTTTTCGCGCCATACAGAAATTCTCTATAGATCATTTTGTAATTAGAATTGATCGTCTGATGATTTTACTAGACGGCAAATTACAGCGTCATCTGCAAACAATCTAAGGGGGCTGCTCAGGTTATCACCTAAATCATTTATGTAAATCACAAACAGCAGAGGGCCTATGACACTGACTTGGGAAACGCCAGATATCACTTCTGTTGTACTCGATCATTTACCGTCTATCACTGCGAACTGTGACACTAGAGCAATATTCTAGGAAGGGTCGTATGAGTGTTGTGTAAGCAGTCTCATTTGAAGACTGAGATCTTCCTTGTATTCTACCAATGAAACGAATTCTGCGCTCTGCTTTGCCTACAGCGCAGCAAATGATACGGAATTATTCAGTTTACAGGGTACGTATATGTGACGACTGTTTACATTAATGAACATATTTATTTTGTCGTACTCACTCAACTACATTTAAAAATATTTCCTTTCTCAGGCTACCGGCTTTTAAAGAGAAGTTCGTCCATGAAGTAGAACGGGGTTGTCCAGGGAAAATGATTATAATTTATATTTAAATCTTGCTGCACTATTTATCAGACATATTACGCTATTGTGCAAATGATCAAAAATTTTTTTGCAGCGCACTGAACTTCTTTGTAAGCCACTGACTGCTTTAATAATGGTTAATAAAGTACATTTTTTCCTATAGTTTTGTAGATGTGCAAATCACTATTCTTCTCAAATTGTGGTGGATTATTTATGACGAATTTGTGACATCACAGTTAAAACTGAAGTGATATCAGGTGTTCCCCAGGGAAGCGTCGTGGGACCTCTGCTGTTCCTGATCTATATAAATTACCTGGGTGACAATCTGAGCAGTTCTCTTAGGTTGTTCGCAGATGATGCTGTAATTTACCGTCCAGTAAGGTCATCCGAAGACCAGTATCAGTTGCAAAGAGATTTAGATAAATGGCTCTGAGCACTATGGGACTTAACTGCTGTGGTCATCAGTCAGATTTAGATAAGATTACTGTATGGTGTGGCAGGTGGCAGTTGACGCTAAATAACGAAAAGTGTCAGATTATCCACATGATTTCCAAAAGAAATCCGTTGGAATTCGATTACTTGATAAATAGTCAATTCTCAAGGCTGTCGATTCAACTAAGTACCTGGGTGTTAAAATTACGAACAACTTCAGTTGGAAAGACCACATAGATAATATCGTGGGGAAGGCGAGACAAAGGTTACATTTCATTGGCAGGACACTTAGAAGATGCAACAAGTCCACTAAAGCGACACCTTACACTACACTCGTTCGTCCTCTGTTAGAATATTGCTGTGCGGTGTGGGATCCTTACCAGGTGGGATTGACGGAGGACATCGAAAGGGTGCAAAAAAGGGCAGCTCGTTTTGCATTATCACGTAATAGGGGAGAGAGTGTGGCAGATATGATACTCGAGATGGGATGGAAGTCATTAAAGCAAAGACGTTTATCGTCGCGGCGAGACCTATTTTCGAAATTTCAGTCACCAACTTTCTCTTCCGAATGCGAAAATATTTTGTTGAGCCCAACCAACATAGGTAGGAATGATCATAAAATAAAATAAGAGAAATCAGAGCTTGAACAGAAAGGTTTAGGTTTCCCGTGCGTTGTTCGGGAGTGGAATGGTAGAGAGATAGTATAATTGTGGTTCGATGAACCCCCTGCCAAGCACTTAAATGTGAATTGCAGAGTAATGTAAAATGCATAGCTCTTTGAAGAAGTACCTACATGACGACCGTGTGTGAACATCACTTATTATTACTTATTATTCTTACTGCTCGCTTTTGGGCAATCAGTACCTTATTTCTAACTGTTAATGTCCCAAGAAAATTATTACATCAGTCATTATTCAGAGTAAATACGCAAAATATGTTAGTATGTTGTTTCCAAGACTAGCAATTATACGAGGAACAAAAGGAGCTGAACTTAACTGTTTGAGAAACTCAGAAACACGTTTCTTCCAGTTCAAGTTTTCATCAGTATGTAGACCCCAAATTCTAAAGCATTCTACCCTGTTTATTGACTCCTGTTGTTGTGCCACGTCTATTGTTGATATTACTCTGTTTATTGTACAGAACTGAATATAGTGTATTTTCCCAAAAATTTAGGGAGAGTCCAAGTTCCGAGAATCAGTTAATAACCCTTTGAAAAACATCTTTAACAATGTCTTCTGATGCTTTCCCTTTAATGGCATTTCTTAAAACACAAGCATCATCTGTAAAAAGGAAAAGTTTTGCGATCAGCTTTGATTCCACAAGGAACTGTTGTGCACAGGGACCGTAGACTACAAGGAAGGAAACAAACACAGCACTCAGTCGTATTTCCATTTCTTTTCTTACTCTTGCATATGCGAAGAGCCGGCCGCGGTGACCGAGCGGTTCTAGACGCTTCAATCCGGAACCGCGCGACTGCTACGGTCGCAGGTTCGAATCCTGCCTCGGGCATTGATGTGTGTGATGTCCGTAGGTTAGTTACGTTTAAGTAGTTCTACGTTCTAGAGGACTGATGACCTCAGATGTTAAGTCCCATAGTGCTCAGGGCCATTTGAACCATATGTGAAGACGGCTACTTAGAGCCGAAATCTAGATATGCAATTAGTAAAATAGGTCGCAAATGATTGCCGTGTGTCTCTTCTTCCTTAAATACTGCGATCATCCCGTTTCATTCCTTCAAAACCTGTTACATCCAAGTATTTGTATGTGTTGACAGATTCAAATTAAGACTCGTTGATATTGTAGTTACAAAATACTGCATTGTTTTCGTTTTGATAAGTACGTAATTTTGCATGCTTAGGATTTGAAGCAAGTGTCCAGGTGTTCATCACTCTGAAATTCTATCAAGATTTGACTGAATATCTGTGGACCGTGTTTCAGGCAGCTGTTAAATGTAAATAACTACACCATCTGCCAAACGTCTGAGGTTACCGTTAATATTTTCTGCACTGTCATTAATTTTCAACATGAACAGCAGGAGCAGCATCATACTTTGCTGGGGAACAGGGTGTCCCAGGAGTAATGGTCAATATTCAGGAATGTTACAGGAACGATCGATTGAAGCAAAAAACTTCATACAGACATATGTCCTTTTCCGAATGATTTTCGAGACAGAACACATTTAATGTACATCGTTATGTATTTTCTGTGTTCTTCAATAAATTGCCACCATTACCCATGTACAACAGTTAGTAAATATAACATTATTAGTTTAACAAAGTATAAGCTCAAAAATATGTTTTTTAGCCCATTCATCTCCAAGTATTATTGTACACGTCACATCACAGCTGATGTACGGTGCACAATCAGTGTTCGAGTATCCCAGCGCCAAGTTCAATGCATTTGTTCACTCTTGGAGAACATGTTGTGTTGCCTGTCTGAGTTTCTCAAGCTTTCAAGATGCAGATCATTCTGTCTTGTGATCCGCTCTTCTAAACTGATTGAACTTATCAGCATTTTACCGATCCTGTCACACCAGACAGTGATCGTAAAAAGAACTTGTAAATTGGTTTCCACTGTAGCGTGCAGATTTTCCAGCGGCCACCGATAATTATTGAGTGTGTTGTTGATTAAGTTCCATATAAACGCGTCTACATGAGCAAAAAGTATTAATGGAAGCAAATGACGATTGTCATGTAACCAGTGACAAAATTTAATTACGATGCTATTATCGCTTTCATGAAAATTGTGAAAAGGTAGTATGTAGAATGAGTAAAAGTAACCAGCGAGGCCGAGGCCACAGCAGCTGCGACAGCGGCGCTTCCCAGGGGAGTGACACGCCAGAAGGCGACCTGGCTGCTCTTTGCTCTGCGCTTGAGGAGGCGGTTGTGCGTGGGTCTGAACCAATGCCCCTCAGACAGGCGACAGTGTGGCGGCAGACACAGCCTGGTCTCGAACCATAGGCTGCTCCTGGCGCTGCCCAGCCGTCTCATTGGCCAGTGGTGCTCCAGCATTGTAGTGCGGCTACTCAGCAATTACCAAGTCCCTGACTCGAATAACATCCTATCCTCAAATTCAGCCTCATTTATACTCAATTACTGCCCATTTGTTCCTCTAAATCCTGGTGTCTAGTCACACTGCCCGTAACAGAGAGACCTGCTTCAGTGCAGTGGCAACGACCCAATTGCTACATCATTATGAATTAACTCGAAGAAAACTGTATATTGACACACAGTCAACATGGGTTTAGAAAAGATCGTTCTTGTGAAACGCAACTAGCTCTTTATTCACGTGAAGTGCTTAGTGCTATTGACAAGGGATTTCAGATCGATTCCATATTTCTGGATTTCCGGAAAGTTTTAGACACTGTACCGCACAAGTGGCTTGTGTTGAAATTGCGTGATTATGGAATATCGCCTCAGTTATGTGACAGGTTTTGTGATTTCCAGTCCGAGAGGTCACAGCTCGTAGTAATTGACGAAAAGTCATCGAGTAAAACAGATGTGATTTCTCGTGTTCCCCAAGGTAGTGTTATAGGCCCTTTGCTGTTCGTTATCTATATAAACGTTTTGGGAGACAACCTGAGCGGCCGTCTTAAGTTGTTTGCAGATGACGCTGTCATTTATCGACTAATAAAATCATCAGAAGATCAAAATAAACTGCAAAACGACTTAGAAAAGATATTTGAATGGTGCTAAAAGTGGTAGATGACCCTAAATAATGAAAAGTGTGAGGTCATCCAACTTGAGTGCTAAAAGGAATTCGTTAAACTTCGGTTACACAATAAATCTGCCTAATCTAAAGGCCATAAATCCAACTAAAAGCCTAGGTATTACAAATACCAACAACGTAAACTGGAAGGAAAACATAGAAAATGTTTTGGGGGGTTCAAATGGTTCAAATGCCTCTGAGCACTATGGGACTCAACTGCTGAGGTCATTAGTCCCCTAGAACTTAGAACTAGTTAAACCTAACTAACCTAAGGACATCACAAACATCCATGCCCGAGGCAGGATTCGAACCTGCGACCGTAGCGGTCTTGCGGTTCCAGACGGCAACGCCTTTAACCGCACGGCCACTTCGGCCGGCGTTTTGGGGGGTAATCTACTCAAAGACTGCGTTTTATCGGCAGGACACTTAGAAAACGTAACAGAACTACTAAGGAGACTGCCTATACTACGCTTGTCCGTCGTCTCTCACAATACTGCTGCGCGGTGTGGGATCCTTACCAGATAGGACTGACGGAGTACATCGAATAAGTTCAAAGAAGGGCAACACGTTTTGTACTATCGCAAAATATGGGAGAGAGTGTCACAGAAATGATACAGAATTTCGGCTGGACAAAATTAAAAGAAAGGCGTTTTTCGTAGCGACGGAATCTTCTCACGAAATTACAATCACCAACTTTTTCCTCCGAATGCGAAAATATTATGTTGACACCGACCTACATAGGCAGAAACGATCACCCCGATTAAATAAGGGAAATCAGAGCTCGTACGGAAAGATATAGGTGTTTGATCTTTCCGCATTCTATACGAAATTGGAATAATAGAGAATTGTGATGGTGGTTCGATTAGCCCTCTGCCAGGCACTTAAACGTGATTTGCAGAGTATCCTTGTAGATGTCGATGTAGATGTAGATTCTTTACTGCGTGGGGCAATTCACCATTGCGCTAAGCTATACTTGCTTCACAACTTATTTACGCATCTATTATTCTGCCCTATTTGTCGACGTAGCTTGGCTGATGGCCAGCGCTGTCACTATAATACTCCGCGGTGGCCTCCATGCTACTTTCAGCACTTACAATAAAGATTTATTACTTTTACCAGAATTCTGCGTAGTGTCACTACGCAGTGTAGTAGGAGTAACACCACCTTCATTCTGTATAAATGGGTTTCCCACTCAGAATGTTGTTTCCTAGTGAGATGATCGTGTTACGCCTCATGTACGAACAGAAACGTCTACCTACAAGTGTCAGAATTCGACAGCATCGTGAACATTCGTAACAGTGGTTTATCTTTCCGCGATATCACTATTTGCCTTGGTTGGCATCCCACGATTGTCACGTGATATGGAATTAATGCGTTCAGTAGATTCCTATTCAGCGACATGAGAGACCGCAACAATCACATATGTCTGGAGCCCGAGGGACATGCATATTCATTCAGCTGTGCAGGATCACAAAGTAAAATTACATGCCAAGTACCAGGAAAAGGGTATGCTTACTACACGACAAGTATCCACGCGGAGAGTGAGGTGACGTCTCGAGCACGACGGACTATCAGTGCAGAAAACATTGCTGCTGCAATCCTTGACACAGTAGCAGAGGGAGGTGTGGTGAAAACGCTGAACACAGGAGTGGCGCCATGACACTCTTTCTGCGTATACCATCATGGTTTTTCAGCTTTCCCATCATCGTCACAAATGCCCCAATACCTGGCATCATGCAATTGACGACCAATGCGTACAGGAAATGTCTACTTCTGGTTCTTAAAGCCGGTAACTTGGACAGCGGCCGTTACATTTCCGACTCCTTAAGGCCAGTGATATTGCCTTATATTTGAGGTCTCCAAAACGTTATGTTTCACCAAGAGGATGCAAGACCGCATGTAACCACACTCTCCAAACCTACCTCTATACTGAGGGTGTACAACTGTAGTCCTCGCCAACACGTTCTCCAATTGTATGAATTCATCCATTGTCGAAGCCCTGTATATCTACAAACCCTAAATATATGCAAACCACTATGAAATGTATCGCAGAGGGTACTTCCAACTGAACTAAATACCGTTTCTTCTCCTTCCATTCACGTACGGATTGCGTGAAATATAACTGTTTGTACGCCTTTATACACGCTGCAGTTAACCTAATCCTGTCCTCTCGATCCTTGTAAGGGCTTTGTAGTATATTCCAAAATTCGTCTACTAAAACTGTCCTGCAGATCAGACGAACCTGTGATCATTGCTGTGTCATTTCTCTCTATACGTTCAGCACTCTTGTTCATCCTATTTGGAAAGGATCACACACACTAGAGCAATATTCTATGAAGGGTTGTATGAGTGTTTTGTAAACGGTCTCCTTTGAAGGCGGAGTACTTCCTAGTATTCTACCAATGAAACGAATTCTGATATCTTCTTTGCCTATGGCTGAACAAATGATATGGAATTATTCAGTTTACACGGTACGTATATATGACGCCTGTTTACATTAATGAACACATTATTTTTTGTCCTACTCACTCAACTATATTTAAAAACATTTTCTTTTTTGAGGCTACCGGCTTTTAAACAGAAGTTCGCCCATGTAGTAGAACTGGGTTGTGCAGGGAAAATAATTCTAATTTATATTTAAATCTTGCTGCGCTGCCTGTCAGACATAGTACGTTATTGTGCAAATGATTAAAAAATTCTTTGCAGCGTATTGAACTCCTTTGTGAGTCACTGAAAGCTTTAATTATGGGTAATAAAGTTCACTTTTTCCTCTAGTGTTGCAGGTGAGTAAATCACTACTCTTCTCAAATTGTGGTGGATTATTTATGATGAATTTGTGACATCGTGGTTAAAATGCACAGCTCCTTGAAGAAGTATGAACATGACGACCGCGTGTGAACATCACTTATTATTACTTATTATTCTTACTGCTCACTTTTGGGCAATCAGTACCTTATTTCTAACTGGTAATGTCCCAAGAAAATTACTACATGAGTCATTATTCAGAGTAAATACGCAAAATATGTTAGTATGTTGTTTCCACGACTTGCTGCCATACTAAGAACAAAAGTAGCTGAACTTCACTGTTTGAGAAACTCAGAAATACGCTTCTCCTAGTTCAAGTTTTCATAAGTATGTAGACCCAAACATTTGGAGTATTCTACCCCGTTACTGACTCCTGTTCTTGTGCCGCGTCAATTGTTGATATTACTCTATTCATTGTACAGAACTGAATATAGCGCATTTTCCCAAATATTTAGGGAAAGTCCAATTTCAGAGATCCAGTTAATAACCCTTTGAAAAACGTCATTGACAATGTTTTCTGTTGCTTTCCCCCTAATAACATTTGTTAAAACACAAGTATCATCCGCAAAAAGTACCAGTTCTGCGATCAACTTCGATTCCACAAGGAACTGTTTCGCGCAACAACCATAGACTATAAGAAAGGAGAGAAGCACAGCATTCCGTCGCATTTCTATTAGTTGTATTACTTTTGCATAGGTGAAGACGGCTATTTAGAGGCGAAATCGAGATAGGCAAGAGTACTAAAACTAATGGGTCGCGAATGATTGCCTTCCTTAAATTCTGCGACCATCCCGTTTCATACCTTCAAAACCTGTTACATCCAAGTATTTGTATGTGTTGACAGATTCCAATTAAGACTCGTTGATATTGTAGACTTAAAATGCTACATTGTTTCCTTTTTGCGAAGTGCGTAATACTGCATTCTTAGCACTTGAAGAAATTGTCCAGGTGTTGCATCACTCCGAAATTCTATCAAAATTAGACTGAATATCTGTGGACCGTATTTCAGGCAGATCTTAATTGTAAATAAGTACACCATCTGCAAAAAGTCTGAGGTTACAGAATTTAAGGAAGAAGAGACACACGGCAACCATTCGCGACCCATTAGTTTTACTACTGTTGTATATGTAGATTTCGGCTCTAAGTAGCCGTCTTCACATATGGCTCTAAGCACTATGGGACTTAACAACTGTGGTCATCAGTCCTCTAGAACTTAGAACTACTTAAAGCTAACTAACCTAAGGACATCACACACATCCAAGCCCGAGGCAGGATCGAACCTGCGACCGTAGCGGTCGCGCGGTTCCAGCCTGAAGCGCCTAGAACCACTCGGCCACAGCGGCCGGCGTTCCGTTAATATTTTCTGCACTGTCATGAATATTCAACATGAACAGCAAGGGCCCCATCACACTTTCCTGGGGAATAGGGTGTCCCTGGAGTAATGGTCAATATTCAGGGATGTTACAGGAACGATCGAGTGAAGCAAAAAACATCATACAGACATATGTCCTATTCCGAATGATTTTCGAGAAACAACATATTTAATGTACATCGTTATTTATTTTCTGTATCCTTAAATAAATTTCCAGCTTCACACATGTACGCATGTACAACAGTTCGTTAATACAACACTATTCGTTTAGCAAGGTATCAGTTTAAAAAATGTATTTATAGCACATTCACCTCTAAGTATTGTACACGTCACATCACAGCTGATGTACGGTGCACAATCAATGTTCGAGTATCCCAGAGCGAACTTCAATGCATTTGTGCACTCTTGGGGGAACATGTGTTGCCTGTCTGAGTGCCTCATCTCGTTTCCTAATGAGGGCAACAGTGTCCATGATGCGTCCACGCAGTTCATCTCGCGTATTCATCTTTTGCTTGTATATCTCAGACTTCATCCAACCTCAAAATCAAAAATCTAATGATGTAATACCTGGCGATCTTATTGGCCAGTTAACTGGACTACTACGACCAAACCAGCGACTAGGGAAGAGCGGCTGAGAAGTTTTCTCATATGTCTGGTAAAATGTAGAGGGTCTCCATAATGCAAGAAGTACATTGCAGTCCGTGAGGCCAAGAGAACCCTCTCAAGCTTTCAACATGCAAATCATTCTGTCCTGTTAGTCGCTCTTGTAAACCTATCAGCATGTTACCATTCGTGTCACACCAAACAGTGATCGTAAAACGAACTTGTAAATTGGTTTCCACTGTAGCGTGCAGATTTTCCTGCGGCCAACGATAATTATTGAGTGTGGTGTTGATTACGTTCCATATAAACGAGTCTACATGAGCAAAACGTATTAATGGAAGCAAATGACGATTATCATGTAACCAGTGACAAAATTTAATTACGATGCTATTGTCGCTATTATGAAGATTGTGAAAAGGTAGTATGTAAAATGGGTAAAAGTAGCCAGCGAGGGCGAGGCCACAGGCAGTTGCGACAGTGGCGCTTCCCAGGGGATTGACACGCCAGAAGGCGACCTGGCTGCTCTTTGCTCAGACAGGCGACAGACAGGGGCTGACGTTGTGACGCCGAGTCCCTCCCTGGGTCTCATCATTTGCGGCAGGAGACAAGAACAGCAAGCCAGCAGGGCTATGACGCCAAGTCTCACAAACCACCCAGTGTGGCGGCAGACACAGCCTGGTCTCGAACCATAGGCTGCTCCTGGCGCTGCCCCGTCGTCTGATTGGCCAGTGGTGCTCCAGCATTGTAGTGCGGCTACTCAGCAATTACCAAGTCCCTGACTCGAATAACGTCCTATCCTCAAATTCAGCCTCATTTATACTTCGTTACTGCCCATTTGTTCCTCTAAAACCTGGTGTCTAGTCACACTGCCCATAACAGAGAGACTTGCTTCAGTGCAGTGGCAACGATCCAATTGTTACATCATTATCAATTACCTCGAAGAAAACTGTCTATTGACACACAGCGAACATGGGTTTAGACAAGATCGTTCCTGTGAAAGACAACTAGCTCTTTATTCAAATGAAGTGCCTAGTGCTATTGACAAGGGATTTCAGATCGATTCCATATTTCTGGATTTCCGGAAACTTTTAGACACTGTACCGCACAAGCGGCTTGTAGTGAAATTGCGTGCTTATTAAATATCGTCTCAGATATGTGACTGGATCTGTGATTTCCTATCAGAGAGGTCACAGTTCGTAGTAACTGGCGGAAAGTCTTCAAGTCTAACAGATGTGATTTCTCGCATTCCCCAAGGTAGTGTTACAGGCCCTTTGGTTTCCTTATCTAAATAAACGATTTGGCAGACAACAAGAGTAGAGGTCATACGTTGTTTGCAGATGGCGCTGTCGTTTATCAACTAATAAAGTCATCAGAAGATCAAAACAAATTGCAAAACGATTTAGAAAAAATATCTGAATGGTGCGAAAATAGGCAGTTAACCCTAAATAGCGAAAAGTGTGAGGTCATCCACATGAGCGGTAAAAGGAATTCGTTAAACTTCGGTTTACAATAAATCTGTCTACTCTAAAAGCCGTAAATTCAACTAAAAGCCTAGGTATTACAATTACGAACAACTTAAACTGGAAGGAACACATAGAAAATTTTGTGGGGAAGGGTACCCAAAGACGGCGTTTTATTGGTTGGTCATTTAGCAAATGTAACAGAACTACTAAGCAGACTGCCTATACCACACTTGTCCGTCGTCTTTTAGAATACTGCTGTGCGGTGTGGGATCCTTACCAGAAAGGACCGACGGAGTACACCGAAAAAGTTCAAAGAAGGGCAACACGTTTTGTATTATCGCAAAAGTGGGACATGTTCCACATCCACGAGGGTCTCCTCAGCACGGATCTATGGAACGAAATAATTATCTAATCTAATGAAAAAAGTGTCTCAGAAATGATACAGAATTATGGCTGGACAAAATTAAAAGAAAGGCGTTTTTCGTAGCGACGGAATCTTCTCACGAAATTACAATCACCAACTTTTTCCTCTGAATGCGAAAGTATTTTGTTGACACCGAGCTACATAGGGAGAAACGAACACCCCGATAAAATAAAGGAAATCAGAGCTCGTACGGTAAGATATAGGTGTTTGTTCTTTCCGCACGCTATACGATATTGGAATAATAGACAATTGTGATGGTGGTTAGATTAGCTATCTGACAGGCACTTAAACGTGATTTGCAGAGTATCCTCATAGATGTAGAAGTAGATTCTTTGCTGCGTGGGGCAATTTACCATTGCGCTAACCTATACTCGCTTCACAACTCATTTACGCATCTATTATTCTGCCCTATTTGTCGACGTAGCATGGCTGGTGGCCAGCGCTTTCACTATAATACTTGGTTCAAATGGCTCTGAGCACTATGGGACTCAACTGCTGAGGTCATTAGTCCCCTAGAACTTAGAACTAGTTAAACCTAACTAACCTAAGGACATCACAAACATCCATGCCCGAGGCAGGATTCGAACCTGCGACCGTAGCGGCCTTGCGGTTCAAGACCGCAGCGCCTTTAACCGCACGGCCACTTCGGCCGGCACACTATAATACTCCGTGGTGGCCTCCATGCTACTTTCAGCGCTTACAATAAAGATTTATTACTTTTACCAGAATTCTGCGTAGTGTCACTACGCAGTGTAGTAGGAGTAAAACCACCTACATTATGTATATATGGGTAGCTCATTCACAATGTTGTTTGCTTGTGAGATGATCGTGTTACGCCTCACGTACGAACAGAAACGTCTACCAGCACATGTCAGAAATCCACAGTGGCAGCATCGTGAACATTCGAAACAGTGTTTTATCGTTCCGCGATATCACTACTTGTATTGGTTGGTATCCCACGATTGTCACGTGATATGGAATTAATGCGTTCAGTAGATTCCTATTCAGCGACTTAAGGGATCGCAACAATCACATATGTCTGGAGCCCGTGGGACGTGCATATACATTCAGCTGTGCGGGATCACAAAGTGAAGTTACATGCCAAGAACCAGTAAATGGGTTTGCTTACTACACGACAAGTATCCACGAGAAGAGTGAGGTGACGTCTCGAACACTAAGGAGTATCAGTGCAGAAACCATTGCTGCTGCAACCCTTGACACTGCAGCAGAGGGAGGTGTGGTGACAACCTTGGACACAGGAGTGGCGCCATGACACTATTTCTGCGTATACCATCATGGTTTTTCAGCTTTACAATCATTGTCATACATGCTCCAATACATGGCATCATGCTATTCAGGGCCAATGCGTACAGGAAATGTCTACTTCTGGTTCTCACAACCGGTAACTTGGTCAGCAGCCGTTACATTTCAGACTCCTTAGGCCCAAAGATATTACCTTATATTTGATGTCTCCAAAACGTTATGCTTCAGCAACACGATGCAAGACCGCAAGTAACCACACTGTGCAAACCAATCTCTATACAGAGGGTGTACAACTGTAGTCCTGGCCAACACGATCTCCAGATCTCTCGCTCATTGAATACATTTGGTCACGGGTTGCCAAGAGACTAGGATGCTTGCACTTGACACTACGATTGGCATGTAACTGAAGCAGCATAGTGTGCTGCACCCATACCACTTATACAATCTCAGGTCAACTCAATGCCCAGCCAAATTAGAGTCATTGTTGCTACCAGAAGTGGCAATTCTGTGTACAGCTTGGGCCACTCTTATTAATGTGACCGCCTGAAAAAAGACTGAATGACCACCTTTTGCAGCGTGAGACGTGTAGAAAGAGACAGTGAGGTTCTAGGTGTACAGAGAGGGATGTTGTGTCTATGCCGACTCCAGGGCCATAGCCAGCTGAGATAGGTTTCTCGGTTGAGGCTCCATGGTGGGATCGAGCTGGTCCCACAGATTCTCAACTAGGTTTAATCCGGAGAGGTTGGCGGACACGGGAGAACAGTTTACTCATCCTGGTGCTCTTCGAAACTCGCACATACACTGCAAGCTGCACGTAGGTGGCATCGAGTCATGGAAAAACTAAATTCATGTAGGCGACCGATGGATATAAGTACTTTGTTGAAATATTGTGCCTCCAGGATTATGAGATTACCCAGGGAAAGCCAGTGAAAACATTGCCCAAATCATAACGCTCCCTCCTGTTTGCAGGGTGTTTCGTTTTATACATTCCTATGGAACATAATACGTGATTCATCTGAAAAAGACACCTGTCGAGACACTCAGTGGCCGCCAGTTGAAGCATTGGCGTGCAAATCACAGCCTTTGCCGCCGATTACTTGCAGCCAGCATGGGTGCATGAACCAGAGACCCGCTCCAGGGCTCATACACAGCGAGGTTCGCTGAACGGTCGTTGAGGAGACACTGTTGCTACCTCCTTGGGTCATCTAGGTGGTCAATTTCTTAGCAGTTGTACGTCTATTCCCATATGCACAACTCCATAGCCGTCGTTAACCTCTATTATCTACGGCCCGTGGAGCACCATAGATGCCTCAATGCCAGGTTTGGATGCGGAGTATACTTTAACCACAGTGGCACATGAACAATCTACAAAAATTGCCATTTCGGAAATACTTCTCCCTTGGCCCGAAAGCCAATGATCATACTCTTTTAGGCATCACATTAATCACTCCATTTCCATATTGCGATAACTACTGCACTGTTTTCCGCATCCCCCCGACACTGCTGGTGGTGTCACCTGTCACTTCATATCTTTGAGTAATTGTTGCATGTTGACGTCGAACACAGGCGGTGGTGACATTAATGTTACTGGACCGTGTAAAATTCGGAACCAGTATGCTTCCAAATCACCTACAGATTTATTCACGTATGCTTTCTACTACACTGTATAAGCACTATGAGTAAAATGTCATTATATTCTATCCTTCCTGGTGAGCAGTTTCAATGGCCAGCAATGTATTTTCGATCGTTCTTACAATGTGCTACAAGGGTGTCATCAACTATTACTACCGGCGGATTCTGATTTCTATTAAAAAAGAATGTTTGCATATATCTCCACAGCTGTCAGGTGTTGCAAGTATGAAGCTAGTAATGGTTTCCCACGAATTAGCATTTCAGAACATAACGTGTCATCTAGCACTGCAGCTGTTTCCCAGCTAGTGGAAGTGGAGTGTTCTGGTTTTGCACAGATATTAATTACACAACGAAACTAATTTTTGTTGAGGGAAGAGCAGTAGAAAGAAAGAAGATAATTTCAATAGCCCATCATTCTGTATTGCACAGCGTGGTCACCAAAGAGATTAACTAAACAACGAAACTAGTCTTCCTGCAACGAAGACGAAGGAGACAAAAAGAAACGTTGTGGCTCAAATCCTCAACGACGACGGTATGATTATGTACTGAATACTTCCTCAGTGGGAGAACGATGGGGAAGAAATTCGTCTGCGGCTCATTCAAAGAATCGTCCTAGAAATTGCTAGAATCGATTCAAGTGAACCACAGACAACCTTAATCTGAGTGGCCAGATCAATTACTCGAACTCTATTTCTACTGAGAGCAAATCTACTATCTTAGCAGAAATAAATTATTGTTCATTTAATGCATCAGACTGAAGAAGGCAAATCTATGTTGGCGCATTGCACACCTATTATCAACATTAATAATTGTTACGCCATTTTAAGGTACTCAATGAACCTAGTAATGAAGTAATTACACAGGCCAAAAACAAATAGTTTTTTTTTATATCTAGGATTTTAGAATTGATTATAGCTACAGTTGGGGAGTAAAAATCAAAAAGTGAAATCAGTCAACCTCTATCCGCTCCTATTTTTTTGATCATTCTTGTTTAACATGCACTTCTACATGAAATGTGCAATTGTACCTCTGGTTTGTGCACTTCTAAATCACGTGTACGAGGATTGGTTCCTGTAGGTTTGCCCTATTGCCAGTCTGCTTCCTAATTAGTTCCAGGAATATCCACCAGATGGAATTGGAGGTTACTGTGTGAGCTAGGCCGTACAGGGATGAGCGAGAATGGTGTCGCTTGATAGTTCAGTTAGGAAACATCTATGTTGTAGTTTTTTGCACTTGTGTTGTTGAACAGAAATAATATAAGTTAAAGTAGAAGAAGTTGTGTAAATCACATAGATGGTTTTTGCTACATATGCAGAGAATAAACACTGAAAGGAAACTGAAAACAATCGACTTTATAAAGACTTCTGGAATAGATCTGTAAAACTTGTACAGAACATTTACGATTGTGGACTACCGGGAAATGAAAACGTCTGAAAAAAAGCACACTCCAAAAATTGTAGTTTGTGAGGACTGGTGTTGTCCCTCTGATACTAATGATAATGTCAGTGATTATGCGGGTTTGGCATTAATTCCTCAGTGTTTAAACTGAGACAAGTTAATAAATCACCAGAGATCTCAGGGGCAAATAGCAATGAAGTAATTACACAGGCCAAGAACAAACTGTTTATTTATACCTAGGATTTAAGAATTGATTTTAGTCACAGTTGGGACGTTGAATCAAAAAGTGAAATCAGTCTTTCTCTATCCGCTCTTATTTTTTTGATCATTCTTGTTTAACATGCACTTCTCCATGGAATGCGCATTTGTAACTCTGGTTTCTGCACTTCTAAATCACGTGTACGAGGATTGGTTCCTGTAGGTTTGCCGTATTGCCAGTCTGCTTCCTAATTAGTTCCAGGAATATCCACCAGATGGAGTTGGAGGTTACTGTGTGAGCTAGGCCGTACAGGGATGAGCGAGAATGGTGTCGCTTGAGAGTTCAGTTAGGAAACATCTATGTTGTAGTTTTTTGCACTTATTGTGTTTCTTGAAAAGAAATAATATAAGTTTAAGTAGAAGAAGTTGCGTAAATCACTTTGATGTTTTTAGCTACATATGCAGAGAATAAACGCTGAAAGGAAACCAAAAACTTATTGTAAAGTCTTTTGAAATAAATCTGTAAACCCTGTACAAAACATTTACGATTGTGGACTACGGGGAAACGAAAACGTCTGAATCAAAAGCCACTCCGATACCTGTTGTTTGTGAGGACTGGTGTTGTCCCTGTGATACTAATGAAGATGACAGTGATTATGGGGGTATGGCATTAATTCCTCAGGGTTTAAACTGGGATGAGTTAATACCTCACCACAGATCTCAAGCCATCAAAAGAAGCTTCTGTATTACTGGCTTCCAACAAAAATGTACTGGATCAAGGAACCAAAGTTACGTGTTACCATACAACAGAAAAAGTATGCTACCCTTCTTGCTCTTGAAATGGTTATCTAAGGCAAAATATCCCTGATGAGCCATCCCAATTTAAATAAATCGCTATTGGAACTACGTAATAGTTTTAGTTCAATGGAACGTCATGAGAAAATGACTCTTTCAAGATATGATTAAACAATTTGTAGAATAAAGGTAAATACTCATTTTGTTTCAATGAGAAGCGGCAGCATTCGTCTAATTTACCAATCAACAAGACAAAAAAAAGCAGTCTCAACACCAAAACCTCTTTTTACACAGAAGGAGCTCATTTTCACGTGATTGCTGATAACAAAAACATTACACACGATGTGTCACATACAGAAGCTTAAAAGTCAACTCAGCTAACAACTATGCCTAATCCGATTTGGGATGCATACTGTTCCATGTAACACAAAATTGTTGTCCAAAATGTTCTACAATTACCTTTGTCAAAATAATTACTAGAACGACATCTGTTGTTACAAACAGTGGCGATTTATGCAAAAATTATACTTATTTTTGGTTACAAAAATGCGATTTGCAAAAGAAATTTTATATATTCCTCTGCTAAAATTTAGAAATATAAAAATCCACCTCATACCAAGATTTGTTTACATATTGCAGTATTAAATTATTATGTCAAGCAGAAAACTGAAGACTATTGTCCGATAAACAATGAATTACGTTTTTGTACAGCTCATATGCCATTTGCAATTTTTGTGAGTACATGTCATATACGGGAAAAACTGTATATATGACATGAAATCCAATAAAAATCTTTAAGGTTAACAATACTTTTTAAATATAGACGTCTGTAAAGTGAAATCTGTAGGATAACCACTTTTCATAATTTTATGTCTTCATGGTTTAACTCGCACTAAAGAGGTAAATTTCTAAAAGAATACTATTTCGTAAATACTTCAAAGTATCGTGTAATTATATAAGAGTCGTAAATCTCGTACTATACGATCTAAATCGGAATAAATGTTAAACAAACGGATGTGGAATCGTATCCTTCAGTTTTGCCCAGGCTGGTGTCGTAACGACCTGTTGATCCAGGAAGCCCTTCAGTTTTATTTTATATCCTCTCAAGAAGACAATCTCGTTTATGAACGAAATTTGTGGACTCCTGAGGAAATTTGTCTTCCTGAATGTTTTCTACTTGATTTTCGTGTATTTGGGCACAGCTCAAGGCAAGTTTGAAATTTTTACTAATTCACAACGGTAACAAATTTAGTTCAATGTCAGCTGCTCCCTCAAGGGAAATGAAAGAAGAACATAAAACCATAGTTTTGATCTTTGAGAAGATGAAGTCTCATAAACATCAATGGATGGTTTGTCTAGACTTATGAATGGTAAACTTTCTCCTTGGTTAGCAAAGTGATTCTTGTGACTCTGGAATAGCAGAGACAAAACACACCACAGTAGTGTAAAAGAATGGCCAAAGAGAGAAAACATGTACGGAGGGAGGAAGAATGTCATTAACGACCCCTTAGTTGAACGAGAGACAATCATTTGTCGTGCACTGCATATCAAGTTGGGCCTTTTGAAGCAGTTTGTAAAGGCTTTTGATAAGAACGGGTCACGCTTTGCATATACAGGGAAAAATGTCTGAGCTGAGAACGGAAAAATTCAAGCAGGAATATTTGGCGATTCACAAATAAGGCAACTCTGCGTATGAAAACTGTCGACGAATGCTACCAAGGAAGATCAGATATGCATGTGATGGCAGTTTACTGCTCGAATTTAAAAATGGACCGCTCCATAATACATTCAAGAATTTCATGCACAAGAAACTTCCTAAATGTTAAGGGACTGGATGTTACCATCAATGACTTTTTTATTTAGGATATAATAATATTTATATAATACAATAACAAAATTATTGTTTCATTTTTTATCCATGGACTTATATTTAAACAGTATAACATATATTTCACTAAAATCTTGTATTTTAGAATTTTGAGGCTCCATGGTGGGATCGAGCTGGTCCCACAGATTCTCAACTAGGTTTAATCCAGAGAGGTTGGCGGACACGGGAGAACAGTTTACTCATCCTGGTGCTCTTCGAAACACGCACATACACTGCAAGCTGCACGTAGGTGGCATCGAGTCATGGAAAAACTAAATTCATGTAGGCGACCGATGGATATAAGTACAGCATAGCGTGCTGCAGCCACACCTCTCATACAAGCTAAGTTCAACTCAATGCTCAGCCAAATTGGAGGCATCGTTGCTGCCAGAACTAACCACCTGACAAAAGCCTCAATGACCACCTTTTGCAGTGTGATATGTGCAGAAGGCGTCAGTGAGGTTCTAGGGAGTGAGGTTCTAGGGGTTCAGAGAGGGATGTGAAGTCATGCCGACTTCATGGCCATTGCCAGCTGAGCTAAGTTTCTCGGTTGAGGCTCCATGGTGGGATCGAGCTAGTCTCACAAATTCTCAAGTAGGTTCAATACAGGGAGGTTGGCAGCCAGGGGAGAACAGTATACTCATCCTGGTGCTACTCGAAACACGCACATACACTTCAAGCTATTTGACATGATGCTTTGTCCTGCCGGTAGGTGGCATCATATCAAGAAAAACAAAATTCATGTAGGGGACAGATGGAGATAAGTACTTTGTTTAAATATTCTGCCTCTAGAATGATGACATTATCCAGGGAATGCCACTAAAGACATTGCCCAGATCATAACGCTCCCTACTGGTTGCAGGGTGCTTCCATTCAGACATTCCTATGGAACATAATACGTCATTCATCTGAAAAGGACAGGTGTCGAGACACTCAGTGGCCGCCAGTTGAAGTATTGGCATGCAAATTACAGCCTTGGTCGCCGATGAATGATGAATAGCAGTCAGCATGGGGGCATGAACCAGAGACCTGCTCCAGGGCTCACACACAGCGCCATTCTCTGAGCTGTCGTAGGGGAGACACTGTTGATACCTCCTCGGGTCATCTAGGAGGTCAATTGCTTAAAAGTTGCACGTCTATTCCCCCCTACACATCTCCGCAGCCGTCGTTCACCTCTCTTATCTATGGGCCGAGATGCACCACAGTTGCCTCAGTGCAGGTTTTGAGTGCACGGTATACTGCAACCACAGTGGCACATGAACGGTTTACAAAAATAGCCAATTCGGAAATACTTCCACCCTTGGCCCGAAAGTCAATGATCATGTCGTTTTGGGCATAATATAAATCACTCCATTTCCATATTGCGATAACTACTGCACTGTTTTCCGCATCCCCCCGACACTGCTGGTGGTGTCACCTGTCACTTCATATCTTTGAGTAATTATTGCATGTTGACGTCGAACACAGGCGGTGGTGACATTAATGTTACTGGACCGTGTAAAATTCGGAACCAGTATGCTTCCAAATCACCTACAGATTTATTCACGTATGCTTTCTACTACACTGTATAAGCACTATGAGTAAAATGTCATTATATTCTATCCTTCCTGGTGAGCAGTTTCAATGGCCAGCAATGTATTTTCGATCGTTCTTACAATGTGCTACAAGGGTGTCATCAACTATTACTACCGGCGGATTCTGATTTCTATTAAAAAAGAATGTTTGCATATATCTCCACAGCTGTCAGGTGTTGCAAGTATGAAGCAAGTAATGGTTTCCCGTGAATTAGCATTTCAGCACGTAACGCGTCATCTAGCACTGCAGCTGTTTCCTAGCTAGTGGAACTGGAGCTTTCAGGTTCTGGAAAGATACAAATTATACAACGAAACTAATTTTCGTTGAGAGAAGAGCAGTAGAAAGAAAGAAGGAAAGTTCAATAGTCCATCATTCTGTTTTGCACAGCGTGGTCACCAAAGATATTAACTAAACAACGAAACTAGTCTTTGTACAACGAAGACGAAGGAGACAAAACAGAACGTTGGGGTTCAAATCCTCAACGACGACGGTATGATTATCTACCGAATACTTCCTCAGTGGGAGAAGGATGGGGAAGAAATTCGTCTGCGTCTCATTCAAAGAATCGACCTAGAAATTGCTTGCATCGTTTCAAGTGAACCATAGACAACCTTCATCTGAGTGGACAGATCAATTACTCCAACTCTATTTCTACTGGAAGCAAATCTACTATCTTAGTAGAAATAAATTATTGTTCATTTAATGCATCAGAATGATGAAGTCAAATGTACATTGGCGCATTGCACACCTATTATCAACATTAATAACTGTTAGCCATTTTAAGATAATCAGGGAAACTAGCAATGAAATAATTACACAGGCCAAAAACAAACTGTTAAGGCGTTGAATCAAAAAGTGAAATCAGTCTTCCTCTATCTGCTCTTCTTTTTTTGATCATTGTTGTTTAACATGCACTTCCACATGAAATGTGCATTTGTAACTCTGGTTTGTGCACTTCTAAATCACATGTACGAGGATTGGTTCCTCTAGGTTTGCCCTATTGCCGGTCTGCTTTCTAATTAGTTTCAGGAATATCCACTAGATGGAGTTGGAGGTGACTGTGTGAGCTCTGGCCGTACAGGGCTGAGCGAGAATGACGTCGTTTGATCTATGCTGTAGTTTTTTGCACTTGTGCTGTTGAACAGAAACAATATAAGTCAAAGTAGATGAAGTTGCGTAAATCACTCTGATGGTTTTTCCTACATATGCAGAGAATAAACGCCGAAAGGAAACCGAAAACCTATTGTTGAGTTTGTAAACACTTTTGCAATAAATCTGTAGAACTTGTACAGAAAATTTACGATTGTGGGCTACCGGGAAACGAAAACGTCTGAAACAAAGGCCACGCCAATACCTGTTGTTTGTGAGGAGTGGTGTTGTCCCACTGATAGTAATGACGATGACAGTGATTATGCGGGTATGGCATTAATTCCTCGAGGTTTAACCTGGGATGAGTTAATAACCCAACAGGGATCTCAAGCTGTCAAAAGAAGCTTCTGAATTACTGGCTTCCAACAATAATGTACTGGATCAAGTAACCATAATTACCCTTTACCATACAACAGAAAAAGTATGCTACCCTTCTTGCTCTTGAAATGGTTCATCTAAGGCAAAATATCCCAGATGAGCCATTCCAGTTGAAATAAATCTCTACTGTAATTACATAATAGTTTTAGTTCAAGAGAACGTCATGAGAAAATATCTCTTTCAAGATATGATTAAACAATATGTAGAATAAAAGTAAACACTCATTTTGTTTCAATGAGAAGCGGCAGCATTCACCTAATTTGGGTATGAATAGGTTCTCAGATTGTTTACTAGCTTGTGAAGATACTATTTCTTAAGATTTCTTCTTGATTTATTTCACAATTAGTTTGTCACTCATAGTAAAACATAATACTCAGTTTTTTCTTAGTGTCAACTCTTTTACCCATTAACAAGACAAAAAACGTAGTCTCATTACCAAAACCTCTTTTTACACAGAAGGAGCTCATAAGTCAACTCAGCTAACAACTATACACAATCTGATTTGGGATGCATACAGTTCTATATAACGCAAAATTGTTGTCCAAAATGTTCTAGAATTTCCTTTGCCCAAATAATTATTAGAACGACATCTGGTTTTACAAACAGTGGCGATTTATGCAAAAATTATACCTTTTTATGGTTATAAAAATGCGATTTGCAAAAGAAATCTTATATATTCCTGTAATAATATTTAGAAATATAAAAATCCACAACGGTCCAAAATTTGTTTACATATTGCAGTATTAAATTATTATGTCAAGCAGAAATTTTCTGGTGAAGTTGACTGTAGTTTTTGAATACACTGAAGACTATTGTCTGGTAAACAATCAATTACGTTTTTCTACAGCTCATATGACACTTGGAATTTTGTTGAGTATATGTCATATACGGGAAAAACTGTATATATGAAATGAAATCCAATAAAAACCTTTAAGGTTAACAATACCTTTTAAATATAGACTTCTGTAAAGTTAAATCTGTAGGATGAAAATACTTCAAAGTATCGTGTACCTATATAAGAGTCGTAAATCTCATACTTTACGACCTAAATCGGAATAAATGTTAAACAAACGGATGTGGTTCAAATGGCTCTGAGCACTATGAGACTTAACATCTATGGCCATCAGTCCCCTAGAACTTAGAACTACTTAAACCTAACTAACCTAAGGACATCACACAACACCCAGTCACCACGAGGCAGAGAAAATCCCTGACCCCGCCGGGAATCGAACATGGGAACCCAGGCGTTGGAAGCGAGAACGCTACCGCACGACCACGAGCTGCGGACAAACGAATGTGTAATCGTATCCTTCGGTTTTGCCCAGGCTGGTGTCGTAATGACCTGTTGAGCCAGGAAGCCCTTCATTTTTATTTTTTATACTCTCAAGAAGACATTCTCGTGTTTTGCACGCAATTAGTGGACCCCTGAGGAAAAATATCTTCCTGAATGTTTTCTACTCGATTTTCTTGTATTTGGGCACAGCTCAAAGCAAGTTTGAAATTTTTACTAATTCACAACGGTAACAAATTTAGTTCACTGTCAGCTGGTCCCTCAAGGGAAATTAAAGAAGAACATAAAACTGTAGTTTTGATCTTTGAGAAGATTAAGTCTCATAAACATCAATGGATGGTTTGTCTAGACTTATGAACGGTAAACTTTATCCTTGGTTTGCAATGTGCTTCTTGTGACTCTGGAATAGCAGAGACAAAAAACATCACAGTGTTGAAAAAGAACGGCCAAAGAGAGAAAACATGTACGGAGGGAGGAAGAATGTCATTATCGACCCCTTAGTTGAACGAGAGACAATCATTTGTCGTCCACTGCATATCAAGTTGGGCCTTTTGAAGCAGTTTGTAAAGGCTTTTGATAAGAACGGGTCACGCTTTGCATATACAGGGAAAAATGTCTGAGCTGAGAACGGAAAAATTCAAGCAGGAATATTTGACTATCCACAAATAAGACAACTCTGCATATGAAAACTGTCCAGGAACGCTACCAAGGAAGATCGGATATGCACGTGATGGCAGTTTACTGCTCGAATTTAAAAATGGACCGCTCCATAATACATTCAAGAATGTCATGGAAAAGAAGCTTCCTAAATGTTCAGGGACTGGATGTTATCATCAATGACGTTTTTATTTAGTATAGAATAATATTTATATAATACAATAGTAAAATTAGTGTTTCATTTTTATCCATGGACTTATATTAAAACAGTATAACATATATTTCACTAAAATCTTGTATTTTAGAATTTTGAGCTCCTTGGCAAATATTAATGAATTGTTTGAATTCAAGGCATGAAATTCTTAGAAAATCACCTCAAAACACTCCGGTGTTATGCAAATAAATAGCACTTCACACGAATTTTAATGCTATCGTCTTCAGTCAAGGCTAATTAATTCAATTATAGTAAGAAACATCAAAGTTGGAGCATTTTAAACATTTCATAGGATTTTTAGCCAGCTCATTGTTACACTAATAATAATCTATGATTATGATAGTGAGTATTATCTTTCTCTCTGTGCTCTGTGGTAAAGGAGATTAGAATGCAACGTACCTTGAATCAGAATTATTACAAAGGGGCACTATCTTACTTGAAAGGGCAGTTTAGAAAATTAGTCATAACCTTGTTCAAGGAGCCGTAATATCATTTGCCTGAAATTAGTTAGAGAAACATGAGGAATTGTTAATCTTCCTGAACAAGAGTCCAGTGTTTCCATGGCTGCACCACATCGTACATAAAATTCAATGTGGACTGCTCATGTGCTGCAAGTATTTTTATTATCTGTTGTTGGATTTTGCTGAAAGAACAAGTTTTGAAGTACTCGAACATGTTGGGTTGGCTACACCAAAAATAGCTACCTCACGGGAACTGGCCAATGCGAAGGCTGTCGTGATAAAATAAAACGTTATAAACTACACAGAGGGCATTCACCAAATTTCATTAATAAAACCCAGCAGGGTGGCGAAGTGGGATGACCCAGTAGTCACAGTTAGGAGATCAGTGGTTTGTATCTCTATCAGTCGATCCACATTTAGGTTTCCTGCAGTTTTCCAAGCATAAGCTTCGATAGGAGACTGCTGAGAAAGAAACCTAAATGTGGATGGCCTGACAGAGATTCGAACCACTGCCCTCCTGACTGTGAGTCCTGAGTCTTCCCACTTCGCCACCTTGCTGGGTTTGTGCTTTTGTCTAAGGAAAGGAGTATACTCCTACATAGAAATATGGAAGTGATTGCGCATGCGCAGGCCCGCGTGTCTGTGTGTGTGTGTGTGTGTGCGCGCGCGTGTGCGTGTCTGTGTGTGTGTGAGACTGTGAGCTCGTGGTCATGTGATCGGTGGAAGGCAGGCTGGGGCGACGGTAGCAGACACGCGAAGGCGTACCTCCAGGAACGTTACGATGCTTTTCTCGTGTGTCGGATAGCCAGATGACGGATTTACTACCGTTCTTCTTCCCTTGAACAATCTTATAGTACACAGCCATCTCTGCAGAAGCAGAGAAAAAAGGAGGAACTTCGTAACTTGGTCATTTCTAGCACTAGTCGATATCTACATCTACAGGGCGTCGATACAAATATCGAACAACGTAAAGTACAACATCTTACCACGCCTAACGCGACGAAGGAAAAAACAGCTTCTAGTCGTCACAGAATGGCGAAGTACAGGTTCTGTGCAGTTTTCAGGGGAATATTGTACAATTGTTCCTGGAAAATATTGGGAACTTCAGGTAGTGATGATGGAAGTGAGTAGTGATCACGTACACGCCATGCTGAATAATGGTGAGATCTGTCACTATGGTGACCAGGGAAGAGGCGACAACTCAATCTCTTGGTCACAAACCATGCCTGGACGATGTGAGCTGTGCGAACATGAACCATGTCTTCTTGGAACACAGCATCTACATCTACATGATTACTCTGCTGTTCGCAAGAAAGTGCCTGGCAGAGGGTTCAATGAACCATCTTCAAGCTGTCTCTCTACCGTTACACTCTGAAACGGTGCGCGGAAAAAACGAGCGCTTAAATTTTTCTGTGCGAGGCCTGATTTCTCTTATTTTATCGTGATGATCATTTCTCCCTATGTAGGTGGGTTTTCGCAATCGGAGTAGCAAACTGGTGATTGAAATATCATGAGAAGATCCCATCGCAACAAAAATCGCCTTTCTTTTAATGATTGCCACGCCAATTCACGTATCATGTCGGCGGCACTATCTCCCCAACTTCGCGGTAATACAAAACGAGCTGCCCTCTTTTATACTTTTTCGATGTCATCCGCCAGTCCCATCTGATGCGGATCCCACACCGCAGAGATACACTCGAGAATAGGGCGAACAAGCGTTGTGTAAGCAGTCTCTTTAGAAGACCTGTCGCACCTTCTAAGTGTTCTGCCATTGAATCTCAGGCTTTGGTTTGGTCTATCCAGAACATTATCTATGTGATCGTTCCAATTTAGAGTATTTGTAATTGCAATCCTTAATTATTTAGTTGAATTTACACCCTTCAGATTGGTGTGACTTCCGCGAAACGAAATTCAGCGGATTTCTTTTAGCACTCATGTGAATAACTTCACATTTTACTTTACTCAGGGTCAACTGCTACTTTTCGCACCATACAGATTCCTTATCTACATCATTTTGTAGTTTGTTTTGGCTACTGAGATTGTCTTCTATGTCGTTAATACAGATCAGGAAAAATGGAGGGCATATAACACTGCCTTGGGGCACGCCGGATATTACTTCTGTTTTACTTTATGTCTTTCCGTCTATTACTACGAACTGTGACCTTTTTGACAGCAATTCACGAACCCAATTTCACAACTGATGCGATATTCCATAGCCACTCAGTTAGGTTAGAAGACGATTGTGAGGAACGGTGACGATAGCCTTCTGGAAACTTAACAATATGGAATCAATTTGAAAACCCCTTCGATAGCTCTAATTACTTCATGACTACAAAGAGCTAGTGTGTTTCAAAAGAACGATATTTTCTGAATCAGTGCTGACTACGTGTCAAAAATGGTTCAAATGGAATTGAGCACTATGGGTCTTAACAACTGAGACCATCAGTCCCCTAGAATTTAGAACTTCGTAAAACCTAATTAATCTAAGGACATCACACACATCCATGCCCGAGGCAGGATTCGAATCTGCGACCGTAGCGGCCGCGCGGTTCCAGACTGAAGGGCCTAGAACCGCTTGGCCACAGTGGAAGGTGTCTACGTGTCAATTAACCGTTTTCTTTGCGGTACTTCATAATGTTCGAATACAGTATATGTTCCAAAAACCCTACTGCAAATCGACGTTAGTGATATGGGCCTGTAATTGAACAGATTACTCCTGCTTCCCGTTTTGGGTATTGGTCAAGTATGCTTTCACAAGCATTTACGCTTCGAGTGGGCTTATGAGCTAATTGTTCAAAACAATTTTCTGAGAAAGCCCCAGTAAAATTTCGGATGACGTTTTATGCCTGCCGCCAGCTTTAACGTATAATTTTTCCAGCATATCGAGGGTAGATTAAAGTCACCACCGACTATTACTGTATGAATGGGGTACCTATTTTAAATGAGACTCAAGTTTTCTTTGAACTGTTCAGCAACTGTGTATTCTGAGTCGGTGGGTCGGCAAAACAACCAAATTAATATATGGTACTAATGGCTCTGAGCACTATGGGACCTAACATCTGGGGTCATCAGTCCCCTAGAACATAGAACAGCTTAAAGCTAACTAAACTGAGTACAGCACACACATCCATGCCCGAGGCAGGATTCGAACCAGACTGAAGCGCCTAGAACCGCTCGGACACGGCGGCCGGCCCCAATTGATAGTTTAGTCAAGTTGTCAAGTATAACCTCTACCCATACTATTTCGCAGGAACTATGTATTTCTACTTCACTACAAGGCAAACTATTTCTGACAGCAATAAATACTCCACCACCAATTGTGTTTAACCTATTCTTTCTGAAAACTGTTAGATCGTTAGAAAAAATTTCTGCTGAATTTGTTTCCGGCTTTAGCCAGCTTTCAGTACCTATAACTATTTGAGCTTCAGTGCTTAGTATTAGGACTTGGAGCTCTGGTTCTTTCCCAACACAGCTACGACAATTTACAACCACAATGCCGATCGTTTCAACAGCTAACTTACTGTGTTTTACCTGCCCCCTTTAACACGGACGCCCTTTCTGAGGTTCCCTGAGTCCCGATTCTAAAAAAAACCGCCCAGTCCCTTTCGCACAACCCCCCCCTACCCGTGTAGGAGCTTGGTGTGTGTAGTGGACTGCTGACCTATTGACGGAACCCGGAAACCCACCACCCGAAGGCGTAAGTCAAGGAATCTGCAGCCTACACCGTCACAGAACCGCCTGTGCCTCTGATTCAGACCCTCCACTCGGCTCTGCACCAAAGGACCACATTGCGTTCTATTGAGGATGCTGCAGATCACTATTGGAGAGCAAATATTGTACCATGAAATGGATCTGATCAGACAAAATTGACACACAATGCTTGGCAGTAATATGACCTTGCAGAGTAACCATGGGGTCCAAGGAATACCAGGGTATGGCTGACCGAATCATCACCGAACCCTCGCCATGTTTCACTCTTGGCAGCAAGCTGTCTGTATCGTAGGCCTGGGACATGCATATGCCAGACTTTAACTCGGGCAGCAATTGGAAACAGTGTAATACAACACTCAGCCAACCAAATAACATTCTTCCATTGCTCCATATTTATGTTTTTATGGCTTCAGTACCACACTTTCCTGATACACCCATTCCAGTCGCTAATGCTTGGTTTGAAATTCCACATCGGCCTGCAGTTCTCTGCTTATGAAGACCCCTTCCTGTTGTTTTGTTGCTGACAGGGTACTCGAGTGCGACATTGAGTTCCGCAGTGACTATTATAGCTCTTGTCCTCTTATTTTTCGTCACAGTTCTCTTTAATGATGATCTGCTCTAGTTACTGAACACACACTTTCGTTCGCATTGTGACTAAGAGGGCGCCCTCTTTGTATTCGGTATAAACCTTTGATATGGTGCCTCATGAAACACTAACCACTTCAGCTACTTGGTAACAGAAGCAAATACCACAAAATCACCAACAATCTGTCCTTTTATGAATTCACTTACCTCTGACATAACACACTTACAGCTACACGGACACTCTTCTGACCACGACTGACACTTGCAACGTATTGAGAGCATTGCACAGGTGCCGTTCGTGATCAAATACAACAGCGCACCCAGCAGGTTCGGCTAGTATCTGCAGTTATGTTCAAGAATGCTTTGTATTTCTCGCAATGCTTCCATGTTTTTGTCCTACACCCTTATATCTACATCCATAGTCGAACCCCTGTATATCTACATCCATACTCTGCAAACCACTATGAAATGTATGGTAGAGTGTACTTCCACCCGGCCTGTGTGGCCAAGCGGTTCTAGGCGCTACAGTCTGGAACCGCGTGACCCCTACGGTCGTAGATTCGAATCCTGCATCGGGCATGGATGTGTGTGATGTCCTTAGGTTAGTTAGGTTTAAGTATTTGTATGTTATAGGGGACTGATGACCTCAGAAATTTAGACCCATAGTGCTCAGAGCCATTTGAACCATTTGGTAGTTCCAACTGAACTAATTAGGGTTTCTTCTCCTTCCATTTACATACAATTTCGAGAAAAATGACTGTTTATACGCCTTTATACTCTCTGTAGTTAACTTAATCTTGTCCTCTCGATCCCTGTAGGGGCGTTGTGGTATATTCCATAATTCGTCTACCAAAACTAGTTCCTGACACTTTGTATGTAGGTGTCTGCCAGTCCAGTTTCTCCAGAATTTCCGTGACACTGTCCTGCAGATCAAACGAACATGTGATCATTGCTGTTGTCTTTCTCTGTATATGTTCAGCACTCTTGTTCGTCCTATTTGGAAAGGATTTACATCACCATCTACATGGTTACTCTGCAATTCACACTTAAGTGCCTGGCAGAGGTTCCATCGAACCATTTTCATACTACTTCTCTACCATTCTACTCTCGAATGGCGCGGAGAAAAAGGAACACCTAAATCTTCCCGATCGAGCTCTAATTTCTCTTATTTTATTATAATCATTAGTTCTCCCTACTTAAGTGGGTGTCAAAACAAGATTTTCGCGTTCAGCACAGAAAGTTGGTGACTGAAATTTCGTAGATAGATGAAACTGTCCTGGGGAACGCCAGATATCACTTCTGCTGTACTCGATGATTTACAGTCTATCACTGCGGACTGTGAAACTAGAGCAATGTTCTAGGAAGCGTCGTATGAGTGTTGTGTAAGCAGTCTCATTTGAAGACTGAGCACTTCCTAGTATTCTACCAACGAAACGAATTCTGCGATCTGCTTTGCCTAGAGCACTGCAAATGATATGGAATTATTCAGTTTACAGGGTACGTATATGTGACGACTGTTTACATTAATGAACACATTTATTTTGTCATACGCACTCAACTACATTTAAAAATATTTCCTTTCTCAGGCTACCGGCTTTTAAAGAGAAGTTCGCCCATGAAGTAGAACTGGGTTGTCCAGGGAAGATGATTATAATTTATATTTAAATCTTGCTGCGCTACCTGTCAGACATATTACGCTATTGTGCAAATGATCAAAAAATCTTTTGCAGCGCATTGAACTTCTTTGTGAGCTACTGACTGCTTTAATAATGGTTAATAATGTACATTTTCTCCTATACTTTTGTAGGTGTGTAAATCACTATTCTTCTCAAATTGTGGTGGATTATTTATGACGAAATTGTGACATCACAGTTAAAACAGAAGTGATGTCAGGTGTTCCCCAGGGAAGCGTCGTGGGACCTCTGCTGTTCCTGATCTATATAAATGACCTGCGTGGCAATCTGAGCAGTTCTCTTAGGTTGTTCGCAGATGATGCTGTAATTTACGGTCTAGTAAGGTCATCCGAAGACCAGTATCAGTTGCAAAGCGATTTAGAAAAGATTGCTGTATGGTGTGGCAGGTGGCAGTTGACGCTAAATAACGAAAAGTGTGAGGTGATCCACATGAGTTCCAAAAGATATTCGTTGGAATTCGATTACTTGATAAATAGTACAATTCTCAAGGCTGTCAAATCAACTAAGTACCTGGGTGTTAAAATTACGAACAACTTTAGTTGGAAAGACCACATAGATAATATCGTGGGGTAGGCGAGCCAAAGGTTGCGTTTCATTGGCAGGACACTTAGAAGATGCAACAAGTCCACTAAAGAGACAGCTTACACTACACTCGTTCGTGTGTGGGATCCTTACCAGGTGGGATTACAGAGAACATCGAAAGGGTGCAAAAAAGGGCAGCTCGTTTTGTATTATCACGTAATAAGGGGCAGAGTCTGGCAAGTATGATACGCGAGTTGGGATGGAAGTCATTAAATCAAAGACGTTTTTCGTCGCAGCGAGATCCATTTACGAAATTTCAGTCACCAACTTTCTCTTCCGAATGCGAAAATATTTTGTTGAGCCCAACCTACATAGGTAGGAATGATCATCAAAATAAAATAAGAGAAATCAGAGATCGAACAGAAATGTGTAGGTGTTCGTCTTTCCCGCGCGCTGTTCGGGAGTGGAATGGTAGAGGGATTGTATGATTGTGGTTCGATGAACCCTCTGCCAAGCACTTAAATGTGAATTGCAGAGTAATAATGTAGATGTAGATGTAAAATGCACCCAAAATTTATTGGATTTCTTTTAGTACCCATGTGGATGACCTCCCACTTTTCTCTGTTCAGTGCCTATTGCCACTTTTCGCGCAATACAGAAATTCTCTCTAGATCATTTTGTAATTAGAATTGATCATGTGTGAACATCACTTATTATTACTTATTATTCTTACTGCTCGCTTTTGGGCTATCAGTACCTTATTCCTAACTGGTAAAGTCCCAAGAAAATTACTACATGAGTCATTATTCAGAGTAAATACGCAAAATATGTTAGTATGTTGTTTCCAAGAACAACAATTATACGAAGAACAAAAGGAGCTGAACTTAACTGTTTGAGAAACTCAGCAACACGCTTCTTCCAGTTCAAGTTTTCATCAGTATGGAGACCCCAAATTCTGAAGCATTCTACATTGTTTACTGACTCCTGTTGTTGTGCCACGTCTATTGTTGATATTACTCTGTTTATTGTACACAACTGAATATAGTGTATTTTACCAAAAATAGTTTTAGTTGAACAGAACGTCATGAGAAAATTACTCTTTCAAGATGTGATTAAACAATTTGTAGAATAAAGGTAAATACTCATTTTGTTTCAATGAGAAGCGGCAGCATTCGCCTAATTTGGGTATGAATAGGTTCTCAGTTTGTTTACTAGCTTGTGAAGATACTATTCCTTAATACTTCGTCTTGATTTATTTCACAATTAGTTTGTCACTCATAGTAAAACATAATACACAGTTTTTTCTTAGTGTCAACTTTTTTACCAATCAACAAGACAAAAAAAACATATTCTCATCACCAAAACATCTTTTTAGACAGAAGGAGCTCATTTCCACATGATTGCTGAAACAACAACATTACACTATGTGTCACATACAATAGCTTAAAAGTCAACTCAGCTAACAACTATGTCTAATCTGATTTGGGATGCATACAGTTCTATATAACAAAAAATTGTTGTCCAAAATGTTCTAGAATTTCCTTTGTCAAAATAATTATTATAACGACATCTGTTTTTACAAACATTGGTGAATTATGCAAAAATTACACCTTTTTATGGTTACAAAAATGCGATTTGCAAAAGAAATTTTATATATTCCTGAAATAAAATTTAGAAATATAAAATCACACCACGTCCCATGATTTGTTTACATATTGCAGTATTAAATTATTATGTCAAGAAGAAATTTTCTGGTGAAGTTAACTGCGGTTTTGGAATACACTGAAGATTGTATATATGAAATGAAATTCAATAAAAACCTTTAAGGTTAGCAATGCTTTTTAAATATTGACTTCCGTAAAGTGAAATATGTAGGATGACCAGTTTTCATAATGTTATGTCTTCATGGTTTAACTCGCACTAAACAGGTAAATTTTTAAAGAATACTATTTCGTAAATACTTCGAAGTGGCGTGTACCTGTCGTAAATCTCATACTATACGAATTAAATCGGTATAAATGTTAAACAAATGGATGTGGAATCGTATCTTTCGGTTTTGCCCAGGCTGGTGTCGTAACGACCTGTTGATCCAGGAAGCCCTTCGTTTTTATTTTTTATACTCCCAAGAAGACAATCTCGTGTTACGCACGAAATTAGTGGACTCCTGGGGAAATGGGTCTTCCTGAATAATTTCTAGTTGATTTTCTTTTAATTGTGCACAGCTCAAGGCAAGTTTGAAATTTGTACTAATACACAATGGTAACAAATTTAATTCAATGTCAGCTGCTCCCTCAAGGGAAATGAAAGGAGAACATAAACCCATAGTTTTGATCTTTGAGAAGATTAAATCTCGTAAACATCACTGGATGGTTTGTCTAGACTCATGAATGGTAAACTTTCTCCTTGGTTTCCAAAGTGCTTCTTGTGACTCTGGAATAGCAGAGACAAAACACACCACAGTGTTGGAAAAAAACGGCCAAAGAGAGAAAACATGTACGGAGGGAGGAAGAATGTCATTAACGACCCCTTAGTTGAACGAGAGAAAATCATTTTTCGTCCACTGCATATCAAGTTGGGCCTTTTGAAGCAGTTTGTAAAGGCTTTTGATAAGAACAGGTCACGCTTTGTATATATAGGGAAAAATGAGCTGAGAACGGAAAAATTGAAGCAAGAATATTTGACGATCCACAAATAAGGCAACTCTGCATATGAAAACTGTCTAGGAACGCTACCAAGGAAGATCGGATATGCACGTTATTGCAGTTTACTGCTCGAATTTAAAAATGGACCGCTCCTTAATACATTCAAGAATGTCATGGAAAAGAAGCTTCCTAAATGTTCAGGTACTTTTTTATTTAGAATAGAATTATATTTATATAATACAATAGTAAAACTATTGTTGCATTTTTTATCCATGGACTTATATTAAAACAGTATAGCATATATTTCACTAAAATCATGTATTTTAGAATGTTGAGCTCCTTGGCAAATATTAATCAATTGTATGAATTCATCCATTGTCGAAGCCCTGTATATCTACAAACCCTAAATATATGCAAACCACTATGGAATGTATCGCAGAGGGTACTTCCAACTGAACTAAATACCGTTTCTTCTCCTTCCATTCACGTACGGATTGCGTGAAATATAACTGTTTGTACGCCTTTATACACGCTGCAGTTAACCTAATCCTGTCCTCTCGATCCTTGTAAGGGCTTTGTAGTATATTCCAAAATTCGTCTACTAAAACTGTCCTGCTGATCAGACGAATCTGTGATCATTGCTGTGTCATTTCTCTCTATACGTTCAGTACTCTTGTTCATCCTATTTGGAAAGGATCACACACACTAGAGCAATATTCTATGAAGGGTTGTATGAGTGTTTTGTAAGCGGTCTCCTTTGAAGGTGGAGTACTTCCTAGTATTCTACCAATGAAACGAATTCTGAAATCTTCTTTGCCTATGGCTGAACAAATGATATGGAATTATTCAGTTTACACGGTACGTATATATGACGCCTGTTTAGATTAATGAACACATTATATTTGTCCTACTCACTCAACTATATTTAAAAACATTTTCTTTTATGAGGCTACCGGCTTTTAAACAGAAGTTCGCCCATGTAGTAGAACTGGGTTGTGCAGGGAAAATAATTCTAATTTATATTTAAATCTTGCTGCGCTGCCTGTCAGACATAGTACGTTATTGTGCAAATGATTAAAAAATTCTTTGCAGCGTATTGAACTCCTTTGTGAGTCACTGAAAGCTTTAATAATGGGTAATAAAGTTCACTTTTTCCTCTAGTGTTGCAGGTGAGTAAATCACTACTCTTCTCAAATTGTGGTGGATTATTTATGATGAATTTGTGACATCGTGGTTAAAATGCACAGCTCCTTGAAGAAGTATGAACATGACGACCGCGTGTGAACATCACTTATTATTACTTATTATTCTTACTGCTCACTTTTGGGCAATCAGTACCTTATTTCTAACTGGTAATGTCCCAAGAAAATTACTACATGAGTCATTATTCAGAGTAAATACGCAAAATATGTTAGTATGTTGTTTCCACGACTTGCTGCCATACTAAGAACAAAAGTAGCTGAACTTCACTGTTTGAGAAACTCAGAAATACGCTTCTCCTAGTTCAAGTTTTCATAAGCATGTAGACCCAAACATTTGGAGTATTCTACCCCGTTACTGACTCCTGTTCTTGTGCCGCGTCAATTGTTGATATTACTCTATTCATTGTACAGAACTGAATATAGCGCATTTTCCCAAATATTTAGGGAAAGTCCAATTTCAGAGATCCAGTTAATAACCCTTTGAAAAACGTCATTGACAATGTTTTCTGTTGCTTTCCCCCTAATAACATTTGTTAAAACACAAGTATCATCCGCAAAAAGTACCAGTTCTGCGATCAACTTCGATTCCACAAGGAACTGTTTCGCGCAACAACCATAGACTATAAGAAAGGAGAGAAGCACAGCATTCCGTCGCATTTCTATTAGTTGTATTACTTTTGCATAGGTGAAGACGGCTATTTAGAGGCGAAATCGAGATAGGCAAGAGTACTAAAACTAATGGGTCGCGAATGATTGCCTTCCTTAAATTCTGCGACCATCCCGTTTCATACCTTCAAAACCTGTTACATCCAAGTATTTGTATGTGTTGACAGATTCCAATTAACACTCGTTGATATTGTAGACTTAAAATGCTACATTGTTTCCTTTTTGCGAAGTGCGTAATACTGCATTCTTAGCACTTGAAGAAATTGTCCAGGTGTTGCATCACTCCGAAATTCTATCAAAATTAGACTGAATATCTGTGGACCGTATTTCAGGCAGATCTTAATTGTAAATAAGTACACCATCTGCAAAAAGTCTGAGGTTACAGAATTTAAGGAAGAAGAGACACACGGCAACCATTCGCGACCCATTAGTTTTACTACTGTTGTATATGTAGATTTCGGCTCTAAGTAGCCGTCTTCACATATGGCTCTAAGCACTATGGGACTTAACAACTGTGGTCATCAGTCCTCTAGAACTTAGAACTACTTAAAGCTAACTAACCTAAGGACATCACACACATCCAAGCCCGAGGCAGGATCGAACCTGCGACCGTAGCGGTCGCGCGGTTCCAGCCTGAAGCGCCTAGAACCACTCGGCCACAGCGGCCGGCGTTCCGTTAATATTTTCTGCACTGTCATGAATATTCAACATGAACAGCAAGGGCCCCATCACACTTTCCCGGGGAATAGGGTGTCCCTGGAGTAATGGTCAATATTCAGGGATGTTACAGGAACGCCCGCATCTCGTGGTCGTGCGGTAGCGTTCTGGCTCCCCACGCCCGGGTTCCCGGGTTCGATTCCCGGCGGGGTCAGGGATTTTCTCTGCCTCGTGATGGCTGGGTGTTGTGTGCTGTCCTTAGATTAGTTAGGTTTAAGTAGTTCTAAGTTCTAGGGGACTAATGACCATAGATGTTAAGTCCCATAGTGCTCAGAGCCATTTGAACCATTTTGTTACAGGAACGATCGATTGAAGCAAAAAACTTCATACAGACATATGTCCTATTCCGAATGATTTTCGAGAAACAACACATTTAATGTACATCGTTATTTATTTTCTGTATCCTTAAATAAATTTCCAGCTTCACACACGTACGCATGTACAACAGTTCGTTAATACAACACTATTCGTTTAGCAAGGTATCAGTTTAAAAAAATGTATTTATAGCACATTCACCTCTAAGTATTGTACACGTCACATCACAGCTGATGTACGGTGCACAATCAATGTTCGAGTATCCCAGAGCGAACTTCAATGCATTTGTGCACTCTTGGGGGAACATGTGTTGCCTGTCTGAGTGCCTCAGCTCGTTTCCTAATGAGGGCAGCAGTGTCCATGATGCGTCCACGCAGTTCATCTCGCGTATTCATCTTTTGCTTGTATATCTCAGACTTCATCCAACCTCAAAATCAAAAATCTAATGATGTAATACCTGGCGATCTTATTGGCCAGTTAACTGGACTACTACGACCAAACCAGCGACTAGGGAAGAGCGGCTGAGAAGTTTTCTCATATGTCTGGTAAAATGTAGAGGGTCTCCATAATGCAAGAAGTACATTGCAGTCCGTGAGGCCAAGAGAACCCTCTCAAGCTTTCAACATGCAAATCATTCTGTCCTGTTAGTCGCTCTTGTAAACCTATCAGCATGTTACCATTCGTGTCACACCAAACGGTGATCGTAAAACGAACTTGTAAATTGGTTTCCATTGTAGAGTGCAGATTTTCCTGCGACCAACGATAATTATTGAGTGTGGTGTTGATTACGTTCCATATAAACGTGTCTACATGAGCAAAAAGTATTAATGGAAGCAAATGACGATTATCATGTAACCAGTGACAAAATTTAATTACGATGCTATTGTCGCTATTATGAAGATTGTGAAAAGGTAGTATGTAAAATGGGTAAAAGTAGCCAGCGAGGGCGAGGCCACAGGCAGTTGCGACAGTGGCGCTTCCCATGGGATTGACACGCCAGAAGGCGACCTGGCTGCTCTTTGCTCAGAGGTTGGTTGTGCGTGTGTCTGAACCCATGCCCCTCAGACAGGCGACAGACAGGGGCTGACGTTGTGACGCCGAGTCCCTCCCTGGGTCTCATCATTTGCGGCAGGAGACAAGAACAGCAAGCCAGCAGGGCTATGACGCCAAGTCTCACAAACCACCCAGTGTGGCGGCAGACACAGCCTGGTCTCGAACCATAGGCTGCTGCTGGCGCTGCCCAGTCGTCTGATTGGCCAGTGGTGCTCCAGCATTGTAGTGCGGCTACTCAGCAATTACCAATTCCCTGACTCGAATAACGTCCTATCCTCAAATTCAGCCTCATTTATACTCCGTTACTGCCCATTCGTTAATCTAAAACCTGGTGTCTAGTCACACTGCCCATAACAGAGAGACTTGCTTCAGTGCAGTGGCAACGATCCAATTGTTACATCATTATCAATTACCTCGAAGAAAACTGTCTATTGACACACAGCGAACATGGGTTTAGACAAGATCGTTCCTGTGAAAGACAACTAGCTCTTTATTCAAATGAAGTGCTTAGTGCTATTGACAAGGGATTTCAGATCGATTCCATATTTCTGGATTTCCGGAAACTTTTAGACACTGTACAGCACAAGCGGCTTGTAGTGAAATTGCGTGCTTATTAAATATCGTCTCAGATATGTGACTGGATTTGTGATTTCCTATCAGAGAGGTCACAGTTCGTAGTAACTGGCGGAAAGTCTTCAAGTCTAACAGATGTGATTTCTCGCATTCCCCAAGGTAGTGTTACAGGCCCTTTGGTTTCCTTATCTAAATAAACGATTTGGCAGACAACAAGAGTAGAGGTCATACGTTGTTTGCAGATGGCGCTGTCGTTTATCAACTAATAAAGTCATCAGAAGATCAAAACAAATTGCAAAACGATTTAGAAAAAATATCTGAATGGTGCGAAAATAGGCAGTTAACCCTAAATAGCGAAAAGTGTGAGGTCATCCACATGAGCGGTAAAAGGAATTCGTTAAACTTCGGTTTACAATAAATCTGTCTACTCTAAAAGCCGTAAATTCAACTAAAAGCCTAGATATTACAATTACGAACAACTTAAACTGGAAGGAACACATAGAAAATGTTGTGGGGAAGGGTACCCAAAGACGGCGTTTTATTGGTTGGACATTTAGCAAATGTTTTGTATTATCGCAAAAGTGGGACATGTTCCACATCCACGAGGGTCTCCTCAGCACGGATCTATGGAACGAAATAATTATCTAATCTAATGAAAAAAGTGTCACAGTAATGATACAGAATTTTGGCTGGACAAAATTAAAAGAAAGGCGTTTTTCGTAGCGACGGAATCTTCTCACGAAATTACAATCACCAACTTTTTCCTCCGAATGCGAAAATATTTTGTTGACACCGAGCTACATAGGGAGAAACGAACACCCCGATAAAATAAAGGAAATCAGAGCTCGTACGGTAAGATATAGGTGTTTGTTCTTTCCGCACGCTATACGATATTGGAATAATAGACAATTGTGATGGTGGTTAGATTAGCTATCTGACAGGCACTTAAACGTGATTTGCAGAGTATCCTCATAGATGTAGAAGTAGATTCTTTGCTGCGTGGGGCAATTTACCATTGCGCTAACCTATACTTGCTTCACAACTCATTTACGCATCTATTATTCTGCCCTATTTGTCGACGTAGCATGGCTGGTGGCCAGCGCTTTCACTATAATACTCCGTGGTGGCCTCCATGCTACTTTCAGCGCTTACAATAAAGATTTATTACTTTTACCAGAATTCTGCGTAGTGTCACTACGCAGTGTAGTAGGAGTAAAACCACCTACATTATGTATATACGGGTTTCTCATTCACAATGTTGTTTGCTTGTGAGATGATCGTGTTACGCCTCACGTACGAACAGAAACGTCTACCAGCACATGTCAGAAATCCACAGTGGCAGCATCGTGAACATTCGAAACAGTGTTTTATCGTTCCGCGATATCATTACTTGTATTGGTTGGCATCCCACGATTGTCACGTGATATGGAATTAATGCGTTCAGTAGATTCCTATTCAGCGACTTAAGGGATCGCAACAATCACATATGTCTGGAGCCCGTGGGACGTGCATATACATTCAGCTGTGCGGGATCACAAAGTGAAGTTACATGCCATGTACCAGTAACAGGGTATGCTTACTACACGACAAGTATCCACGAGAAGAGTGAGGTGATGTCTCGAACACTAAGGAGTATCAGTGCAGAAACCATTGCTGCTGCAACCCTTGACACTGCAGCAGAGGGAGGTGTGGTGACAACCTTGGACACAGGAGTGGCGCCATGACACTATTTCTGCGTATACCATCATGGTTTTTCAGCTTTACAATCATTGTCATACATGCTCCAATACATGGCATCATGCTATTCAGGGCCAATGCGTACAGGAAATGTCTACTTCTGGTTCTCACAACCGGTAACTTGGTCAGCAGCCGTTACATTTCAGACTCCTTAGGCCCAAAGATATTACCTTATATTTGATGTCTCCAAAACGTTATGTTTCAGCAACACGATGCAAGACCGCACGTAACCACACTGTGCAAACCAATCTCTATACAGAGGGTGTACAACTGTACTCCTGGCCAACAAGATCTCCAGATCTCTCGCCTATTGAATACATTTGGCCACGGGTTGCCAAGAGAATAGGATGCCCGCACTTGACACTACGATTGGCATGTAACTGAAACAGCATAGCGTGCTGCAGCCACACCTCTCATACAAGCTCAGTTCAACTCAATGCTCAGCCAAATTGGAGGCATCGTTGCTGCCAGAACTGACCACCTGACAAAAGCCTCAATGACCACCTTTTGCAGTGTGAGATGTGCAGAAGGAGTCAGTGAGGTTCTAGGGGTTCAGAGAGGGATGTGAAGTCATGCCGACTTCATGGCCATTGCCAGCTGAGCTAAGTTTCTCGGTAGAGGCTCCATGGTGGGATCGAGCTAGTCTCACAAATTCTCAAGTAGGTTCAATACAGGGAGGTTGGCAGCCAGGGGAGAACAGTATACTCATCCTGGTGCTACTCGAAACACGCACATACACTTCAAGCTATTTGACATGATGCTTTGTCCTGCCGGTAGGTGGCATCATATCAAGAAAAACAAAATTCATGTAGGGGACAGATGGATATAACTACTTTGTTGAAATATTCTGCCTCTAGAATGATGACATTATCCAGGGAATGCCACTAAAAACATTGCCCAGATCATAACGCTCCCTACTGGTTGCAGGGTGCTTCCTTTCAGACATTCCTATGGAACATAATACGTCATTCATCTGAAAAGGACAGGTGTCGAGACACTCAGTGGCCGCCAGTTGAAGTATTGGCATGCAAATTACAGCCTTGGTCGCCGATGAATACCAGTCAGCATGGGGGCATGAAACATAGACCTGCTCCAGGGCTCATACACAGCGCCATTCTCTGAGCTGTCGTAGAGGAGACACTGTTGATACCTCCTCAGGTCATCTAGGAGGTCAACTGCTTAACAGTTGCACGTCTATTCCCCCCTACACATCTCCGCAGCCGTCGTTCACCTCTCTTATCTATGGGCCGAGATGCACCACAGTTGCCTCAGTGCAGGTTTTGAGTGCACGGTTTACTGCAACCACAGTGGCACATGAACGGTTTACAAAAATAGCCAATTCGGAAATACTTCCACCCTTGGTCCAAAAGTCAATGATCATGTCGTTTTGGGCATAATATCACTCCATTTCCGCATTACGATAACAACTGCATTGTTTTCCGCATCCCCCGACACTGCTGGTGGTGTCACCTGTCACTTCATATCTTTGAGTAATTATTGCATGTTGACGTCGAACACAGGCGGTGGTGACATTAATGTTACTGGACCGTGTAAAATTCGGAACCAGTATGCTTCCAAATCACCTACAGATTTATTCACGTATGCTTTCTACTACACTGTATAAGCACTATGAGTAAAATGTCATTATATTCTATCCTTCCTGGTGAGCAGTTTCAATGGCCAGCAATGTATTTTCGATCGTTCTTACAATGTGCTACAAGGGTGTCATCAACTATTACTACCGGCGGATTCTGATTTCTATTAAAAAAGAATGTTTGCATATATCTCCACAGCTGTCAGGTGTTGCAAGTATGAAGCAAGTAATGGTTTCCCGTGAATTAGCATTTCAGCACGTAACGTGTCATCTAGCACTGCAGCTGTTTCCTAGCTAGTGGAACTGGAGCTTTCAGGTTCTGCAAAGATATAAATTATACAACGAAACTAATTTTCGCTGAGAGAAGAGCAGTAGAAAGAAAGAAGGAAAGTTCAATAGTCCATCATTCTGTTTTGCACAGCGTGGTCACCAAAGATATTAACTAAACAACGAAACTAGTCTTTGTACAACGAAGACGAAGGAGACAAAACAGAACGTTGGGGCTCAAATCCTCAACGACGACGGTATGATTATCTACCGAATACTTCCTCAGTGGGAGAAGGATGGGGAAGAAATTCGTCTGCGTCTCATTCAAAGAATCGACCTAGAAATTGCTTGCATCGTTTCAAGTGAACCATAGACAACCTTCATCTGAGTGGACAGATCAATTACTCCAACTCTATTTCTACTGGAAGCAAATCTACTATCTTAGTAGAAATAAATTATTGTTCATTTAATGCATCAGAATGATGAAGTCAAATGTACATTGGCGCATTGCACACCTATTATCAACATTAATAACTGTTAGCCATTTTAAGATAATCAGGGAAACTAGCAATGAAATAATTACACAGGCCAAAAACAAACTGTTAAGGCGTTGAATCAAAAAGTGAAATCAGTCTTCCTCTATCTGCTCTTCTTTTTTTGATCATTGTTGTTTAACATGCACTTCCACATGAAATGTGCATTTGTAACTCTGGTTTGTGCACTTCTAAATCACATGTACGAGGATTGGTTCCTCTAGGTTTGCCCTATTGCCGGTCTGCTTTCTAATTAGTTTCAGGAATATCCACTAGATGGAGTTGGAGGTGACTGTGTGAGCTCTGGCCGTACAGGGCTGAGCGAGAATGACGTCGTTTGATCTATGCTGTAGTTTTTTGCACTTGTGCTGTTGAACAGAAACAATATAAGTCAAAGTAGATGAAGTTGCGTAAATCACTCTGATGGTTTTTCCTACATATGCAGAGAATAAACGCCGAAAGGAAACCGAAAACCTATTGTTGAGTTTGTAAACACTTTTGCAATAAATCTGTAGAACTTGTACAGAAAATTTACGATTGTGGGCTACCGGGAAACGAAAACGTCTGAAACAAAGGCCACGCCAATACCTGTTGTTTGTGAGGAGTGGTGTTGTCCCACTGATAGTAATGACGATGACAGTGATTATGCGGGTATGGCATTAATTCCTCGAGGTTTAACCTGGGATGAGTTAATAACCCAACAGGGATCTCAAGCTGTCAAAAGAAGCTTCTGAATTACTGGCTTCCAACAATAATGTACTGGATCAAGGAACCATAATTACCCTTTACCATACAACAGAAAAAGTATGCTACCCTTCTTGCTCTTGAAATGGTTCATCTAAGGCAAAATATCCCAGATGAGCCATTCCAGTTGAAATAAATCTCTACTGTAATTACATAATAGTTTTAGTTCAAGAGAACGTCATGAGAAAATATCTCTTTCAAGATATGATTAAACAATATGTAGAATAAAAGTAAACACTCATTTTGTTTCAATGAGAAGCGGCAGCATTCACCTAATTTGGGTATGAATAGGTTCTCAGATTGTTTACTAGCTTGTGAAGATACTATTTCTTAAGATTTCTTCTTGATTTATTTCACAATTAGTTTGTCACTCATAGTAAAACATAATACTCAGTTTTTTCTTAGTGTCAACTCTTTTACCCATTAACAAGACAAAAAACGTAGTCTCATTACCAAAACCTCTTTTTACACAGAAGGAGCTCATAAGTCAACTCAGCTAACAACTATGCACAATCTGATTTGGGATGCATACAGTTCTATATAACGCAAAATTGTTGTCCAAAATGTTCTAGAATTTCCTTTGCCCAAATAATTATTAGAACGACATCTGGTTTTACAAACAGTGGCGATTTATGCAAAAATTATACCTTTTTATGGTTACAAAAATGCGATTTGCAAAAGAAATCTTATATATTCCTGTAATAATATTTAGAAATATAAAAATCCACAACGGTCCAAAATTTGTTTACATATTGCAGTATTAAATTATTATGTCAAGCAGAAATTTTCTGGTGAAGTTGACTGTAGTTTTTGAATACACTGAAGACTATTGTCTGGTAAACAATCATTTACGTTTTTCTACAGCTCATATGACACTTGGAATTTTGTTGAGTATATGTCATATACGGGAAAAACTGTATATATGAAATGAAATCCAATAAAAACCTTTAAGGTTAACAATACCTTTTAAATATAGACTTCTGTAAAGTTAAATCTGTAGGATGAAAATACTTCAAAGTATCGTGTACCTATATAAGAGTCGTAAATCTCATACTTTACGACCTAAATCGGAATAAATGTTAAACAAACGGATGTGGTTCAAATGGCTCTGAGCACTATGAGACTTAATATCTATGGCCATCAGTCCCCTAGAACTTAGAACTACTTAAACCTACCTAACCTAAGGACATCACACAACACCCAATCACCACGAGGCAGAAAAAATCCCTGACCCCGCCGTGAATCGAACATGGGAACCCAGGCGTTGGAAGCGAGAACGCTACCGCACGACCACGAGCTGCGGACAAACGAATGTGTAATCGTATCCTTCGGTTTTGCCCAGGCTGGTGTCGTAATGACCTGTTGAGCCAGGAAGTCCTTCATTTTTATTTTTTATACTCTCAAGAAGACATTCTCGTGTTTTGCACGCAATTAGTGGACCCCTGAGGAAAAATATCTTCCTGAATGTTTTCTACTCGATTTTCTTGTATTTGGGCACAGCTCAAAGCAAGTTTGAAATTTTTACTAATTCACAACGGTAACAAATTTAGTTCACTGTCAGCTGGTCCCTCAAGGGAAATTAAAGAAGAACATAAAACCGTAGTTTTGATCTTTGAGAAGATTAAGTCTCATAAACATCAATGGATGGTTTGTCTAGACTTATGAACGGTAAACTTTCTCCTTGGTTTGCAATGTGCTTCTTGTGACTCTGGAATAGCAGAGACAAAAAACATCACAGTGTTGAAAAAGAACGGCCAAAGAGAGAAAACATGTACGGAGGGAGGAAGAATGTCATTAACGACCCCTTAGTTGAACGAGAGACAATCATTTGTCGTCCACTGCATATCAAGTTGGGCCTTTTGAAGCAGTTTGTAAAGGCTTTTGATAAGAACGGGTCACGCTTTGCATATACAGGGAAAAATGTCTGAGCTGAGAACGGAAAAATTCAAGCAGGAATATTTGACTATCCACAAATAAGACAACTCTGCATATGAAAACTGTCCAGGAACGCTACCAAGGAAGATCGGATATGCACGTCATGGCAGTTTACTGCTCGAATTTAAAAATGGACCGCTCCATAATACATTCAAGAATGTCATGGAAAAGAAGCTTCCTAAATGTTCAGGGACTGGATGTTATCATCAATGACGTTTTTATTTAGTATAGAATAATATTTATATAATACAATAGTAAAATTAGTGTTTCATTTTTATCCATGGACTTATATTAAAACAGTATAACATATATTTCACTAAAATCTTGTATTTTAGAATTTTGAGCTCCTTGGCAAATATTAATGAATTGTTTGAATTCTTACAAAATCAGCTCAAAACACTCCGGTGTTATGCAAATAAATAGCACTTCACACGAATTTTAATGCTATCGTCTTCAGTCAAGGCTAATTAATTCAATTATAGTAAGAAACATCAAAGTTGGAGCATTTTAAACATTTCATAGGATTTTTAGCCAGCTCATTGTTACACTAATAATAATCTATGATTATGATAGTGAGTATTATCTTTCTCTCTGTGCTCTGTGGTAAAGGAGATTAGAATGCAACGTACCTTGAATCAGAATTATTACAAAGGGGCACTATCTTACTTGAAAGGGCAGTTTAGAAAATTAGTCATAACCTTGTTCAAGGAGCCGTAATATCATTTGCCTGAAATTAGTTAGAGAAACATGAGGAATTGTTAATCTTCCTGAACAAGAGTCCAGTGTTTCCATGGCTGCACCACATCGTACATAAAATTCAATGTGGACTGCTCATGTGCTGCAAGTATTTTTATTATCTGTTGTTGGATTTTGCTGAAAGAACAAGTTTTGAAGTACTCGAACATGTTGGGTTGGCTACACCAAAAATAGCTACCTCACGGGAACTGGCCAATGCGAAGGCTGTCGTGATAAAATAAAACGTTATAAACTACACAGAGGGCATTCACCAAATTTCATTAATAAAACCCAGCAGGGTGGCGAAGTGGGATGACCCAGTAGTCACAGTTAGGAGATCAGTGGTTTGTATCTCTATCAGTCGATCCACATTTAGGTTTCCTGCAGTTTTCCAAGCATAAGCTTCGATAGGAGACTGCTGAGAAAGAAACCTAAATGTGGATGGCCTGACAGAGATTCGAACCACTGCCCTCCTGACTGTGAGTCCTGAGTCTTCCCACTTCGCCACCTTGCTCGGTTTGTGCTTTTGTCTAAGGAAAGGAGTATACTCCTACATAGAAATATGGAAGTGATTGCGCATGCGCAGGCCCGCGTGTCTGTGTGTGTGTGTGTGTGTGTGTGCGCGCGTGTGCGTGTCTGTGTGTGTGTGAGACTGTGAGCTCGTGGTCATGTGATCGGTGGAAGGCAGGCTGGGGCGACGGTAGCAGACACGCGAAGGCGTACCTCCAGGAACGTTACGACGCTTTTCTCGTGTGTCGGATAGCCAGATGACGGATTTACTACCGTTCCTGTTCCCTTGAACAATCTTATAGTACACAGCCATCTCTGCAGAAGCAGAGAAAAAATGAGGAACTTCGTAACTTGGTCATTTCTAGCACTAGTCGATATCTACATCTACAGGGCGTCGATACAAATATCGAACAACGTAAAGTACAACATCTTACCACGCCTAACGCGACGAAGGAAAAAACAGCTTCTAGTCGTCACAGAATGGCGAAGTACAGGTTCTGTGCAGTTTTCAGGGGAATATTGTACAATTGTTCCTGGAAAATATTGGGAACTACAGGTAGTGATGATGGAAGTGAGTAGTGATCACATACACGCCATGCTGAATAATGGTGAGATCTGTCACTATGGTGACCAGGGAAGATGCGACAACTCAATCTCTTGGTCACAAACCATTCCTGGACGATGTGAGCTGTGCGAACATGAACCATGTCTTCTTGGAACACAGCATCTACATCTACATGATTACTCTGCTGTTCGCAAGAAAGTGCCTGGCAGAGGGTTCAATGAACCATCTTCAAGCTGTCTCTCTACCGTTACACTCTGAAACGGTGCGCGGAAAAAACGAGCGCTTAAATTTTTCTGTGCGAGCCCTGATTTCTCTTATTTTATCGTGATGATCATTTCTCCCTATGTAGGTGGGTTTTCGCAATCGGAGTAGCAAACTGGTGATTGAAATATCATGAGAAGATCCCATCGCAACAAAAATCGCCTTTCTTTTAATGATTGCCACGCCAATTCACGTATCATGTCGGCGGCACTATCTCCCCAACTTCGCGGTAATACAAAACGAGCTGCCCTCTTTTATACTTTTTCGATGTCATCCGCCAGTCCCATCTGATGCGGATCCCACACCGCAGAGATACACTCGAGAATAGGGCGAACAAGCGTTGTGTAAGCAGTCTCTTTAGAAGACCTGTCGCACCTTCTAAGTGTTCTGCCATTGAATCTCAGGCTTTGGTTTGGTCTATCCAGAACATTATCTATGTGATCGTTCCAATTTAGAGTATTTGTAATTGCAATCCTTAATTATTTAGTTGAATTTACACCCTTCAGATTGGTGTGACTTCCGCGAAACGAAATTCAGCGGATTTCTTTTAGCACTCATGTGAATAACTTCACATTTTACTTTACTCAGGGTCAACTGCTACTTTTCGCACCATACAGATTCCTTATCTACATCATTTTGTAGTTTGTTTTGGCTACTGAGATTGTCTTCTATGTCGTTAATACAGATCAGGAAAAATGGAGGGCATATAACACTGCCTTGGGGCACGCCGGATATTACTTCTGTTTTACTTTATGTCTTTCCGTCTATTACTACGAACTGTGACCTTTTTGACAGCAATTCACGAACCCAATTTCACAACTGATGCGATATTCCATAGCCACTCAGTTAGGTTAGAAGACGATTGTGAGGAATGGTGACGATAGCCTTCTGGAAACTTAACAATATGGAATCAATCTGAAAACCCCTTCGATAGCTCTAATTACTTCATGACTACAAAGAGCTAGTGTGTTTCAAAAGAACGATATTTTCTGAATCAGTGCTGACTACGTGTCAAAAATGGTTCAAATGGAATTGAGCACTATGGGTCTTAACAACTGAGACCATCAGTCCCCTAGAATTTAGAACTTCGTAAAACCTAACTAATCTAAGGACATCACACACATCCATGCCCGAGGCAGGATTCGAATCTGCGACCGTAGCGGCCGCGCGGTTCCAGACTGAAGGGCCTAGAACCGCTTGGCCACAGTGGAAGGTGTCTACGTGTCAATTAACCGTTTTCTTTGCGGTACTTCATAATGTTCGAATACAGTATATGTTCCAAAAACCCTACTGCAAATCGACGTTAGTGATATGGGCCTGTAATTGAACAGATTACTCCTCCTTCCTGTTTTGGGTATTGGTCAAGTATGCTTTCACAAGCATTTACGCTTCGAGTGGGCTTATGAGCTAATTGTTCAAAACAATTTTCTGAGAAAGCCCCAGTAAAATTTCGGATGACGTTTTATGCCTGCCGCCAGCTTTAACGTATAATTTTTCCAGCATATCGAGGGTAGATTAAAGTCACCACCGACTATTACTGTATGAATGGGGTACCTATTTTAAATGAGACTCAAGTTTTCTTTGAACTGTTCAGCAACTGTGTATTCTGAGTCGGTGGGTCGGCAAAACAACCAAATTAATATATGGTACTAATGGCTCTGAGCACTATGGGACCTAACATCTGAGGTCATCAGTCCCCTAGAACATAGAACAGCTTAAAGCTAACTAAACTGAGTACAGCACACACATCCATGCCCGAGGCAGGATTCGAACCAGACTGAAGCGCCTAGAACCGCTCGGACACGGCGGCCGGCCCCAATTGATAGTTTAGTCAAGTTGTCAAGTATAACCTCTACCCATACTATTTCGCAGGAACTATGTATTTCTACTTCACTACAAGGCAAACTATTTCTGACAGCAATAAATACTCCACCACCAATTGTATTTAACCTATCCTTTCTGAAAACTGTTAGATCGTTAGAAAAAATTTCTGCTGAACTTGTTTCCGGCTTTAGCCAGCTTTCAGTACCTATAACTATTTGAGCTTCAGTGCTTAGTATTAGGACTTGGAGCTCTGGTTCTTTCCCAACACAGCTACGACAATTTACAACCACAATGCCGATCGTTTCAACAGCTAACTTACTGTGTTTTACCTGCCCCCTTTAACACGGACGCCCTTTCTGAGGTTCCCTGAGTCCCGATTCTAAAAAAAACCGCCCAGTCCCTTTCGCACAACCCCCCCCCCCCCTTCCCGTGTAGGAGCTTGGTGTGTGTAGTGGACTGCTGACCTATTGACGGAACCCGGAAACCCACCACCCGAAGGCGTAAGTCAAGGAATCTGCAGCCTACACCGTCACAGAACCGCCTGTGCCTCTGATTCAGACCCTCCACTCGGCTCTGCACCAAAGGACCACATTGCGTTCTATTGAGGATGCTGCAGATCACTATTGGAGAGCAAATATTGTACCATGAAATGGATCTGATCAGACAAAATTGACACACAATGCTTGGCAGTAATATGACCTTGCAGAGTAACCATGGGGTCCAAGGAATACCAGGGTATGGCTGACCGAATCATCACCGAACCCTCGCCATGTTTCACTCTTGGCAGCAAGCTGTCTGTATCGTAGGCCTGGGACATGCATATGCCAGACTTTAACTCGGGCAGCAATTGGAAACAGTGTAATACAACACTCAGCCAACCAAATAACATTCTTCCATTGCTCCATATTTATGTTTTTATGGCTTCAGTACCACACTTTCCTGATACACCCATTCCAGTCGCTAATGCTTGGTTTGAAATTCCACATCGGCCTGCAGTTCTCTGCTTATGAAGACCCCTTCCTGTTGTTTTGTTGCTGACAGGGTACTCGAGTGCGACATTGAGTTCCGCAGTGACTATTATAGCTCTTGTCCTCTTATTTTTCGTCACAGTTCTCTTTAATGATGATCTGCTCTAGTTACTGAACACACACTTTCGTTCGCATTGTGACTAAGAGGGCGCCCTCTTTGTATTCGGTATAATCCTTTGATATGGTGCCTCATGAAACACTAACCACTTCAGCTACTTGGTAACAGAAGCAAAGACCACAAAATCACCAACAATCTGTCCTTTTATGAATTCACTTACCTCTGACATAACACACTTACAGCTACACGGACACTCTTCTGACCACGAATGACACTTGCAACGTATTGAGAGCATTGCACAGGTGCCGTTCGTGATCAAATACAACAGCGCACCTAGCAGGTTCGGCTAGTATCTGCAGTTATGTTCAAGAATGCTTTGTATTTCTCGCAATGCTTCCATGTTTTTGTCCAACACCCGTATATCTACATCCATAGTCGAACCCCTGTATATCTACATCCATACTCTGCAAACCACTATGAAATGTATGGTAGAGTGTACTTCCACCCGGCCTGTGTGGCCGAGCGGTTCTAGGCGCTACTGTCTGGAACCGCGGGACCCCTACGGTCGTAGATTCGAATCATGCATCGGGCATGGATGTGTGTGATGTCCTTAGGTTAGTTAGGTTTAAGTATTTGTATGTTATAGGGGACTGATGACCTCAGACGTTAAGACCCATAGTGCTCAGAGCCATTTGAACCATTTGGTAGTTCCAACTGAACTAATTAGGGTTTCTTCTCCTTTCATTCACGTACAGATTTCGAGAAAAATGACTGTTTATACGCCTTTATACTCTCTGTAGTTAACTTAATCATGTCCTCTCGATCCCTGTAGGGGCGTTGTAGTATATTCCTAAATTCGTCTACTAAAACTGGTTCCTGACACTTTGTATGTAGGTGTCTGCCAGTCCAGTTTCTCCAGAATTTCCGTGACACTGTCCTGCAGATCATACAAACATATGATCATTGCTGTTGTCTTTCTCTGTATATGTTCAGTACTCTTGTTCGTCCTATTTGGAAAGGATTTACATCACCATCTACATGGTTACTCTGCAATTCACACTTAAGTGCCTGGCAGAGGTTTCATCGAACCATTTTCATACTACTTCTCTACCATTCCACTCCCGAATAGCACGTGGGAAAAAGGAACACCTAAATCTTTCCGATCGAGTTCTCATTTCTCTTATTTTATTATAGTGAACATTTCTCCCTACGTAGGTGGGTGTCAAAAAAAGATTTTCGCGTTCGAAAGAGAAAGTTGGTGATTGAAATTTCGTAAATAGGTTTCGCCGCAAAGAAAGCCGCCTTTGTTTCAGTGTACTGCCACCCCAACTCGCGTATCATATCAGTGACAATCTCACCCCTATTCCGCGGTAACACGAAACGAGCTGCCCTTCTTTGCACTTTTTCAATGTCCTCCGTCAATCCCACCTGGTAAGGATCTCACACCACGCAGCAATATTCCAGCAGAGGACGGACAAGTATAATGTAGGCCGTCTCTTTACTGGGTTTGTCACATCTTCTAAGTGTTCTGCCAACAAAGCACAGTTTTTGTTTCGCCTTCCCGACAATATTATCTATGTGGTCTATCCAATTTAAGTTGCTTGTAGTATTTAGTGGAATTGACAGCCCTTAGATTTGTGCGATTTATCGTATACCCAAAATTTATTGGATTTCTTTTAGTACCCATGTGGATGACCTCGCACTTTTCTCTGTTTAGTGCCTATTGCCACTTTTCGCGCCATACAGAAATTCTCTATAGATCATTTTGTAATTAGAATTGATCGTCTGATGATTTTACTAGACGGCAAATTACAGCGTCATCTGCAAACAATCTAAGGGGGCTGCTCAGATTATCACCTAAATCATTTATGTAAATCACAAACAGCAGAGGGCCTATGACACTGACTTGGGGAACGCCAGATATCACTTCTGTTGTACTCGATCATTTACCGTCTATCACTGCGAACTGTGACACTAGAGCAATATTCTAGGAAGGGTCGTATGAGTGTTGTGTAAGCAGTCTCATTTGAAGACTGAGAACTTCCTAGTATTCTACCAATGAAACGAATTCTGCGCTCTGCTTTGCCTACAGCGCAGCAAATGATACGGAATTATTCAGTTTACAGGGTACGTATATGTGACGACTGTTTACATTAATGAACATATTTATTTTGTCGTACTCACTCAACTACATTTAAAAATATTTCCTTTCTCAGGCTACCGGCTTTTAAAGAGAAGTTCGTCCATGAAGCAGAACTGGGTTGTCCAGGGAAGATGATTATAATTTATATTTAAATCTTGCTGCGCTACTTATCAGATATATTACGCTATTGTGCCAATGGCCAAAAATTTTTTTGCAGCGTACTGAACTTCTTTGGCAGCCACTGACTGCTTTAATAATGGTTAATAAAGTACATTTTTTCCTATAGTTTTGTAGATGTGTAAATCACTATTCTTCTCAAATTGTGGTGGATTATTTATGACGAATTTGTGACATCACAGTTAAAACTGAAGTGTTATCAGGTGTTCCCCAGGGAAGCGTCGTGGGACCTCTGCTGTTCCTGATCTATATAAATTACCTGGGTGACAATCTGAGCAGTTCTCTTAGGTTGTTCGCAGATGATGCTGTAATTTACCGTCTAGTAAGGTCATCCGAAGACCAGTATCAGTTGCAAAGAGATTTAGATAAATGGCTCTGAGCACTATGGGACTTAACTGCTGTGGTCATCAGTCAGATTTAGATAAGATTACTGTATGGTGTGGCAGGTGGCAGTTGACGCTAAATAACGAAAAGTGTCAGATTATCCACATGATTTCCAAAAGAAATCCGTTGGAATTCGATTACTTGATAAATAGTACAATTCTCAAGGCTGTCGATTCAACTAAGTACCTGGGTGTTAAAATTACGAACAACTTCAGTTGGAAAGACCACATAGATAATATCGTGGGGAAGGCGAGACAAAGGTTACATTTCATTGGCAGGACACTTAGAAGATGCAACAAGTCCACTAAAGCGACACCTTACACTACACTCGTTCGTCCTCTGTTAGAATATTGCTGTGCGGTGTGGGATCCTTACCAGGAGGGATTGACGGAGGACATCGAAAGGGTGCAAAAAAGGGCAGCTCGTTTTGCATTATCACGTAATAGGGGAGAGAGTGTGGCAGATATGATACGCGAGATGGGATGGAAGTCATTAAAGCAGAGACGTTCATCGTCGCGGCGAGACCTATTTTCGAAATTTCAGTCACCAACTTTCTCTTCCGAATGCGAAAATATTTTGTTGAGCCCAACCTACATAGGTAGGAATGATCATAAAATAAAATAAGAGAAATCAGAGCTTGAACAGAAAGGTTTAGGTTTCCCGTGCGTTGTTCGGGAGTGGAATGGTAGAGAGATAGTATGATTGTGGTTCGATGAACCCCCTGCCAAGCACTTAAATGTGAATTGCAGAGTAATGTAAAATGCATAGCTCTTTGAAGAAGTACCTACATGACGACCGTGTGTGAACATCACTTATTATTACTTATTATTCTTACTGCTCGCTTTTGGGCAATCAGTACCTTATTTCTAACTGTTAATGTCCCAATAAAATTATTACATGAGTCATTATTCAGAGTAAATACGCAAAATATGTTAGTATGTTGTTTCCAAGACTAGCAATTATACGAGGAACAAAAGGAGCTGAACTTAACTGTTTGAGAAACTCAGCAACACGTTTCTTCCAGTTCAAGTTTTCATCAGTATGTAGACCCCAAATTCTAAAGCATTCTACCCTGTTTATTGACTCCTGTTGTTGTGCCACGTCTATTGTTGATATTACTCTGTTTATTGTACAGAACTGAATATAGTGTATTTCCCAAAAATTTACGGAGAGTCCAAGTTCCGAGAATCAGTTAATAACCCTTTGAAAAACATCTTTAACAATGTCTTCTGATGCTTTCCCTTTAATGGCATTTCTTAAAACAAGCATCATCTGTAAAAAGGAAAAGTTTTGCGATCAGCTTTGATTCCACAAGGAACTGTTGTGCACAGGGACCGTAGACTACAAGGAAGGAAACAAACACAGCACCCAGTCGTATTTCCATTTCTTTTCTTACTCTTGCATATGCGAAGAGCCGGCCGCGGTGACCGAGCGGTTCTAGACGCTTCAATCCGGAACCGCGCGACTGCTACGGTCGCAGGTTCGAATCCTGCCTCGGGCACTGATGTGTGTGATGTCCGTAGGTTAGTTACGTTTAAGTAGTTCTACGTTCTAGAGGACTGATGACCTCAGATGTTAAGTCCCATAGTGCTCAGGGCCATTTGAACCATATGTGAAGACGGCTACTTAGAGCCGAAATCTAGATATGTAATTAGTAAAATAGGTCGCAAATGATTGCCGTGTGTCTCTTCTTCCTTAAATACTGCGATCATCCCGTTTCATTCCTTCAAAACCTGTTACATCCAAGTATTTGTATGTGTTGACAGATTCAAATTAAGACTCGTTGATATTGTAGTTACAAAATACTGCATTGTTTTCGTTTTCATAAGTACGTAATTTTGCATGCTTAGGATTTGAAGCAAGTGTCCAGGTGTTCATCACTCTGAAATTCTATCAAGATTTGACTGAATATCTGTGGACCGTGTTTCAGGCAGCTGTTAAATGTAAATAACTACACCATCTGCCAAACGTCTGAGGTTACCGTTAATATTTTCTGCACTGTCATTAATTTTCAACATGAACAGCAGGGGCAGCATCATACTTTGCTGGGGAACAGGGTGTCCCAGGAGTAATGGTCAATATTCAGGAATGTTACAGGAACGATCGATTGAAGCAAAAAACTTCATACAGACATATGTCCTATTCCCAATGATTTTCGAGACAGAACACATTTAATGTACATCGTTATGTATTTTCTGTGTTCTTCAATAAATTGCCACCATCACCCATGTACAACAGTTAGTAAATATAACATTATTAGTTTAACAAAGTATAAGCTCAAAAATATGTTTTTTAGCCCATTCATCTCCAAGTATTATTGTACACGTCACATCACAGCTGATGTACGGTGCACAATCAGTGTTCGAGTATCCCAGCGCCAAGTTCAATGCATTTGTTCACTCTTGGAGAACATGTTGTGTTGCCTGTCTGAGTTTCTCAAGCTTTCAGGATGCAGATCATTCTGTCTTGTGATCCGCTCTTCTAAACTGATTGAACTTATCAGCATTTTACCGATCCTGTCACACCAGACAGTGATCGTAAAAAGAACTTGTAAATTGGTTTCCACTGTAGCGTGCAGATTTTCCAGCGGCCACCGATAATTATTGAGTGTGTTGTTGATTAAGTTCCATATAAACGCGTCTACATGAGCAAAAAGTATCAATGGAAGCAAATGACGATTGTCATGTAACCAGTGACAAAATTTAATTACGATGCTATTATCGCTATCATGAAAATTGTGAAAAGGTAGTATGTAGAATGAGTAAAAGTAACCAGCGAGGCCGAGGCCACAGCAGCTGCGACAGCGGCGCTTCCCAGGGGAGTGACACGCCAGAAGGCGACCTGGCTGCTCTTTGCTCTGCGCTTGAGGAGGCGGTTGTGCGTGGGTCTGAACCAATGCCCCTCAGACAGGCGACAGTGTGGCGGCAGACACAGCCTGGTCTCGAACCATAGGCTGCTCCTGGCGCTGCCCAGCCGTCTCATTGGCCAGTGGTGCTCCAGCATTGTAGTGCGGCTACTCAGCAATTACCAAGTCCCTGACTCGAATAACATCCTATCCTCAAATTCAGCCTCATTTATACTCAATTACTGCCCATTTGTTCCTCTAAATCCTGGTGTCTAGTCACACTGCCCGTAACAGACCTGCTTCAGTGCAGTGGCAACGACCCAATTGCTACATCATTATGAATTAACTCGAAGAAAACTGTATATTGACACACAGTCAACATGGGTTTAGAAAAGATCGTTCCTGTGAAAAGCAACTAGCTCTTTATTCACGTGAAGTGCTTAGTGTTATTGACAAGGGATTTCAGATCGATTCCATATTTCTGGATTTCCGGAAAGTTTTAGACACTGTACCGCACAAGTGGCTTGTAGTGAAACTGCGTGATTATGGAATATCGCCTCAGTTATGTGACAGGTTTTGTGATTTCCAGTCCGAGAGGTCACAGCTCGTAGTAATTGACGAAAAGTCATCGAGTAAAACAGATGTGATTTCTCGTGTTCCCCAAGGTAGTGTTATAGGCCCTTTGCTGTTCGTTATCTATATAAACGTTTTGGGAGACAACCTGAGCGGCCGTCTTAAGTTGTTTGCAGATGACGCTGTCATTTATCGACTAATAAAATCATCAGAAGATCAAAACAAACTGCAAAACGACTTAGAAAAGATATTTGAATGGTGCTAAAAGTGGTAGATGACCCTAAATAATGAAAAGTGTGAGGTCATCCAACTTGAGTGCTAAAAGGAATTCGTTAAACTTCGGTTACACAATAAATCTGCCTAATCTAAAGGCCATAAATCCAACTAAAAGCCTAGGTATTACAAATACCAACAACGAAAACTGGAAGGAAAACATAGAAAATGTTTTGGGGGGTTCAAATGGTTCAAATGGCTCTGAGCACTATGGGACTCAACTGCTGAGGTCATTAGTCCCCTAGAACTTAGAACTAGTTAAACCTAACTAACCTAAGGACATCACAAACATCCATGCCCGAGGCAGGATTCGAACCTGCGACCGTAGCGGTCTTGCGGTTCCAGACGGCAGCGCCTTTAACCGCACGGCCACTTCGGCCGGCGTTTTGGGGGGTAATCTACTCAAAGACTGCGTTTTATCGGCAGGACACTTAGAAAACGTAACAGAACTACTAAGGAGACTGCCTATACTACGCTTGTCCGTCGTCTCTCACAATACTGCTGCGCGGTGTGGGATCCTTACCAGATAGGACTGACGGAGTACATCGAATAAGTTCAAAGAAGGGCAACACGTTTTGTACTATCGCAAAATATGGGAGAGAGTGTCACAGAAATGATACAGAATTTCGGCTGGACAAAATTAAAAGAAAGGCGTTTTTCGTAGCGACGGAATCTTCTCACGAAATTACAATCACCAACTTTTTCCTCCGAATGCGAAAATATTATGTTGACACCGACCTACATAGGCAGAAACGATCACCCCGATTAAATAAGGGAAATCAGAGCTCGTACGGAAACATATAGGTGTTTGATCTTTCCGCATTCTATACGAAATTGGAATAATAGAGAATTGTGATGGTGGTTCGATTAGCCCTCTGCCAGGCACTTAAACGTGATTTGCAGAGTATCCTTGTAGATGTCGATGTAGATGTAGATTCTTTACTGCGTGGGGCAATTTACCATTGCGCTAAGCTATACTTGCTTCACAACTTATTTACGCATCTATTATTCTGCCCTATTTGTCGACGTAGCTTGGCTGATGGCCAGCGCTGTCACTATAATACTCCGCGGTGGCCTCCAAGCTACTTTCAGCACTTACAATAAATATTTAAAACTTTTACCAGAATTCTGCGTAGTGTCACTACGCAGTGTAGTAGGAGTAACACCACCTTCATTCTGTATAAATGGGTTTCCCACTCAGAATGTTGTTTCCTAGTGAGATGATCGTGTTACGCCTCATGTACGAACAGAAACGTCTACCTACAAGTGTCAGAATTCGACAGCATCGTGAACATTCGTAACAGTGGTTTATCTTTCCGCGATATCACTATTTGCCTTGGTTGGCATCCCACGATTGTCACGTGATATGGAATTAATGCGTTCAGTAGATTCCTATTCAGCGACATGAGAGACCGCAACAATCACATATGTCTGGAGCCCGAGGGACATGCATATTCATTCAGCTGTGCAGAATCACAAAGTAAAATTACATGCCAAGTACCAGGAAAAGGGTATGCTTACTACACGACAAGTATCCACGCGGAGAGTGAGGTGACGTCTCGAGCACGACGGACTATCAGTGCAGAAAACATTGCTGCTGCAATCCTTGACACAGTAGCAGAGGGAGGTGTGGTGAAAACGCTGAACACAGGAGTGGCGCCATGACACTCTTTCTGCGTATACCATCATGGTTTTTCAGCTTTCCCATCATCGTCACACATGCCCCAATACCTGGCATCATGCAATTGAGGACCAATGCGTACAGGAAATGTCTACTTCTGGTTCTTAAAGCCGGTAACTTGGATAGCGGCCGTTACATTTCCGACTCCTTAAGGCCAGTGATATTGCCTTATATTTGAGGTCTCCAAAACGTTATGTTTCACCAAGAGGATGCAAGACCGCATGTAACCACACTCTCCAAACCTACCTCTATACTGAGGGTGTACAACTGTAGTCCTCGCCAACACGTTCTCCAATTGTATGAATTCATCCATTGTCGAAGCCCTGTATATCTACAAACCCTAAATATATGCAAACCACTATGAAATGTATCGCAGAGGGTACTTCCAACTGAACTAAATACCGTTTCTTCTCCTTCCATTCACGTACGGATTGCGTGAAATATAACTGTTTGTACGCCTTTATACACGCTGCAGTTAACCTAATCCTGTCCTCTCGATCCTTGTAAGGGCTTTGTAGTATATTCCAAAATTCGTCTACTAAAACTGTCCTGCAGATCAGACGAACCTGTGATCATTGCTGTGTCATTTCTCTCTATACGTTCAGCACTCTTGTTCATCCTATTTGGAAAGGATCACACACACTAGAGCAATATTCTATGAAGGGTTGTATGAGTGTTTTGCAAGCGGTCTCCTTTGAAGGCGGAGTACTTCCTAGTATTCTACCAATGAAACGAATTCTGATATCTTCTTTGCCTATGGCTGAACAAATGATATGGAATTATTCAGTTTACACGGTACGTATATATGACGCCTGTTTACATTAATGAACACATTATTTTTTGTCCTACTCACTCAACTATATTTAAAAACATTTTCTTTTTTGAGGCTACCGGCTTTTAAACAGAAGTTCGCCCATGTAGTAGAACTGGGTTGTGCAGGGAAAATAATTCTAATTTATATTTAAATCTTGCTGCGCTGCGTGTCAGACATAGTACGTTATTGTGCAAATGATTAAAAAATTCTTTGCAGCGTATTGAACTCCTTTGTGAGTCACTGAAAGCTTTAATAATGGGTAATAAAGTTCACTTTTTCCTCTAGTGTTGCAGGTGAGTAAATCACTACTCTTCTCAAATTGTGGTGGATTATTTATGATGAATTTGTGACATCGTGGTTAAAATGCACAGCTCCTTGAAGAAGTATGAACATGACGACCGCGTGTGAACATCACTTATTATTACTTATTATTCTTACTGCTCACTTTTGGGCAATCAGTACCTTATTTCTAACTGGTAATGTCCCAAGAAAATTACTACATGAGTCATTATTCAGAGTAAATACGCAAAATATGTTAGTATGTTGTTTCCACGACTTGCTGCCATACTAAGAACAAAAGTAGCTGAACTTCACTGTTTGAGAAACTCAGAAATACGCTTCTCCTAGTTCAAGTTTTCATAAGTATGTAGACCCAAACATTTGGAGTATTCTACCCCGTTGCTGACTCCTGTTCTTGTGCCGCGTCAATTGTTGATATTACTCTATTCATTGTACAGAACTGAATATAGCGCATTTTCCCAAATATTTAGGGAAAGTCCAATTTCAGAGATCCAGTTAATAACCCTTTGAAAAACGTCATTGACAATGTTTTCTGTTGCTTTCCCCCTAATAACATTTGTTAAAACAAAAGTATCATCTGCAAAAAGTACCAGTTCTGCGATCAACTTCGATTCCACAAGGAACTGTTTCGCGCAGCAACCGTAGACTATAAGGAAGGAGAGAAGCACAGCATTCCGTCGCATTTCTATTAGTTGTATTACTTTTGCATAGGTGAAGACGGCTATTTAGAGGCGAAATCGAGATAGGCAAGAGTACTAAAACTAATGGGTCGCGAATGATTGCCTTCCTTAAATTCTGCGACCATCCCGTTTCATACCTTCAAAACCTGTTACATCCAAGTATTTGTATGTGTTGACAGATTCCAATTAACACTCGTTGATATTGTAGACTTAAAATGCTACATTGTTTCCTTTTTGCGAAGTGCGTAATACTGCATTCTTAGCACTTGAAGAAATTGTCCAGGTGTTGCATCACTCCGAAATTCTATCAAAATTAGACTGAATATCTGTGGACCGTATTTCAGGCAGATCTTAATTGTAAATAAGTACACCATCTGCAAAAAGTCTGAGGTTACAGAATTTAAGGAAGAAGAGACACACGGCAACCATTCGCGACCCATTAGTTTTACTACTGTTGTATATGTAGATTTCGGCTCTAAGTAGCCGTCTTCACATATGGCTCTAAGCACTATGGGACTTAACAACTGTGGTCATCAGTCCTCTAGAACTTAGAACTACTTAAAGCTAACTAACCTAAGGACATCACACACATCCAAGCCCGAGGCAGGATCGAACCTGCGACCGTAGCGGTCGCGCGGTTCCAGCCTGAAGCGCCTAGAACCACTCGGCCACACGGCCGGCGTTCCGTTAATATTTTCTGCACTGTCATGAATATTCAACATGAACAGCAAGGGCCCCATCACACTTTCCTGGGGAATAGGGTGTCCCTGGAGTAATGGTCAATATTCAGGGATGTTACAGGAACGATCGAATGAAGCAAAAAACTTCATACAGACATATGTCCTATTCCGAATGATTTTCGAGAAAGAACACATTTAATGTACATCGTTATTTATTTTCTGTATCCATAAATAAATTTCCAGCTTCACACATGTACGCATGTACAACAGTTCGTTAATACAACACTATTCGTTTAGCAAGGTATCAGTTTAAAAAATGTATTTATAGCACATTCACCTCTAAGTATTGTACACGTCACATCACAGCTGATGTACGGTGCACAATCAATGTTCGAGTATCCCAGAGCGAACTTCAATGCATTTGTGCACTCTTGGGGGAACATGTGTTGCCTGTCTGAGTGCCTCAGCTCGTTTCCTAATGAGGGCAACAGTGTCCATGATGCGTCCACGCAGTTCATCTCGCGTATTCATCTTTTGCTTGTATATCTCAGACTTCATCCAACCTCAAAATCAAAAATCTAATGATGTAATACCTGGCGATCTTATTGGCCAGTTAACTGGACTACTACGACCAAACCAGCGACTAGGGAAGAGCGGCTGAGAAGTTTTCTCATATGTCTGGTAAAATGTAGAGGGTCTCCATAATGCAAGAAGTACATTGCAGTCCGTGAGGCCAAGAGAACCCTCTCAAGCTTTCAACATGCAAATCATTCTGTCCTGTTAGTCGCTCTTGTAAACCTATCAGCATGTTACCATTCGTGTCACACCAAACAGTGATCGTAAAACGAACTTGTAAATTGGTTTCCACTGTAGCGTGCAGATTTTCCTGCGGCCAACGATAATTATTGAGTGTGGTGTTGATTACGTTCCATATAAACGAGTCTACATGAGCAAAACGTATTAATGGAAGCAAATGACGATTATCATGTAACCAGTGACAAAATTTAATTACGATGCTATTGTCGCTATTATGAAGATTGTGAAAAGGTAGTATGTAAAATGGGTAAAAGTAGCCAGCGAGGGCGAGGCCACAGGCAGTTGCGACAGTGGCGCTTCCCAGGGGATTGACACGCCAGAAGGCGACCTGACTGCTCTTTGCTCAGAGGTTGGTTGTGCGTGTGTCTGAACCCATGCCCCTCAGACAGGCGACAGACAGGGGCTGACGTTGTGACGCCGAGTCCCTCCCTGGGTCTCATCATTTGCGGCAGGAGACAAGAACAGCAAGCCAGCAGGGCTATGACGCCAAGTCTCACAAACCACCCAGTGTGGCGGCAGACACAGCCTGGTCTCGAACCATAGGCTGCTCCTGGCGCTGCCCCGTCGTCTGATTGGCCAGTGGTGCTCCAGCATTGTAGTGCGGCTACTCAGCAATTACCAAGTCCCTGACTCGAATAACGTCCTATCCTCAAATTCAGCCTCATTTATACTCCGTTACTGCCCATTTGTTCCTCTAAAACCTGGTGTCTAGTCACACTGCCCATAACAGAGAGACTTGCTTCAGTGCAGTGGCAACGATCCAATTGTTACATCATTATCAATTACCTCGAAGAAAACTGTCTATTGACACACAGCGAACATGGGTTTAGACAAGATCGTTCCTGTGAAAGACAACTAGCTCTTTATTCAAATGAAGTGCTTAGTGCTATTGACAAGGGATTTCAGATCGATTCCATATTTCTGGATTTCCGGAAACTTTTAGACACTGTACCGCCCAAGCGGCTTGTAGTGAAATTGCGTGCTTATTAAATATCGTCTCAGATATGTGACTGGATCTGTGATTTCCTATCAGAGAGGTCACAGTTCGTAGTAACTGGCGGAAAGTCTTCAAGTCTAACAGATGTGATTTCTCGCATTCCCCAAGGTAGTGTTACAGGCCCTTTGGTTTCCTTATCTAAATAAACGATTTGGCAGACAACAAGAGTAGAGGTCATACGTTGTTTGCAGATGGCGCTGTCGTTTATCAACTAATAAAGTCATCAGAAGATCAAAACAAATTGCAAAACGATTTAGAAAAAATATCTGAATGGTGCGAAAATAGGCAGTTAACCCTAAATAGCGAAAAGTGTGAGGTCATCCACATGAGCGGTAAAAGGAATTCGTTAAACTTCGGTTTACAATAAATCTGTCTAATCTAAAAGCCGTAAATTCAACTAAAAGCCTAGGTATTACAATTACGAACAACTTAAACTGGAAGGAACACATAGAAAATTTTGTGGGGAAGGGTACCCAAAGACGGCGTTTTATTGGTTGGACATTTAGCAAATGTAACAGAACTACTAAGCAGACTGCCTATACCACACTTGTCCGTCGTCTTTTAGAATACTGCTGTGCGGTGTGGGATCCTTACCAGAAAGGACCGACGGAGTACACCGAAAAAGTTCAAAGAAGGGCAACACGTTTTGTATTATCGCAAAAGTGGGACATGTTCCACATCCACGAGGGTCTCCTCAGTACGGATCTATGGAACGAAATAATTATCTAATCTAATGAAAAAAGTGTCACAGTAATGATACAGAATTTTGGCTGGACAAAATTAAAAGAAAGGCGTTTTTCGTAGCGACGGAATCTTCTCACGAAATTACAATCACCAACTTTTTCCTCCGAATGCGAAAGTATTTTGTTGACACCGAGCTACATAGGGAGAAACGAACACCCCGATAAAATAAAGGAAATCAGAGCTCGTACGGTAAGATATAGGTGTTTGTTCTTTCCGCACGCTATACGATATTGGAATAATAGACAATTGTGATGGTGGTTAGATTAGCTATCTGACAGGCACTTAAACGTGATTTGCAGAGTATCCTCATAGATGTAGAAGTAGATTCTTTGCTGCGTGGGGCAATTTACCATTGCGCTAACCTATACTCGCTTCACAACTCATTTACGCATCTATTATTCTGCCCTATTTGTCGACGTAGCATGGCTGGTGGCCAGCGCTTTCACTATAATACTCCGTGGTGGCCTCCATGCTACTTTCAGCGCTTACAATAAAGATTTATTACTTTTACCAGAATTCTGCGTAGTGTCACTACGCAGTGTAGTAGGAGTAAAACCACCTACATTATGTATATATGGGTTTCTCATTCACAATGTTGTTTGCTTGTGAGATGATCGTGTTACGCCTCACGTACGAACAGAAACGTCTACCAGCACATGTCAGAAATTCACAGTGGCAGCATCGTGAACATTCGAAACAGTGTTTTATCGTTCCGCGATATCATTACTTGTATTGGTTGGTATCCCACGATTGTCACGTGATATGGAATTAATGCGTTCAGTAGATTCCTATTCAGCGACTTAAGGGATCGCAACAATCACATATGTCTGGAGCCCGTGGGACGTGCATATACATTCAGCTGTGCGGGATCACAAAGTGAAGTTACATGCCAAGGACCAGTAAATGGGTTTGCTTACTACACGACAAGTATCCACGAGAAGAGTGAGGTGACGTCTCGAACACTAAGGAGTATCAGTGCAGAAACCATTGCTGCTGCAACCCTTGACACTGCAGCAGAGGGAGGTGTGGTGACAACCTTGGACACAGGAGTGGCGCCATGACACTATTTCTGCGTATACCATCATGGTTTTTCAGCTTTACAATCATTGTCATACATGCTCCAATACATGGCATCATGCTATTCAGGGCCAATGCGTACAGGAAATGTCTACTTCTGGTTCTCACAACCGGTAACTTGGTCAGCAGCCGTTACATTTCAGACTCCTTAGGCCCAAAGATATTACCTTATATTTGATGTCTCCAAAACGTTATGTTTCAGCAACACGATGCAAGACCGCACGTAACCACACTGTGCAAACCAATCTCTATACAGGGGGTGTACAACTGTAGTCCTGGCCAACACGATCTCCAGATCTCTCGCTCATTGAATACATTTGGTCACGGGTTGCCAAGAGACTAGGATGCTTGCACTTGACACTACGATTGGCATGTAACTGAAGCAGCATAGTGTGCTGCACCCATACCACTCATACAATCTCAGGTCAACTCAATGCCCAGCCAAATTAGAGTCATTGTTGCTACCAGAAGTGGCAATTCTGTGTACAGCTTGGGCCACTCTTATTAATGTGACCGCCTGAAAAAAGACTGAATGACCACCTTTTGCAGCGTGAGACGTGTAGAAAGAGACAGTGAGGTTCTAGGTGTACAGAGAGGGATGTTGTGTCTATGCCGACTCCAGGGCCATAGCCAGCTGAGATAGGTTTCTCGGCTGAGGCTCCATGGTGGGATCGAGCTGGTCCCACAGATTCTCAACTAGGTTTAATCCGGAGAGGTTGGCGGACACGGGAGAACAGTTTACTCATCCTGGTGCTCTTCGAAACACGCACATACACTGCAAGCTGCACGTAGGTGGCATCGAGTCATGGAAAAACTAAATTCATGTAGGCGACCGATGGATATAAGTACTTTGTTGAAATATTGTGCCTCCAGGATTATGAGATTACCCAGGGAAAGCCAGTGAAAACATTGCCCAAATCATAACGCTCCCTACTGTTTGCAGGGTGTTTCGTTTTATACATTCCTATGGAACATAATACGTGATTCATCTGAAAAAGACACCTGTCGAGACACTCAGTGGCCGCCAGTTGAAGCATTGGCGTGCAAATCACAGCCTTTGCCGCCGATTACTTGCAGTCAGCATGGGTGCATGAACCAGAGACCTGCTCCAGGGCTCATACACAGCGAGGTTCGCTGAACGGTCGTTGAGGAGACACTGTTGCTACCTCCTTGGGTCATCTAGGTGGTCAATTTCTTAGCAGTTGTACGTCTATTCCCATATGCACAACTCCATAGCCGTCGTTAACCTCTATTATCTACGGCCCGTGGAGCACCATAGATGCCTCAGTGCCAGGTTTGGATGCGGAGTATACTTTAACCACAGTGGCACATGAACAATCTACAAAAATTGCCATTTCGGAAATACTTCCACCCTTGGCCCGAAAGCCAATGATCATACTCTTTTAGGCATCACATAAATCACTCCATTTCCATATTGCGATAACTACTGCACTGTTTTCCGCATCCCCCCGACACTGCTGGTGGTGTCACCCGTCACTTCATATCTTTGAGTGATTATTGCATGTTGACGTCGAACACAGGCGGTGGTGACATTAATGTTACTGGACCGTGTAAAATTCGGAACCAGTATGCTTCCAAATCACCTACAGATTTATTCACGTATGCTTTCTACTACACTGTATAAGCACTATGAGTAAAATGTCATTATATTCTATCCTTCCTGGTGAGCAGTTTCAATGGCCAGCAATGTATTTTCGATCGTTCTTACAATGTGCTACAAGGGTGTCATCAACTATTACTACCGGCGGATTCTGATTTCTATTAAAAAAGAATGTTTGCATATATCTCCACAGCTGTCAGGTGTTGCAAGTATGAAGCTAGTAATGGTTTCCCACGAATTAGCATTTCAGAACATAACGTGTCATCTAGCACTGCAGCTGTTTCCCAGCTAGTGGAAGTGGAGTGTTCTGGTTTTGCACAGATATTAATTACACAACGAAACTAATTTTTGTTGAGGGAAGAGCAGTAGAAAGAAAGAAGATAATTTCAATAGCCCATCATTCTGTATTGCACAGCGCCGCGCGGGATTAGCCGAGCGATCTAGGCGCTGCAGTCACGGACTTGCGGCTGGTCCCGGCGGAGGTTCGAGTCCTCTCTCGGGTATGGGTGTGTGTGTTTGTCCTTAGGTTAATTTAGGTTAAGTAGTGTGTAAGCTTAGGGACTGATGACCTTAGCTGTTAAGTCCCGTAAGATTTCACACGCATTTGAACATTTTTGTATTGCACAGCGTGGTCACCAAAGATATTAACTAAACAAGGAAACTAGTCTTCCTGCAACGAAGACGAAGGAGACAAAAAGAAACGTTGTGGCTCAAATCCTCAACGACGACGGTATGATTATGTACTGAATACTTCCTCAGTGGGAGAACGATGGGGAAGAAATTCGTCTGCGGCTCATTCAAAGAATCGTCCTGGAAATTGCTAGAATCGATTCAAGTGAACCACAGACAACCTCAATCTGAGTGGCCAGATCAATTACTCGAACTCTATTTCTACTGAGAGCAAATCTACTATCTTAGCAGAAATAAATTATTGTTCATTTAATGCATCAGACTGAAGAAGGCAAATCTATGTTGGCGCATTGCACACCTATTATCAACATTAATAATTGTTACGCCATTTTAAGGTACTCAATGAACCTAGTAATGAAGTAATTACACAGGCCAAAAACAAATAGTTTTTTTATATCTAGGATTTTAGAATTGATTATAGCTACAGTTGGGGAGTAAAAATCAAAAAGTGAAATCAGTCAACCTCTATCCGCTCCTATTTTTTTGATCATTCTTGTTTAACATGCACTTCTACATGAAATGTGCAATTGTACCTCTGGTTTGTGCACTTCTAAATCACGTGTACGAGGATTGGTTCCTGTAGGTTTGCCCTATTGCCAGTCTGCTTCCTAATTAGTTCCAGGAATATCCACCAGATGGAGTTGGAGGTTACTGTGTGAGCTAGGCCGTACAGGGATGAGCGAGAATGGTGTCGCTTGATAGTTCAGTTAGGAAACATCTATGTTGTAGTATTTTGCACTTGTGTTGTTGAACAGAAATAATATAAGTTAAAGTAGAAGAAGTTGTGTAAATCACGTAGATGGTTTTTGCTACATATGCAGAGAATAAACACTGAAAGGAAACTGAAAACAATCGACTTTATAAAGACTTCTGGAATAAATCTGTAAAACTTGTACAGAACATTTACGATTGTGGACTACCGGGAAATGAAAACGTCTGAAACAAAGCACACTCCAAAAATTGTAGTTTGTGCGGACTGGTGTTGTCCCTCTGATACTAATGATAATGTCAGTGATTATGCGGGTTTGGCATTAATTCCTCAGTGTTTAAACTGAGACGAGTTAATAAATCACCAGAGATCTCAGGGGCAAATAGCAATGAAGTAATTACACAGGCCAAGAACAAACTGTTTATTTATACCTAGGATTTAAGAATTGATTTTAGTCACAGTTGGGACGTTGAATCAAAAAGTGAAATCAGTCTTTCTCTATCCGCTCTTATTTTTTTGATCATTCTTGTTTAACATGCACTTCTCCATGGCATGAGCATTTGTAACTCTGGTTTCTGCACTTCTAAATCACGTGTACGAGGATTGGTTCCTGTAGGTTTGCCCTATTGCCAGTCTGCTTCCTAATTAGTTCCAGGAATATCCACCAGATGGAGTTGGAGGTTACTGTGTGAGCTAGGCCGTACAGGGATGAGCGAGAATGGTGTCGCTTGATAGTTCAGTTAGGAAACATCTATGTTGTAGTTTTTTGCACTTATTGTGTTTCTTGAAAAGAAATAATATAAGTTCAAGTAGAAGAAGTTGTGTAAATCACTTTGATGTTTTTAGCTACATATGCAGAGAATAAACGCTGAAAGGAAACCAAAAACTTATTATTGACTTTGTAAAGTCTTTTGAAATAAATCTGTAAACCCTGTACAAAACATTTACGATTGTGGACTACGGGGAAACGAAAACGTCTGAATCAAAAGCCACTCCGATACCTGTTGTTTGTGAGGACTGGTGTTGTCCCTGTGATACTAATGACGATGACAGTGATTATGGGGGTATGGCATTAATTCCTCAGGGTTTAAACTGGGATGAGTTAATACCTCGCCACAGATCTCAAGCCATCAAAAGAAGCTTCTGTATTACTGGCTTCCAACAAAAATGTACTGGATCAAGAAACCAAAGTTACGTGTTACCATACAACAGAAAAAGTATGCTACCCTTCTTGCTCTTGAAATGGTTATCTAAGGCAAAATATCCCTGATGAGCCATCCCAATTTAAATAAATCGCTATTGGAACTACGTAATAGTTTTAGTTCAATGGAACGTCATGAGAAAATGACTCTTTCAAGATATGATTAAACAATTTGTAGAATAAAGGTAAATACTCATTTTGTTTCAATGAGAAGCGGCAGCATTCGCCTAATTTACCAATCAACAAGACAAGAAAAACGTAGTCTCAACACCAAAACCTCTTTTTACACAGAAGGAGCTCATTTTCACGTGATTGCTGATAACAAAAACATTACACACGATGTGTCACATACAGAAGCTTAAAAGTCAACTCAGCTAACAACTATGCCTAATCCGATTTGGGATGCATACTGTTCCATGTAACACAAAATTATTGTCCAAAATGTTCTACAATTACCTTTATCAAAATAATTATTAGAACGACATCTGTTGTTACAAACAGTGGCGATTTATGCAAAAATTATACTTATTTTTGGTTACAAAAATGCGATTTGCAAAAGAAATTTTATATATTCCTCTGCTAAAATTTAGAAATATAAAAATCCACCTCATACAAAGATTTGTTTACATATTGCAGTATTAAATTATTATGTCAAGCAGAAAACTGAAGACTATTGTCCGATAAACAATGAATTACGTTTTTGTACAGCTCATATGCCATTTGCAATTTTTGTGAGTACATGTCATATACGGGAAAAACTGTATATATGACATGAAATCCAATAAAAATCTTTAAGGTTAACAATACTTTTTAAATATAGACGTCTGTAAAGTGAAATCTGTAGGATAACCACTTTTCATAATTTTATGTCTTCATGGTTTAACTCGCACTAAAGAGGTAAATTTCTAAAAGAATACTATTTCGTAAATACTTCAAAGTATCGTGTAACTATATAAGAGTCGTAAATCTCGTACTATACGATCTAAATCGGAATAAATGTTAAACAAACGGATGTGGAATCGTATCCTTCAGTTTTTCCCAGGCTGGTGTCGTAACGACCTGTTGATCCAGGAAGCCCTTCAGTTTTATTTTATATCCTCTCAAGAAGACAATCTCGTTTATGAACGAAATTAGTGGACTCCTGAGGAAATTTGTCTTCCTGAATGTTTTCTACTTGATTTTCGTGTATTTGGGCACAGCTCAAGGCAAGTTTGAAATTTTTACTAATTCACAACGGTAACAAATTTAGTTCAATGTCAGCTGGTCCCTCAAGGGAAATGAAAGAAGAACATAAACCATAGTTTTGATCTTAGAGAAGATGAAGTCTCATAAACATCAATGGATGGTTTGTCTAGACTTATGAATGGTAAACTTTCTCCTTGGTTAGCAAAGTGATTCTTGTGACTCTGGAATAGCAGAGACAAAACACACCACAGTAGTGTAAAAGAATGGCCAAAGAGAGAAAACATGTACGGAGGGAGGAAGAATGTCATTAACGACCCCTTAGTTGGACGAGAGAAAATCATTTGCCGTCCACTGCATATCAAGTAGGGCAGTCTGTAAAGGCTTTTGATAAGAACGGGTCATGCTTTGCATGTATAGGGGAAAATGTCTGAGCTGAGAACGGAAAAATTCAAGCAGGAATATTTGGCGATTCACAAATAAGGCAACTCTGCGTATGAAAACTGTCGACGAATGCTACCAAGGAAGATCAGATATGCATGTGATGGCAGTTTACTGCTCGAATTTAAAAATGGACCGCTCCATAATACATTCAAGAATTTCATGCACAAGAAACTTCCTAAATGTTAAGGGACTGGATGTTACCATCAATGACTTTTTTATTCAGGATATAATAATATTTATATAATACAATAACAAAATTATTGTTTCATTTTTTATCCATGGACTTATATTTAAACAGTATAACATATATTTCACTAAAATCTTGTATTTTAGAATTTTGAGGCTCCATGTTGGGATCGAGCTGGTCCCACAGATTCTCAACTAGGTTTAATCCGGAGAGGTTGGCGGACACGGGAGAACAGTTTACTCATCCTGGTGCTCTTCGAAACACGCACATACACTGCAAGCTGCACGTAGGTGGCATCGAGTCATGGAAAAACTAAATTCATGTAGGCGACCGTTGGATATAAGTACAGCATAGCGTGCTGCAGCCACACCTCTCATACAAGCTAAGTTCAACTCAATGCTCAGCCAAATTGGAGGCATCGTTGCTGCCAGAACTGACCACCTGACAAAAGCCTCAATGACCACCTTTTGCAGTGTGAGATGTGCAGAAGGCGTCAGTGAGGTTCTAGGGGTTCAGAGAGGGATGTGAAGTCATGCCGACTTCATGGCCATTGCCAGCTGAGCTAAGTTTCTCGGTTGAGGCTCCATGGTGGGATCGAGCTAGTCTCACAAATTCTCAAGTAGGTTCAATACAGGGAGGTTGGCAGCCAGGGGAGAACAGTATACTCATCCTGGTGCTACTCGAAACACGCACATACACTTCAAGCTATTTGACATGATGCTTTGTCCTGCCGGTAGGTGGCATCATATCAAGAAAAACAAAATTCATGTAGGGGACAGATGGATATAAGTACTTTGTTTAAATATTCTGCCTCTAGAATGATGACATTATCCAGGGAATGCCACTAAAAACATTGCCCAGATCATAACGCTCCCTACTGGTTGCAGGGTGCTTCCATTCAGACATTCCTATGGAACATAATACGTCATTCATCTGAAAAGGACAGGTGTCGAGACACTCAGTGGCCGCCAGTTGAAGTATTGGCGTGCAAATTACAGCCTTGGTCGCCGATGAATAGCAGTCAGCATGGGGGCATGAACCAGAGACCTGCTCCAGGGCTCACACACAGCGCCATTCTCTGAGCTGTCGTAGGGGAGACACTGTTGATACCTCCTCGGGTCACCTAGGAGGTCAATTGCTTAAAAGTTGCACGTCTATTCCCCCCTACACATCTCCGCAGCCGTCGTTCACCTCTGTTATCTATGGGCCGAGATGCACCACAGTTGCCTCAGTGCAGGTTTTGAGTGCACGGTATACTGCAACCACAGTGGCACATGAACGGTTTACAAAAATAGCCAATTCGGAAATACTTCCACCCTTGGCCCGAAAGTCAATGATCATGTCATTTTGGGCATAATATAAATCACTCCATTTCCATATTGCGATAACTACTGCACTGTTTTCCGCATCCCCCCGACACTGCTGGTGGTGTCACCTGTCACTTCATATCTTTGAGTAATTATTGCATGTTGACGTCGAACACAGGCGGTGGTGACATTAATGTTACTGGACCGTGTAAAATTCGGAACCAGTATGCTTCCAAATCACCTACAGATTTATTCACGTATGCTTTCTACTACACTGTATAAGCACTATGAGTAAAATGTCATTATATTCTATCCTTCCTGGTGAGCAGTTTCAATGGCCAGCAATGTATTTTGGATCGTTCTTACAATGTGCTACAAGGGTGTCATCAACTATTACTACCGGCGGATTCTGATTTCTATTAAAAAAGAATGTTTGCATATATCTCCACAGCTGTCAGGTGTTGCAAGTATGAAGCAAGTAATGGTTTCCCGTGAATTAGCATTTCAGCACGTAACGTGTCATCTAGCACTGCAGCTGTTTCCTAGCTAGTGGAACTGGAGCTTTCAGGTTCTGCAAAGATATAAATTATACAACGAAACTAATTTTCGCTGAGAGAAGAGCAGTAGAAAGAAAGAAGGAAAGTTCAATAGTCCATCATTCTGTTTTGCACAGCGTGGTCACCAAAGATATTAACTAAACAACGAAACTAGTCTTTGTACAACGAAGACGAAGGAGACAAAACAGAACGTTGGGGCTCAAATCCTCAACGACGACGGTATGATTATCTACCGAATACTTCCTCAGTGGGAGAAGGATGGGGAAGAAATTCGTCTGCGTCTCATTCAAAGAATCGACCTAGAAATTGCTTGCATCGTTTCAAGTGAACCATAGACAACCTTCATCTGAGTGGACAGATCAATTACTCCAACTCTATTTCTACTGGAAGCAAATCTACTATCTTAGTAGAAATAAATTATTGTTCATTTAATGCATCAGAATGATGAAGTCAAATGTACATTGGCGCATTGCACACCTATTATCAACATTAATAACTGTTAGCCATTTTAAGATAATCAGGGAAACTAGCAATGAAATAATTACACAGGCCAAAAACAAACTGTTAAGGCGTTGAATCAAAAAGTGAAATCAGTCTTCCTCTATCTGCTCTTCTTTTTTTGATCATTGTTGTTTAACATGCACTTCCACATGAAATGTGCATTTGTAACTCTGGTTTGTGCACTTCTAAATCACATGTACGAGGATTGGTTCCTCTAGGTTTGCCCTATTGCCGGTCTGCTTTCTAATTAGTTTCAGGAATATCCACTAGATGGAGTTGGAGGTGACTGTGTGAGCTCTGGCCGTACAGGGCTGAGCGAGAATGACGTCGTTTGATCTATGCTGTAGATTTTTGCACTTGTGCTGTTGAACAGAAACAATATAAGTCAAAGTAGATGAAGTTGCGTAAATCACTCTGATGGTTTTTCCTACATATGCAGAGAATAAACGCCGAAAGGAAACCGAAAACCTATTGTTGAGTTTGTAAACACTTTTGTAATAAATCTGTAGAACTTGTACAGAAAATTTACGATTGTGGGCTACCAGGAAACGAAAACGTCTGAAACAAAGGCCACGCCAATACCTGTTGTTTGTGAGGAGTGGTGTTGTCCCACTGATAGTAATGACGATGACAGTGATTATGCGGGTATGGCATTAATTCCTCAAGGTTTAACCTGGGATGAGTTAATAACCCAACAGGGATCTCAAGCTGTCAAAAGAAGCTTCTGAATTACTGGCTTCCAACAAAAATGTACTGGATCAAGGAACCAAAATTACCCTTTACCATACAACAGAAAAAGTATACTACCCTTCTTGCTCTTGAAATGGTTCATCTGAGGCAAAATATCCCAGATGAGCCATTCCAGTTGAAATAAATCTCTACTGTAATTACATAATAGTTTTAGTTCAACAGAACGTCATGAGAAAATATCTCTTTCAAGATATGATTAAACAATATGTAGAATAAAAGTAAACACTCATTTTGTTTCAATGAGAAGCGGCAGCATTCACATAATTTGGGTATGAATAGGTTCTCAGATTGTTTACTAGCTTGTGAAGATACTATTTCTTAAGATTTCTTCTTGATTTATTTCACAATTAGTTTGTCACCCATAGTAAAACATAATACTCAGTTTTTCTTAGTGTCAACTCTTTTACCCATTAACAAGACAAAAAACGTAGTCTCATTACCAAAACCTCTTTTTACACAGAAGGAGCTCATAAGTCAACTCAGCTAACAACTATGCACTATCTGATTTGGGATGCATACAGTTCTATATAACACAAAATTGTTGTCCAAAATGTTCTAGAATTTCCTTTGTCCAAATAATTATTAGAACGACATCTGATTTTACAAACAGTGGCAATTTATGCAAAAATTATACCTTTTTATGGTTATAAAAATGCGATTTGCAAAAGAAATCTTATATATTCCTGTAATAATATTTAGAAATATAAAAATCCCCAACGTTCCAAAATTTGTTTACATATTGCAGTATTAAATTATTATGTCAAGCAGAAATTTTCTGGTGAAGTTGACTGTAGTTTTTGAATACACTGAAGACTATTGTCTGGTAAACAATCTATTACGTTTTTCTACATCTCATATGACACTTGGAATTTTGTTGAGTATATGTCATATACGGGAAAAACTGTATATATGAAATGAAATCCAATAAAAACCTTTAAGGTTAACAATACCTTTTAAATATAGACTTCTGTAAAGTTAAATCTGTTGGATTAAAATGATTCAAAGTATCGTGTACCTATATAAGAGTCGTAAATCTCATACTTTACGATCTAAATCGGAATAAATGTTAAACAAACGGATGTGGTTCAAATGGCTCTCAGCACTATGAGACTTAACATCTATGGCCATCAGTCCCCTAGAACGTAGAACTACTTAAACCTAACTAACCTAAGGACATCACACAACACCCAGTCACCACGAGGTAGAGAAAATCCCTGACCCCGCCGGGAATCGAACATGGGAACCCAGGCGTTGGAAGCGAGAACGCTACCGCACGACCACGAGCTGCGGACAAACGAATGTGTAATCGTATCCTTCGGTTTTGCCCAGGCTGGTGTCGTAATGACCTGTTGAGCCAGGAAGCCCTTCATTTTTATTTTTTATACTCTCAAGAAGACATTCTCGTGTTTTGCACGCAATTAGTGGACTCCTGAGGAAAAATATCTTCCTGAATGTTTTCTACTCGATTTTCTTGTATTTGGGCACAGCTCAAAGCAAGTTTGAAATTTTTACTAATTCACAACGGTAACAAATTTAGTTCAATGTCAGCTGCTCGCTCAAGGGAAATGAAAGAAGGACATAAAACTGTAGTTTTGATCTTTGAGAAGATGAAGTCTCATAAACATCAATGGATGGTTTGTCTAGACTTATGAACGGTAAACTTTCTCCTTGGTTTGCAATGTGCTTCTTGTGACTCTGGAATAGCAGAGACAAAAAACATCACAGTGTTGAAAAAGAACGGCCAAAGAGAGAAAACATGTACGGAGGGAGGAAGAATGTCATTATCGACCCCTTAGTTGAACGAGAGACAATCATTTGTCGTCCACTGCATATCAAGTTGGGCCTTTTGAAGCAGTTTGTAAAGGCTTTTGATAAGAACGGGTCACGCTTTGCATATACAGGGAAAAATGTCTGAGCTGAGAACGGAAAAATTCAAGCAGGAATATTTGACTATCCACAAATAAGACAACTCTGCATATGAAAACTGTCCAGGAACGCTACCAAGGAAGATCGGATATGCACGTGATGGCAGTTTACTGCTCGAATTTAAAAATGGACCGCTCCATAATACATTCAAGAATGTCATGGAAAAGAAGCTTCCTAAATGTTCAGGGACTGGATGTTATCATCAATGACGTTTTTATTTAGTATAGAATAATATTTATATAATACAATAGTAAAATTAGTGTTTCATTTTCATCCATGGACTTATATTAAAACAGTATAACATATATTTCACTAAAATCTTGTATTTTAGAATTTTGAGCTCCTTGGCAAATATTAATGAATTGTTTGAATTCAAGGCATGAAATTCTTACAAAATCAGCTCAAAACACTCCGGTGTTATGCAAATAAATAGCACTTCACACGAATTTTAATGCTATCGTCTTCAGTCAAGGCTAATTAATTCAATTATAGTAAGAAACATCAAAGTTGGAGCATTTTAAACATTTCATAGGATTTTTAGCCAGCTCATTGTTACACTAATAATAATCTATGATTATGATAGTGAGTATTATCTTTCTCTCTGTGCTCTGTGGTAATGAAGATTAGAATGCAACGTACCTTGAATCAGAATTATTACAAAGGGGCACTATCTTACTTGAAAGGGCAGTTTAGAAAATTAGTCATAACCTTGTTCAAGGAGCCGTAATATCATTTGCCTGAAATTAGTTAGAGAAACATGAGGAATTGTTAATCTTCCTGAACAAGAGTCCAGTGTTTCCATGGCTGCACCACATCGTACATAAAATTCAATGTGGACTGCTCATGTGCTGCAAGTATTTTTTATTATCTGTTGTTGGATTTTGCTGAAAGAACAAGTTGGGTTCGCTACACCAAAAATAGCTACCTCACGGGAACTGGCCAATGCGAAGGCTGTCGTGATAAAATAAAACGTTATAAACTACACAGAGGGCATTCACCAAATTTCATTAATAAAACCCAGCAGGGTGGCGAAGTGGGATGACCCAGTAGTCACAGTTAGGAGATCAGTGGTTTGTATCTCTATCAGTCGATCCACATTTAGGTTTCCTGCAGTTTTCCAAGCATAAGCTTCGATAGGAGACTGCTGAGAAAGAAACCTAAATGTGGATGGCCTGACAGAGATTCGAACCACTGCCCTCCTGACTGTGAGTCCTGAGTCTTCCCACTTCGCCACCTTGCTGGGTTTGTGCTTTTGTCTAAGGAAAGGAGTATACTCCTACATAGAAATATGGAAGTGATTGCGCATGCGCAGGCCCGCGTGTCTGTGTGTGTGTGTGTGTGTGTGTGTGTGCGAGCGTGTGCGTGTCTGTGTGTGTGTGAGACTGTGAGCTCGTGGTCATGTGATCGGTGGAAGGCAGGCTGGGGCGACGGTAGCAGACACGCGAAGGCGTACCTCCAGGAACGTTACGACGCTTTTCTCGTGTGTCGGATAGCCAGATGACGGATTTACTACCGTTCCTGTTCCCTTGAACAATCTTATAGTACACAGCCATCTCTGCAGAAGCAGAGAAAAAAGGAGGAACTTCGTAACTTGGTCATTTCTAGCACTAGTCGATATCTACATCTACAGGGCGTCGATACAAATATCGAACAACGTAAAGTACAACATCTTACCACGCCTAACGCGACGAAGGAAAAAACAGCTTCTAGTCGTCACAGAATGGCGAAGTACAGGTTCTGTGCAGTTTTCAGGGGAATATTGTACAATTGTTCCTGGAAAATATTGGGAACTACAGGTAGTGATGATGGAAGTGAGTAGTGATCACGTACACGCCATGCTGAATAATGGTGAGATCTGTCACTATGGTGACCAGGGAAGATGCGACAACTCAATCTCTTGGTCACAAACCATTCCTGGACGATGTGAGCTGTGCGAACATGAACCATGTCTTCTTGGAACACAGCATCTACATCTACATGATTACTCTACTGTTCGCAAGAAAGTGCCTGGCAGAGGGTTCAATGAACCATCTTCAAGCTGTCTCTCTACCGTTACACTCTGAAACGGTGCGCGGAAAAAACGAGCGCTTAAATTTTTCTGTGCGAGCCCTGATTTCTCTTATTTTATCGTAATGATCATTTCTCCCTATGAAGGTGGGTTTTTGCAATCGGAGTAGCAAACTGGTGATTGAAATATCATGAGAAGATCCCATCGCAACAAAAATCGCCTTTCTTTTAATGATTGCCACGCCAATTCACGTATCATGTCGGCGGCACTATCTCCCCAACTTCGCGGTAATACAAAACGAGCTGCCCTCTTTTATACTTTTTCGATGTCATCCGCCAGTCCCATCTGATGCGGATCCCACACCGCAGAGATACACTCGAGAATAGGGCGAACAAGCGTTGTGTAAGCAGTCTCTTTAGAAGACCTGTCGCACCTTCTAAGTGTTCTGCCATTGAATCTCAGGCTTTGGTTTGGTCTATCCAGAACATTATCTATGTGATCGTTCCAATTTAGAGTATTTGTAATTGCAATCCTTAATTATTTAGTTGAATTTACACCCTTCAGATTTGTGTGACTTCCGCGAAACGAAATTCAGCGGATTTCTTTTAGCACTCATGTGAATAACTTCACATTTTACTTTACTCAGGGTCAATTGCTACTTTTCGCACCATACAGATTCCTTATCTAAATCATTTTGTAGTTTGTTTTGGTCATATGATGACTTTACAACACGGTAAATGACAGCATCATCTGCAAACAATCTAAGACGGCTACTGAGATTGTCTTCTATGTCGTTAATACAGATCAGGAAAAATAGAGGGCATATAACACTGCCTTGGGGCACGCCGGATATTACTTCTGTTTTACTTGATGTCTCTATTACTACGAACTGTGACCTTTTTGACAGCAATTCACGAACCCAATTTCACAACTGATGCGATATTCCATAGCCACTCAGTTAGGTTAGAAGACGATTGTGAGGAACGGTGACGATAGCCTTCTGGAAACTTAACAATATGGAATCAATCTGAAAACCCCTTCGATAGCTCTAATTACTTCATGACTACAAAGAGCTAGTGTGTTTCAAAAGAACGATATTTTCTGAATCAGTGCTGACTACGTGTCAAAAATGGTTCAAATGGAATTGAGCACTATGGGTCTTAACAACTGAGACCATCAGTCCCCTAGAATTTAGAACTTCGTAAAACCTAACTAATCTAAGGACATCACACACATCCATGCCCGAGGCAGGATTCGAATCTGCGACCGTAGCGGCCGCGCGGTTCCAGACTGAAGGGCCTAGAACCGCTTGGCCACAGTGGAAGGTGTCTACGTGTCAATTAACCGTTTTCTTTGCGGTACTTCATAATGTTCGAATACAGTATATGTTCCAAAAACCCTACTGCAAATCGACGTTAGTGATATGGGCCTGTAATTGAACAGATTACTCCTGCTTCCTGTTTTGGGTATTGGTCAAGTATGCTTTCACAAGCATTTACGCTTCGAGTGGGCATATGAGCTAATTGTTCACAACAATTTTCTGAGAAAGCCCCAGTAAAATTTCGGATAACGTTTTATGCCTGCCGCCAGCTTTAACGTATAATTTTTCCAGCATATCGAGGGTAGATTAAAGTCACCACCGACTATTACTGTATGAATGGGGTACCTATTTTAAATGAGACTCAAGTTTTCTTTGAACTGTTCAGCAACTGTGTGTTCTGAGTCGGTGGGTCGGCAAAACAACCAAATTAATATAAGGTACTAATGGCTCTGAGCACTATGGGACCTAACATCTGAGGTCATCAGTCCCCTAGAACATAGAACAGCTTAAACCTAACTAAACTGAGTACAGCACACACATCCATGCCCGAGGCAGGATTCGAACCAGAGACCGTAGCGGTCGCGCGGCTCCAGACTGAAGCGCCTAGAACCGACGGACACGGCGGCCGGCCCCAATTGATAGTTTAGTCAAGTTGTCAAGTATAACCTCTACCCATACTATTTCGCAGGAACTATGTATTTCTACTTCACTACAAGGCAAACTATTTCTGACAGCAATAAATACTCCACCACCAATTGTATTTAACCTATCCTTTCTGAAAACTGTTAGATCGTTAGAAAAAATTTCTGCTGAACTTGTTTCCGGCTTTAGCCAGCTTTCTGTACCTATAACTATTTGAGCTTCAGTGCTTAGTATTAGGACTTGGAGCTCTGGTTCTTTCCCAACACAGCTACGACAATTTACAACCACAATACCGATCGTTTCAACAGCTAACTTACTGTGTTTTACCTGCCCCCTTTCACACGGACGCCCTTTCTGAGGTTCCCTGAGTCCCGATTCTAAACAAAACCGCCCAGTCCCTTTCGCACAGCCCCCGCTACCCCTGTAGGAGCTTGGTGTGTGTAGTGAACTGCTGACCTATTAAGCGGAACCCGGAAACCCACCACCCGAAGGCGCAAGTCAAGGAATCTGCAGCCTACACCGTCACAGAACCGCCTGAGCCTCTGATTCAGACCCTCCACTCGGCTCTGCACCAAAGGACCACATTGCGTTCTATTGAGGATGCTGCAGATCACTATTGGAGAGCAAATATTGTACCATGAAATGGATCTGATCAGACAAAATTGACACACAATGCTTGGCAGTAATATGACCTTGCAGAGTAACCATGGGGTCCAAGGAATACCAGGGTATGGCTGACCGAATCATCACCGAACCCTCGCCATGTTTCACTCTTGGCAGCAAGCTGTCTGTATCGTAGGCCTGTGACATGCATATGCCAGACTTTAACTCGAGCAGCAATTGGAAACAGTGTAAAACAAGACTCAGCCAACCAAATGACATTCTTCCATTGCTCCATATTTATGTTTTTATGGCTTCAGTACCACACTTTCCTGATACACCCATTCCAGTCGCTAATGCTTGGTTTGAAATTCCACATCGGCCTGCAGTTCTCTGCTTATGAAGACCCCTTCCTGTTGTTTTGTTGCTGACAGGGTACTCGAGTGCGACATTGAGTTCCGCAGTGACTATTATAGCTCTTGTCCTCTTATTTTTCGTCACAGTCCTCTTTAATGATGATCTGCTCTGGTTACTGAACACACACTTTCGTTCGCATTGTGACTAAGAGGGCGCCCTCTTTGTATTCGGTATAAACCTTTGATATGGTGCCTCATGAAACACTAACCACTTCAGCTACTTGGTAACAGAAGCAAAGACCACAAAATCACCAACAATCTGTCCTTTTATGAATTCACTTACCTCTGACATAACACACTTACAGCTACACGGACACTCTTCTGACCACGACTGACACTTGCAACGTATTGAGAGCATTGCACAGGTGCCGTTCGTGATCAAATACAACAGCGCACCCAGCAGGTTCGGCTAGTATCTGCAGTTATGTTCAAGAATGCTTTGTATTTCTCGCAATGCTTCCATGTTTTTGTCCAACACCCGTATATCTACATCCATAGTCGAACCCCTGTATATCTACATCCATACTCTGCAAACCACTATGAAATGTATGGTAGAGTGTACTTCCACCCGGCCTGTGTGGCCGAGCGGTTCTAGGCGCTACTGTCTGGAACCGCGGGACCCCTACGGTCGTAGATTCGAATCATGCATCGGGCATGGATGTGTGTGATGTCCTTAGGTTAGTTAGGTTTAAGTATTTGTATGTTATAGGGGACTGATGACCTCAGACGTTAAGACCCATAGTGCTCAGAGCCATTTGAACCATTTGGTAGTTCCAACTGAACTAATTAGGGTTTCTTCTCCTTTCATTCACGTACAGATTTCGAGAAAAATGACTGTTTATACGCCTTTATACTCTCTGTAGTTAACTTAATCATCTCCTCTCGATCCCTGTAGGGGCGTTGTAGTATATTCCAAAATTCGTCTACTAAAACTGGTTCCTGACACTTTGTATGTAGGTGTCTGCCAGTCCAGTTTCTCCAGAATTTCCGTGACACTGTCCTGCAGATCATACAAACATATGATCATTGCTGTTGTCTTTCTCTGTATATGTTCAGTACTCTTGTTCGTCCTATTTGGAAAGGATTTACATCACCATCTACATGGTTACTCTGCAATTCACACTTCAGTGCCTGGCAGAGGTTTCATCGAACCATTTTCATACTACTTCTCTACCATTCCACTCTCGAATAGCACGTGGGAAAAAGGAACACCTAAATCTTTCCGATCGAGCTCTCATTTCTCTTATTTTATTATAGTGAACATTTCTCCCTACGTAGGTGGGTGTCAAAAAAAGATTTTCGCGTTCGAAAGAGAAAGTTAATGATTGAAATTTCGTAAATAGGTTTCGCCGCAAAGAAAGCCGCCTTTGTTTCAGTGACTGCCACCCCAACTCGCGTATCATATCAGTGACACTCTCACCCCTATTCCGCGGTAACACGAAACGAGCTGCCCTTCTTTGCACTTTTTCAATGGCCTCCGTCAATCCCACCTGGTAAGGATCTCACACCACGCAGCAATATTCCAGCAGAGGACGGACAAGTATAATGTAGGCCGTCTCTTTAGTGGGTTTGTCACATCTTCTAAGTGTTCTGCCAACAAAGCACAGTTTTTGTTTCGCCTTCCCGACAATATTATCTATGTGGTCTTTCCAATTTAAGTTGCTTGTAGTATTTAGTGGAATTGACAGCCCTTAGATTTGTGCGATTTATCGTATACCCAAAATTTATTGGATTTCTTTTAGTACCCATGTGGATGACCTCGCACTTTTCTCTGTTTAGTGCCTATTGCCACTTTTCGCGCCATACAGAAATTCTCTCTAGATCATTTTGTAATTAGAATTGATCGTCTGATGATTTTACTAGACGGCAAATTACAGCGTCATCTGCAAACAATCTAAGGGGGCTGCTCAGATTATCACCTAAATCATTTATGTAAATCACAAACAGCAGAGGGCCTATGACACTGACTTGGGAAACGCCAGATATCACTTCTGTTGTACTCGATCATTTACCGTCTATCACTGCGAACTGTGACACTAGAGCAATATTCTAGGAAGGGTCGTATGAGTGTTGTGTAAGCAGTCTCATTTGAAGACTGAGAACTTCCTTGTATTCCACCAATGAAACGAATTCTGCGCTCTGCTTTGCCTACAGCGCAGCAAATGATACGGAATTATTCAGTTTACAGGGTACGTATATGTGACGACTGTTTACATTAATGAACATATTTATTTTGTCGTACTCACTCAACTACATTTAAAAATATTTCCTTTCTCAGGCTACCGGCTTTTAAAGAGAAGTTCGACCATGAAGTAGAACTGGGTTGTCCAGGGAAGATGATTATAATTTATATTTAAATCTTGCTGTGTAAATCACTATTCTTCTCAAATTGTGGTGGATTATTTATGACGAATTTGTGACATCACAGTTAAAACTGAAGTGTTATCAGGTGTTCCCCAGGGAAGCGTCGTGGGACCTCTGCTGTTCCTGATCTATATAAATTACCTGGGTGACAATCTGAGCAGTTCTCTTAGGTTGTTCGCAGATGATGCTGTAATTTACCGTCCAGTAAGGTCATCCGAAGACCAGTATCAGTTGCAAAGAGATTTAGATAAATGGCTCTGAGCACTATGGGACTTAACTGCTGTGGTCATCAGTCAGATTTAGATAAGATTACTGTATGGTGTGGCAGGTGGCAGTTGACGCTAAATAACGAAAAGTGTCAGATTATCCACATGATTTCCAAAAGAAATCCGTTGGAATTCGATTACTTGATAAATAGTACAATTCTCAAGGCTGTCGATTCAACTAAGTACCTGGGTGTTAAAATTACGAACAACTTCAGTTGGAAAGACCACATAGATAATATCGTGGGGAAGGCGAGACAAAGGGTACATTTCATTGGCAGGACACTTAGAAGATGCAACAAGTCCACTAAAGCGACACCTTACACTACACTCGTTCGTCCTCTGTTAGAATATTGCTGTGCGGTGTGGGATCCTTACCAGGTGGGATTGACGGAGGACATCGAAAGGGTGCAAAAAAGGGCAGCTCGTTTTGCATTATCACGTAATAGGGGAGAAAGTATGGCAGATATGATACGCGAGATGGGATGGAAGTCATTAAAGCAAAGACGTTTATCGTCGCGGCGAGACCTATTTTCGAAATTTCAGTCACCAACTTTCTCTTCCGAATGCGAAAATATTTTGTTGAGCCCAACCAACATAGGTAGGAATGATCATAAAATAAAATAAGAGAAATCAGAGCTTGAACAGAAAGGTTTAGGTTTCCCGTGCGTTGTTCGGGAGTGGAATGGTAGAGAGATAGTATCATTGTGGTTCGATGAACCCCCTGCCAAGCACTTAAATGTGAATTGCAGAGTAATGTAAAATGCATAGCTCTTTGAAGAAGTACCTACATGACGACCGTGTGTGAACATCACTTATTATTACTTATTATTCTTACTGCTCGCTTTTGGGCAATCAGTACCTTATTTCTAACTGTTAATGTCCCAAGAAAATTATTACATGAGTCATTATTCAGAGTAAATACGCAAAATATGTTAGTATGTTGTTTCCAAGACTAGCAATTATACGAGGAACAAAAGGAGCTGAACTTAACTGTTTGAGAAACTCAGCAACACGTTTCTTCCAGTTCAAGTTTTCATCAGTATGTAGACCCCAAATTCTAAAGCATTCTACCCTGTTTATTGACTCCTGTTGTTGTGCCACGTCTATTGTTGATATTACTCTGTTTATTGTACAGAACTGAATATAGTGTATTTTCCCAAAAATTTAGGGAGAGTCCAAGTTCCGAGAATCAGTTAATAACCCTTTGAAAAACATCTTTAACAATGTCTTCTGATGCTTTCCCTTTAATGGCATTTCTTAAAACACAAGCATCATCTGTAAAAAGGAAAAGTTTTGCGATCAGCTTTGATTCCACAAGGAACTGTTGTGCACAGGGACCGTAGACTACAAGGAAGGAAACAAACACAGCACTCAGTCGTATTTCCATTTCTTTTCTTACTCTTGCATATGCGAAGAGCCGGCCGCGGTGGCCGAGCGGTTCTAGACGCTTCAATCCGGAACCGCGCGACTGCTACGGTCGCAGGTTCGAATCCTTCCTCGGGCATTGATGTGTGTGATGTCCGTAGGTTAGATACGTTTAAGTAGTTCTACGTTCTAGAGGACTGATGACCTCAGATGTTAAGTCCCATAGTGCTCAGGGCCATTTGAACCATATGTGAAGACGGCTACTTAGAGCCGAAATCTAGATATGCAATTAGTAAAATAGGTCGCAAATGATTGCCGTGTGTCTCTTCTTCCTTAAATACTGCGATCATCCCGTTTCATTCCTTCAAAACCTGTTACATCCAAGTATTTGTATGTGTTGACAGATTCAAATTAAGACTCGTTGATATTGTAGTTACAAAATACTGCATTGTTTTCGTTTTCATAAGTACGTAATTTTGCATGCTTAGGATTTGAAGCAAGTGTCCAGGTGTTCATCACTCTGAAATTCTATCAAGATTTGACTGAATATCTGTGGACCGTGTTTCAGGCAGCTGTTAAATGTAAATAACTACACCATCTGCCAAACGTCTGAGGTTACCGTTAATATTTTCTGCACTGTCATTAATTTTCAACATGAACAGCAGGGGCAGCATCATACTTTGCTGGGGAACAGGGTGTCCCAGGAGTAATGGTCAATATTCAGGAATGTTACAGGAACGATCGATTGAAGCAAAAAACTTCATACAGACATATGTCCTATTCCCAATGATTTTCGAGACAGAACACATTTAATGTACATCGTTATGTATTTTCTGTGTTCTTCAATAAATTGCCACCATCACCCATGTACAACAGTTAGTAAATATAACATTATTAGTTTAACAAAGTATCAGCTCAAAAATATGTTTTTTAGCACATTCATCTCCAAGTATTATCGTACACGTCACATCACAGCTGATGTACGGTGCACAATCAGTGTTCGAGTATCCCAGCGCCAAGTTCAATGCATTTGTTCACTCTTGGAGAACATGTTGTGTTGCCTGTCTGAGTTTCTCAAGTTTTCAAGATGCAAATCATTCTGTCTTGTGATCCGCTTTTCTAAACTGATTGAACCTATCAGCATTTTACCGATCCTGTCACACCAGACAGTGATCGTAAAAAGAACTTGTAAATTGGTTTCCACTGTAGCGTGCAGATTTTCCAGCGGCCACCGATAATTATTGAGTGTGTTGTTGATTAAGTTCCATATAAACGCGTCTACATGAGCAAAAAGTATTAATGGAAGCAAATGACGATTGTCATGTAACCAGTGACAAAATTTAATTACGATGCTATTATCGCTATTATGAAAATTGTGAAAAGGTAGTATGTAGAATGAGTAAAAGTAACCAGCGAGGCCGAGGCCACAGCAGCTGCGACAGCGGCGCTTCCCAGGGGAGTGACACGCCAGAAGGCGACCTGGCTGCTCTTTGCTCTGCGGTTGAGGAGGCGGTTGTGCGTGGGTCTGAACCAATGCCCCTCAGACAGGCGACAGTGTGGCGGCAGACACAGCCTGGTCTCGAACCATAGGCTGCTCCTGGCGCTGCCCAGCCGTCTCATTGGCCAGTGGTGCTCCAGCATTGTAGTGCGGCTACTCAGCAATTACCAAGTCCCTGACTCGAATAACATTCTATCCTCAAATTCAGCCTCATTTATACTCAATTACTGCCCATTTGTTCCTCTAAATCCTGGTGTCTAGTCACACTGCCCATAACAGAGAGACCTGCTTCAGTGCAGTGGCAACGACCCAATTGCTACATCATTATGAATTAACTCGAAGAAAACTGTATATTGACACACAGTCAACATGGGTTTAGAAAAGATCGTTCTTGTGAAACGCAACTAGCTCTTTATTCACGTGAAGTGCTTAGTGCTATTGACAAGGGATTTCAGATCGATTCCATATTTCTGGATTTCCGGAAAGTTTTAGACACTGTACCGCACAAGTGGCTTGTAGTGAAATTGCGTGATTATGGAATATCGCCTCAGTTATGTGACAGGTTTTGTGATTTCCAGTCCGAGAGGTCACAGCTCGTAGTAATTGACGAAAAGTCATCGAGTAAAACAGATGTGATTTCTCGTGTTCCCCAAGGTAGTGTTATAGGCCCTTTGCTGTTCGTTATCTATATAAACGTTTTGGGAGACAACCTGAACGGCCGTCTTAGGTTGTTTGCAGATGACGCTGTCATTTATCGACTAATAAAATTATCAGAAGATCAAAACAAACTGCAAAACGACTTAGAAAAGATATTTGAATGGTGCTAAAAGTGGTAGATGACCCTAAATAATGAAAAGTGTGAGGTCATCCAACTTGAGTGCTAAAAGGAATTCCTTAAACTTCGGTTACACAATAAATCTGCCTAATCTAAAGGCCATAAATCCAACTAAAAGCCTAGGTATTACAAATACCAACAACGAAAACTGGAAGGAAAACATAGAAAATGTTTTGGGGGGTTCAAATGGTTCAAATGGCTCTGAGCACTATGGGACTCAACTGCTGAGGTCATTAGTCCCCTAGAACATAGAACTAGTTAAACCTAACTAACCTAAGGACATCACAAACATCCATGCCCGAGGCAGGATTCGAACCTGCGACCGTAGCGGTCTTGCGGTTCCAGACGGCAGCACCTTTAACCGCACGGCCACTTCGGCCGGCGTTTTGGGGGGTAATCTACTCAAAGACTGCGTTTTATCGGCAGGACACTTAGAAAACGTAACAGAACTACTAAGGAGACTGCCTATACTACGCTTGTCCGTCGTCTCTCACAATACTGCTGCGCGGTGTGGGATCCTTACCAGATAGGACTGACGGAGTACATCGAATAAGTTCAAAGAAGGGCAACACGTTTTGTACTATCGCAAAATATGGGAGAGAGTGTCACAGAAATGATACAGAATTTCGGCTGGACAAAATTAAAAGAAAGGCGTTTTTCGTAGCGACGGAATCTTCTCACGAAATTACAATCACCAACTTTTTCCTCCGAATGCGAAAATATTATGTTGACACCGACCTACATAGGCAGAAACGATCACCCCGATTAAATAAGGGAAATCAGAGCTCGTACGGAAAGATATAGGTGTTTGATCTTTCCGCATTCTATACGAAATTGGAATAATAGAGAATTGTGATGGTGGTTCGATTAGCTATCTGACAGGCACTTAAACGTGATTTGCAGAGTATCCTTGTAGATGTCGATGTAGATGTAGATTCTTTACTGCGTGGGGCAATTCACCATTGCGCTAAGCTATACTTGCTTCACAACTTATTTACGCATCTATTATTCTGCCCTATTTGTCGACGTAGCATGGCTGATGGCCAGCGCTGTCACTATAATACTCCGCGGTGGCCTCCATGCTACTTTCAGCACTTACAATAAATATTTAAAACTTTTACCAGAATTCTGCGTAGTGTCACTACGCAGTGTAGTAGGAGTAACACCACCTTCATTCTGTATAAATGGGTTTCCCACTCAGAATGTTGTTTCCTAGTGAGATGATCGTGTTACGCCTCATGTACGAACAGAAACGTCTACCTACAAGTGTCAGAATTCGACAGCATCGTGAACATTCGTAACAGTGGTTTATCTTTCCGCGATATCACTATTTGCCTTGGTTGGCATCCCACGATTGTCACGTGATATGGAATTAATGCGTTCAGTAGATTCCTATTCAGCGACATGAGAGACCGCAACAATCACATATATCTGGAGCCCGAGGGACATGCATATTCATTCAGCTGTGCAGGATCACAAAGTAAAATTACATGCCTAGTACCAGGAAAAGGGTATGCTTACTACACGACAAGTATCCACGCGGAGAGTGAGGTGACGTCTCGAGCTCGACGGACTATCAGTGCAGAAACCATTGCTGCTGCAATCCTTGACACAGTAGCAGAGGGAGGTGTGGTGAAAACGCTGAACACAGGAGTGGCGCCATGACACTCTTTCTGCGTATACCATCATGGTTTTTCAGCTTTCCCATCATCGTCACAAATGCCCCAATACCTGGCATCATGCAATTGAGGACCAATGCGTACAGGAAATGTCTACTTCTGGTTCTTAAAGCCGGTAACTTGGACAGCGGCCGTTACATTTCCGACTCCTTAAGGCCAGTGATATTGCCTTATATTTGAGGTCTCCAAAACGTTATGTTTCACCAAGAGGATGCAAGACCGCATGTAACCACACTCTCCAAACCTACCTCTATACTGAGGGTGTACAACTGTAGTCCTCGCCAACACGTTCTCCAATTGTATGAATTCATCCATTGTCGAAGCCCTGTATATCTACAAACCCTAAATATATGCAAACCACTATGAAATGTATCGCAGAGGGTACTTCCAACTGAACTAAATACCGTTTCTTCTCCTTCCATTCACGTACGGATTGCGTGAAATATAACTGTTTGTACGCCTTTATACACGCTGCAGTTAACCTAATCCTGTCCTCTCGATCCTTGTAAGGGCTTTGTAGTATATTCTAAAATTCGTCTACTAAAACTGTCCTGCAGATCAGACGAACCTGTGATCATTGCTGTGTCATTTCTCTCTATACGTTCAGCACTCTTGTTCATCCCATTTGGAAAGGATCACACACACTAGAGCAATATTCTATGAAGGGTTGTATGAGTGTTTTGTAAGCGGTCTCCTTTGAAGGCGGAGTACTTCCTAGTATTCTACCAATGAAACGAATTCTGATATCTTCTTTGCCTATGGCTGAACAAATGATATGGAATTATTCAGTTTACACGGTACGTATATATGACGCCTGTTTACATTAATGAACACATTATTTTTTGTCCTACTCACTCAACTATATTTAAAAACATTTTCTTTTTTGAGGCTACCGGCTTTTAAACAGAAGTTCGCCCATGTAGTAGAACTGGGTTGTGCAGGGAAAATAATTCTAATTTACATTTAAATCTTGCTGCGCTGCCTATCGGACATAGTACGTTATTGTGCAAATAATTAAAAAATTCTTTGCAGCGTATTGAACTCCTTTGTGAATCACTGAAAGCTTTAATAATGGGTAATAAAGTTCACTTTTTCCTCTAGTGTTGCAGGTGAGTAAATCACTACTCTTCTCAAATTGTGGTGGATTATTTATGATGAATTTGTGACATCGTGGTTAAAATGCACAGCTCCTTGAAGAAGTATGAACATGACGACCGCGTGTGAACATCACTTATTATTACTTATTATTCTTACTGCTCACTTTTGGGCAATCAGTACCTTATTTCTAACTGGTAATGTCCCAAGAAAATTACTACATGAGTCATTATTCAGAGTAAATACGCAAAATATGTTAGTATGTTGTTTCCACGACTTGCTGCCATACTAAGAACAAAAGTAGCTGAACTTCACTGTTTGAGAAACTCAGCAATACGCTTCTCCTAGTTCAAGTTTTCATAAGCATGTAGACCCAAACATTTGGAGTATTCTACCCCGTTACTGACTCCTGTTCTTGTGCCGCGTCAATTGTTGATATTACTCTATTCATTGTACAGAACTGAATATAGCGCATTTTCCCAAATATTTAGGGAAAGTCCAATTTCAGAGATCCAGTTAATAACCCTATGAAAAACGTCATTGACAATGTTTTCTGTTGCTTTCCCCCTAATAACATTTGTTAAAACACAAGTATCATCTGCAAAAAGTACCAGTTCTGCGATCAACTTCGATTCCACAAGGAACTGTTTCGCGCAGCAACCGTAGACTATAAGGAAGGAGAGAAGCACAGCATTCCGTCGCATTTCTATTAGTTGTATTACTTTTGCATAGGTGAAGACGGCTATTTAGAGGCGAAATCGAGATAGGCAAGAGTACTAAAACTAATGGGTCGCGAATGATTGCCTTCCTTAAATTCTGCGACCATCCCGTTTCATACCTTCAAAACCTGTTACATCCAAGTATTTGTATGTGTTGACAGATTCCAATTAACACTCGTTGATATTGTAGACTTAAAATGCTACATTGTTTCCTTTTTGCGAAGTGCGTAATACTGCATTCTTAGCACTTGAAGAAATTGTCCAGGTGTTGCATCACTCCGAAATTCTATCAAAATTAGACTGAATATCTGTGGACCGTATTTCAGGCAGATCTTAATTGTAAATAAGTACACCATCTGCAAAAAGTCTGAGGTTACAGAATTTAAGGAAGAAGAGACACACGGCAACCATTCGCGACCGATTAGTTTTACTACTGTTGTATATGTAGATTTCGGCTCTAAGTAGCCGTCTTCACATATGGCTCTAAGCACTATGGGACTTAACAACTGTGGTCATCAGTCCTCTAGAACTTAGAACTACTTAAAGCTAACTAACCTAAGGACATCACACACATCCAAGCCCGAGGCAGGATCGAACCTGCGACCGTAGCGGTCGCGCGGGTCCAGCCTGAAGCGCCTAGAACCACTCGGCCACAGCGGCCGGCGTTCCGTTAATATTTTCTGCACTGTCATGAATATTCAACATGAACAGCAAGGGCCCCATCACACTTTCCTGGGGAATAGGGTGTCCCTGGAGTAATGGTCAATATTCAGGGATGTTACAGGAACGATCGATTGAAGCAAAAAACTTCATACAGACATATGTCCTATTCCGAATGATTTTCGAGAAACAACATATTTAATGTACATCGTTATTTATTTTCTGTATCCCTAAATAAATTTCCAGCTTCACACATGTACGCATGTACAACAGTTCGTTAATACAACACTATTCGTTTAGCAAGGTATCAGTTTAAAAAATGTATTTATAGCACATTCACCTCTAAGTATCGTACACGTAACATCACAGCTGATGTACGGTGCACAATCAATGTTCGAGTATCCCAGAGCGAACTTCAATGCATTTGTGCACTCTTGGGGGAACATGTGTTGCCTGTCTGAGTGCCTCAGCTCGTTTCCTAATGAGGGCAGCAGTGTCCATGATGCGTCCACGCAGTTCATCTCGCGTATTCATCTTTTGCTTGTATATCTCAGACTTCATCCAACCTCAAAATCAAAAATCTAATGATGTAATACCTGGCGATCTTATTGGCCAGTTAACTGGGCTACTACGACCAAACCAGCGACTAGGGAAGAGCGGCTGAGAAGTTTTCTCATATGTCTGGTAAAATGTAGAGGGTCTCCATAATGCAAGAAGTACATTGCAGTCCGTGAGGCCAAGAGAACCCTCTCAAGCTTTCAACATGCAAATTATTCTGTCCTGTTAGTCGCTCTTGTAAACCTATCAGCATGTTACCATTCGTGTCACACCAAACAGTGATCGTAAAACGAACTTGTAAATTGGTTTCCACTGTAGCGTGCAGATTTTCCTGCGGCCAACGATAATTATTGAGTGTGGTGTTGATTACGTTCCATATAAACGAGTCTACATGAGCAAAACGTATTAATGGAAGCAAATGACGATTGTCATGTAACCTGTGACAAAATTTAATTACGATGCTATTGTCGCTATTATGAAGATTGTGAAAAGGTAGTATGTAAAATGGGTAAAAGTAGCCAGCGAGGGCGAGGCCACAGGCAGTTGCGACAGTGGCGCTTCCCAGTGGATTGACACGCCAGAAGGCGACCTGGCTGCTCTTTGCTCAGAGGTTGGTTGTGCGTGTGTCTGAAGCCATGCCCCTCAGACAGGCGACAGACAGGGGCTGACGCTGTGACGCCGAGTCCCTCCCTGGGTCTCATCATTTGCGGCAGGAGACAAGAACAGCAAGCCAGCAGGGCTATGACGCCAAGTCTCACAAACCACCCAATGTGGCGGCAGACACAGCCTGGTCTCGAACCAAAGGCTGCTCCTGGCGCTGCCCCGTCGTCTGATTGGCCAGTGGTGCTCCAGCATTGTAGTGCGGCTACTCAGCAATTACCAAGTCCCTGACTCGAATAACGTCCTATCCTCAAATTCAGCCTCATTTATACTCCGTTACTGCCCATTTGTTCCTCTAAAACCTGGTGTCTAGTCACACTGCCCATAACAGAGAGACTTGCTTCAGTGCAGTGGCAACGATCCAATTGTTACATCATTATCAATTACCTCGAAGAAAACTGTCTATTGACACACAGCGAACATGGGTTTAGACAAGATCGTTCCTGTGAAAGACAACTAGCTCTTTATTCAAATGAAGTGCTTAGTGCTATTGACAAGGGATTTCAGATCGATTCCATATTTCTGGATTTCCGGAAACTTTTAGACACTGTACCGCACAAGCGGCTTGTAGTGAAATTGCGTGCTTATTAAATATCGTCTCAGATATGTGACTGGATCTGTGATTTCCTATCAGAGAGGTCACAGTTCGTAGTAGAAGAAGTTGCGTAAATCACTTTGATGTTTTTAGCTACATATGCAGAGAATAAACGCTGAAAGGAAACCAAAAACTTATTGTAAAGTCTTTTGAAATAAATCTGTAAACCCTGTACAAAACATTTACGATTGTGGACTACGGGGAAACGAAAACGTCTGTATCAAAAGCCACTCCGATACCTGTTGTTTGTGAGGACTGGTGTTGTCCCTGTGATACTAATGACGATGACAGTGATTATGGGGGTATGGCATTAATTCCTCAGGGTTTAAACTGGGATGAGTTAATACCTCACCACAGATCTCAAGCCATCAAAAGAAGCTTCTGTATTACTGGCTTCCAACAAAAATGTACTGGATCAAGGAACCAAAGTTACGTGTTACCATACAACAGAAAAAGTATGCTACCCTTCTTGCTCTTGAAATGGTTATCTAAGGCAAAATATCCCTGATGAGCCATCCCAATTTAAATAAATCGCTATTGGAACTACGTAATAGTTTTAGTTCAATGGAACGTCATGAGAAAATGACTCTTTCAAGATATGATTAAACAATTTGTAGAATAAAGGTAAATACTCTTTTTGTTTCAATGAGAAGCGGCAACATTCGCCTAATTTACCAATCAACAAGACAAGAAAAACGTAGTCTCAACACCAAAACCTCTTTTTACACAGAAGGAGCTCATTTTCACGTGATTGCTGATAACAAAAACATTACACACGATGTGTCACATACAGAAGCTTAAAAGTCAACTCAGCTAACAACTATGCCTAATCCGATTTGGGATGCATACTGTTCCATGTAACACAAAATTGTTGTCCAAAATGTTCTACAATTACCTTTGTCAAAATAATTATTAGAACGACATCTGTTGTTACAAACAGTGGCGATTTATGCAAAAATTATACTTATTTTTGGTTACAAAAATGCGATTTGCAATGTCATTAACGACCCCTTAGTTGGACGAGAGAAAATCATTTGCCGTCCACTGCATATCAAGTAGGGCAGTCTGTAAAGGCTTTTGATAAGAACGCGTCATGCTTTGCATGTATAGGGGAAAATGTCTGAGCTGAGAACGGAAAAATTCAAGCAGGAATATTTGGCGATTCACAAATAAGGCAACTCTGCGTATGAAAACTGTCGACGAATGCTACCAAGGAAGATCAGATATGCATGTGATGGCAGTTTACTGCTCGAATTTAAAAATGGACCGCTCCATAATACATTCAAGAATTTCATGCACAAGAAACTTCCTAAATGTTAAGGGACTGGATGTTACCATCAATGACTTTTTTATTTAGGATATAATAATATTTATATAATACAATAACAAAATTATTGTTTCATTTTTTATCCATGGACTTATATTTAAACAGTATAACATATATTTCACTAAAATCTTGTATTTTAGAATTTTGAGGCTCCATGGTGGGATCGAGCTGGTCCCACAGATTCTCAACTAGGTTTAATCCGGAGAGGTTGGCGGACACGGGAGAACAGTTTACTCATCCTGGTGCTCTTCGAAACATGCACATACACTGCAAGCTGCACGTAGGTGGCATCGAGTCATGGAAAAACTAAATTCATGTAGGCGACCGATGGATATAAGTACAGCATAGCGTGCTGCAGCCACACCTCTCATACAAGCTAAGTTCAACTCAATGCTCAGCCAAATTGGAGGCATCGTTGCTGCCAGAACTGACCACCTGACAAAAGCCTCAATGACCACCTTTTGCAGTGTGAGATGTGCAGAAGGCGTCAGTGAGGTTCTAGGGGTTCAGAGAGGGATGTGAAGTCATGCCGACTTCATGGCCATTGCCAGCTGAGCTAAGTTTCTCGGTTGAGGCTCCATGGTGGGATCGAGCTAGTCTCACAAATTCTCAAGTAGGTTCAATACAGGGAGGTTGGCAGCCAGGGGAGAACAGTATACTCATTCTGGTGCTACTCGAAACACGCACATACACTTCAAGCTATTTGACATGATGCTTTGTCCTGCCGGTAGGTGGCATCATATCAAGAAAAACAAAATTCATGTAGGGGACAGATGGATATAAGTACTTTGTTGAAATATTCTGCCTCTAGAATGATGACATTATCCAGGGAATGCCACTAAAAACATTGCCCAGATCATAATGCTCCCTACTGGTTGCAGGGTGCTTCCATTCAGACATTCCTATGGAACATAATACGTCATTCATCTGAAAAGGACAGGTGTCGAGACACTCAGTGGCCGCCAGTTGAAGTATTGGCATGCAAATTACAGCCTTGGTCGCCGATGAATAGCAGTCAGCATGGGGGCATGAACCAGAGACCTGCTCCAGGGCTCACACACAGCGCCATTCTCTGAGCTGTCGTAGGGGAGACACTGTTGATACCTCCTCGGGTCACCTAGGAGGTCAATTGCTTAAAAGTTGCACGTCTATTCCCCCCTACACATCTCCGCAGCCGTCGTTCACCTCTGTTATCTATGGGCCGAGATGCACCACAGTTGCCTCAGTGCAGGTTTTGAGTGCACGGTATACTGCAACCACAGTGGCACATGAACGGTTTACAAAAATAGCCAATTCGGAAATACTTCCACCCTTGGCCCGAAAGTCAATGATCATGTCGTTTTGGGCATAATATAAATCACTCCATTTCCATATTGCGATAACTACTGCACTGTTTTCCGCATCCCCCCGACACTGCTGGTGGTGTCACCTGTCACTTCATATCTTTGAGTAATTGTTGCATGTTGACGTCGAACACAGGCGGTGGTGACATTAATGTTACTGGACCGTGTAAAATTCGGAACCAGTATGCTTCCAAATCACCTACAGATTTATTCACGTATGCTTTCTACTACACTGTATAAGCACTATGAGTAAAATGTCATTATATTCTATCCTTCCTGGTGAGCGGTTTCAATGGCCAGCAATGTATTTTCGATCGTTCTTACAATTTGCTACAAGGGTGTCATCAACTATTACTACCGGCGGATTCTGATTTCTATTAAAAAAGAATGTTTGCATATATCTCCACAGCTGTCAGGTGTTGCAAGTATGAAGCAAGTAATGGTTTCCCGTGAATTAGCATTTCAGCACGTAACGTGTCATCTAGCACTGCAGCTGTTTCCTAGCTAGTGGAACTGGAGCTTTCAGGTTCTGCAAAGATACAAATTATACAACGAAACTAATTTTCGTTGAGAGAAGAGCAGTAGAAAGAAAGAAGGAAAGTTCAATAGTCCATCATTCTGTTTTGCACAGCGTGGTCACCAAAGATATTAACTAAACAACGAAACTAGTCTTTGTACAACGAAGACGATGGAGACAAAACAGAACGTTGGGGCTCAAATCCTCAACGACGACGGTATGATTATCTACCGAATACTTCCTCAGTGGGAGAAGGATGGGGAAGAAATTCGTCTGCGTCTCATTCAAAGAATCGACCTAGAAATTGCTTGCATCGTTTCAAGTGAACCATAGACAACCTTCATCTGAGTGGACAGATCAATTACTCCAACTCTATTTCTACTGGAAGCAAATCTACTATCTTAGTAGAAATAAATTATTGTTCATTTAATGCATCAGAATGATGAAGTCAAATGTACATTGGCGCATTGCACACCTATTATCAACATTAATAACTGTTAGCCATTTTAAGATAATCAGGGAAACTAGCAATGAAATAATTACACAGGCCAAAAACAAACTGTTAAGGCGTTGAATCAAAAAGTGAAATCAGTCTTCCTCTATCTGCTCTTCTTTTTTTGATCATTGTTGTTTAACATGCACTTCCACATGAAATGTGCATTTGTAACTCTGGTTTGTGCACTTCTAAATCACATGTACGAGGATTGGTTCCTCTAGGTTTGCCCTATTGCCGGTCTGCTTTCTAATTAGTTTCAGGAATATCCACTAGATGGAGTTGGAGGTGACTGTGTGAGCTCTGGCCGTACGGGGCTGAGCGAGAATGACGTCGTTTGATCTATGCTGTAGATTTTTGCACTTGTGCTGTTGAACAGAAACAATATAAGTCAAAGTAGATGAAGTTGCGTAAATCACTCTGATGGTTTTTCCTACATATGCAGAGAATAAACGCCGAAAGGAAACCGAAAACCTATTGTTGAGTTTGTAAACACTTTTGCAATAAATCTGTAGAACTTGTACAGAAAATTTACGATTGTGGGCTACCGGGAAACGAAAACGTCTGAAACAAAGGCCACGCCAATACCTGTTGTTTGTGAGGAGTGGTGTTGTCCCACTGATAGTAATGACGATGACAGCCCGCATCTCGTGGTCGTGCGGTAGCGTTCTCGCTTCCCACGCCCGGGTTCCCGGATTCGATTCCCGGCGGGGTCAGGGATTTTCTCTGCCTCGTGATGGCTGGGTGTTGTGTGCTGTCCTTAGGTTAGTTAGGTTTACGTAGTTCTAAGTTCTAGGGGACTTATGACCACAGCAGTTGAGTCCCATAGTGCTCAGAGCCATTTGAACCATTTTTTTTGACGATGACAGTGATTATGCGGGTATGGCATTAATTCCTCAAGGTTTAACCTGGGATGAGTTAATAACCCAACAGGGATCTCAAGCTGTCAAAAGAAGCTTCTGAATTACTGGCTTCCAACAAAAATGTACTGGATCAAGGAACCAAAATTACCCTTTACCATACAACAGAAAAAGTATGCTACCCTTCTTGCTCTTGAAATGGTTCATCTGAGGCAAAATATCCCAGATGAGCCATTCCAGTTGAAATAAATCTCTACTGTAATTACATAATAGTTTTAGTTCAACAGAACGTCATGAGAAAATATCTCTTTAAAGATATGATTAAACAGTATGTAGAATAAAAGTAAACACTCATTTTGTTTCAATGAGAAGCGGCAGCATTCACATAATTTGGGTATGAATAGGTTCTCAGATTGTTTACTAGCTTGTGAAGATACTATTTCTTAAGATTTCTTCTTGATTTATTTCACAATTAGTTTGTCACCCATAGTAAAACATAATACTCAGTTTTTCTTAGTGTCAACTCTTTTACCCATTAACAAGACAAAAAACGTAGTCTCATTACCAAAACCTCTTTTTACACAGAAGGAGCTCATAAGTCAACTCAGCTAACAACTATGCACTATCTGATTTGGGATGCATACAGTTCTATATAACACAAAATTGTTGTCCAAAATGTTCTAGAATTTCCTTTGTCCAAATAATTATTAGAACGACATCTGGTTTTACAAACAGTGGCGATTTATGCAAAAATTATACCTTTTTATGGTTATAAAAATGCGATTTGCAAAAGAAATCTTATATATTCCTGTAATAATATTTAGAAATATAAAAATCCACAACGTTCCAAAATTTGTTTACATATTGCAGTATTAAATTATTATGTCAAGCAGAAATTTTCTGGTGAAGTTGACTGTAGTTTTTGAATACAATGAAGACTATTGTCTGGTAAAGAATCAATTACGTTTTTCTACATCTCATATGACACTTGGAATTTTGCTGAGTATATGTCATATACGGGAAAAACTGTATATATGAAATGAAATCCAATAAAAACCTTTAAGGTTAACAATACCTTTTAAATATAGACTTCTGTAAAGTTAAATCTGTAGGATGAAAATACTTCAAAGTATCGTGTACCTATATAAGAGTCGTAAATCTCATACTTTACGATCTAAATCGGAATAAATGTTAAACAAACGGATGTGGTTCAAATGGCTCTCAGCACTATGAGACGTAACATCTATGGCCATCAGTCCCCTAGAACGTAGAACTACTTAAACCTAACTAACCTAAGGACATCACACAACACCCAGTCACCACGAGGCAGAGAAAATCCCTGACCCCGCCGGGAATCGAACATGGGAACCCAGGCGTTGGAAGCGAGAACGCTACCGCACGACCACGAGCTGCGGACAAACGAATGTGTAATCATATCCTTCGGTTTTGCCCAGGCTGGTGTCGTAATGACCTGTTGAGCCAGGAAGCCCTTCATTTTTATTTTTTATACTCTCAAGAAGACATTCTCGTGTTTTGCACGCAATTAGTGGACTCCTGAGGAAAAATATCTTCCTGAATGTTTTCTACTCGATTTTCTTGTATTTTGGCACAGCTCAAAGCAAGTTTGAAATTTTTACTAATTCACAACGGTAACAAATTTAGTTCAATGTCAGCTGCTCCCTCAAGGGAAATGAAAGAAGAACATAAAACCGTAGTTTTGATCTTTGAGAAGATGAAGTCTCATAAACATCAATGGATGGTTTGTCTAGACTTATGAACGGTAAACTTTCTCCTTGGTTTGCAATGTGCTTCTTGTGACTCTGGAATAGCAGAGACAAAAAACATCACAGTGTTGAAAAAGAACGGCCAAAGAGACAAAATATGTACGGAGGGAGGAAGAATGTCATTATCGACCCCTTAAATGAACGAGAGACAATCATTTGTCGTCCACTGCATATCAAGTTGGGCCTTTTGAAGCAGTTTGTAAAGGCTTTTGATAAGAACGGGTCATGTTTTGCATATACATGGAAAAATGTCTGAGCTGAGAACGGAAAAATTCAAGCAGGAATATTTGACTATCCACAAATAAGACAACTCTGCATATGAAAACTGTCCAGGAACGCTACCAAGGAAGATCGGATATGCACGTGATGGCAGTTTACTGCTCGAATTTAAAAATGGACCGCTCCATAATACATTCAAGAATGTCATGGAAAAGAAGCTTCCTAAATGTTCAGGGACTGGATGTTATCATCAATGACGTTTTTATTTAGTATAGAATAATATTTATATAATACAATAGTAAAATTAGTGTTTCATTTTTATCCATGGACTTATATTAAAACAGTATAACATATATTTCACTAAAATCTTGTATTTTAGAATTTTGAGCTCCTTGGCAAATATTAATGAATTGTTTGAATTCAAGGCATGAAATTCTTACAAAATCAGCTCAAAACACTCCGGTGTTATGCAAATAAATAGCACTTCACAAGAATTTTAATGCTATCGTCTTCAGTCAAGGCTAATTAATTCAATTATAGTAAGAAACATCAAAGTTGGAGCATTTTAAACATTTCATAGGATTTTTAGCCAGCTCATTGTTACACTAATAATAATCTATGATTATGATAGTGAGTATTATCTTTCTCTCTGTGCTCTGTGGTAATGAAGATTAGAATGCAACGTACCTTGAATCAGAATTATTACAAAGGGGCACTATCTTACTTGAAAGGGCAGTTTAGAAAATTAGTCATAACCTTGTTCAAGGAGCCGTAATATCATTTGCCTGAAATTAGTTAGAGAAACATGAGGAATTGTTAATCTTCCTGAACAAGAGTCCAGTGTTTCCATGGCTGCACCACATCGTACATAAAATTCAATGTGGACTGCTCATGTGCTGCAAGTATTTTTTATTATCTGTTGTTGGATTTTGCTGAAAGAACAAGTTTTGAAGTACTCGAACATGTTGGGTAGGCTACACCAAAAATAGCTACCTCACGGGAAATGGCCAATGCGAAGGATGTCGTGATAAAATAAAACGTTATAAACTACACAGAGGGCATTCACCAAATTTCATTAATAAAACCCAGCAGGGTGGCGAAGTGGGATGACCCAGTAGTCACAGTTAGGAGATCAGTGGTTTGTATCTCTATCAGTCGATCCACATTTAGGTTTCCTGCAGTTTTCCAAGCATAAGCTTCGATAGGAGACTGCTGAGAAAGAAACCTAAATGTGGATGGCCTGACAGAGATTCGAACCACTGCCCTCCTGACTGTGAGTCCTGAGTCTTCCCACTTCGCCACCTTGCTGGGTTTGTGCTTTTGTCTAAGGAAAGCAGTATACTCCTACATAGAAATATGGAAGTGATTGCGCATGCGCAGGCCCGCGTGTCTGTGTGTGTATGTGTGTGCGCGCGCGTGTGCGTGTCTGTGTGTGTGTGAGACTGTGAGCTCGTGGTCATGTGATCGGTGGAAGGCAGGCTGGGGCGACGGTAGCAGACACGCGAAGGCGTACCTCCAGGAACGTTACGACGCTTTTCTCGTGTGTCGGATAGCCAGATGACGGATTTACTACCGTTCCTGTTCCCTTGAACAATCTTATAGTACACAGCCATCTCTGCAGAAGCAGAGAAAAAAGGAGGAACTTCGTAACTTGGTCATTTCTAGCACTAGTCGATATCTACATCTACAGGGCGTCGATACAAATATCGAACAACGTAAAGTACAACATCTTACCACGCCTAACGCGACGAAGGAAAAAACAGCTTCTAGTCGTCACAGAATGGCGAAGTACAGGTTCTGTGCAGTTTTCAGGGGAATATTGTACAATTGTTCCTGGAAAATATTGGGAACTTCAGGTAGTGATGATGGAAGTGAGTAGTGATCACGTACACGCCATGCTGAATAATGGTGAGATCTGTCACTATGGTGGCCAGGGAAGAGGCGACAACTCTATCTCTTGGTCACAAACCATGCCTGGACGATGTGAGCTGTGCGAACATGAACCATGTCTTCTTGGAACACAGCATCTACATCTACATGATTACTCTGCTGTTCGCAAGAAAGTGCCTGGCAGAGGGTTCAATGAACCATCTTCAAGCTGTCTCTCTACCGTTACACTCTGAAACGGTGCGCGGAAAAAACGAGCGCTTAAATTTTTCTGTGCGAGCCCTGATTTCTCTTATTTTATCGTGATGATCATTTCTCCCTATGTAGGTGGGTTTTCGCAATCGGAGTAGCAAACTGGTGATTGAAATATCATGAGAAGATCCCATCGCAACAAAAATCGCCTTTCTTTTAATGATTGCCACGCCAATTCACGTATCATGTCGGCGGCTCTATCTCCCCAACTTCGCGGTAATACAAAACGAGCTGCCCTCTTTTATACTTTTTCGATGTCATCCGCCAGTCCCATCTGATGCGGATCCCACACCGCACAGATACACTCGAGAATAGGGCGAACAAGCGTTGTGTAAGCAGTCTCTTTAGAAGACCTGTCGCACCTTCTAAGTGTTCTGCCATTGAATCTCAGGCTTTGGTTTGGTCTATCCAGAACATTATCTATGTGATCGTTCCAATTTAGAGTATTTGTAATTGCAATCCTTAATTATTTAGTTGAATTTACACCCTTCAGATTTGTGTGACTTCCGCGAAACGAAATTCAGCGGATTTCTTTTAGCACTCATGTGAATAACTTCACATTTTACTTTACTCAGGGTCAATTGCTACTTTTCGCACCATACAGATTCCTTATCTAAATCATTTTGTAGTTTGTTTTGGTCATCTGATGACTTTACAACACGGTAAATGACAGCATCATCTGCAAACAATCTAAGACGGCTACTGAGATTGTCTTCTATGTCTTTAATACAGACCAGGAAAAATAGAGGGCCTATAACACTGCCTTGGGGAACGCCGGATATTACTTCTGTTTTACTTGATGTCTTTCCGTCTATTACTACGAACTGTGACCTTTCTGACAGCAATTCACGAACCCAATTTCACAACTGATGCGATATTCCATAGCCACGCAGTTAGGTTAGAAGACGATTGTGAGGAACGGTGATGATAGCCTTCTGGAAACTTAACAATATGGAATCAATTTGAAATCCCCTGTCGATAGCTCTCATTACTTCATGACTATAAAGAGCTAGTGTGTTTCAAAAGAACGATATTTTCTGAATCAAGTGCTGACTACGTGTCAAAAATGGTTCAAATGGAATTGAGCAGTATGGGACTTAACAACTGAGACCATCAGTCCCCTAGAGTTTAGAACTTCGTAAAACCTAACTAATCTAAGGACATCACACACATCCATGGCCGAGGCAGGATTCGAATCTGCGACCGTAGCGGCCGCGCGGTTCCAGACTGAAGGGCCTAGAACCGCTTGTCCACAGTGGAAGGCGTCTACGTGTCAATTAACCGTTTTCTTCGCCGTACTTCATAATGTTCATATGCAGTATATGTTCCAAAACCCTACTGCAAATCGACGTTAGTGATATGGGCCTGTAATTGAACAGATTACTCCTCCTTCCTGTTTTGGGTATTGGTCAAGTATGCTTTCACAAGCATTTACGCTTCGAGTGGGCTTATGAGCTAATTGTTCAAAACAATTTTCTGAGAAAGCCCCAGTAAAATTTCGGATGACGTTTTATGCCTGCCGCCAGCTTTAACGTATAATTTTTCCAGCATATCGAGGGTAGATTAAAGTCACCACCGACTATTACTGTATGAATGGGGTACCTATTTTAAATGAGACTCAAGTTTTCTTTGAACTGTTCAGCAACTGTGTATTCTGAGTCGGTGGGTCGGCAAAACAACCAAATTAATAAATGGTACTAATGGCTCTGAGCACTATGGGACCTAACATCTGAGGTCATCAGTCCCCTAGGACATAGAACAGCTTAAACCTAACTAAACTGAGTACAGCACACACATCCATGCTCGAGGCAGGATTCCAACCAGAGACCGTAGCGGTCGCGCGGCTCCAGACTGAAGCGCCTAGAACCGCTCGGACACGGCGGCCGGCCCCAATTGATAGTTTAGTCAAGTTGTCAAGTATAACCTCTACCCATGCTATTTCGCAGGAACTATGTATTTCTACTTCACTACAAGGCAAACTATTTCTGACAGCAATAAATACTCCACCACCAATTGTATTTAACCTATCCTTTCTGAAAACTGTTAGATCGTTAGAAAAAATTTCTGCTGAACTTGTTTCCGGCTTTAGCCAGCTTTCTGTACCTATAACTATTTGAGCTTCAGTGCTTAGTATTAGGACTTGGAGCTCTGGTTCTTTCCCAACACAGCTACGACAATTTACAACCACAATACCGATCGTTTCAACAGCTAACTTACTGTGTTTTACCTGCCCCCTTTCACACGGACGCCCTTTCTGAGGTTCCCTGAGTCCCGATTCTAAACAAAACCGCCCAGTCCCTTTCGCACAGCCCCCCCTACCCGTGTAGGAGCTTGGTGTGTGTAGTGGACTGCTGACCTATTAAGCGGAACCCGGAAACCCACCACCCGAAGGCGCAAGTCAAGGAATCTGCAGCCTACACCGTCACAGAACCGCCAGCGCCTCTGATTCAGACCCTCCACTCGGCTCTGCACCAATGCTTGGCAGTAATATGACCTTGCAGAGTAACCATGGGGTCCAAGGAATACCAGGGTATGGCTGACCGAATCATCACCGAACCCTCGCCATGTTTCACTCTTGGCAGCAAGCTGTCTGTATCGTAGGCCTGGGACATGCATATGCCAGACTTTAACTCGGGCAGCAATTGGAAACAGTGTAAAACAAGACTCAGCCAACCAAATGACATTCTTCCATTGCTCCATATTTATGTTTTTATGGCTTCAGTACCACACTTTCCTGATACACCCATTCCAGTCGCTAATGCTTGGTTTGAAATTCCACATCGGCCTGCAGTTCTCTGCTTATGAAGACCCCTTCCTGTTGTTTTGTTGCTGACAGGGTACTCGAGTGCGACATTGAGTTCCGCAGTGACTATTATAGCTCTTGTCCTCTTATTTTTCGTCACAGTCCTCTTTAATGATGATCTGCTCTGGTTACTGAACACACACTTTCGTTCGCATTGTGACTAAGAGGGCGCCCTCTTTGTATTCGGTATAAACCTTTGATATGGTGCCTCATGAAACACTAACCACTTCAGCTACTTGGTAACAGAAGCAAAGACCACAAAATCACCAACAATCTGTCCTTTTATGAATTCACTTACCTCTGACATAACACACTTACAGCTACACGGACACTCTTCTGACCACGACTGACACTTGCAACGTATTGAGAGCATTGCACAGGTGCCGTTCGTGATCAAATACAACAGCGCACCCAGCAGGTTCGGCTAGTATCTGCAGTTATGTTCAAGAATGCTTTGTATTTCTCGCAATGCTTCCATGTTTTTGTCCTACACCCTTATATCTACATCCATAGTCGAACCCCTGTATATCTACATCCATACTCTGCAAACCACTATGAAATGTATGGTAGAGTGTTCTTCCACCCGGCCTGTGTGGCCGAGCGGTTCTAGGCGCTACAGTCTGGAACCGCAGGACCCCTACGGTCGTAGATTCGAATCCTGCATCGGGCATGGATGTGTGTGATGTCCTTAGGTTAGTTAGGTTTAAGTATTTCTATGTTATAGGGGACTGATGACCTCAGAAGTTAAGACCCATAGTGCTCAGAGCCATTTGAACCATTTGGTAGTTGCAACTGAACTAATTAGGGTTTCTTCTCCTTTCATTCACGTACAGATTTCGAGAAAAATGACTGTTTATACGCCTTTATACTCTCTGTAGTTAACTTAATCATGTCCTCTCGATCCCTGTAGGGGCGTTGTAGTATATTCCAAAATTCGTCTACTAAAACTGGTTCCCGACACTTTGTATGTAGGTGTCTGCCAGTCCAGTTTCTCCAGAATTTCCGTGACACTGTCCTGCAGATCATACAAACATATGATCATTGCTGTTGTCTTTCTCTGTATATGTTCAGTACTCTTGTTCGTCCTATTTGGAAAGTTGCTTGTAGTATTTAGTGGAATTGACAGCCCTTAGATTTGTGCGATTTATCGTATACCCAAAATTTATTGGATTTCTTTTAGTACCCATGTGGATGACCTCGCACTTTTCTCTGTTTAGTGCCTATTGCCACTTTTCGCGCCATACAGAAATTCTCTCTAGATCATTTTGTAATTAGAATTGATCGTCTGATGATTTTACTAGACAGCAAATTAAAGCGTCATCTGCAAACAATCTAAGGGGGCTGCTCAGATTATCACCTAAATCATTTATGTAAATCACAAACAGCATAGGGCCCATGACACTGACTTGGGGAACGCCAGATATCACTTCTGTTGTACTCGATCATTTGCCGTCTATCACTGCGAACTGTGACACTAGAGCAATATTCTAGGAAGGGTCGTATGAGTGTTGTGTAAGCAGTCTCATTTGAAGACTGAGAACTTCCTTGTATTCTACCAATGAAACGAATTCTGCGCTCTGCTTTGCCTACAGCGCAGCAAATGATACGGAATTATTCAGTTTACAGGGTACGTATATGTGACGACTGTTTACATTAATGAACATATTTATTTTGTCGTACTCACTCAACTACATTTAAAAATATTTCCTTTCTCAGGCTACCGGCTTTTAAAGAGAAGTTCGTCCATGAAGTAGAACTGGGTTGTCCAGGGAAGATGATTATAATTTATATTTAAATCTTGCTGTGTAAATCACTATTCTTCTCAAATTGTGGTGGATTATTTATGACGAATTTGTGACATCACAGTTAAAACTGAAGTGATATCAGGTGTTCCCCAGGGAAGCGTCGTGGGACCTCTGCTGTTCCTGATCTATATAAATTACCTGGGTGACAATCTGAGCAGTTCTCTTAGGTTGTTCGCAGATGATGCTGTAATTTACGGTCTAGTAAGGTAATCCGAAGACCAGTATCAGTTGCAAAGCGATTTAGGAAAGATTGCTGTATGGTGTGGCAGGTGGCAGTTGACGCTAAATAACGAAAAGTGTCAGATTATCCACATGATTTCCAAAAGAAATCCGTTGGAATTCGATTAGTTGATAAATAGTACAATTCTCAAGGCTGTCAAATGGTTCAAATGGCTCTGAGCACTATGGGACTCAACATCTTAGGTCATAAGTCCCCTAGAACTTAGAACTACTTAAACCTAACTAACCTAAGGACATCACACACTCCCATGCCCGAGGCAGGATTCGAACCTGCGACCGTAGCAGTCCCGCGGTTCCGGACTGCAGCGCCAGAACCGCTAGACCACCGCGGCCGGCTCAAGGCTGTCGATTCAACTAAGTACCTGGGTGTTAAAATTACGAACAACTTCAGTTGGAAAGACCACATAGATAATATCGTGGGGTAGGCGAGCCAAAGGGTACATTTCATTGGCAGGACACTTAGAAGATGCAACAAGTCCACTAAAGCGACAGCTTACACTACACTCGTTCGGCCTCTGTTAGAATATTGCTGTGCGGTGTGGGATCCTTACCAGGTGGGATTGACGGAGGACATTGAAAGGGTGCAAAAAAGGGCAGCTCGTTTTGCATTATCAAGTAATAGGTGAGAGTGTGGCAGATATGATACGCGAGATGGGATGGAAGTCATTAAAGCAAAGACGTTTATCGTCGCGGCGAGACCTATTTTCGAAATTTCAGTGACCAACTTTCTCTTCCGAATGCGAAAATATTTTGTTGAGCCCAACCTACATAGGTAGGAATGATCATAAAATAAAATAAGAGAAATCAGAGTTCGATCAGAAAGGTTTAGGTGTTCGTCTTTCCCGCGCGTTGTTCGGGAGTGAAATGGTAGAGAGATAGTATGATTGTGGTTCGATGAACCCTCTGCCAAGCACTTAAATGTGAATTGCAGAGTAATCATGTAGATGTAGATGTAGATGTAAAATGCATAGCTCCTTAAAGAAGTACCTACATGACGACAGTGTGTGAACATCACTTATTATTACTTATTATTCTTACTGCGCGCTTTTAGGCAATCAGTACCTTATTTCTAACTGTTAATGTCCGAAGAAAATTACTACATGAGTCATTATTCAGAGTAAATACGCAAAATATGTTAGTATGTTGTTTCCAAGACTAGCAATTATACGAGGAACAAAAGGAGCTGAACTTAACTGTTTGAGAAACTCAGCAACACGTTTCTTCCAGTTCAAGTTTTCATCAGTATGTAGACCCCAAATTCTAAAGCATTCTACCCTGTTTATTGACTCCTGTTGTTGTGCCACGTCTATTGTTGATATTACTCTGTTTATTGAACAGAACTGAATATAGTGTATTTTCCCAAAAATTTAGGGAGAGTCCAAGTTCCGAGAATCAGTTAATAACCCTTTGAAAAACATCTTTAACAATGTCTTCTGATGCTTTCCCTTTAATGGCACTTCTTAAAACACAAGCATCATCTGTAAAAAGGAAAAGTTTTGCGATCAGCTTTGATTCCACAAGGAACTGTTGTGCACAGGGACCGTAGACTATGAGGAAGGAAACAAACACAGCACTCAGTCGTATTTCCATTTCTTTTCTTACTCTTGCATATGCGAAGAGCCGGCCGCGGTGACCGAGCGGTTCTAGACGCTTCAATCCGGAACCGCGCGACTGCTACGGTCGCAGGTTCGAATCCTGCTTCGGGCATTGATGTGTGTGATGTCCATAGGTTAGTTACGTTTAAGTAGTTCTACGTTCTAGAGGACTGATGACCTCAGATGTTAAGTCCCATAGTGCTCAGGGCCATTTGAACCATATGTGAAGACGGCTACTTAGAGCCGAAATCTAGATATGCAATTAGTAAAATAGGTCGCAAATGATTGCCGTGTGTCTCTTCTTCCTTAAATACTGCGATCATCCCGTTTCATTCCTTCAAAACCTGTTACATCCAAGTATTTGTATGTGTTGACAGATTCAAATTAAGACTCGTTGATATTGTAGTTACAAAATACTGCATTGTTTTCGTTTTCATAAGTACGTAATTTTGCATGCTTAGGATTTGAAGCAAGTGTCCAGGTGTTCATCACTCTGAAATTCTATCAAGATTTGACTGAATATCTGTGGACCGTGTTTCAGGCAGCTGTTAAATGTAAATAACTACACCATCTGCCAAACGTCTGAGGTTACCGTTAATATTTTCTGCACTGTCATTAATTTTCAACATGAACAGCAAGGGCAGCATCACACTTTGCTGGGGAACAAGGTGTCCCAGGAGGAATGGTCAATATTCAGGGATGTTACAGGAACGATCGTTTGAAGCAAAAAACTTCATACAGGCATATGTCCTATTCCCAATGATTTTCGAGACAGAACACATTTAATGTACATCGTTATGTATTTTCTGTGTTCTTCAATAAATTGCCACCATCACCCATGTACAACAGTTAGTAAATATAACATTATTAGTTTAACAAAGTATCAGCTCAAAAATATGTTTTTAGCACATTCATCTCCAAGTATTATCGTACACGTCACATCACAGCTGATGTACGGTGCACAATCAGTGTTCGAGTATCCCAGCGCCAAGTTCAATGCATTTGTTCACTCTTGGAGAACATGTTGTGTTGCCTGTCTGAGTGCCTCAGCACGTTCCCTAATGAGGATAGCAGTGTCCATGATGCGACTATGCGGTTCATCTCTCGTACATATCTTTCGCTTGTATATCTGAAACTTCATCAAAACTCAAAGTCAAAAATCTAATGACGTAATACCTGGTGATCTTAGTGGCCAGTTAATTGGAGTACTACGACCAAACCAGCGACTAGGGAAGTGCCGCCGAGAGGTTTTCTCATACGTCTGGTAAAATGTAGAGGGTCTCCATAATGCTGGAAGTACATTGCAGTTCCTGAGTCCAAGAGAACGTTCTCAAGTTTTCAAGATGCAAATCATTCTGTCTTGTGATTCGCTCTTCTAAACTGAGTGAACCTATCAGCATTTTACCGATCCTGTCACACCAGACAGTTATCGTAAAAAGAACTTGTAAATTGGTTTCCACTGTAGCGTGCAGATTTTCCAGCGGCCACCGATAATTATTGAGTGTGTTGTTGATTAAGTTCCATATAAACGCGTCTACATGAGCAAAAAGTATTAATGGAAGCAAATGACGATTGTCATGTAACCAGTGACAAAATTTAATTACGATGCTATTATCGCTATTATGAAAATTGTGAAAAGGTAGTATGTAGAATGAGTAAAAGTAACCAGCGAGGCCGAGGCCACAGCAGCTGCGACAGCGGCGCTTCCCAGGGGAGTGACACGCCAGAAGGCGACCTGGCTGCTCTTTGCTCTGCGGTTGAGGAGGCGGTTGTGCGTGGGTCTGAACCAATGCCCCTCAGACAGGCGACAGTGTGGCGGCAGACACAGCCTGGTCTCGAACCATAGGCTGCTCCTGGCGCTGCCCAGCCGTCTCATTGGCCAGTGGTGTTCCAGCATTGTAGTGCGCCTACTCAGCAATTACCAAGTCCCTGACTCGAATAACATCCTATCCTCAAATTCAGCCTCATTTATACTCAATTACTGCCCATTTGTTCCTCTAAGTCCTGGTGTCTAGTCACACTGCCCATAACAGAGAGACCTGCTTCAGTGCAGTGGCATCGACCCAATTGCTACATCATTATGAATTAACTCGAAGAAAACTGTATATTGACACACAGTCAACATGGGTTTAGAAAAGATCGATCCTGTGAAACGCAACTAGCTCTTTATTCACGTGAAGTGCTTAGTGCTATTGACAAGGGATTTCAGATCGATTCCATATTTCTGGATTTCCGGATAGTTTTAGACACTGTACCGCACAAGTGGCTTGTAGTGAAATTGCGTGCTTATGGAATATCGCCTCAGTTATGTGATAGGTTTTGTGATTTCCAGTCCGAGAGGTCACAGCTCGTAGTAATTGACGGAAAGTCATCGAGTAAAACAGATGTGATTTCTCGTGTTCCCCAAGGTAGTGTTACAGGCCCTTTGCTGTTCGTTATCTATATAAACGTTTTGGGAGACAACCTGAGCGGCCGTCTTAAGTTGTTTGCAGATGACGCTGTCACTTATCGACTAATAAAATCATCAGAAGATCAAAACAAACTGCAAAACGACTTAGAAAAGATATTTGAATGGTGCTAAAAGTGGTAGATGACCCTAAATAACGAAAAGTGTGAGGTCATCCAACTTGAGTGCTAAAAGGAATTCGTTAAACTTCGGTTACACAATAAATCTGCCTAATCTAAAGGCCATAAATCGAACTAAAAGCCTAGGTATTACAAATTCCAACAACTTAAACTGGAAGGAAAACATAGAAAATGTTTTGGGGGGTAATCTACTCAAAGACTGCGTTTTATCGGCAGGACACTTAGAAAACGTAACAGAACTACTAAGGAGACCGCCTATACTACGCTTGTCCGTCGTCTCTCACAATACTGCTGCGCGGTGTGGGATCCTTACCAGATAGGACTGACGGAGTACATCGAATAAGTTCAAAGAAGGGCAACACGTTTTGTGCTATCGCAAAATATGGGAGAGAGTGTCACAGAAATGATACAGAATTTCGGCTGGACAAAATTAAAAGAAAGGCGTTTTTCGTAGTGACGGAATCTTCTCGCGAAACTACAATCACCAACTTTTTCCTCCGAATGCGAAAATATTATGTTGACACCGACCTACATAGGCAGAAACGATCAACCCGATTAAATAAGGGAAATCAGTGCTCGTACGGAAAGATATAGGTGTTTGATCTTTCCGCATTCTATACGAGATTGGAATAATAGAGAATTGTGATGGTGGTTCGATTAGCCCACTGCCAGGCACTTAAACGTGATTTGCAGAGTATCCTTGTAGATGTCGATGTAGATGTAGATTCTTTACTGCGTGGGGCAATTCACCATTGCGCTAAGCTATACTTGCTTCACAACTTATTTACGCATCTATTATTCTGCCCTATTTGTCGACGTAGCATGGCTGATGGCCAGCGCTGTCACTATAATACTCAGTGGTGACCTCCATGCTACTTTCAGCGCTTACAATTAAGATTTAAAACTTTTACCAGAATTCTGCGTAGTGTCACTACGCAGTATAGTAGGAGTAACACCACCTTCATTCTGTATAAATGCGTTTCCCACTCAGAATGTTGTTTCCTAGTGAAATGATCCTGTTACGCCTCATGTACGAACAGAAGCGTCTACCTACAAGTGTCAGAATTCGACAGTGGCAGCATCGTGAACATTCGTAACAGTGGTTTATCTATCCGCGATATCACTATTTGCCTTGGTTGGCATCCCACGATTGTCACGTGATATGGAATTAATGCGTTCAGTAGATTCCTATTCAGCGACTTAAGGGATCGCAACAATCACATACATTCCTGGAAATTGAAATAAGAACACCGTGAATTCATTGTCCCAGTAAGGGGAAACTTTATTGACACATTCCTGTGGTCAGATACATCACATGATCACACTGAGAGAACCACAGGCACATAGACACAGGCAACAGAGCATGCACAATGTCGGCACTAGTACAGTGTATATCCACCTTTCGCAGCAATGCAGGCTGCTATTCTCCCATGGAGACGATCGTAGAGATGCTGGATGTAGTCCTGTGGAACGGCTTGCCATGCCATTTCCACCTGGCGCCTCAGTTGGACCAGCGTTCGTGCTGGACGTGCAGACCGCGTGAGACGACGCTTCATCCAGTCCCAAACATGCTCAATGGGGGACAGATCCGGAGATCTTGCTGGCCAGGGTAGTTGACTTACAGCTTCTAGAGCACGTTGGGTGGCACGGGATACATGCCGACGTGCATTGTCCTGTTGGAACAGCAAGTTCCCTTGCCGGTCTAGGAATGGTAGAACGATGGGTTCGATGACGGTTTGGATGTACCGTGCACTATTCAGTGTCCCCTCGACGATCACCAGTGGTGTACGGCCAGTGTAGGAGATCGCTCCCCACACCATGATGCCGGGTGTTGGCCCTGTGTGCCTCGGTCGTATGCAGTCCTGATTGTGGCGCTCACCTGCACGGCGTCAAACACGCATACGACCATCATTGGCACCAAGGCAGAAGCGACTCTCATCGCTGAAGACGACACGTCTCCATTCGTCCCTCCATTCACGCCTGTCGCGACACCACTGGAGGCGGGCTGCACGATGTTGGGGCGTGAGCGGAAGACGGCCTAACGGTGTGCGGGACCGTAGCCCAGCTTCATGGAGACGGTTGCGAATGGTCCTCGCCGATACCCCAGGAGCAACAGTGTCCCTAATTTGCTGGGAAGTGGCGGTGCGGTCCCCTACGGCACTGCGTAGGATCCTATGGTCTTGGCGTGCATCCGTGCGTCGCTGCGGTCCGGTCCCAGGTCGACGGGCACGTGCACCTTCCGCCGACCACTGGCGACAACATCGATTTACTGTGGAGACCTCACGCCCCACGTGTTGAGCAATTCGGCGGTACGTCCACCCGGCCTCCCGCATGCCCACTATACGCCCTCGCTCAAAGTCCGTCAGCTGCACATACGGTTCACGTCCACGCTGTCGCGGCATGCTACCAGTGTTAAAGACTGCGATGGAGCTCCGTATGCCACGGCAAACTGGCTGACACTGACGGCGGCGGTGCACAAATGCTGCGCAGCTAGCGCCATTCGACGGCCAACACCGCGGTTCCTGGTGTGTCCGCTGTGCCGTGCGTGTGATCATTGCTTGTACAGCCCTCTCGCAGTGTCCGGAGCAAGTATGGTGGGTCTGACACACCTGTGTCAATGTGTTCTTTTTTCCATTTCCAGGAGTGTATGTCTGGAGCCTGTGGCACATGCATATTCATTTAGCTGTGCAGGATCACAAAGTAAAGTTACATGCCAAGTACCAGTAACAGTGTATGCTTACTACACGACAAGTATCCACGCGGAGAGTGAGGTGACGTCTCGAGCACGACGGACTATCAGTGCAGAAACCATTGCTGCTGCAACCCTTGACACAGTAGCAGAGGGAGGTGTGGTGAAAACGCTAAACACAGGAGTGGCGCCATGACACTCTTTCTGCGTATACCATCATGGTTTTTCAGCTTTCCCATCATCGTCACAGATGCCCCAATACCTGGCATCATGCTATTGAGGGCCAATGCGTACAGGAAATGTCTACTTCTGGTTCTTAAAGCCGGTAACTTGGACAGCGGCCGTTACATTTCCGACTCCTTAAGGCCAGTGATATTGCCTTATATTTGAGGTCTCCAAAACGTTATGTTTCACCAAGAGGATGCAAGACCGCATGTAACCACACTCTCCAAACCTACCTCTATACTGAGGGTGTACAACTGTAGTCCTCGCCAACACGTTCTCCAGATCTCTCGCTCATTGAATACATTTGGTCACGGGTTGCCAAGAGACTAGGATGCTTGCACTTGACACTACGATTGGCATGTAACTGAAGCAGCATAGTGTGCTGCACCCATACCACTCATATAATCTCAGTTCAACTCAATGCCCAGCCAAATTAGAGTCATTGTTGCTACCAGAAGAGGCAATTCTGTGTACAGCTTGGGCCACTCTTATTAATGTGACCGCCTGACAAAAGACTGAATGACCACCTTTTGCAGCGTGAGACGTGTAGAAAGAGTCAGTGAGGTTCTAGGTGTACAGAGAGGGATGTTGTGTCTATGCCGACTCCAGGGCCATACCCAGCTGAGATAGGTTTCTCGGTTGAGGCTCCATGGTGGGATCGAGCTGGTCCCACAGATTCTCAACTAGGTTTAATCCGGAGAGGTTGACGGACACGGGAGAACAGTTTACTCATCCTGGTGCTCTTCGAAACACGCACATACACTGCAAGCTGCACGTAGGTGGCATCGCGTCATGGAAAAACTAAATTCATGTAGGCGACCGATGGATATAAGTACTTTGTTGAAATATTGTGCCTCCAGGATTATGAGATTACCCAGGGAAAGCCAGTGAAAACATTGCCCAAATCATAACGCTCCCTCCTGTTTGCAGGGTATTTCGTTTTATACATTCCTATGGAACATAATACGCGATTCATCTGAAAAAGACAGCTGTCGAGACACTCAGCGGCCGCCAGTTGAAGCATTGGCGTGCAAATCACAGCCTTTGCCGCCGATTACTTGCAGTCAGCATGGGTGCATGAACCAGAGACCTGCTCCAGGGCTCATACACAGCGAGGTTCGCTGAACGGTCGTTGAGGAGACACTGCTGCTACCTCCTTGGGTCATGTAGGTGGTCAATTTCTTAGCAGTTGTACGTCTATTCCCATATGCACAACTCCATAGCCGTCGTTAACCTCTATTATCTACGGCCCGTGGAGCACCATAGATGCCTCAATGCCAGGTTTGGATGCGGAGTATACTTTAACCACAGTGGCACATGAACAATCTACAAAAATACCCATTTCGGAAATACTTCCTCCCTTGGCCCGAAAGCCAATGATCATACTCTTTTAGGCATCACATAAATCACTCCATTTCCATATTGCGATAACTACTGCACTGTTTTCCGCATCCCCCCGACTCTGCTGGTGGTGTCACCTGTCACTTCATATCTTTGAGTGATTATTGCATGTTGACGTCGAACACAGGCAGTGGTGACATTAATGTTACTGAACCGTGTAAAATTCGGAACCAGTATGCTTCCAAATCACCTACAGATTTATTCACGTATTCTTTCTACTACACTGTATAAGCACTATGAGTAAAATGTCATTACATTCTATCCTTTCTGGTGAGCAGGTTCAATGGCCAGCAATGTATTTTCGATCGTTCTTACAATGTGCTACAAGGGTGTCATCAACTATTACCACCGGCGGATTCTGATTTCTATCAAAATCTCCACAGCTGTCAGGTGTTGCAAGTATGAAGCTAGTAATGGTTTCCCACGAATTAGCATTTCAGAACATAACGTGTCATCTAGCACTGCAGCTGTTTCCCAGCTAGTGGAAGTGGAGTGTTCTGGTTTTGCACAGATATTAATTACACAACGAAACTAATTTTTGTTGAGGGAAGAGCAGTAGAAAGAAAGAAGATAATTTCAATAGCCCATCATTCTGTATTGCACAGCGTGGTCACCAAAGATGTTAACTAAACAAGGAAACTAGTCTTCCTGCAACGAAGACGAAGGAGACAAAAAGAAACGTTGTGGCTCAAATCCTCAACGACGACGGTATGATTATGTACTGAATACTTCCTCAGTGGGAGAACGATGGGGAAGAAATTCGTCTGCGGCTCATTCAAAGAATCGTCCTAGAAATTGCTAGAATCGATTCAAGTGAACCACAGACTACCTTAATCTGAGTGGCCAGATCAATTACTCGAACTCTATTTCTACTGAGAGCAAATCTACTATCTTAGCAGAAATAAATTATTGTTCATTTAATGCATCAGACTGAAGAAGGCAAATCTATGTTGGCGCATAGCACACCTATTATCAACATTAATAATTGTTACGCCATTTTAAGGTACTCAATGAACCTAGTAATGAAGTAATTACACAGGCCAAAAACAAATAGTTTTTTTATATCTAGGATTTTAGAATTGATTATAGCTACAGTTGGGGAGTAAAAATCAAAAAGTGAAATCAGTCATCCTCTATCCGCTCCTATTTTTTTGATCATTCTTGTTTAACATGCACTTCTACATGAAATGTGCAATTGTACCTCTGGTTTGTGCACTTCTAAATCACGTGTACGAGGATTGGTTCCTGTAGGTTTGCCCTATTGCCAGTCTGCTTCCTAATTAGTTCCAGGAATATCCACCAGATGGAGTTGGAGGTTACTGTGTGAGCTAGGCCGTACAGGGATGAGCGAGAATGGTGTCGCTTGATAGATCAGTTAGGAAACATCTATGTTGTAGTTTTTTGCACTTGTGTTGTTGAACAGAAATAATATAAGTTAAAGTAGAAGAAGTTGTGTAAATCACATAGATGGTTTTTGCTACATATGCAGAGAATAAACACTGAAAGGAAACTGAAAACAATCGACTATATAAAAACTTCTGGAATAAATCTGTAAAACTTGTACAGAACATTTACGATTGTGGACTACCGGGAAATGAAAACGTCTGAAACAAAGCACACTCCAAAAATTGTAGTTTGTGAGGACTGGTGTTGTCCCTCTGATACTAATGATAATGTCAGTGATTATGCGGGTTTGGCATTAATTCCTCAGGGTTTAAACTGAGACGAGTTAATAACTCACCAGAGATCTCAGGGGCAAATAGCAATGAAGTAATTACACAGGCCAAGAACAAACTGTTTATTTATACCTAGGATTTAAGAATTGATTTTAGTCACAGTTGTGACGTTGAATCAAAAAGTGAAATCAGTCTTTCTCTGTCCGCTCTTATTTTTTTGATCATTCTTGTTTAACATGCACTTCTCCATGGAATGAGCATTTGTAACTCTGGTTTCTGCACTTCTAAATCACGTGTACGAGGATTGGTTCCTGTAGGTTTGCCCTATTGCCAGTCTGCTTCCTAATTAGTTCCAGGAATATCCACCAGATGGAGTTGGAGGTTACTGTGTGAGCTAGGCCGTACAGGGATGAGCGAGAATGGTGTCGCTTGATAGTTCAGTTAGGAAACATCTATGTTGTAGTTTTTTGCACTTATTGTGTTTCTTGAAAAGAAATAATATAAGTTTAAGTAGAAGATGTTGCGTAAATCACTTTGATGTTTTTAGCTACATATGCAGAGAATAAACGCTGAAAGGAAACCAAAAACTTATTGTAAAGTCTTTTGAAATAAATCTGTAAACCCTGTACAAAACATTTACGATTGTGGACGACGGGGAAACGAAAACGTCTGAATCAAAAGCCACTCCGATACCTGTTGTTTGTGAGGACTGGTGTTGTCCCTGTGATACTAATGACGATGACAGTGATTATAGGAGTATGGCATTAATTCCTCAGGGTTTAAACTGGGATGAGTTAATACCTCACCACAGATCTCAAGCCATCAAAAGAAGCTTCTGTATTACTGGCTTCCAACAAAAATGTACTGGATCAAGGAACCAAAGTTACGTGTTACCATACAACAGAAAAAGTATGCTACCCTTCTTGCTCTTGAAATGGTTATCTAAGGCAAAATATCCCTGATGAGCCATCCCAATTTAAATAAATCGCTATTGGAACTACGTAATAGTTTTAGTTCAATGGAACGTCATGAGAAAATGACTCTTTCAAGATATGATTAAACAATTTATAGAATAAAGGTAAATACTCATTTTGTTTCAATGAGAAGCGGCAGCATTCGCCTAATTTACCAATCAACAAGACAAGAAAAACGCAGTCTCAACACCAAAACCTCTTTTTACACAGAAGGAGCACATTTTCACGTGATTGCTGATAACAAAAACATTACACACAATGTGTCACATACAGAAGCTTAAAAGTCAACTCAGCTAACAACTATGCCTAATCTGATTTGGGATGCATACTGTTCTATGTAACACAAAATTGTTGTCCAAAATGTTCTAGAATTACCTTTGTCAAAATAATTATTAGAACGACATCTGTTGTTACAAACAGTGGCGATTTATGCAAAAATTATACTTATTTTTGGTTACAAAAATGCGATTTGCAAAAGAAATTTTATATATTCCCGTGATAAAATTTAGAAATATAAAAATCCACCACATACCAAGTTTTCTTTACATATTGCAGTATTAAATTATTATGTCAAGCAGAAAACTGAAGACTATTGTCCGATAAACAATGAATTACGTTTTTGTACAGCTCATATGCCATTTGCAATTTTTGTGAGTACATGTCATATACGGGAACAACTGTATATATGACATGAAATCCAATAAAAATCTTTAAGGTTAACAATACTTTTTAAATATAGACGTCTGTAAAGTGAAATCTGTAGGATAACCACTTTTCATAATTTTATGTCTTCATGGTTTAACTCGCACTAAAGAGGTAAATTTCTAAAAGAATACTATTTCGTAAATACTTCAAAGTATCGTGTACCTATATAAGAGTCGTAAATCTCGTACTATACGATCTAAATCGGAATAAATGTTAAACAAACTGATGTGGAATCGTATCCTTCAGTTTTGCCCAGGCTGGTGTCGTAACGACCTGTTGATCCAGGAAGCCCTTCAATTTTATTTTATATCCTCTCAAGAAGACAATCTCGTGTTACGCACGAAATTAGTGGACTCCTGAGGACATTTGTCTTCCTGAATGTTTTCTACATGATTTTCGTGTATTTGGGCACAGCTCAAGGCAAGTTTGAAATTTTTACTAATTCACAACGGTAACAAATTTAGTTCAATGTCAGCTGCTCCCTCAAGGGAAATGAAAGAAGAACATAAAACCATAGTTTTGATCTTTGAGAAGATGAAGTCTCATAAACATCAATGGATGGTTTGTCTAGACTTATGAATGGTAAACTTTCTCCTTGGTTAGCAAAGTGCTTCTTGTGACTCTGGAATAGCAGAGACAAAACACACCACAGTAGTGTAAAAGAATGGCCAGAGAGAGAAAACATGTACGGAGGGAGGAAGAATGTCATTAACGACCCCTTAGTTGGACGAGAGAAAATCATTTGCCGTCCACTGCATATCAAGTAGGGCACTCTGTAAAGGCTTTTGATAAGAACGGGTCATGCTTTGCATGTATAGGGAAAAATGTCTGAGCTGAGAACGGAAAAATTCAAGCAGGAATATTTGGCGATTCACAAATAAGGCAACTCTGCGTATGAAAACTGTCGACGAATGCTACCAAGGAAGATCAGATATGCACGTGATGGCAGTTTACTGCTCGAATTTAAAAATGGACCGCTCCATAATACATTCAAGAATTTCATGCACAAGAAGCTTCCTAAATGTTAAGGGACTGGATGTTACCATCAATGACTTTTTTATTTAGGATATAATAATATTTATATAATACAATAACAAAATTATTGTTTCATTTTTTATCCATGGACTTATATTTAAACAGTATAACATATATTTCACTAAAATCTTGTATTTTAGAATTTTGAACTTCTTGGCAAACATTAATGAACTGTTTGAATTCAAGGCATCAAATTCTTAGAAAATCAGCTCAAAACACTCCGGTGCTATGAAGATAAACAGCACTTTACACGAATCTTAATGCTATCGTTTTCAGTCAACACTAGTTAATTCAATTATTGTAGGGAACATCAAAGTTGGAGCATTTTAAACATTTCATAGCATTTTTAGCCAGCTCATTGTTACACTGATAATAATGTTTTTACTCGTGAGTATTATCTTTTGCTCTGTGCTCTGTGGTAATGAAGGTTAGAGTTTATCGTACCTTGAATCAGAATTATTACAAAGGGGCACTGTCTTACTTGAAAGAGCAGTGTAGAAAGAAATTGGCCATAACCTTATTCAAGAAGCCATAACATCATTTGCATGAAATGAGTTAGAGAAACATCAGGAATTGTTAATCTTCCTGAACGAGAGTCCAGCGTCTCTGTGGCTGTTCCACATCGCACATAAAATACAATGTGGACTGCTGATGTGATGCAGATATTGTTTATTATTTGTTGTTTGATTCTGCTGAAAGAATAAATTTGGGAAATACTCGAACATGTTGGGTTGGCTACACCAAAAATAGCTACTTCACGTGAACCGGCCAATGCATAGGCCCTCGTGATAAGATAAAACGTTATAAACTACAAAGAGAGCATCCACCGCATTCACCAAATTTCGTTAATAAAACCCAGCGGGGTGACGAAGTGGGATGAACCAGGGGGCACAGTTCGGAGACCAGTGATTTGAATCTCAGTCAGTCCATCCACATTTAGGTTTAATGCAGTCTTCCAAGCATAAGCTTAGACTGGAGAATGATGAGAAATAAACCTAAATGTAAATGCACTGAGCGAGATTCGAACCACTGCCCTCCTGACTGTGAGTCCTGGATCTTCCCACTTCGCCACCTCGCTGGGTTTGTGCTTTTGTCTAAGGAAAGGAGTATTCTCCAACACAGAAATGTGGAAGTGATTGCGCATGCGCGTGTGTCTGTGTGTGCGCGTGTGCGTGTGCGTGTGTGTGTGTGTGTGTGTGTGTGTGAGACTGTGAGCTCGTGGTCATGTGCTCGTTGGAAGGCAGGCTGGGGCGACGGTAGCAGATACGCGAAGGCGTACCTACAGGAACGTTACGACGCTCTCTCGTGTGTCGGATAGCCAGAAAACGGATTTACTACCTTTCCTGTTCGCTTGAACAATCTTATAGTACACAGCCATCTCTGGAGAAGCAGAGAAAAAAGGAGGAACTTCGTAACTTGGTCATTTCCAACAGTAGTCTATATCTACATCTATAGGGCATCGACACAAATATGGAAAAACGTAAAGTACAACATCTTACCCGCCTAACGCGGTGAAGGAAAATCGTTGCAATTCTAAACAGCTTCTAGTCATCACAGAATGGCGAAGTACAGGTTCTGTGCGGTTTTCAGGGGAATCTTGTACCATTGTTCCTGAAAAATATTGGCAACTTCAGGTAGTAAAGATGGAAGTGAGTAGTGATCACGCACACGCCATTCTCAATTTGACGATGAAGGCTGAATAATGGTGAGATCTGTCACTGTGGTGGCCAGGGAAGATGCGACAACTCAATGTCTTGGTCACAAGCCAGTCCTGGACGACGTGAGCTGTGCGAACACGAACCATGTCTTATCGGAACACAGCATCTACATCTACATCTACATGATTACTCTGCTGTTCAGAAGAAAGTGCCTGGCAGAGGGTTCAATGAACCACCTTCAAGCTGTCTCTCTACCATTCCACCCTCGAACGGTGCGCGGGAAAACCGAGCCCTTACACTCTTCTGTGCGAGCCCTGATTTCTCTTATTTTATCGTGATGATCATTTCTTCCTATGTAGGTGGGTGCCAAGAGAATGTTTTCGCAATCGGAGTAGAAAACTGGTGTTGAAGTTTCATGAGAAGACCCCGTTGCAACGAAAAACGCCTTTGTATAAATGATTGCAACTCCAATTCACGTATCATGTCTGTGGCACTATCTCCCCAACTTCGCGGTAATACATAACGAGCTACCCTTTTTGGTACTTTTTCGATGTCATCGGCCAGTCCTAGCTGATGCGAATCCCACACCACACAGAAATACTCCAGAATAGGGCGGACAACCGTTGTTTAAACAGTCTCTTTAGTAGACCTGTCACACCTTGCAAGTGTTCTGCCATTGAATATCAGTCTTTCGTTGGCTGTATCCACAACATTATCTATGTGATCATTGCAATTTATGATTTTGTAATTGCAATCTTTAATTATTTAGTTAAATTTACACACTTCAGATTTGTGTGACTTGCCGTGGAACGAAATTCAGTGGATTTCTTGTAGTACTCATGTGAATAACTTCACACTTTACGTTACTCAGGGTCAATTGCCACTTTTCGCACCATATATCTTCCTTATCTAAATCATTTTGTAGTTCGTTTTGGTCATCTGATGACTTTACAAGACGGTAAATGACAGTATCATCTGCAAACAATCTAAGACGGCTACTGAGATTGTCTTCTATGTTGTTAATATAGATCACGAAAAATAGAGGGCCTATAACACTTCCTTGGGGAACGCCGGATATTGTTTCTGTTCTACTTAATGTCTTTCCGTATATTACTACGAACTGTGACCTTTCTGACAGGAAATCACGAATCCAATTGCACAACTGATGTGATATTCCATAGCCACGCAGTTACGTCAGAAGACGATTGTGAGGAATGGTGTCGCAAGCCTTCTGGAAATCTAAAAATATGGAATCAATTTTACATCCCCTGTCGATAGCTCTCATTACTTCAGGAGTATAAAGAGCTAGTGTGTTTCAAAAGAACGATATTTTCTGAATCCCTGCTGACTACATGTCAAAAATGGTTCAAATGTGAGCACTGTGGGACTTAACAACTGAGGTCATCAGTCCCCTAGAACTTAGAACTACTTAAACCTAACTAACCTAATGACATCACACACATCCATGCCCGAGGCAGGGCGCAGTTCCAGACTGAAGCGCCTAGAATCGCTCGGCCACGCCAGCCGGCCCCAATTAATAGTTTAGTCAAGTTGTCAAGAATAACCTCTACCCATACTTTTTCGCAGGAACTATCTATTTCAATTTCACTACAAGGCAAACTACTTCTGACAGCAATAAATACTCCACCACCAATTGTGTTTAACCTATTCTTTCTGAAAACTGTTAGATCGTTAGAAAAAATTTCTGCTGAATTTGTTTCCGGCTTTAGCCAGCTTTCTGTACCTATAACTGTTTGAGCTTCAGCTTGGAGCTCTGGTTCTTTCCCAATACAGCTACGACAATTTACAACCACCATACCGATCGTTTCTACAACTAACTTACTGTGTTTTACCTGCCCCCTTTTAGACGGACGCCCTTTCTGGGGTTCCCTGAGTCCCACTAATCTAAAAAAAAAACGCCCTGTCCCTTCCACACAACTCCCGTTACCCGTGTAGGAGCTTTCTGTGTGTAGTGGACTCCTGACCAATTTAGCGGAACCCGGAAACCCACCATCCGAGGTCGCAAGTCACGGAATCTGCAGCCTACACGGTCACAGAACCGCCTGAGCCTCTGATTCAGACCCTCCACTCAGCTCTGCACCAAAGGACCACATTGCGTTCTATTGAGTATGCTGCAGATCACTATTGGAGAACAAATATTGTACTTTGAAACGGATCTGATCAGACAAAATTGACACACAACGCCTGGCAGTAATATGACCTTGTAGAGTAACCATGGGGTCCGAGGAATACCAGGGTATGGCTGACCGAATCATCACCGAAACCTCGCCATGTTTCGCTCTTGGGAGCAAGCTGTCAGTATTGTAGGCTTGGGACATGCATATGCCAGATATTAACTCGGGCAGAAATTGGAAACAGTGTAAAACAAGACTCAGCCAACCAAATCACTTTCTTCCATTGCTCCATATTTAAGGTTTTATGGCTTCAGTACCACATTTTCCTGTTACACCCATTGCAGTCGCTAATGCTTGGTTTCAAATTCCACATCGGCCTGCAGTTCTCTGCTTATGAAGACCCCTTCCTGTTGGTTTGGAGCTGACAGGGTACTCGAGTGCGACATTGAGTTCTGCAGTGACTATTATAGTGTCACAGTTCTCTTCAGTGATCATTTGCGATGGTTACTGAACACACACTTTTGTTCGCATTGTGACTAAGAAGGCGCGTTCCCGCTCTCTTTGTATTCGGTATGAACCTTAGATATGGTGCCTCATGAAACACTAACCACTTCAGCTACTTGGTAACAGAAGCAAATACCACAAAATCACCAACAATCTGTCCTTTTATGAATTCACTTACCTCTGACATAACACACTTACAGCTACACGGACACTCTTCTGGCCACGACTGACACTTGCAACGTATTGAGGGCAATGCACAGGTGCCGTTCGTGATCAAATACAACAGCGCACCCAGCGGGTTCGGCTAGTATCTGCAGTTATGTTCAAGAATGCTTTGTATTTCTCGCAGTGCTTCCATGTTTTTGTCCAACACCCGTATATCTACATCCATAGTCGACCCCTGTATATCTACCGCTACTGTCGCAGGTGCGAATCCTGCATCGAGTATGGATGTGTGTGATGTCCTTAGTTTAGTTAGGTTTAAGTAGTTCTATGTTCTAGGGGACTGATGACCTCAGAAGGTAAGACCCATAGTGCTCAGAGCCATTTGAACCATTTGGTAGTTCCAACTGAACTAATTAGGGTTTCTTCTCCTTCCATTCACATACAATTTCGAGAAAAATGACTGTTTATACGCCTTTATACTCTCTGTAGTTAACTTAATCTTGTCCTCTCGATCCCTGTAGGGGCGTTGTGGTATGTTCCATAATTCGTCTACCAAAACTAGTTCCTGACACTTTGTATGTAGGTGTCTGCCAGTCCAGTTTCTCCAGAATTTTCGTGACACTGTCCTGCAGATCAAACGAACATGTGATCATTGCTGTTGTCTTTCTCTGTATATGTTCAGCACTCTTGTTCGTCCTATTTGGAAAGGATTTACATCAACATCTACATGGTTACTCTGCAATTAACACTTAAGTGCCTGGCAGAGGTTTCATCGAACCATTTTCATACTACTTCTCTACCATTCTACTCTCGAATGGCGCGGAGAAAAAGGAACACCTAAATCTTCCCGATCGAGCTCTAATTTCTCTTATTTTATTATAATCATTAGTTCTCCCTACTTAAGTGGGTGTCAAAACAAGATTTTCGCGTTCAGCACAGAAAGATGGTGACTGAAATTTCGTAGATAGATGAAACTGTCTTGGGGAACGCCAGATATCACTTCTGCTGTACTCGATGATTTACAGTCTATCACTGCGGACTGTGACACTAGAGCAATGTTCTAGGAAGCGTCGTATGAGTGTTGTGTAAGCAGTCTCATTTGAAGACTGAGCACTTCCTAGTATTCTACCAATGAAACGAATTCTGCGATCTGCTTTGCCTAGAGCACTGCAAATGATATGGAATTATTCAGTTTACAGGGTACGTATATGTGACGACTGTTTACATTAATGAACACATTTATTTTGTCATACGCACTCAACTACATTTAAAAATATTTCCTTTCTCAGGCTACCGGCTTTTAAAGAGAAGTTCGCCCATGAAGTAGAACTGGGTTGTCCAGGGAAGATGATTATAATTTATATTTAAATCTTGCTGCGCTACCTGTCAGACATATTACGCTATTGTGCAAATGATCAAAAAATCTTTTGCAGCGCATTGAACTTCTTTGTGAGCTACTGACTGCTTTAATAATGGTTAATAATGTACATTTTTTCCTATACTTTTGTAGGTGTGTAAATCACTATTCTTCTCAAATTGTGGTGGATTATTTATGACGCAATTGTGACATCACAGTTAAAACAGAAGTGATGTCAGGTGTTCCCCAGGGAAGCGTCCTGGGACCTCTGTTGTTCCTGATCTATATAAATGACCTGCGTGGCAATCTGAGCAGTTCTCTTAGGTTGTTCGCAGATGATGCTGTAATTTACCGTCTAGTAAGGTCATCCGAAGACCAGTATCAGTTGCAAAGCGATTTAGAAAAGATTGCTGAATGGTGTGGCAGGTGGCAGTTGACGCTAAATAACGAAAAATGTGAGGTGATCCACATGAGTTCCAAAAGATATGCGTTGGAATTCGATTACTTGATAAATAGTACAATTCTCAAGGCTGTCAAATCAACTAAGTACCTGGGTGTTAAAATTACGAACAACTTTAGTTGGAAAGACCACATAGATAATATCGTGGGGTAGGCGAGCCAAAGGTTGCGTTTCATTGGCAGGACACTTAGACGATGCAACAAGTCCACTAAAGAGACAGCTTACACTACACTCGTTCGTCCTCTGTTAGAATATTGCTGTGCGGTGTGGGATCCTTACCAGGTGGGATTACAGAGAACATCGAAAGGGTGCAAAAAAGGGCAGCTCGTTTTGTATTATCACGTAATAAGGGGCAGAGTCTGGCAGATATGATACGCGAGTTGGGATGGAAGTCATTAAATCAAAGACGTTTTCCGTCGCAGCGAGATCCATTTACGAAATTTCAAATGGTTCAAATGGCTCTGAGCACTATGGGACTCAACTGCTGTGGTTATCAGTCCCCTAGAACTGAGAACTACTTAAACCTAACTAACTTAAGGACGTCACACACATCCATGCCCGAGGCAGGATTCGAACCTGCGACCGTAGCAGTCGCACGGTTCCGGACTGCGCGCCTAGAACCGCGAGACCACCGCGGCCGGCACGAAATTTCAGTCACCAACTTTCTCTTCCGAATGCGAAAATATTTTGTTGAGCCCAACCTACATAGGTAGGAATGATCATCAAAATAAAATAAGAGAAATCAGAGATCGAACAGAAATGTGTAGGTGTTCGTCTTTCCCGCGCGCTGTTCGGGAGTGGAATGGTAGAGGGATTGTATGATTCTGGTTCGATGAACCCTCTGCCAAGCACTTAAATGTGAATTGCAGAGTAATAACGTAGATGTAGATGTAAAATGCACCCAAAATTTATTGGATTTCTTTTAGTACCCATGTGGATGACCTCGCACTTTTCTCTGTTCAGTGCCTATTGCCACTTTTCGCGCAATACAGAAATTCTCTCTAGATCATTTTGTAATTAGAATTGATCATGTGTGAACATCACTTATTATTACTTAATATTCTTACTGCTCGCTTTTGGGCTATCAGTACCTTATTTCTAACTGGTAAAGTCCCAAGAAAATTACTACATGAGTCATTATTCAGAGTAAATACGCAAAATATGTTAGTATGTTGTTTCCAAGACCAACAATTATACGAAGAACAAAAGGAGCTGAACTTAACTGTTTGAGAAACTCAGCAACACGCTTCTTCCAGTTCAAGTTTTCATCAGTATGTAGACCCCAAATTCTGAAGCATTCTACATTGTTTACTGACTCCTGTTGTTGTGCCACGTCTATTGTTGATATTACTCTGTTTATTGTACACAACTGAATATAGTGTATTTTACCAAAAATAGTTTTAGTTGAACAGAACGTCATGAGAAAATTACTCTTTCAAGATGTGATTAAACAATTTGTAGAATAAAGGTAAATACTCATTTTGTTTCAATGAGAAGCGGCAGCATTCGCCTAATTTGGGTATGAATAGGTTCTCACTTTGTTTACTAGCTTGTGAAGATACTATTCCTTAATACTTCGTCTTGATTTATTTCACAATTAGTTTGTCACTCATAGGAAAACATAATACACAGTTTTTCTTAGTGTCAACTTTTTTACCAATCGTTGTTGTTGTTGTTGTGGTCTTCAGTCCTGAGACTGGTTTGATGCAGCTCTCCATGCTACTCTATCCTGTGCAAGCTTCTTCATCTCCCAGTACCTACTGCAACCTACATCCTTCTGAATCTGCTTAGTGTATTGATCTCTTGGTCTCCCTCTACGATTTTTACCCTCCACGCTGCCCTCCAATGCTAAATTTGTGATCCCTTGATGCCTCAAAACATGTCCTACCAACCGATCCCTTCTTCTAGTCAAGTTGTGCCACAAGCTTCTCTTCTCCCCAATCCTATTCAATACCTCCTCATTAGTTACGTGATCTACCCACCTTATCTTCAGCATTCTTCTGTAGCACCACATTTCGAAAGCTTCTATTCTCTTCTTGTCCAAACTGGTTATCGTCCATGTTTCACTTCCATACATGGCTACACTCCATACAAATACTTTCAGAAACGGCTTCCTGACACTTAAATCTATACTCGATGTTAACAAATTTCTCTTCTTCAGAAACGATTTCCTTGCCATTGCCAGTCTACATTTTATATCCTCTCTACTTCGACCATCATCAGTTATTTTACTCCCTAAATAGCAAAACTCCTTTACTACTTTAAGTGTCTCATTTCCTAATCTAATCCCCTCAGCATCACCCGATTTAATTTGACTACATTCCATTATCCTCGTTTTGCTTTTGTTGATGTTCATCTTATATCCTCCTTTCAAGACACTGTCCATTCCGTTCAACTGCTCTTCCAAGTCCTTTGCTGTCTCTGACAATGTCATCGGCGAACCTCAAAGTTTTTACTTCTTCTCCATGAATTTTAATACCTACTCCGAATTTTTCTTTTGTTTCCTTTACTGCTTGCTCAATATACAGATTGAATAACATCGGGGAGAGGCTACAACCCTGTCTCACTCCTTTCCCAACCACTGCTTCCCTTTCATGCCCCTGGACTCTTATAACTGCCATCTGGTTTCTGTACAAATTGTAAATAGCCTTTCGCTCCCTGTATTTTACCCCTGCCACCTTCAGAATTTGAAAGAGAGTATTCCAGTTAACGTTGTCAAAAGCTTTCTCTAAGTCTACAAATGCTAGAAACGTAGGTTTGCCTTTCCTTAATCTTTCTTCTAAGATAAGTCGTAAGGTCAGTATTGCCTCACGTGTCCCAGTATTTCTACGGAATCCAAACTGATCTTCCCCGAGGTCGGCTTCTACTAGTTTTTCCATTCGTCTGTAAAGAATTCGTGTTAGTATTTTGCAGCTGTGGCTTATTAAACTGATAGTTCGGTAATTTTCACATCTGTCAACACCTGCTTTCTTTGGGATTGGAATTATTATATTCTTCTTGACGTCTGAGGGTATTTCGCCTGTCTCATACATCTTGCTCACCAGATGGTAGAGTTTTGTCATGACTGGCTCTCCCAAGGCCATCAGTAGTTCTAATGGAATGTTGTCTACTCCCGGGGCCTTGTTTCGACTCAGGTCTTTCAGTGCTCTGTCAAACTCTTCACGCAGTATCTTATCTCCCATTTCATCTTCATCTACATCCTCTTCCATTTCCATAATATTGTCCTCAAGTACATCGCCCTTGTATAAACCCTCTATATACTCCTTCCACCTTTCTGCCTTCCCTTCTTTGCTTAGAACTGGGTTGCCATCTGAGCTCTTGATATTCATACAAGTGGTTCTCTTCTCTCCAAAGGTCTCTTTAATTTTCCTGTAGGCAGTATCTATCTTACCCCTAGTGAGACAAGCCTCTACATCCTTACATTTGTCCTCTAGCCATCCCTGCTTAGCCATTTTGCAGTTTCTGTCGATCTCATTTTTGAGACGTTTGTATTCCCTTTTGCCTGCTTCATTTACTGCATTTTTATATTTTCTCCTTTCATCAATTAAATTCAATATTTCTTCTGTTACCCAAGGATTTCTATTAGCCCTCGTCTTTTTACCTACTTGATCCTCTGCTGCCTTCACTACTTCATCCCTCAGAGCTACCCATTCTTCTTCTACTGCATTTCTTTCCCCCATTCCTGTCAATTGTTCCCTTATGCTCTCCCTGAAACTCTCTACAACCTCTGGTTCTTTCAGTTTATCCAGGTCCCATCTCCTTAAATTCCCACCTTTTTGCAGTTTCTTCAGTTTCAATCTGCAGTTCATAACCAATAGATTGTGGTCAGAATCCACATCTGCCCCTGGAAATGTCTTACAATTTGAAACCTGGTTCCTAAATCTCTGTCTTACCATTATATAATCTATCTGATACCTATTAGTATCTCCAGGATTCTTCCAGGTATACAACCTTCTTTTATGATTCTTGAACCAAGTGTTAGCTATGATTAAGTTATGCTCTGTGCGAAATTCTACAAGGCGGCTTCCTCTTTCATTTCTTCCCCCCAATCCATATTCACCTACTATGTTTCCTTCTCTCCCTTATCCTACTGACGAATTCCAGTCACCCATTACTATTAAATTTTCGTCTCCCTTCACTACCTGAATAATTTCTTTTATCTCGTCATACAATTCATCAATTTCTTCATCATCTGCAGAGCTAGTTGGCATATAAACTTGTACTACTGTAGTAGGCATGGGCTTTGTGTCTATCTTGGCAACAATAATGCGTTCACTATGCTGTTTGTAGTAGCTAACCCGCACTCCTATTTTTTTATTCATTATTAAACCTACTCCTGCATTACCCCTATTTGATTTTGTATTTATAACCCTGTAATCACCTGACCAAAAGTCTTCTTCCTCCTGCCACCGAACTTCACTAATTCCCACTATATCTAACTTTAACCTATCCATTTCCCTTTTTAAATTTTCTAACCTACCTGCCCGATTAAGGGATCTGACATTCCACGCTCCGATCCGTAGAATGCCAGTTTTCTTTCTCCTGATAACGATGTCCTCTTGAGTAGTCCCCGCCCGGAGATCCGAATGGGGGACTATTTTACCTCCGGAATATTTTACCCAAGAGGACGCCATCATCATTTAATCATACAGTAAAGCTGCATGTCCTCGGGAAAAATTACGGCTGTAGTTTCCCCTTGCTTTCAGCCGTTCGCAGTACCAGCACAGCAAGGCCGTTTTGGTTAATGTTACAAGGCCAGATCAGTCAATCATCCAGACTGTTGCCCCTGCAACTACTGAAAAGGCTGCTGCCCCTCTTCAGGAACCACATGTTTGTCTGGCCTCTCAACAGATACCCCTCCGTTGTGGTTGCACCTACGGTACGGCCATCTGTATCGCTGAGGCACGCAAGCCTCCCCACCAACGGCAAGGTCCATGGTTCATGGGGGAACCAATCAACAAGATAAAAAAAACGTAGTCTCATCACCAAAACCTCTTTTTAGACAGAAGGAGCTCATTTCCACATGATTGCTGAAACAACAACATTACACACTATGTGTCACATACAAAAGCTTAAAAGTCAACTCAGCTAACAACTATGTCTAATCTGATTTGGGATGCATACAGTTCTATATAACAAAAAATTGTTGTCCAAAATGTTCTAGAATTTCCTTTGTCAAGTAATTATTATAACGACATCTGTTTTTACAAACAGTGGTGAATTATGCAAAAATTATACCTTTTTATGGTTACAAAAATGCGATTTGCAAAAGAAATTTTCTATATTCCTGAAATAAAATTTAGAAATATAAAATCACACCACGTCCCATGATTTGTTTACATATTGCAGTATTAAATTATTATGTCAAGAAGAAATTTTCTGGTGAAGTTAACTGCGGTTTTGGAATACACTGAAGACTGTATATATGAAATGAAATCCAATAAAAACCTTTAAGGTTAGCAATGCTTTTTAAATATTGACTTCCGTAAAGTGAAATATGTAGCATGACCAGTTTTCATAATGTTATGTCTTCATGGTTTAACTCGCACTAAACAGGTAAATTTTTAAAGAATACTATTTCGTAAATCCTTCGGAGTGGCGTGTACCTGTCGTAAATCTCATACTATACGAATTAAATCGGTATAAATGTTAAACAAATGGATGTGGAATCGTATCTTTCGGTTTTGCCCAGGCTGGTGTCGTAACGACCTGTTGATCCAGGAAGCCCTTCGTTTTTATTTTTTATACTCCCAAGAAGACAATCTCGTGTTTTGCACGAAATTAGTGGACTCCTGGGGAAATGGGTCTTCCTGAATGTTTTCTAGTTGATTTTCTTTTAATTGTGCACAGCTCAAGGCAAATTTTAAATTTGTACTAATACACAATGGTAACAAATTTAATTCAATGTCAGCTGCTCCCTCAAGGGAAATGAAAGGAGAACATAAACCCATAGTTTTGATCTTTGAGAAGATTAAATCTCGTAAACATCACTGGATGGTTTGTCTAGACTCATGAATGGTAAACTTTCTCCTTGGTTTGCAAAGTGCTTCTTGTGACTCTGGAATAGCAGAGACAAAACACACCACAGTGTTGGAAAAAAACGGCCAAAGAGAGAAAACATGTACGGAGGGAGGAAGAATGTCATTAACGACCCCTTAGTTGAACGAGAGACAATCATTTGTCGTCCACTGCATATCAAGTTGGGCCTTTTGAAGCAGTTTGTAAAGGCTTTTGATAAGAACAGGTCACGCTTTGCATATACAGGGAAAAAAGAGCTGAGAACGGAAAAATTGAAGCAAGAATATTTGACGATCCACAAATAAAGCAACTCTGCATATGAAAACTGTCTATGAACGCTACCAAGGAATAACGGATATGCACGTGGTTGCAGTTCACTGCTCGAATTTAAAAATGGACCGCTCCTTAATACATTCAAGAATGTCATGGAAAAGAAGCTTCCTAAATGTTCAGGGACTGGATGTTATCATCAATGACTTTCTTATTTAGAATAGAATTATATTTATATAATGCAATAGTAAAACTATTGTTGCATTTTTTATCCATGGACTTATATTAAAACAGTATAACATATATTTCACTAAAATCATGTATTTTAGAATGTTGAGCTCCTTGGCAAATATTAATCAATTGTATGAATTCATCCATTGTCGAAGCCCTGTATATCTACAAACCCTAAATATATGCAAACCACTATGAAATGTATCGCGGAGGGTAGTTCCAACTGAACTAAATACCGTTTCTTCTCCTTCCATTCACGTACGGATTGCGTGAAATATAACTGTTTGTACGCCTTTATACACGCTGCAGTTAACCTAATCCTGTCCTCTCGATCCTTGTAAGGACTTTGTAGTATATTCCAAAATTCGTCTACTAAAACTGTCCTGCAGATCAGACGAACCTGTGATCATTGCTGTGTCATTTCTCTCTATACGTTCAGTACTCTTGTTCATCCTATTTGGAAAGGATCACACACACTAGAGCAATATTCTAGGAAGGGTTGTATGAGTGTTTTGTAAGCGGTCTCCTTTGAAGGCGGAGTACTTCCTAGTATTCTACCAATGAAACGAATTCTGATATCTTCTTTGCCTATGGCTGAGCAAATGATATGGAATTATTCAGTTTACACGGTACGTATATATGACGCCTGTTTACATTAATGAACACATTATTTTTTGTCCTACTCACTCAACTATATTTAAAAACATTTTCTTTTTTGAGGCTACCGGCTTTTAAACAGAAGTTCGCCCATGTAGTAGAACTGGGTTGTGCAGGGAAAATAATTCTAATTTATATTTAAATCTTGCTGCGCTGCCTGTCAGACATAGTACGTTATTGTGCAAATGATCAAAAAATTCTTTGCAGCGTATTGAACTCCTTTGTGAGTCACTGAAAGCTTTAATTATGGGTAATAAAGTTCACTTTTTCCTCTAGTGTTGCAGGTGAGTAAATCACTACTCTTCTCAAATTGTGGTGAATTATTTATGATGAATTTGTGACATCGTGGTTAAAATGCACAGCTCCTTGAAGAAGTATGAACATGACGACCGCGTGTGAACATCACTTATTATTACTTATTATTCTTACTGCTCACTTTTGGGCAATCAGTACCTTATTTCTAACTGGTAATGTCCCAAGAAAATTACTACATGAGTCATTATTCAGAGAAAATACGCAAAATATGTTAGTATGTTGTTTCCACGACTTGCTGCCATACTAAGAACAAAAGTAGCTGAACTTCACTGTTTGAGAAACTCAGCAATACGCTTCTCCTAGTTCAAGTTTTCATAAGCATGTAGACCCAAACATTTGGAGTATTCTACACCGTTACTGACTCTTGTTCTTGTGCCGCGTCAATTGTTGATATTACTCTATTCATTGTACAGAACTGAATATAGCGCATTTTCCCAAATATTTAGGGAAAGTCCAATCTCAGAGATCCAGTTAATAACCCTTTGAAAAACGTCATTGACAATGTTTTCTGTTGCTTTCCCCCTAATAACATTTGTTAAAACACAAGTATCATCTGCAAAAAGTACCAGTTCTGCGATCAACTTCGATTCCACAAAGAACTGTTTCGCGCGGCGACCGTAGACTATAAGGAAGGAGAGAAGCACAGCATTCCGTCGCATTTCTATTAGTTGTATTACTTTTGCATAGGTGAAGACGGCTATTTAGAGGCGAAATCGAGATAGGCAAGAGTACTAAAACTAATGGGTCGCGAATGATTGCCTTCCTTAAATTCTGCGACCATCCCGTTTCATACCTTCAAAACCTGTTACATCCAAGTATTTGTATGTGTTGACAGATTCCAATTAAGACTCGTTGATATTGTAGACTTAAAATGCTACATTGTTTCCTTTTTGCGAAGTGCGTAATACTGCATTCTTAGCACTTGAAGAAATTGTCCAGGTGTTGCATCACTCCGAAATTCTATCAAAATTAGACTGAATATCTGTGGACCGTATTTCAGGCAGATCTTAATTGTAAATAAGTACACCATCTGCAAAAAGTCTGAGGTTACAGAATTTAAGGAAGAAGAGACACACGGCAACCATTCGCGACCCATTAGTTTTACTACTGTTGTATATGTAGATTTCGGCTCTAAGTAGCCGTCTTCACATATGGCTCTAAGCACTATGGGACTTAACAACTGTGGTCATCAGTCCTCTAGAACTTAGAACTACTTAAAGCTAACTAACCTAAGGACATCACACACATCCAAGCCCGAGGCAGGATCGAACCTGCGACCGTAGCGGTCGCGCGGTTCCAGCCTGAAGCGCCTAGAACCACTCGGCCACAGCGGCCGGCGTTCCGTTAATATTTTCTGCACTGTCATGAATATTCAACATGAACATCAAGGGCCCCATCACACTTTCCTGGGGAATAGGGTGTCCCTGGAGTAATGGTCAATATTCAGGGATGTTACAGGAACGATCGATTGAAGCAAAAAACTTCATAGAGACATATGTCCTATTCCGAATGATTTTCGAGAAACAACACATTTAATGTACATCGTTATTTATTTTCTGTATCCTTAAATAAATTTCCAGCTTCACACACGTACGCATGTACAACAGTTCGTTAATACAACACTATTCGTTTAGCAACGTATCAGTTTAAAAAAATGTATTTATAGCACATTCACCTCTAAGTATTGTACACGTCACATCACAGCTGATGTACGGTGCACAATCAATGTTCGAGTATCCCAGAGCGAACTTCAATGCATTTGTGCACTCTTGGGGGAACATGTGTTGCCTGTCTGAGTGCCTCAGCACGTTTCCTAATGAGGGCAGCAGTGTCCATGATGCGTCCACGCAGTTCATCTCGCGTATTCATCTTTTGCTTGTATATCTCAGACTTCATCCAACCTCAAAATCAAAAATCTAATGAGGTAATACCTGGCGATCTTATTGGCCAGTTAACTGGACTACTACGACCAAACCAGCGACTAGGGAAGAGCGGCTGAGAAGTTTTCTCATATGTCTGGTAAAATGTAGAGGGTCTCCATAATGCAAGAAGTACATTGCAGTCCGTGAGGCCAAGAGAACCCTCTCAAGCTTTCAACATGCAAATCATTCTGTCCTGTTAGTCGCTCTTGTAAACCTATCAGCATGTTACCATTCGTGTCACACCAAACAGTGATCGTAAAACGAACTTGTAAATTGGTTTCCATTGTAGCGTGCAGATTTTCCTGCGGCCAACGATAATTATTGAGTGTGGTGTTGATTACGTTCCATATAAACGTGTCTACATGAGCAAAACGTATTAATGGAAGCAAATGACGATTATCATGTAACCAGTGACAAAATTTAATTACGATGCTATTGTCGCTATTATGAAGATTGTGAAAAGGTAGTATGTAAAATGGGTAAAAGTAACCAGCGAGGGCGAGGCCACAGGCAGTTGCGGCAGTGGCGCTTCCCAGGGGATTGACACGCCAGAAGGCGACCTGGCTGCTCTTTGCTCAGAGGTTGGTTGTGCGTGTGTCTGAACCCATGCCCCTCAGACAGGCGACAGACAGGGGCTGACGTTGTGACGCCGAGTCCCTCCCTGGGTCTCATCATTTGCGGCAGGAGACAAGAACAGCAAGCCAGCAGGGCTATGACGCCAAGTCTCACAAACCACCCAGTGTGGCGGCAGACACAGCCTGGTCTCGAACCATAGGCTGCTGCTGGCGCTGCCCAGTCGTCTGATTGGCCAGTGGTGCTCCAGCATTGTAGTGCGGCTACTCAGCAATTACCAAGTCCCTGACTCGAATAACGTCCTATCCTCAAATTCAGCCTCATTTATACTCCGTTACTGCCCATTTGTTCCTCTAAAACCTGGTGTCTAGTCACACTGCCCATAACAGAGAGACTTGCTTCAGTGCAGTGGCAACGATCCAATTGTTACATCATTATCAATTACCTCGACGAAAACTGTCTATTGACACACAGCGAACATGGGTTTAGACAAGATCGTTCCTGTGAAAGACAACTAGCTCTTTATTAACTGGCGGAAAGTCTTCAAGTCTAACAGATGTGATTTCTCGCATTCCCCAAGGTAGTGTTACAGGCCCTTTGGTTTCCTTATCTAAATAAACGATTTGGCAGACAACAAGAGTAGAGGTCATACGTTGTTTGCAGATGACGCTGTCGTTTATCAACTAATAAAGTCATCAGAAGATCAAAACAAATTGCAAAACGATTTAGAAAAAATATCTGAATGGTGCGAAAATAGGCAGTTAACCCTAAATAGCGAAAAGTGTGAGGTCATCCACATGAGCGGTAAAAGGAATTCGTTAAACTTCGGTTTACAATAAATCTGTCTACTCTAAAAGCCGTAAATTCAACTAAAAGCCTAGGTATTACAATTACGAACAACTTATACTGGAAGGAACACATAGAAAATGTTGTGGGGAAGGGTACCCAAAGACGGCGTTTTATTGGTTGGACATTTAGCAAATGTAACAGAACTACTAAGCAGACTGCCTATACCACACTTGTCCGTCGTCTTTTAGAATACTGCTGTGCGGTGTGGGATCCTTACCAGAAAGGACCGACGGAGTACACCGAAAAAGTTCAAAGAAGGGCAACACGTTTTGTATTATCGCAAAAGTGGGACATGTTCCACATCCACGAGGGTCTCCTCAGTACGGATCTATGGAACGAAATAATTATCTAATCTAATGAAAAAAGTGTCACAGTAATGATACAGAATTTTGGCTGGACAAAATTAAAAGAAAGGCGTTTTTCGTAGCGACGGAATCTTCTCACGAAATTACAATCACCAACTTTTTCCTCCGAATGCGAAAATATTTTGTTGAAACCGAGCTACATAGGGAGAAACGAACACCCCGATAAAATAAAGGAAATCAGAGCTCGTACGGTAAGATATAGGTGTTTGTTCTTTCCGCACGCTATACGATATTGGAATAACAGAGAATTGTGATGGTGGTTAGATTAGCTATCTGCCAGGCACTTAAACGTGATTTGCAGAGTATCCTCATAGATGTATAAGTAGATTCTTTGCTGCGTGGGGCAATTTACCATTGCGCTAACCTATACTTGCTTCACAACTCATTTACGCATCTATTATTCTGCCCTATTTGTCGACGTAGCATGGCTGGTGGCCAGCGCTTTCACTATAATACTCCGTGGTGGCCTCCATGCTACTTTCAGCGCTTACAATAAAGATTTATTACTTTTACCAGAATTCTGCGTAGTGTCACTACGCAGTGTAGTAGGAGTAAAACCACCTACATTATGTATATATGGGTTTCTCATTCCCAATGTTGTTTGCTTGTGAGATGATCGTGTTACGCCTCACGTACGAACAGAAACGTCTACCAGCACATGTCAGAAATCCACAGTGGCAGCATCGTGAACATTCGAAACAGTGTTTTATCGTTCCGCGATATCACTACTTGTATTGGTTGGCATCCCACGATTGTCACGTGATATGGAATTAATGCGTTCAGTAGATTCCTATTCAGCGACTTAACGGATCGCAACAATCACATAAGTCTGGAGCCCGTGGGACGTGCATATACATTCAGCTGTGCGGGATCACAAAGTGAAGTTACATGCCAAGAACCAGTAAATGGGTTTGCTTACTACACGACAAGTATCCACGAGAAGAGTGAGGTGACGTCTCGAACACTAAGGAGTATCAGTGCAGAAACCATTGCTGCTGCAACCCTTGACACTGCAGCAGAGGGAGGTGTGGTGACAACCTTGGACACAGGAGTGGCGCCATGACACTATTTCTGCGTATACCATCATGGTTTTTCAGCTTTACAATCATTGTCATACATGCTCCAATACATGGCATCATGCTATTCAGGGCCAATGCGTGCAGGAAATGTCTACTTCTGGTTCTCACAACCGGTAACTTGGTCAGCAGCCGTTACATTTCAGACTCCTTAGGCCCAAAGATATTACCTTATATTTGATGTCTCCAAAACGTTATGTTTCAGCAACACGATGCAAGACCGCACGTAACCACACTATGCAAACGAATCTCTATACAGAGGGTGTACAACTGTAGTCCTGGCCAACACGATCTCCAGATCTCTCGCCTATTGAATACATTTGGCCACGGGTTGCCAAGAGACTAGGATGCTCGCACTTGACACTACGATTGGCATGTAACTGAAACAGCATAGCGTGCTGCAGCCACACCTCTCATACAAGCTCAGTTCAACTCAATGCTCAGCCAAATTGGAGGCATCGTTGCTGCCAGAACTGACCACCTGACAAAAGCCTCAATGACCACCTTTTGCAGTGTGAGATGTGCAGAAGGAGTCAGTGAGGTTCTAGGGGTTCAGAGAGGGATGTGAAGTCATGCCGACTTCATGGCCATTGCCAGCTGAGCTAAGTTTCTCGGTTGAGGCTCCATGGTGGGATCGAGCTAGTCTCACAAATTCTCAAGTAGGTTCAATACAGGGAGGTTGGCAGCCAGGGGAGAACAGTATACTCATCCTGGTGCTACTCGAAACACGCACATACACTTCAAGCTATTTGACATGATGCTTTGTCCTGCCGGTAGGTGGCATCATATCAAGAAAAACAAAATTCATGTAGGGGACAGATGGATATAAGTACTTTGTTGAAATATTCTGCCTCTAGAATGATGACATTATCCAGGGAATGCCACTAAAAACATTGCCCAGATCATAACGCTCCCTACTGGTTGCAGGGTGCTTCCTTTCAGACATTCCTATGGAACATAATACGTCATTCATCTGAAAAGGACAGGTGTCAAGACACTCAGTGGCCGCCAGTTGAAGTATTGGCATGCAAATTACAGCCTTGGTCGCCGATGAATACCAGTCAGCATGGGGGCATGAAACATAGACCTGCTCCAGGGCTCATACACAGCGCCATTCTCTGAGCTGTCGTAGAGGAGACACTGTTGATACCTCCTCAGGTCATCTAGGAGGTCAACTGCTTAACAGTTGCACGTCTATTCCCCCCTACACATCTCCGCAGCCGTCGTTCACCTCTGTTATCTATGGGCCGAGATGCACCACAGTTGCCTCAGTGCAGGTTTTGAGTGCACGGTATACTGCAACCAAAGTGGCACATGAACGGTTTACAAAAATTGCCAATTCGGAAATACTTCCACCCTTGGTCCGAAAGTCAATGATCATGTCGTTTTAGGCATAATATCACTCCATTTCCGCATTACGATAACGACTGCATTGTTTTCCGCATCCCCGACACTGCTGGTGGTGTCACCTGTCACCTCAAATCTTTGAGTGGTTATTGCATGTTGACGTCGAACATAGTCGGAGGCCACATTAATGTTACTGGACCGTGCAAAATTTCGGAACCTGTATGCTTCCAAATCACCTACAAATTTATTCACGTATTCTTTCTACTGCACTTTATAAGCACTATGAGTAAAATGTCATTATTTTCTATCCTTCCTGGTGAGCAGTTTCAACGGCGAGCAAGGTATTTTCGATCGTTCTTACAATGTGCTACAAGGGTGTCATCAACTATTACCACTGGCGGATTCTGATTTCTATTCCAAAACAATGTTTGCATAGATCTCCACAGCTGTCAGGTGTTGCAAGTACGATGCAAGTAATGGTTTCCCGTGAATTAGCATTTCAGCACGTAACGTGTCATCTAGCACTGCAGCTGTTTCCTAGCTAGTGGAACTGGAGCTTTCAGGTTCTGCAAAGATATAAATTATACAACGAAACTTATTTTCGTTGAGAGAAGAGCAGTAGAAAGAAAGAAGGAAAGTTCAATAGTCCATCATTCTGTTTTGCACAGCGTGGTCACCAAAGATATTAACTAAACAACGAAACTAGTCTTTGTACAACGAAGACGATGGAGACAAAACAGAACGTTGGGGCTCAAATCCTCAACGACGACGGTATGATTATCTACCGAATACTTCCTCAGTGGAAGAAGGATGGGGAAGAAATTCGTCTGCGTCTCATTCAAAGAATCGACCTAGAAATTGCTTGCATCGTTTCAAGTGAACCATAGACAACCTTCATCTGAGTGGACAGATCAATTACTCCAACTCTATTTCTACTGGAAGCAAATCTACTATCTTAGTAGAAATAAATTATTGTTCATTTAATGCATCAGAATGATGAAGTCAAATGTACATTGGCGCATTGCACACCTATTATCAACATTAATAACTGTTAGCCATTTTAAGATAATCAGGGAAACTAGCAATGAAATAATTACACAGGCCAAAAACAAATTGTTAAGGCGTTGAATCAAAAAGTGAAATCAGTCTTCCTCTATCTGCTCTTCTTTTTTTGATCATTGTTGTTTAACATGCACTTCCACATGGAATGTGCATTTGTAACTCTGGTTTGTGCACTTCTAAATCACATGTACGAGGATTGGTTCCTCTAGGTTTGCCCTATTGCCGGTCTGCTTTCTAATTAGTTTCAGGAGTATCCACTAGATGGAGTTGGAGGTGACTGTGTGAGCTCTGGCCGTACAGGGCTGAGCGAGAATGACGTCGTTTGATCTATGCTGTAGTTTTTTGCACTTGTGCTGTTGAACAGAAACAATACATGTCAAAGTAGATGAAGTTGCGTAAATCACTCTGATGGTTTTTCCTACATATGCAGAGAATAAACGCCGAAAGGAAACCGAAAACCTATTGTTGAGTTTGTAAACACTTTTGCAATAAATCTGTAGAACGTGTACAGAAAATTTACGATTGTGGGCTACCGGGAAACGAAAACGTCTGAAACAAAGGCCACGCCAATACCTGTTGTTTGTGAGGAGTGGTGTTGTCCCACTGATAGTAATGACGATGACAGTGATTATGCAGGTATGGCATTAATTCCTCAAGGTTTAACCTGGGATGAGTTAATAACCCAACAGGGATCTCAAGCTGTCAAAAGAAGCTTCTGAATTACTGGCTTCCAGCAAAAAAGTACTGGATCAAGAAACCAAAATTACCCTTTACCATACAACAGAAAAAGTATGCTACCCTTCTTGCTCTTGAAATGGTTCATCTGAGGCAAAATATCCCAGATGAGCCATTCCAGTTGAAATAAATCTCTACTGTAATTACATAATAGTTTTAGTTCAACAGAACGTCATGAGAAAATATCTCTTTCAAGATATGATTAAACAATATGTAGAATAAAAGTAAACACTCATTTTGTTGCAATGAGAAGCGGCAGCATTCACCTAATTTGGGTATGAATAGGTTCTCAGATTGTTTACCAGCTTGTGAAGATACTATTTCTTAAGATTTCTTCTTGATTTACTTCACAATTAGTTTGTCACTCATAGTAAAACATAATACTCAGTTTTTTCTTAGTGTCAACTCTTTTACCCATTAACAAGACAAAAAACGTAGTCTCATTACCAAAACCTCTTTTTACACAGAAGGAGCTCATAAGTCAACTCAGCTAACAACTATGCTCAATCTGATTTGGGATGCATACAGTTCTATATAACACAAAATTGTTGTCCAAAATGTTCTAGAATTTCCTTTGTCCAAATAATTATTAGAACGACATCTGGTTTTACAAACAGTGGCGATTTATGCAAAAATTATACCTTTTTATGGTTACAAAAATGCGATTTGCAAAAGAAATTTTATATATTCCTGTAATAAGATTTAGAAATATAAAAAATCCACAACGTTCCAAAATTTGTTTACATATTGCAGTATTAAATTATTATGTCATGCAGAAATTTTCTGGTGAAGTTGACTGTAGTTTTTGAATACACTGAAGACTATTGTCTGGTAAACAATCAATTACGTTTTTCTACAGCTCATATGACACTCGGAATTTTGTTGAGTATATGTCATATACGGGAAAAACTGTATATATGAAATGAAATCCAATAAAAACCTTTAAGGTTAACAATACCTTTTAAATATAGACTTGTGTAAAGTTAAATCTGTAGGATGAAAATACTTCAAAGTATCGTGTACCTATATAAGAGTCGTAAATCTCATACTTTACGATCTAAATCGGAATAAATGTTAAACAAACGGATGTGATTCAAATGGCTCTGAGCACTATGAGACTCAACATCTATGGCCATCAGTCCCCTAGAACTTAGAACTACTTAAACCTAACTAACCTAAGGACATCACACAACACCCAGTCACCGCGAGGCAGAGAAAATCCTTGACCCCGCCGGGAATCGAACATGGGAACCCAGGCGTTGGAAGCGAGAACGCTACCGCACGACCACGAGCTGCGGACAAACGAATGTGGAATCGTATCCTTCGGTTTTGCCCAGGCTGGTGTCGTAGTGACCTGTTGAGCCAGGAAGCCCTTCATTTTTATTTTTTATACTCTCAAGAAGACATTCTCGTGTTTTGCACGAAATTAGTGGACTCCTGAGGAAATTTGTCTTCCTGAATGTTTTCTACTCGATTTTCTTGTATTTGGTCACAGCTCAAAGCAAGTTTGAAATTTTTACTAATTCACAACGGTAACAAATTTAGTTCACTGTCAGCTGGTCCCTCAAGGGAAATTAAAGAAGAACATAAAACCGTAGTTTTGATCTTTGAGAAGATTAAGTCTCATAAACATCAATGGATGGTTTGTCTAGACTTATGAACGGTAAACTTTCTCCTTGGTTTGCAATGTGCTTCTTGTGACTCTGGAATAGCAGAGACAAAAAACATCACAGTGTTGAAAAAGAACGGCCAAAGAGAGAAAACATGTACGGAGGGAGGAAGAATGTCATTAACGACCCCTTAGTTGAACGAGAGACAATCATTTGTCGTCCACTGCATATCAAGTTGGGCCTTTTGAAGCAGTTTGTAAAGGCTTTTGATAAGAAAGGGTCACGCTTTTCATATACAGGGAAAAATGTCTGAGCTGAGAACGGAAAAATTCAAGCAGGAATATTTGACTATCCACAAATAAGACAACTCTGCATATGAAAACTGTCCAGGAACGCTACCAAGGAAGATCGGATATCCACGTGATGGCAGTTTACTGCTCGAATTTAAAAATGGCCAACTCCATAATACATTCAAGAATGTCATGGAAAAGAAGCTTCCTTAATGTTCAGGGACTGGATGTTATCATCAATGACGTTTTTATTTAGTATAGAATAATATTTATATAATACAATAGTAAAATTAGTGTTTCATTTTCATCCATGGACTTATATTAAAACAGTATAACATATATTTCACTAAAATCTGGTATTTTAGAATTTTGAGCTCCTTGGCAAATATTAATGAATTGTTTGAATTCAAGGCATGAAATTCTTAGAAAATCAGCTCAAAACACTCCGGTGTTATGCAAATAAATAGCACTTCACACGAATCTTAATGCTGTCGTCTTTAGTCAAGGCTAATTAATTCAATTATAGTAAGAAACATCAAAGTTGGAGCATTTTAAACATTTCATAGGATTTTTAGCCAGCTCATTGTTACACTAATAATAATCTATGATTATGATAGTGAGTATTATCTTTCTCTCTGTGCTCTGTGGTAATGATGATTAGAATGCAACGTACCTTGAATCAGAATTATTACAAAGGGGCACTATCTTACTTAAAAGGGCAGTTTAGAAAATTAGTCATAACCTTGTTCAAGGAGCCGTAATATCATTTGCCTGAAATTAGTTAGAGAAACATGAGGAATTGTTAATCTTCCTGAACAAGAGTCCAGTGTTTCCATGGCTGCACCACATCGTACATAAAATTCAATGTGGACTGCTCATGTGCTGCAAGTATTTTTTATTATCTGTTGTTGGATTTTGCTGAAAGAACAAGTTTTGAAGTACTCGAACATGTTGGGTTGGCTACACCAAAAATAGCTACCTCACGGGAACTGGCCAATGCGAAGGCTGTCGTGATAAAATAAAACGTTATAAACTACACAGGGGCATTCACCAAATTTCATTAATAAAACCCAGCAGGGTGGCGAAGTGGGATGACCCAGTAGTCACAGTTAGGAGATCAGTGGTTTGTATCTCTATCAGTCGATCCACATTTAGGTTTCCTGCAGTTTTCCAAGCATAAGCTTCGATAGGAGACTGCTGAGAAAGAAACCTAAATGTGGATGGCCTGACAGAGATTCGAACCACTGCCCTCCTGACTGTGAGTCCTGAGTCTTCCCACTTCGCCACCTTGCTGGGTTTGTGCTTTTGTCTAAGGAAAGGAGTATACTCCTACATAGAAATATGGAAGTGATTGCGCATGCGCAGGCCCGCGTGTCTGTGTGTGTGTGTGTGTGTGTGCGCGCGTGTGCGTGTCTGTGTGTGTGTGTGAGACTGTGAGCTCGTGGTCATGTGATCGGTGGAAGGCAGGCTGGGGCGACGGTAGCAGACACGCGAAGGCGTACCTCCAGGAACGTTACGACGCTTTTCTCGTGTGTCGGATAGCCAGATGACGGATTTACTACCGTTCCTGTTCCCATGAACAATCTTATAGTACACAGCCATCTCTGAAGAAGCAGAGAAAAAAGGAGGAACTTCGTAACTTGGTCATTTCTAGCACTAGTCGATATCTACATCTACAGGGCGTCGATACAAATATCGAACAACGTAAAGTACAACATCTTACCACGCCTAACGCGACGAAGGAAAAAACAGCTTCTAGTCGTCACAGAATGGCGAAGTACAGGTTCTGTGCAGTTTTCAGGGGAATATTGTACAATTGTTCCTGGAAAATATTGGGAACTTCAGGTAGTGATGATGGAAGTGAGTAGTGATCACGTACATGCCATGCTGAATAATGGTGAGATCTGTCACTATGGTGAGCTGTGCGAACATGAACCATGTCTTCTTGGAACACAGCATCTACATCTACATGATTACTCTGCTGTTCGCAAGAAAGTGCCTGGCAGAGGGTTCAATGAACCATCTTCAAGCTGTCTCTCTACCGTTACACTCTGAAACGGTGCGCGGAAAAAAAGAGCGCTTAAATTTTTCTGTGCGAGCCCTGATTTCTCTTATTTTATCGTGATGATCATTTCTCCCTATGTAGGTGGGTTTTCGCAATCGGAGTAGCAAACTGGTGATTGAAATATCATGAGAAGATCCCATCGCAACAAAAATCGCATTTCTTTTAATGATTGCCACGCCAATTCACGTATCATGTCGGCGGCACTGTCTCCCCAACTTCGCGGTAATACAAAACGAGCTGCCCTCTTTTATACTTTTTCGATGTCATCCGCCAGTCCCATCTGATGCGGATCCCACACCGCACAGATACACTCGAGAATAGGGCGAATAAGCGTTGTGTAAGCAGTCTCTTTAGAAGACCTGTCGCACCTTCTAAGTGTTCTGCCATTGAATCTCAGGCTTTGGTTTGGTCTATCCAGAACATTATCTATGTGATCGTTCCAATTTAGAGTATTTGTAATTGCAGTCCTTAATTATTTAGTTGAATTTACACCCTTCAGATTTGTGTGACTTCCGCGAAACGAAATTCAGCGGATTTCTTTTAGCACTCATGTGAATAACTTCACATTTTACTTTACTCAGGGTCAACTGCTACTTTTCGCACCATACAGATTCCTTATCTAAATCATTTTGTAGTTTGTTTTGGTCATATGATGACTTTACAAGACGGTAAATGACAGCATCATCTGCAAACAATCTAAGACGGCTACTGAGATTGTCTTCTATGTCGTTAATACAGATCAGGAAAAATAGAGGGCATATAACACTGCCTTGGGGCACGCCGGATATTACTTCTGTTTTACTTTATGTCTTTCCGTCTATTACTACGAACTGTGACCTTTCTGACAGCAATTCACGAACCCAATTTCACAACTGATGCGATATTCCATAGCCACGCAGTTAGGTTAGAAGACGATTGTGAGGAACGGTGACGATAGCCTTCTGGAAACTTAACAATATGGAATCAATTTGAAAACCCCTTCGATAGCTCTAATTACTTCATGACTACAAAGAGCTAGTGTGTTTCAAAAGAACGATATTTTCTGAATCAGTGCTGACTACGTGTCAATAATGGTTCAAATGGAATTGAGCACTATGGGTCTTAACAACTGAGACCATCAGTCCCCTAGAATTTAGAACTTCGTAAAACCTAACTAATCTAAGGACATCACACACATCCATGCCCGAGGCATGATTCGAATCTGCGACCGTAGCGGCCGCGCGGTTCCAGACTGAAGGGCCTAGAACCGCTTGGCCACAGTGGAAGGTGTCTACGTGTCAATTAACCGTTTTCTTCGCCGTACTTCATAATGTTCGAATACAGTATATGTTCCAAAAACCCTACTGCAAATCGACGTTAGTGATATGGGCCTGTAATTGAACAGATTACTCCTGCTTCCTGTTTTGGGTATTGGTCAAGTATGCTTTCACAAGCATTTACGCTTCGAGTGGGCTTATGAGCTAATTGTTCAAAACAATTTTCTGAGAAAGCCCCAGTAAAATTTCGGATGACGTTTTATGCCTGCCGCCAGCTTTAACGTATAATTTTTCCAGCATATCGAGGGTAGATTAAAGTCACCACCGACTATTACTGTATGAATGGGGTACCTATTTTAAATGAGACTCAAGTTTTCTTTGAACTGTTCAGCAACTGTGTGTTCAGAGTCGGTGGGTCGGCAAAACAACCAAATTAATATATGGTACTAATGGCTCTGAGCACTATGGGACCTAACATCTGAGGTCATCAGTCCCCTAGAACATAGAACAGCTTAAACCTAACAAACTGAGTACAGCACACACATCCATGCCCGAGGCAGGATTCGAACCAGAGACCGTAGCGGTCGCGCGGCTCCAGACTGAAGCGCCTAGAACCGCTCGGACACGGCGGCCGGCCCCAATTGATAGTTTAGTCAAGTTGTCAAGTATAACCTCTACCCATACTATTTCGCAGGAACTATGTATTTCTACTTCACTACAAGGCAAACTATTTCTGACAGCAATAAATACTCCACCACCAATTGTATTTAACCTATCCTTTCTGAAAACTGTTAGATCGTTAGAAAAAATTTCTGCTGAACTTGTTTCCGGCTTTAGCCAGCTTTCTGTACCTATAACTATTTGAGCTTCGGTGCTTAGTATTAGGACTTGGAGCTCTGGTTCTTTCCCAACACAGCTACGACAATTTACAACCACAATACCGATCGTTTCAACAGCTAACTTACTGTGTTTTACCTGCCCCCTTTTACACGGACGCCCTTTCTGAGGTTCCCTGAGACCCGATTCTAAAAAAAAACGCCCAGTCCCTTTCGCACAGCCCCCCCTACCCGTGTAGGAGCTTGGTGTGTGTAGTGGACTGCTGACCTATTAAGCGGAACCCGGAAACCCACCACCCGAAGGCGCAAGTCAAGGAATCTGCAGCCTACACCGTCACAGAACCGCCTGAGCCTCTGATTCAGACCCTCCACTCGGCTCTGCACCAAAGGACCACATTGCGTTCTATTGAGGATGCTGCAGATCACTATTGGAGAGCAAATATTGTACCATGAAATGGATCTGATCAGACAAAATTGACACACAATGCTTGGCAGTAATATGACCTTGCAGAGTAACCATGGGGTCCAAGGAATACCAGGGTATGGCTGACCGAATCATCACCGAACCCTCGCCATTTTCACTCTTGGCAGCAAGCTGTCTGTATCGTAGGCCTGGGACATGCATATGCCAGACTTTAACTCGAGCAGCAATTGGAAACAGTGTAAAACAAGACTCAGCCAACCAAATGACATTCTTCCATTGCTCCATATTTATGTTTTTATGGCTTCAGTACCACACTTTCCTGATGCACCCATTCCAGTCGCTAATGCTTGGTTTGAAATTCCACATCGGCCTGCAGTTCTCTGCTTATAAAGACCCCTTCCTGTTGTTTTGGTGCTGACAGGGTACTCGAGTGCGACATTGAGTTCCGCAGTGACTATTATAGCTGTGGTCCTCTTATTTTTCGTCACAGTCCTCTTTAATGATGATCTGCTCTAGTTACTGAACACACACTTTCGTTCGCATTGTGACTAAGAGGGCGCCCTCTTTGTATTCGGTATAAACCTTTGATATGGTGCCTCATGAAACACTAACCACTTCAGCTACTTGGTAACAGAAGCAAATACCACAAAATCACCAACAATCTGTCCTTTTATGAATTCACTTACCTCTGACATAACACACTTACAGCTACACGGACACTCTTCTGACCACGACTGACACTTGCAACGTATTGAGAGCATTGCACAGGTGCCGTTCGTGATCAAATACAACAGCGCACCCAGCAGGTTCGGCTAGTATCTGCAGTTATGTTCAAGAATGCTTTTTATTTCTCGCAATGCTTCCATGTTTTTGTCCAACACCCGTATATCTACATCCATTGTCGAACCCCTGTATATCTACATCCATACTCTGCAAACCACTATGAAATGTATGGTAGAGTGTACTTCCACCCGGCCTGTGTGGCCGAGCGGTTCTAGGCGCTACTGTCTGGAACCGCGGGACCCCTACGGTCGTAGATTCGAATCATGCATCGGGCATGGATGTGTGTGATGTCCTTAGGTTAGTTAGGTTTAAGTATTTGTATGTTATAGGGGACTGATGACCTCAGAAGTTAAGACCCATAGTGCTCAGAGCCATTTGAACCATTTGGTAGTTCCAACTGAACTAATTAGGGTTTCTTCTCCTTTCATTCACGTACAGATTTCGAGAAAAATGACTGTTTATACGCCTTTATACTCTCTGTAGTTAACTTAATCATGTCCTCTCGATCCCTGTAGGGGCGTTGTAGTATATTCCAAAATTCGTCTACTAAAACTGGTTCCTGACACTTTGTATGTAGGTGTCTGCCGGTCCAGTTTCTCCAGAATTTCCGTGACACTGTCCTGCAGATCATACAAACATATGATCATTGCTGTTGTCTTTCTCTGTATATGTTCAGTACTCTTGTTCGTCCTATTTGGAAAGGATTTACATCACCATCTACATGGTTACTCTGCAATTCACACTTAAGTGCCTGGCAGAGGTTTCATCGAACCATTTTCATACTACTTCTCTACCATTCCACTCTCGAATAGCACGTGGGAAAAAGGAACACCTAAATCTTTCCGATCGAGTTCTCATTTCTCTTATTTTATTATAGTGAACATTTCTCCCTACGTAGGTGGGTGTCAAAAAAAGATTTTCGCGTTCGAAAGAGAAAGTTGGTGATTGAAATTTCGTAAATAGGTTTCGCCGCAAAGAAAGCCGCCTTTGTTTCAGTGACTGCCACCCCAACTCGCGTATCATATCAGTGACACTCTCACCCCTATTCCGCGGTAACACGAAACGAGCTGCCCTTCTTTGCACTTTTTCAATGTCCTCCGTCAATCCCACCTGGTAAGGATCTCACACCACGCAGCAATATTCCAGCAGAGGACGGACAAGTATAATGTAGGCCGTCTCTTTACTGGGTTTGTCACATCTTCTAAGTGTTCTGCCAACAAAGCACAGTTTTTGTTTCGCCTTCCAGACAATATTATCTATGTGGTCTTTCCAATTTAAGTTGCTTGTAGTATTTAGTGGAATTGACAGCCCTTAGATTTGTGCGATTTATCGTATACCCAAAATTTATTGGATTTCTTTTAGTACCCATGTGGATGACCTCGCACTTTTCTCTGTTTAGTGCCTATTGCCACTTTTCGTGCCATACAGAAATTCTCTCTATATCATTTTGTAATTAGAATTGTTCGTCTGATGATTTTACTAGACGGCAAATTACAGCGTCATCTGCAAACAATCTAAGGGGGCTGCTCAGATTATCACCTAAATCATTTATGTAAATCACAAACAGCAGAGGGCCTATGACACTGACTTGGGGAACGTCAGATATCACTTCTGTTGTACTCGATCATTTACCGTCTATCACTGCGAACTGTGACACTAGAGCAATATTCTAGGAAGGGTCGTATGAGTGTTGTGTAAGCAGTCTCATTTGAAGACTGAGAACTTCCTAGTATTCTACCAATGAAACGAATTCTGCGCTCTGCTTTGCCTACAGCGCAGCAAATGATACGGAATTATTCAGTTTACAGGGTACGTATATGTGACGACTGTTTACATTAATGAACATATTTATTTTGTCGTACTCACTCAACTACATTTAAAAATATTTCCTTTCTCAGGCTACCGGCTTTTAAAGAGAAGTTCGTCCATGAAGTAGAACTGGGTTGTCCAGGGAAGATGATTATAATTTATATTTAAATCTTGCTGCACTATTTATCAGACATATTACGCTATTGTGCAAATGATCAAAAATTTTTTTGCAGCGCACTGAACTTCTTTGTAAGCCACTGACTGCTTTAATAATGGTTAATAAAGTACATTTTTTCCTATAGTTTTGTAGATGTGCAAATCACTATTCTTCTCAAATTGTGGTGGATTATTTATGACGAATTTGTGACATCACAGTTAAAACTGAAGTGATATCAGGTGTTCCCCAGGGAAGCGTCGTGGGACCTCTGCTGTTCCTGATCTATATAAATTACCTGGGTGACAATCTGAGCAGTTCTCTTAGGTTGTTCGCAGATGATGCTGTAATTTACCGTCTAGTAAGGTCATCCGAAGACCAGTATCAGTTGCAAAGAGATTTAGATAAATGGCTCTGAGCACTATGGGACTTAACTGCTGTGGTCATCAGTCAGATTTAAATAAGATTACTGTATGGTGTGGCAGGTGGCAGTTGACGCTAAATAACGAAAAGTGTCAGATTATCCACATGATTTCCAAAAGAAATCCGTTGGAATTCGATTAGTTGATAAATAGTACAATTCTCAAGGCTGTCGATTCAACTAAGTACCTGGGTGTTAAAATTACGAACAACTTCAGTTGGAAAGACCACATAGATAATATCGTGGGGAAGGCGAGCCAAAGGTTACATTTCATTGGCAGGACACTTAGAAGATGCAACAAGTCCACTAAAGCGACACCTTACACTACACTCGTTCGTCCTCTGTTAGAATATTGCTGTGCGGTGTGGGATCCTTACCAGGTGGGATTGACGGAGGACATCGAAAGGGTGCAAAAAAGGGCAGCTCGTTTTGCATTATCACGTAATAGGGGAGAGAGTGTGGCAGATATGATACGCGAGATGGGATGGAAGTCATTAAAGCAAAGACGTTTATCGTCGCGGCGAGACCTATTTTCGAAATTTCAGTGACCAACTTTCTCTTCCGAATGCGAAAATATTTTGTTGAGCCCAACCAACATAGGTAGGAATGATCATAAAATAAAATAAGAGAAATCAGAGCTCGAACAGAAAGGTTTAGGTTTCCCGTGCGTTGTTCGGGAGTGGAATGGTAGAGAGATAGTATGATTGTGGTTCGATGAACCCCCTGCCAAGCACTTAAATGTGAATTGCAGAGAAATGTAAAATGCATAGCTCTTTGAAGAAGTACCTACATGACGACCGTGTGTGAACATCACTTATTATTACTTATTATTCTTACTGCTCGCTTTTGGGCAATCAGTACCTTATTTCTAACTGTTAATGTCCCAAGAAAATTATTACATGAGTCATTATTCAGAGTAAATACGCAAAATATGTTAGTATGTTGTTTCCAAGACTAGCAATTATACGAGGAACAAAAGGAGCTGAACTTAACTGTTTGAGAAACTCAGCAACACGTTTCTTCCAGTTCAAGTTTTCATCAGTATGTAGACCCCAAATTCTAAAGCATTCTACCCTGTTTATTGACTCCTGTTGTTGTGCCACGTGTATTGTTGATATTACTCTGTTTATTGTACAGAACTGAATATAGTGTATTTTCCCAAAAATTTAGGAAGAGTCCAAGTTCCGAGAATCAGTTAATAACCCTTTGAAAAACATCTTTAACAATGTCTTCTGATGCTTTCCCTTTAATGGCATTTCTTAAAACACAAGCATCATCTGTAAAAAGGAAAAGTTTTGCGATCAGCTTTGATTCCACAAGGAACTGTTGTGCACAGGGACCGTAGACTACAAGGAAGGAAACAAACACAGCACTCAGTCGTATTTCCATTTCTTTTCTTACTCTTGCATATGCGAAGAGCCGGCCGCGGTGACCGAGCGGTTCTAGACGCTTCAATCCGGAACCGCGCGACTGCTACGGTCGCAGGTTCGAATCCTGCCTCGGGCATTGATGTGTGTGATGTCCGTAGGTTAGTTACGTTTAAGTAGTTCTACGTTCAAGAGGACTGATGACCTCAGATGTTAAGTCCCATAGTGCTCAGGGCCATTTGAACCATATGTGAAGACGGCTACTTAGAGCCGAAATCTAGATATGTAATTAGTAAAATAGGTCGCAAATGATTGCCGTGTGTCTCTTCTTCCTTAAATACTGCGATCATCCCGTTTCATTCCTTCAAAACCTGTTACATCCAAGTATTTGTATGTGTTGACAGATTCAAATTAAGACTCGTTGATATTGTAGTTACAAAATACTGCATTGTTTTCGTTTTGATAAGTACGTAATTTTGCATGCTTAGGATTTGAAGCAAGTGTCCAGGTGTTCATCACTCTGAAATTCTATCAAGATTTGACTGAATATCTGTGGACCGTGTTTCAGGCAGCTGTTAAATGTAAATAACTACACCATTTGCCAAACGTCTGAGGTTACCGTTAATATTTTCTGCACTGTCATTAATTTTCAACATGAACAGCAGGGGCAGCATCATACTTTGCTGGGGAACAGGGTGTCCCAGGAGTAATGGTCAATATTCAGGAATGTTACAGGAACGATCGATTGAAGCAAAAAACTTCATACAGACATATGTCCTATTCCGAACGATTTTCGAGGCAGAACACATTTAATGTACATCGTTATGTATTTTCTGTGTTCTTCAATAAATTGCCACCATCACCCATGTACAACAGTTAGTAAATATAACATTATTAGTTTAACAAAGTATCAGCTCAAAAATATGTTTTTTAGCACATTCATCTCCAAGTATTATCGTACACGTCACATCACAGCTGATGTACGGTGCACAATCAGTGTTCGAGTATCCCAGCGCCAAGTTCAATGCATTTGTTCACTCTTGGAGAACATGTTGTGTTGCCTGTCTGAGTGCCTCAGCACGTTCCCTAATGAGGATAGCAGTGTCCATGATGCGACTATGCGGTTCATCTCTCGTACATATCTTTCGCTTGTATATCTGAAACTTCATCAAAACTCAAAGTCAAAAATCTAATGACGTAATACCTGGTGATCTTAGTGGCCAGTTAATTGGAGTACTACGACCAAACCAGCGACTAGGGAAGTGCCGCCGAGAGGTTTTCTCATACCTCTGGTAAAATGTAGAGGGTCTCCATAATGCTGGAAGTACATTGCAGTTCCTGAGGCCAAGAGAACGTTCTCAAGTTTTCAAGATGCAAATCATTCTGTCTTGTGATTCGCTCTTCTAAACTGATTGAACCTATCAGCATTTTACCGATCCTGTCACACCAGACAGTTATCGTAAAAAGAACTTGTAAATTGGTTTCCACTGTAGCGTGCAGATTTTCCAGCGGCCACCGATGATTATTGAGTGTGTTGTTGATTAAGTTCCATATAAACGCGTCTACATGAGCAAAATGTATTAATGGAAGCAAATGACGATTGTCATGTAACCAGTGACAAAATTTAATTACGATGCTACTATCGCTATTATGAAAATTGTGAAAAGGTAGTATGTAGAATGAGTAAAAGTAACCAGCGAGGGCGAGGCCACAGCAGCTGCGACAGCGGCGCTTCCCAGGGGAGTGACACGTCAGAAGGCGACCTGGCTGCTCTTTGCTCTGCGGTTGAGGAGGCGGTTGTGCGTGGGTCTGAACCAATGCCCCTCAGACAGGCGACAGTGTGGCGGCAGACACAGCCTGGTCTCGAACCATAGGCTGCTCCTGGCGCTGCCCAGCCGTCTTATTGGCCAGTGGTGCTCCAGCATTGTAGTGCGGCTACTCAGCAATTACCAAGTCCCTGACTCGAATAACATCCTATCCTCAAATTCAGCCTCATTTATACTCAATTACTGCCCATTTGTTCCTCTAAATCCTGGTGTCTAGTCACACTGCCCATAACAGAGAGACCTGCTTCAGTGCAGTGGCAACGACCCAATTGCTACATCATTATGAATTAACTCGAAGAAAACTGTATATTGACACACAGTCAACATGGGTTTAGAAAAGATCGTTCCTGTGAAACGCAACTAGCTCTTTATTCACGTGAAGTGCTTAGTGTTATTGACAAGGGATTTCAGATCGATTCCATATTTCTGGATTTCCGGAAAGTTTTAGACACTGTACCACACAAGTGGCTTGTAGTGAAATTGCGTGCTTATGGAATATCGCCTCAGTTATGTGACAGGTTTTGTGATTTCCAGTCCGAGAGGTCACAGCTCGTAGTAATTGACGGAAAGTCACCGAGTAAAACAGATGTGATTTCTCGTGTTCCCCAAGGTAGTGTTATAGGCCCTTTGCTGTTCGTTATCTATATAAACGGTTTGGGAGACAACCTGAGCGGCCGTCTTAAGTTGTTTGCAGATGACGCTGTCATTTATCGACTAATAAAATCATCAGAAGATCAAAACAAACTGCAAAACGACTTAGAAAAGATATTTGAATGGTGCTAAAAGTGGTAGATGACCTTAAATAATGAAAAGTGTGAGGTCATCCAACTTGAGTGCTAAAAGGAATTCGTTAAACTTCGGTTACACAATAAATCTGCCTAATCTAAAGGCCATAAATCCAACTAAAAGCCTAGGTATTACAAATACCAACAACGTAAACTGGAAGGAAAACATAGAAAATGTTTTGGGGGGTTCAAATGGTTCAAATGGCTCTGAGCACTATGGGACTCAACTGCTGAGGTCATTAGTCCCCTATAACTTAGAACTAGTTAAACCTAACTAACCTAAGGACATCACAAACATCCATGCCCGAGGCAGGATTCGAACCTGCGACCGTAGCGGTCTTGCGGTTCCAGACGGCAGCGCCTTTAACCGCACGGCCACTTCGGCCGGCGTTTTGGGGGGTAATCTACTCAAAGACTGCGTTTTATCGGCAGGACACTTAGAAAACGTAACAGAACTACTAAGGAGACCGCCTATACTACGCTTGTCCGTCGTCTCTCACAATACTGCTGCGCGGTGTGGGATCCTTACCAGATAGGACTGACGGAGTACATCGAATAAGTTCAAAGAAGGGCAACACGTTTTGTACTATCGCAAAATATGGGAGAGAGTGTCACAGAAATGATACAGAATTTCGGCTGGACAAAATTAAAAGAAAGGCGTTTTTCGTAGCGACGGAATCTTCTCACGAAATTACAATCACCAACTTTTTCCTCCGAATGCGAAAATATTATGTTGACACCGACCTACATAGGCAGAAACGATCACCCCGATTAAATAAGGGAAATCAGAGCTCGTACGGAAACATATAGGTGTTTGATCTTTCCGCATTCTATACGAAATTGGAATAATAGAGAATTGTGATGGTGGTTCGATTAGCCCTCTGCCAGGCACTTAAACGTGATTTGCAGAGTATCCTTGTAGATGTCGATGTAGATGTAGATTCTTTACTGCGTGGGGCAATTCACCATTGCGCTAAGTTATACTTGCTTCACAACTTATTTACGCATCTATTATTCTGCCATATTTGTCGAATTAGCATGGCTGATGGCCAGCGCTGTCACTATAATACTCCGTGGTGGCCTCCATGCTACTTTCAGCACTTACAATAAATATTTAAAACTTTTACCAGAATTCTGCGTAGTGTCACTACGCAGTGTAGTAGGAGTAACACCACCTTCATTCTGTATAAATGGGTTTCCCACTCAGAATGTTGTTTCCTAGTGAGATGATCGTGTTACGCCTCATGTACGAACAGAAACGTCTACCTACAAGTGTCAGAATTCGACAGCATCGTGAACATTCGTAACAGTGGTTTATCTTTCCGCGATATCACTATTTGCCTTGGTTGGCATCCCACGATTGTCACGTGATATGGAATTAATGCGTTCAGTAGATTCCTATTCAGCGACATGAGGGATCGCAACAATCACATATGTCTGGAGCCCGAGGGACATGCATATTCATTCAGCTGTGCAGGATCACAAAGTAAAATTACATGCCAAGTACCAGGAAAAGGGTATTCTTACTACACGACAAGTATCCACGCGGAGAGTGAGGTGACGTCTCGAGCACGACGGACTATCAGTGCAGAAACCATTGCTGCTGCAATCCTTGACACAGTAGCAGAGGGAGGTGTGGTGAAAACACTGAACACAGGAGTGGCGCCATGACACTCTTTCTGCGTATACCATCATGGTTTTTCAGCTTTCCCATCATCGTCACACATGCCCCAATCATGCAATTGAGGGCCAATGCGTACAGGAAATGTCTACTTCTGGTTCTTAAAGCCGGTAACTTGGACAGCGGCCGTTACATTTCCGACTTCTAAAGGCCAGTTATATTGCCTTATATTTGAGGTCTCCAAAACGTTATGTTTCACTAAGAGGATGCAAGACCGCATGTAACCACACTGTCGAAACCTACCTCTATACTGAGGGTGTACAACTGTAGTCCTGGCCAACACGTTCTCCAGATCTCTCGCTCATTGAATACATTTGGTCACGGGTTGCCAAGAGACTAGGATGCTTGCACTTGACACTACGATTGGCATGTAACTGAAGCAGCATAGTGTGCTGCACCCATACCACTCATACAATCTCAGTTCAACTCAATGCCCAGCCAAATTAGAGTCATTGTTGCTACCAAAAGTGGCAATTCTGTGTACAGCTTGGGCCACTCTTATTAATGTGACCGCCTGACAAAAGACTGAATGAACACCTTTTGCAGCGTGAGATGTGTAGAAAGAGTCAGTGAGGTTCTAGGTGCACAGAGAGGGATGCTGTGTCATACCGACTCCAGGGCGATAGCCAGCTGAGCTAGGTTTCTCGGTTGAGGCTCCATAGTGGGATCGAGCTGGTCCCACAGATTCTCAACTAGGTTTACTCCGGAGAGGTTGGCGGACACGGGAGAACAGTTTACTCATCCTGGTGCTCTTCGAAACACGCACATACACTGCAAGCTGCACGTAGGTGGCATCGAGTCATGGAAAAACTAAATTCATGTAGGGGACCGATGGATATAAGTACTTTGTTGAAATATTGTGCCTCCAGGATTATGAGAAATCACGAATCCAATTGCACAACTGATGTGATATTCCATTGCCACGCAGTTAGGTCAGAAGACGATTGTGAGGAATGGTGTCGCAAGCCTTCTGGAGATCTAAAAATATGGAATCAATTTTACATCCCCTGTTGATAGCTCTCATTACTTCAGGAGTATAAAGAGCTAGTGTGTTTCAAAAGAACGATAATTTCTGAATCCCTGCTGAATACGTGCCAAAAATGGTTAAAATGACTCTGAGCACTGTGGGACTTAACAACTGAGGTCATCAGTCCCCTAGAGCTTAGAACTACTTAAACCTAACTAACCTAAGGACATCACACACATCCATGCCCGAGGCAGGATTCGAACCTGCTACTATAGCGGCCGCGCAGTTCCAGACTTAAGCGCCTAGAATCGCTCGGCCACGCCGGCCGGCCCCAATTAATAGTTTAGTCAAGTTGTCAAGAATAACCTCTACCCATACTATTTCGCAGGAACTATGTATTTCTACTTCACTACAAGGCAAACTATTTCTAACAGCAATAAATACTCCACCACCAATTGTTTTTAACCTATTCTTTCTGAAAACTGTTAGATCGTTAGAAAAAATTTCTGCTGTACTTGTTTCCGGCTTTGGTCAGCTTTCTGTACCCATAACTTTTTGAGCTTCAGTGGTTTGTGTTAGGGCTTGGAGCTCTGGTTCTTTCCCAACACAGCTACGACAATTTACAAGCACAATACCGATCGTTTCAACAGCTAACTTACTGTGTTTTACCTGCCCCCTTTTAAACGGACGCCCTTTCTGTGGTTCCCTGAGTCCCGATTCTAAAAAAACCGCCCAGTCCCTTCCACACAGCTCTCGCTACCCGTGTAGGAGCTTCCTGTGTGTAGTGGACTCCTGACCTATTAAGCGGAACCCCGAAACCCACCACCCGAGGGCGTAAGTCAAGGAATCTGCAGCCTACACCGTCACAGAACCGCCTGAGCCTCTGATTCAGACCCTCCACTCGGCTCTGCACCAATGGACCACATTGCGTTCTATTGAGGATGCTGCAGATCACTATTGGAGAACAAATATTGTACCTTCAAACGGATCTGATCAGACAAAATTGACACACAACGCCTGGCAGTAATATGACCTTGCAGAGTAACCATGGAGTGCAAGGAATACCAGGGTATGGCTGACCGAATCATCACCGAACCCTCGCCATGTTTCGCTCTTGGCAGCAAGCTGTCTGTATTGTAGGCTTGGGACATGCATATGCCAGATATTAACTCGGGCAGAAATTGGAAACAGTGTAAAACAAGACTCAGCCAACCAAATCACTTTCTTCCATTGCTCCATATTTAAGGTTTTGTGGCTTCAGTACCACATTTTCCTGTTACACCCACTGCAGTCGCTAATGCTTGGTTTTGAAATTCCACATCGACCTGCAGTTCTCTGCTTATGTAGACCCCTTCCTGTTGTTTTGGTGCTGACAGGGTACTCGTGTGCGACATTGAGTTCTGCAGTGACTATTATAGCTGTGGTCCTCTTATTTTTCGTCACAGTCCTCTTCAGTGATCATTTGCGATGGCTACTCAACACACACTTTTGTTCGCATTGTGACTAAGAAGGCGCGTTTCCGCTCTCTTTGTATTCGGTATAAACCTTTGATATGGTGCCTCATGAAACACTAACCACTTCAGCTACTTGGTAACAGAAGCAAATACCACAAAATCACCAACAATCCGTCCTTTTATGAATTCACTTATCTCTGACATAACACACTTACAGCTGCACAGAACACTCTTCTGACCACGACTGACACTTGCAACGTATTGAGGGCATTGCACAGGTCCCGTTCGTGATCAAATACAACAGCGCACCCAGCAGGTGTTTTGTCCAACACCCGTATATCTGCATCCATTGTCGAACCCCTGTATATCTATATCCATACCCTGCAAACCACTATGAAATGTATGGCAGAGTGTACTTCCACCCGGCCTGTGTGGCCGAGCGGTTCTAGGAGCTACTGTCTGGAACCGCGCGACCCCTACGGTTCGCCCATGTAGTAGAACTGGGCTGTGCAGGGAAAATGATTCTAATTTATATTTAAATCTTGCTGTGCTACCTGTCAGACATAGTACGTTATTGTACAAATGATCAAAACTTTTTTGCAGGGCATTGAACTCCTTTGTGAGCCACTGACTGCTTTAATAATGGGTAATAAAGTACATTATTTCCTATAGTTTTTTAGGTGTGTAAATCACTATTCTTCTCAAATTGTCATGGATTATTTATGACGAATTTTACTAGCGGATATATGTATTGTGACACTACGGTTAAAATGCACAGTTCCTCGAAGAGGTACCAACATGACGAGCGCGGTTGAACACCACATATTATTCTTATTGCTCGCTTTTGGGTAATCAGTACCTTATTTCAAACTGGTAACTTTCCAATAAAATTATTTCACGAGTCATTATTCAGAGTAAATATGCAACATATGTTTGTATGTTGTTTCCAAGACTAGCAATTATACCAAGTACAAAAGTAGCTGAACTTCACTGTTTGAGAAACTCAGCAATACGCTTCTTCTAGTTCAAGTTTTCACAAGTATGTAGACCCAAACATTTGGAGTATTCTACCCTGTTTACTGAATCCTATTCTTGTGCCGCGTCAATTGTTGATATTACTCTATTCATTGTACAGAACTGAATATGGTGCATTTTCCCAAAAATTTAGGGAAAGTCCAATTTCAGAGAACCAGTTAATATCCCTTTGAAAAAGATCATTAACAATGTCTTCTGTTGCTTTCCCTTTAATGGCATTTGTTAATACACAAGTATCATCTGCAAAAAGTACCAGTTCTGCTATCAACTTCGATTCCACAAGGAACTGTTGTGCGCAGCGACCGTAGACTATAGGGAATGAGAGAAGCACAGCTTTCATTCGCATTTCCATTAATTTTATTACTTTTGCATAGGTGCAGACGGCTATTTAGAGCCGAAATCTACATAGGCAAGAGTAGTAAAACTAATGGGTCGCGAATGATTGCCGTGTGTCTCTCCTTTCTTAAATTCTACGATCATCCCGTTTCACACCTTGAAAACCTGTTACATCCAAGTATTTGTATGTGTTGACTGATTGCAGTTAAGACTCATTAATATTGTAGACATAAAATGCTACATTGTTTCCTTTTTGCGGAGTGCGTAATTCTGGATTCTCAGCACTTGAAGAGAGTGTCCAGGTGTTGCATCACTCTGAAATTCTATCAAGATTAGACTGAATATCTGTGAACCGTATTTCAGGCAGATCTTAATTGTAAATAACTACACCATCTACGAAAAGTCTGAGGTTACCGTTAATATTTTCTGCACTGTCATTAATATTCAACATGAACAGCAAGGGGCACATCACACTTTCCTGGGGCACAGGGTGTCGCAGGAGGTACGGTCAATATTCAGGGATGTTACAGGAACGATCGTTTGAAGCAAAAAACTTCATACAGACATATGCCCTATTCCGAATGTTTTTCGAGACAGAACACATTTAATGTACATCGTTATATATTTTCTGTATCCTTCAATAAATTGCCAAATGGTTCAAATTGCTCCGAGCACTATGGGACTTAACTTCTGAGGTCATCAGTCACCTAGAACTTAGAACTAATTAAACCTAACTAACCTATGGACATCACACACATCCATGCCCGAGGCAGGATTCGAACCTGCGACCGTAGCGGTCGTGCGGTTCCAGACTGTAGCGCCTAGAACCGCTCGGCCACTCCGGCCGGCAATAAATTGCCAGCTTCACACATGTACGCATGTACAACAGTTAGTTAATATAACAATATTCGTTTAGCAAAGTATCAGTTTAAAAATATGTATTTTTAGCACATTCATCTCCAAGTATTGTACACGTCACATCACATATGACGTACGGTGCACCATCCATGTTCGAGTATCCCAGCGCAAACTTCAATGCATTTGTGCACTCTTGGGAGGACACGTTGTGTTGCCTGTCTGAGTTCCTCAGCATGTTCGCTAATGAAGGCAGCAGTGTCCATGATGCGTCCACGCAGTTCATTTCGCGTATTCATCTTTTGCTTGTTCATCTCAGACTTCATCCAACCTCAAAATCAAAATGGCGTAAGGTCTGGCGATCTTAGTGGCCAGTTAATTGTACTACCACGACCAATCCAGCAACTAGGGTAAGTGCTATTGAAAAGGTCTCTCATACGACGGGTAAAATGTAGAGGGTCTCCGTAATGCTGGAAGTTCATTGTATTCCGTGTGGCCAAAGGAACGCTTTCAAGCTGTTCAACATACAAGGAATTCTGTCTTGTCATTCGCTGTTCTAAAATGGGTGAACCTATCAACATGTTACCGATCGTACCGCACCAAACACTGATCGGAAAAAGAATTTTGAAATTGGTTTCCACTGTAGCGTACGGATTTTCCTGTGAATATCGATAATTATTACGTATGTTGTTGATTACATTCCATATAAACGTAGCTTCATCAGTGAATAGTTTTAATGCAAGCAAATGAAGATAGACATTTAACAAGTGACAAAATTTAATTACTGTGGCATTGTCGCTAATGTGAAGATTGTTGCACATAGTATTTAAAATGGGTAAAAGTAACCAGCATGCAATGTTAATCACACAAGTGTTCGTGGTACACTGATACGCGCATAGAGTTGCTATGTGCCAGTAGTACGAAGGGCGTTTGAAAATTCCGTGCAAAAGTAAAAACTACTTACGTGTTTGGGGTAAATCTTTTTTATTTTTCGACAAAGTCTCCTTTTAGATTTATACACTTCGTCCAACGCTATTATAATTTGTGGATCCCTTCCGAACGATTGGAATTGTCCAAGACTGCAAAGTAGCTATTAATTGCTGCAATCACCTCCTCGTTTGAATAAAATCTTTGTCCCGCCAGCCATTTCTTCAAATTGGGGAACAAATAGCAGTCTGAGGGAGCCAAGTCTAGAGAATAGGGGGGATGTGAAACGAGTTGGAATACTGTTTCCAATCATTTAGCGACCACAACTGCTGAGGTGTGTGCTGGTGCATTGTCGTGATGGAAAAGGACTTTTTTGCGGTCCAATCGCCGGCGTTTTTCTTGCGGCTCAGTTTTCAAACGGTCCAGTAACGATGAATAATATGCACCTGTACTAGTTTTACCCTTTTCCAGATAGTCGATGAGGATTATCCCTTGTGTATCCCAAAAGACACTCGCCATAACCTTTCCGGCCGAAAGAATGGTCTTCGCCTTTTTTGGTGCAGATTCTCCCATGGTAACCCACTGTTTGGATTGCTGTTTGGTCTCAGGAGTATAGTAATGTATCCATGTTTCATCCACAGTGACGAACCGACGCTTAAAGTCCTGCGGACTCTTCCTCAACAGCTGCAAACCATCCTTGAAACACTTCACACGATTCCGTTTTTGGTCAAGCGTGAGCAATCGCGGGACCCATCTTGCGGAAAGCTTTCTCATGTCCAAATGTTTATGCAAAATATTATGTACCCGTTCATTAGAGATGCCCACAGAGCTAGCAATCTCACGCACCTTAACTCTTCTGTCATCCATCACCATATCATGGATATTATCAATGATTTCTGGAGTCGTAACCTCCACAGGGCGTCCAGAACGTTCAGCATCACTTGTGCCCATATGGTCACTCCGAAAATTTTGAAACCACTTATAAACTGTTCTAATCGAAGGTGCAGAGTCACCGTAATGTTTATCAAGCTTCTCTTTAGCCACACGAAATTCTTTTTCGTCCATGTTTTGACAGTTACTTGAGTTCCTTGATTCACACGAATGCGAACCACAAAGAAATAGACCAATATGGCTGAAACTTGGTGTGCGTTCTTTCCAAAGATGCTACTAATTAAACATGACCTCGATACGCGCCTGTGGTGCCACCTCTCGGACTTTGCAAGGACTTTTCAAACGCCCCTCGTAGGGCTAGGCCGTGCCATTGCAACAATGTGTTGCTGTTCCTGTACAGGTTGTTGAAATACGTGTTCAGATGAAAAATGGGAATTTCGAAGAATACCTGTTTCATGCAATGTGCTGAAAACTTGGGTAAACACTCTATGACTAGGAATTCCACGTGTTGCAAAGCGCCGACGGTATTCTTCGATAGCCGTAAACATACACTATATCTACACATTCTTCATTAGTGTATTTGTGAGGCATTTTAGCCAGTGTATGTACGAAAAAAGTTGACCAGCACTTCTCTCTGAAACACTCTCAGTCCATCGCACTATTTCACTTACTACACATCATGGACAACTACACGTTCAACAGGCTAGTTTAATGGCAGAAAGACATCCTGAGCAAACAGTTTGAAAGCAACGAGGCAGGTTGGCCTAGAATGAAACGTCAAAGATGCTGGCTGGGTAAGAGACAGCGCGTGCCACCAGCCCAAAAACAAAACTACATTAAATGCGTATTATCTCGGAAACTGGTCTCAATGCCGGCCGCGGTGGTCTCGCGGTTCTAGGCGTGCAGTCTGGAACCGTGCGACTGCTGCGGTCGCAGGTTCGAATCCTGCCTCGGGCATGGATGTGTGTGATGTCCTTAGGTTAGTTAGGTTTAAGTAGTTCTAAGTTCTAGGGGACTAATGACCACAGCAGTTGAGTCCCATAGTGCTCAGAGCCATTTGAACCATTTTTGAACTGGTCTCAATGGGGCATATGTCCATATGAACTTTTCTGCTTTAATTGAGTGTTTCTGTCACACCCACGAATATAGAGCTACATTGTTGTGTACTTTGGTAAATTGGGCAAAAAACCGATATCGTCTCTTGCTCACCGACCTACATCTATATCTACATCTACATTTATACTCCGCAAGCCACCCAACGGTGTGTGGCGGAGGTCACTTTACGTGCCACTGTCATTACCTCCCTTTCCTGTTCCAGTAGCGTATGGTTCGCGGGAAGAACGACTGCCGGAAAGCCTCCGTGCGCGCTCGAATCTCTCTAATTTTACATTCGTGATCTCCTCGGGAGGTATATGATTCAAATGGCTCTGAGCACTATGGGACTTAACATCTGAGGTCATCAGTCCCCTAGAACTTAGAACCACTTAAACCTAACTAACCTAAGGACATCACACACATCCATGCCCGAGGCAGGATTCGAACCTGCGACCGTAGCAGCAGCGCGGTTCCGGACTGAAGCGCCTAGAACCGCTCGGCCACAGCGGCCGGCTCGGAAGGTATAAGTAGGGGGAAGTAACATATTCGGTACCTCATCCACAAACGCACCCTCTCGAAACCTGGACAGCAAGCTACACCGCGATGCAGAGCGCCTCTCTTGCAGAGTCTGCCACTTGAGTTTGCTAAACATCTCCGTAACGCTACCACGCTTACCAAATAACTCTGTGACGAAACGCGCCACTCTTCTTTGGACCTTTTCTATCTCCTCTGTCAACCCGACCTGGTACGGATCCCACACTGATGAGCAGTACTCAAGTATAGGTCGAACGAGTGTTTTGTAAGCCTCCTCCTTTGATGATGGACATTTTCTAAGGACTCTCCCAACGAATCTCAACCTGGCACCCGCCTTACCAACAATTAATTTTATATGATAATTCCACTTCAAATCGTTCCGTACGCATACTCCTAGATATTTTACAGAAGTAACTGCTATCAGTGTTTGTTCCGCTATCATATAATCATACAATAAAGGATCCTTCTTTCTATGTATTCGCAATACAGTACATGTGCATCACACCTACCGATTTCCGTCCCATTGGGAAATCGGTACCGACGCATCTACAGGATCCAAGCACACTGCTCTGCTAACGATACCGCGGTAGAATTTGCGATGGAAAGTAGCAGTGGTCCCAATTTGCCCGCCCAACACAGAGAAAGCCAGAGACAGCTGAAGACTCACTCAATAGTTGTCACCCTCAGAGTGTGTTAATGTTCAAATGGTAATACAATTTAGAACAAAAAGAAGAAGAAAAAGAGAAAAGAAAACGATGCACCGCGAACGAATTATCCCAATGGGACGGAAATCGGTAGATGTGATGCACGTGTACAGATGTTATAATTTCAGAGAAATTGAACGATTTACTCAAGTGAAAGAGCTTCACAAACTGAGCAAGTCAATAACGCGTTGGTCCACCTCAGGCCCTTATGCAAGCAGTTATTCGCTTGGCATTGATTGAGAGAGTTGTTGGATTTCCTTCTGAGGGATATCTTGCCAAATTGTGTCCGATTGGCGCATTATATCGTGAAATCCGAGCTGATTGGAGGGCCCTACCCCTAATGCTCGAAACGTTCTATATTTGGGAGAGATCAGGAGACGTTGCTGGCCAAGATAGGGTTTGGAAAGCGCGAAGAAAAGCAATAGAAACTCTCGTCGTGTACAGGCTGGAATTATCTTGCTGAAATGTAAGCCCAAGATGGTTTGCGATGAAGGGCAACACACGAGGCGTAGTGCATCGTCCATGTTCCGCAGTGCTGTAAGGGTGCCGTGGATGCTGTAAGGTGCCTCTTACGCGAGGTAGACATTTTTACCAGTTTTAATAAATTATTGTCTCTTATTGATGTATTCACGATAGTTAGGAAGTGCTGTAGTCCGTAGCCGGCCATGAGTCGGAGTGCATTTCGCACGCTGGCTGGCTAGGTGACGAAGCGACCATATGTCGCCCGTAGTGGGGTGGGGCTCGGCGCTGGACCGTAGCAACAAGCGTCAACCTGGGAAATACACTCCTGGAAATTGAAATAAGAACACCGTGAATTCATTGTCCCAGGAAGGGGAAACTTTATTGACACATTCCTGGGGTCAGATACATCACATGATCACACTGACAGAACCACAGGCACATAGACACAGGCAACAGAGCATGCACAATGTCGGCACTAGTACAGTGTATATCCACCTTTCGCAGCAATGCAGGCTGCTATTCTCCCATGGAGACGATCGTAGAGATGCTGGATGTAGTCCTGTGGAACGGCTTGCCATGCCACTTCCACCTGGCGCCTCAGTTGGACCAGCGTTCGTGCTGGACGTGCAGACCGCGTGAGACGACGCTTCATCCAGTCCCAAACATGCTCAATGGGGGACAGATCCGGAGATCTTGCTGGCCAGGGTAGTTGACTTACAGCTTCTAGAGCACGTTGGGTGGCACGGGATACACGCGGACGTGCATTGTCCTGTTGGAACAGCAAGTTCCCTTGCCGGTCTAGGAATGGTAGAACGATGGGTTCGATGACGGTTTGGATGTACCGTGCACTATTCAGTGTCCCCTCGACGATCACCAGTGGTGTACGGCCAGTGTAGGAGATCGCTCCCCACACCATGATGCCGGGTGTTGGCCCTGTGTGCCTCGGTCGTATGCAGTCCTGATTGTGGCGCTCACCTGCACGGCGCCAAACACGCATACGACCATCATTGGCACCAAGGCAGAAGCGACTCTCATCGCTGAAGACGACACGTCTCCATTCGTCCCTCCATTCACGCCTGTCGCGACACCACTGGAGGCGGGCTGCACGATGTTGGGGCGTGAGCGGAAGACGGCCTAACGGTGTGCGGGACCGTAGCCCAGCTTCATGGAGACGGTTGCGAATGGTCCTCGCCGATACCCCAGGAGCAACAGTGTCCCTAATTTGCTGGGAAGTGGCGGTGCGGTCCCCTACGGCACTGCGTAGGATCCTACGGTCTTGGCGTGCATCCGTGCGTCGCTGCGGTCCGGTCCCAGGTCGACGGGCACGTGCACCTTCCGCCGACCACTGGCGACAACATCGATGTACTGTGGAGACCTCGCGCCCCACGTGTTGAGCAATTCGGCGGTACGTCCACCCGGCCTCCCGCATGCCCACTATACGCCCTCGCTCAACGTCCGTCAACTGCACATACGGTTCACGTCCACGCTGTCGCGGCATGCTACCAGTGTTAAAGATTGCGATGGAGCTCCGTATGCCACGGCAAACTGGCTGACACTGACGGCGGCGGTGCACAAATGCTGCGCAGCTAGCGCCATTCGACGGCCAACACCGCGGTTCCTGGTGTGTCCGCTGTGCCGTGCGTGTGATCATTGCTTGTACAGCCCTCTCGCAGTGTCCGGAGCTAGTATGGTGGGTCTGACACACCGGTGTCAATGTGTTCTTTTTTCCATTTCCAGGAGTGTATACATGACGGGAAGTACCGCCATCTTGGCGCCAAAGTCACCGAGTTTGTTTATTTATATTTAATAATTAAAGTCATTTATGACAACATGAATACTAGGAGGAGCCTCTGGATGTTTAAAACTATTGATCATAATTTTGCCTCGTTAAAATTCACACCCGTTCATTAACAAAATCATATCTTAGTAAGGACGAACTTGATCGGAAATCCACGAACTGTGACGGGACTAGTAAGAGATGCGGACTGCGCGCCACAGTCGGCACTCGGCGTTAAGAGCTCTTCCTGTCTTGTTCGATGGTAGCCATGCTCTCGGTTACGAGTAGTTTGTGACATGAGTGTTTCATTATCGATCTGGTAGGAATAAAATTTATATTACGGCATTCTGAATGTTAATTTCGAGTAAATAGATACCCCAAAGTTGATCGATAGCAATTTCAGATAATTAGCTTCCACCGACAGAGACATCCAATGCGCCAATGAAGAATCTGCACGGGACGACATTTACGAGAGCTGCACCGCGCACAGGTAGGAGGAAATCCGACGACACGACCCACATTAGCGTATCAAGGAAGGTCGCAAATTCCGGGTGAAAATGCTGACCAGTCATACTGTACGTCACATATACCACCCTCTACGGACTCGCGGCTAAGCTGAGTAATAACAGTATCAGTTTAGAAGCGAGGGGATCTTGCAATGCCGACAAAAGGGATTCCGCTGTCGGGCCGTATGGCGGGCAACGGTCATGTTTGTGTCCCACTGATGTCCACGTGGTCTCAAGGCACGTCTTCGACCTGGCATCTCATTGACTGGCGTAGAATTGTCTTCAGTGATGAGTCTCACTTCGAACTGAGCTATGACGACCAGAGAAGACGTGTATGGAAACGCCCCGGACAGTGGTGGGACACCAACCTGACTGTCGTCCACCATACAGCCCGGCAAACAGGAGTAATGGCCGAGTTGCCACTTCATTTCATTGCAGGACCCCTTTGATTGATATCCGCGACACTCTTACAGCACAGTACTGTAACCTACTTCCTTTGTTTTCGGGTTGCATTTCCTTAGGATTCTTCCAATGAATCTCAATCTGGCATCTGCTTTACCGACAATCAACTTTATATGATCATTCCATTTTAAATCACTCCTAATGGCTAATCCCAGATAATTTATGGAACTAACTGCTTCCAGTTGCTGACCTGCTATATTGTAGCCAAATGATAAAGGATATTTCTTTCTATGTATTCGCAGCACATCACACTTGTCTGCATTGAGATTCAATTGCCATTTCCTGCACCATGCGTCAATTCGTTGCAGATCCTCCTGCATTTCAGTATAATTTTCCATCGTTATAACCTCCCGATATACCACAGCATCATCCGCAAAAAGCCTCAGTGACTTCCGATGTTATCCACAAGGTCATTTATGTATATTGTGAAATCGTGAGCATTTACTTGTATTTACATGTTCATGACATTTACCGATTTCCGTCTCGTTCAGATGATTCCTTCGTGGTGCGTCGGTATTTTTTTTTTTTTCTATCTTGGAGTGTCCTCATGTGTCTCAACATAGTATAACAGCAGCATAACAGCGAGTTGACTGAAAAGCCTAGGTTGTGTGTAACGATCCTGCAACTCCAATTCTGGTGGTGGCACCGGCCGGGGTGGCCGAGCGGTTCTAGGCGCTACAGTCTGGAACCGCGCGTCCGCTACGGTCGCAGGTTCGAATCCTGCCTCGGGCATGGATGTGTGTGATGTCCTTAGGTTAGTTAGGTTTAAGTAGTTACAAGTTCTAGGGGACTCATGACCTCAGCAGTTAAGTCCCATAGCGCTCAGAGCTGTTTGAACCATTTCCAATTCTGGTTTTTTAGTATAATTACATCAGTTAGTGACCACCAAAATGGTTCAAATGGCTCTGAGCACTACGGGACTCAACTGCTGAGGTCATAAGTCCCCTAGAACTTAGAACTACTTAAACCTAACTAACCTAAGGACAACACACACATCCATGCCCGAGGCAGGATTCGAACCTGCGACCGCAGCGGTCGCGCGTTAGTGACCACCAGTGTTCCATTTACCAACAGGCTATCAATTACAGCATAGGGACCCGAGCCACAAGAATTTAAAATAATTTTTCTAGTTGCAATACATCTCTTTGTATTGAAAAATACCTAGACGTAATTATTTTATATAGGTTTATTTTGCTTAACTTTTCAGTGGATAGCTGACACGAACTAAGTCAATATGTAGCCCTGCGCTCCTTCGTGTCAAATTCCCAGCGCTCAAACACGTGGTTCTTCAGTTGTCAATATTGCCAAGACTTAAACGACTGGTTTTTTATTTAGCGTATGGCTGATACAGACATATCATAAAATTAAATTACGTGTACATATGTACATATTGACACACAAGAAACTTTGAAGTTTAGCACCTGAGAAGATGTTAAGCAGGCGCACATTTGTCACTGCTTCTCACCGACTTTTCCATTCTTCAAGAGGTTTGAAATCCTTAGCAACCATGACAGCAGCATCCCACAGAGTTGGATGGCGTGATTTCAGTCTCTTACGATTTAAAAGTGGCAGGTCGCTATGCACGGGCAGGTTAGAATTCCTGGAGATCTTGTGGAATTCTCTCGCAAGAGCAGTACATCTGCGTAAATCAGGAGGCATTATACCGGTTAACAGTGGAAGCCAATAAACAGGAGTAGATCTGATTGCGCCAGATATTATGCGCATTGTCATATTCAGCTGGGTGTCAACAAGCGTTGCATGATGACTATTCATCCAAACAGGTGCACAATACTCAGCACTTGAGTACACCAAGTCCAGAGCTGAAGATCGCAGGGTGGTTGCTGAAGATCACCAGGTAGTTCCGCATAGCTTATGTTGTTGCGAGTCCTCAACTTTTGAGCTAAGTTAAGAAGATGTTGTTTGAAGCATAGTGTACGGTCCAGGATGACTGGTTAAAGGAATTCTGTGAGCGTGAAGTGAATTCGATGTCGTGAAAGGCCTATTTCTTACACGCTTTATTTCACCCAAATCAGGATCCATAAATTTTTTGTCTTTCTTGTCATCAGGCTCACATTTTTGACCTCTTGAAGCTGGGCTAAACCATTCTTAGACAACGTAGTGCAGGAAGTGAGCAAGATATTTAGGAACCCATGGCGTCCGACAGACAGCTTATTGACTCGTGGCGGCATAGCAAAAGTCACGCGGCCACTGTGAGTGTTTTAGAGGGAAATTCGAAAGTCATGTAAAAAAATGAGTTACAAAAGTACACTATCTGATCAAAAGCGCCCGGACATCTATTGATGGACATTAATATGGGGTGTGTCCACCCTAAGACTTCCTGATGGCTTGAACTCTGCTTGAGACACTTTCAATGAGGCGTCTGAATATCTGTGGAGGAATGACAGCCCATTCTTCCTTAAGAGCCGAAATCAGATGCTGTAGCTGTGTTGGACACTGGAGTATGGAGTGAAGTCGACGTTCTAACTCATCTCAAATACACTCCTGGAAATGGAAAAAAGAACACATTGACACCGGTGTGTCAGACCCACCATACTTGCTCCGGACACTGCGAGAGGGCTGTACAAGCAATGATCACACGCACGGCACAGCGGACACACCAGGAACCGTGGTATTGGCCGTCGAATGGCGCTAGCTGCGCAGCATTTGTGCACCGCCGCCGTCAGTTTCAGCCAGTTTGCCGTGGCATACGGAGCTCCATCGCAGTCTTTAACACTGGTAGCATGCCGCGACAGCGTGGACGTGAACCGTATGTGCAGTTGACGGACTTTGAGCGAGGGCATATAGTGGGCATGCGGGAGGCCGGGTGGACGTACCGCCGAATTGCTCAACACGTGGGGCGTGAGGTCTCCATAGTACATCGATGTTGTCGCCAGTGGTCGGCGGAAGGTGCACGTGCCCGTCGACCTGGGACCGGACCGCAGCGACGCACGGATGCACGCCAAGACCGTAGGATCCTACGCAGTGCCGTAGGGGACCGCACCGCCACTTCCCAGCAAATTAGGGACACTGTTGCTCCTGGGGTATCGGCGAGGACCATTCGCAACCGTCTCCATGAAGCTGGGCTACGGTCCCGCACACCGTTAGGCCGTCTTCCGCTCACGCCCCAACATCGTGCAGCCCGCCTCCAGTGGTGTCGCGACAGGCGTGAATGGAGGGACGAATGGAGACGTGTCGTCTTCAGCGATGAGAGTCGCTTCTGCCTTGGTGCCAATGATGGTCGTATGCGTGTTTGGCGCCGTGCAGGTGAGCGCCACAATCAGGACTGCATACGACCGAGGCACACAGGGCCAACACCCGGCATCATGGTGTGGGGAGCGATCTCCTACACTGGCCGTACACCACTGGTGATCGTCGAGGGGACACTGAATAGTGCACGGTACATCCAAACCGTCATCGAACCCATCGTTCTACCATTCCTAGACCGGCAAGGGAACTTGCTGTTCCAACAGGACAATGCACGTCCGCATGTATCCCGTGCCACCCAACGTGCTCTAGAAGCTGTAAGTCAACTACCCTGGCCAGCAAGATCTCCGGATCTGTCCCCCATTGAGCATGTTTGGGACTGGATGAAGCGTCGTCTCACGCGGTCTGCACGTCCAGCACGAACGCTGGTCCAACTGAGGCGCCAGGTGGAAGTGGCATGGCAAGCCGTTCCACAGGACTACATCCAGCATCTCTACGATCGTCTCCATGGGAGAATAGCAGCCTGCATTGCTGCGAAAGGTGGATATACACTGTACTAGTGCCGACATTGTGCATGCTCTGTTGCCTGTGTCTATGTGCCTGTGGTTCTGTCAGTGTGATCATGTGATGTATCTGACCCCAGGAATGTGTCAATAAAGTTTCCCCTTCCTGGGGCAATGAATTCACGGTGTTCTTATTTCAATTTCCAGGAGTGTATATTCCATCGGCTACAGGTCGGGATTCTGGGCAGGTCTGTACATTTCAAAAACGTTATTCTCCACAAACCATTGTTAGACAGATGCTACGTCGTCATTATGATAAACCAGTCATCTCTTCTGAACTGTTCCTCTGCTGTAAGCAGTACACAATGCGGTGACAGGTAAAATCTATTCATATCCTCCCGCATTCATTGTTTTCTTAACCGCAAAAAGGGGCCCACATTCTAATCACGGAAAACACGCCCATTCAATAACACCATCTCCTCCGAACTTCACTGTTGGCACTACGCATGATCGCAGGTGACGTTCTCTGGGCATTCGCCACACCCACCCGTTCACTCGAATTCTCATAAAGTATAGTGTGATTAATCACTCCAGATCACTCTTTTCTAGTCACACACTGTCCATTCACATCGCTCTTTACACCATACCAAGCGTTGCTTAGCATCGAATACAGAAACGTGTGGCTCGTAAGGATCTGCTCGGACATTGTTCCCCATTGTTTTTAACTCCCTATGCACACTTGCTGTGTTAGCTGGTAGCGCTCCGACTCATGAGTGATTCCTTCCGCTGGTTTAATACGTTTTTGTTTTTTTTTACAACCTTCTTCCACAATGCTCGACGGTCCTTGTCCATCAGAACATTAGGTCTGCCTGGTCTTGGTTTATCTTTGGTAGTTCCTCTGAATTTCCACGTCGCAATTCACTTCATCAACAGTCGACTTCGACAGTTTTAGAAAGGTGGAAATGTCACTGTTTTACTTCCAGTGACTGGTCAGTGCCGCCCACTGTGGCCGAGCGGTTCTAGGCGCTTCAGTCCGGAACCGCGCTGCTGCTGCGGTCACAGGTTCGAATCCTGCCTCGGGCATGGATGTGTGTGATGTGCTTAAGTTAGTTGGGTTTAAGTAGTTCTAAGTCGGCGACTGATGACCTCAGATGTTAAGTCCCATGGTGCTCAGAGCCATTTGAACCATTTTGACTAGTCAATGGCCGAAGTCACTGAACTCTCTGAGCGACCCATTATGCAGTTCCTGTTCCTCTACTGAAAACACAATACTGTCTACTTCCTTTTATAGAGTTGGTTCTGCCTCTCATGACATGTAATTTGCAATTCTGCTTTACTTCGGAATTTCCAGATACTTTTGATCAGATAGTGTGTCTTTTACAAAAACTGAATATTTTTAGTGTAGTAATTACACCAATTGTAAAAATTCCAAAAATTTTTCAACATCACTATTACAACACTATAACGGATTTACCCATATAATTGCAGAACAACCTACACAACTTCTGTTGCGGCTATATCTGCCACTGTGGGTGCATAACAAAAATGTACTAGCGAAGTAAAGCTAGCTCTGTGATAATACTTTTTCTTGCTTTCTGTGTAATCTATTTTTAAGGACTACCATAAAAGACGAACGAATAGAACTAAAGGGAATAGCATAAGTGCCAAACGAAAATTCGTATGATTTCTTTGTAAGCTTGGGATTTCACTAAATCATAAAGCCGGCCGCTGTGGCCGAGCGGTTCTAGGTGCTTCTGTCCGGAACAGCGCTGCTGCTACTGTCGCAGGTTTGAATCCTGCCTCGGGCACGGATGTGTGTGATGTCCTTAGGTTAGTTAGGTTTAAATAGTTCTAAGTCTTAGGGGACTGATGACCTCAGATACTAAGTCCCATAATGATTACAGCTATTTGAACCATTTAAATCATAAAATGGGTAGTAAAATTTTATACAATCAAATAATGAAATGTAAATGCTGCATCATAGGCTTTCAGTGCGAAAATGGTTCTACAATGTTGTTTTTGCAGTTAGTTACTGTAAAATCTGCTCTGGTGTAGCCCATAGCATGAGTTCAGCCTAGGGGTCTAACCATCCTAAATATTACCATGACCTTCGACCATAAATATAATAGACTGGCCCTGACGTCATTTTCGTGGCTCCATCATCTCTGGGCTAACGTCACGTGAATGTAGGCAAAACATGGTTGTTTCGTGTTGCGCTTATGGCTGTACTCAGCGTTTTGTCGAGGGAAATGGCATTACATTTCAGGTGTGTTTCTATGATAGTGCAGATGAGTTTATTGAAATCTGCTGAAGTGACCTTTATATTCTTTTTACACTTGAAATAGAGTATCACGTAAATTAAATTGTTGAAAGTGATGCCTGTAAAGTCAGACTCATATTACATTTTGGAAAGTATCTGTGATAATTCGGTTACAGAAGTAAGTATAACTGTCTTTCGTTCCTACTCGTAGGTTCCCTAAGGATGAAAACCGAAGGCAGCTTTGGATACATGCCCTGAAACGGAAAAACTTTAAGCCATCTGCACACACGCACCTTTTTGTACATACAAGTGAGATTATAATAAGGTAAGAGCACCTATAGTCGACGCATGAAGAGAATTTTTTTCTGCCTTCTAATACTATTAAATAAATGTAGGCTCCAAAATTATTTTCTGAAACTTCAAAGGCTTACCTTTCATCTAAAATATCATTTGTTTAAAACTGATAGTTTAAACTTTTGTAAAAATAGTAGGAACTGAACCTTTGAAGTGCACCTAAAATTGATACTCTAAAATGGACCTGCTACTAAAGTCGACAATTTTGGCACCTATAGTTGACATAATTCCCATATCCCATTTTCTTTTATAAGTGACTAGAGCTCAAAACGCGGCGAATCCAATATTTAAAGATTTGAAACGAGCCCACTCGTACTGTTTAAAAGAATTTTAACGACACTTTACTTTAATTGATAGTTTATAGTAATTTCGTCCCGCTGCCCACCAGAGGGGCGTTCGATGTATTTGTTAGATTTTATAAATGGTACTGTGTACAAATCCAGGTCAAATGTAGTTCTGACATAATTTTTCGCAAATAAAAAAGTAATTTTTGTTGGAAGCGTTTGGCAGTCAATTGAGAAATGTGGGTAAAATGCGATACAAACACAGGACGGCAGACCGCTGATTTGAAATCCCGCCACGTTTTGCCAACAGTCACGTGGTTTATGTTGGAGCCACACCAGCTCTATAGCTTCTGCACAGCAAGGCCAGTCTACTAGTATCTATGGTCGAAGACCATGACTGACTTGAACAGTTTTTAGATTAGCATAATTTAACACAGGTGAAGTCAAGCAAAAGCGCTCCAGCCACTCTCTTGCCTGGCGATCCGAACGCAGCGGCGAGTGAGGCTGATGTATGAGCAGGAAAAGGCTGCAACGCCGCAAAGGCTTGTCCTACGTGAACCACAGAAGCGACCGACAGCGAGCGACTTCTCGATACGCGACACTCCAGCGACAAGCAGCTGTATCGGGCCAAAAGGTCGGGTGTCCTGCAAGCGAGCGACCATGTTGCGCTACGAGACGGCTGCTTAGAGCCGACCAGCTGTTTCTATAAAACGGCGCCCCTAAACTGTAGAATACTGTAGCTGGGGAGTGAAGCTACAAACTTAGCTTTGCTTAGGAAAATAAAGCGAAAAGGGATGCTGTGCATGAAATTTACTAAGGGAGGAAGCGTCATGATTTATACCGTCAACTGCGAAGATCACCAGACAATTCTTCGAATACACGTGAATGAGCAGAGGAGCATTTGACTATCTCATAAATAAATTAAAGACGAATGTTTTTTACGTGATCAAGAACTTTTAACAGCCGATAAATGCGGAAGAATGACTAACTAGCCTAAATATCAAGAATAAACGTACACAAAATAGACTGAGCTGTGGTGTAACGGTAGCGTTCCCGTTTTGTGAAAACAACTGTGGAAGGGTCGTGGGTTGACCCCCAGCACCGCCAAAAGCCAGCCCACCTCGAGAAAAAAGTGTGCAGTGAAAGTGAATAAACGCAACAGAAAAAATGGTTCAAATGGCTCTGAGCACTATGGGGCTTAACATCTGAGATCATCAGTCACCTAGACTTAGAACTACTTAAACCTAACTAACCTAGCCGGCCGGAGTGGCCGAGCGGTTCTAGGCGCGACAGTTTGGAAACACGCGACCGCTACAGTCGGCCGGCCGCTGGTGGCCGAGCGTTCTGGCGCTACAGTCTGGAACCGCGCGACCGCTACGGTCGCAGGTTCGAATCCTGCCTCGGGCATGGATGTGTGTGTGTTGTCCTTAGGTTAGTTAGGTTTAAGTAGTTCTAAGTTCTAGGGGACTTATGACCTCAGCAGTTGAGTCCCATAGTGCTCAGAGCCATTTGAACCATTTTTTGCTACAGTCGCAGGTTCGAATCCTGCCTCGGGCATGGATGTGTGTGACGTCCTTAGGTTAGTTAGGTTTAAGAAGTTGTAAGTTCTAGGGGACTGATGACCTCAGCAGTTAAGTCCCATAGTGCTCAGAGCCATTTGAACCTAACTTACTTAAGGAAATCAGACACATCCATGCCCGAGGCAGGATTCGAACCTGCGACCGTAGCAGCAGCGCGGTTTCGGACTCAAGCGCCTAGAACCGCTCGGCCACAACGGGCGGCCGCAACAGAAAAGATAAAGTGTTCCTCCTCCCGTCTCAAATAGTCAAGCAGTAGTCTAAAGTTTTTCTTCTCAGTGAAATCAGTGCTACAATGTGCTCCCCACTAAACATCTGTCACGCTCACATCCAAATCAGAGTGAAAAGTACCACCAGTGTGATCTAAAAGCGTGTTTGTTAAAAGAGACAGCATTCACTTCCTGTCATGGAGTGTTGCATAGCATCCATGTATACTTCATTATTTGTACTATGTTCTTTTAGGATACAGGCATTACTTAGTGAAAAGTGCCTATTAGAAAAAAAGTCCTGCCACATCCTATATTTTAACTGTCTGAGCTACAATACCGTATACTAAGTTTTGTATAAGTTATACTGTTTACACTGCATCGCAAAGTATATTTTTAAGGTCGTTCCAAAGTACTTGATCTTTAAGTGTATACGCACCTATTCCAATATATCACACACATTAAATTCCTAATAAATTACAATGAACAACCATGAAATTTTACAGATATTTGATGTTGCGAACGTAATTCATCAGCAGCCAGTGTTAAGGCCAAGCGTTTTAGTTATTCTTAATAGTCTGTAAAAGTAAAGGATACAAAATATTTGAAAAGAAAGTCAAAACGAAAGAAATCGGTCAAATATTTTGTGAAATGATTTGTCTAAAAGTAAAGGCCGAGCGTTTCGATTAATCTTAATAGTCTGTAAAAGTAAAGGATACAAAATATTTGAAAAGAAAGTCAAACGTCTTGTGAAATGATTTGTCTAAAAGAATGAAATAAAAAATATTAGAGAAACGTTTGATGCACCTCATTTTCTGTTCATGATTTCGAGAATCATTCAAAGGCACGTAGAACGTTTCTCTGGTCTATTTATTTCTTTTACACAAATCATTTCACAAAATATTTGACCGATTTCTTTCGTTTTCTATTTTCAAATTTTATTCAGAAAGCATGACCTTACTGACTCCTCGTTTGCCTTCCGAAAGTCTTCTGTTCTCGTAAGTCCTAAATATGGCACTTGATGCGAAGGAAACCTTTTTGATATTTAAATACCGCACCAATGTATCTTTTTATGTGCAAAATGGCTAGGCTTTGAACTGATTACCTTGTTGACACTTCAGTTACACAGCTTGGCAGCTGCCTTTCGTGAAATATTTCAATTTTTCCTCAACTCATTAATTAAGTTTTCCTTAATTACCCTGATTACTTTAAAGCAGTTAAATATTTTCATGCAAAAATAGCTCTCACGCTGGTCACTTTGATACCCCGTTTGCCTGGTTCTCTCTCTTTGTTTGGCTACGAACATTCGGACAAAACCTTAAGGTGTAATTTATAGGGAATCTTGTTTTCGTCTGCTCGAGCTTTCACAAAAACGTATCGGGTGTTAATCATACGATAAAATAGTCCTTTCTGCGTGCTGTCATTTCCATAAAACGTCGTTTCGATATATTGAACCGTTCATGAGATTCGACGATTTTTACGACCACTTGATTCCCGAAGCGCAGGAAAGGATTCGGACGCGCCGCGAGCGACCCGTCTGCGGATATAACAAAGAATGCCTCAAGAATGAAAAGAGGTATCATTCCGATCTCAACTTTAAATACAATTTAGATATATTGGTAACATTTCATACGCAATAATGTATGGCTTTAAATGAACTATACGGAAAGTCTTCGCAATGTGTTTTTACCTCTGCAAATTCTTAAAAATTTCGTGCAGCCATGTATTCAGTTACGTGCAGCACAGTAACTATGACGGATAACGAAAATAAATTCAGACCTTTATCGAGCAAAGATATCAAGCTATAAGATGCGGAAGAATCAAATTTTTTCACCGAATAGTTTTCTTGAAATCGGATGATACGTATTCCATAGCTGTTCGCTCCACTGCTTTGCCGAGTATGACACGTGGCTGTCGCTCTGTTGTCGCGTGTCCTGCAACGCCGAGATTCAAACACGTTTGAATTCAAACGTCGCTAGTTGCAGCAGAGAACTGGCAGCGCCACGGATGTCGCCCACATACAATTCCTTAACCATACCTGCAGTTGTTTTTTGTGTCGCCTGAAGCTGTTGCGCGCTTCTGTCGCTCACGTAGGACACATCCTAAGACGACGCAGTCGGTTTCTCACAGTCTACTAAAATTAAAACTGTGTTAAATTAGATTCACTTTCTGCATTAGGAATACCATGGCGTCCACGCACTTGCCCAAAAGAGCAAAAGTGGAGAAGCCATATTACTCAATGTTCAGCGGCAACTGTTTTATTCTTCTGTACTTTGAAGGCCACATAATGTGCTTAATGCTCCATTGCACTGTTGTGCGTTGGAAAAACATTCATTGGAACATCATTACAAGACTAGCCACAAAGGCAATAAGCGGCACTTGCCTTCTGACAAAGAGAAAAAAAGCCTGTAGCGAAAAATCTGAGTTAAGGGTATACAGAGCAATTAAAAAATTTTGTATGGTCGACATTATCAATTATTTTAACTCATTAAGTGTCTTAATGCAAGTGGAGAATCATTTCGTAACAGATATGGCCCTCAAGATTAATGATATGCAACAAAAGTTAATGTTATGGAAAAGCCAGCTTCAGGTTCATGACATGGAACATTTCCCACAATTCCGGGCAGTTATTTGTGCATCAGATATAATCGACTATGTTTCAATAATTAAAACATTTTATTATGAATTGTCAAAAGAGACTGCAAGACGTAGCACTTTGATGATTAATTTCGATTTATTTGTCATTCCGTTTTCGCTTTTGGCTGCTGATGTACCTCGTCATTATCTCCAATTTGGGTTGATACCTGTGCAGTGTTGCCCCTGGCTTAATGACCTATCTGTCCAATCCAGGTATTTACAAGACTCCTATAAAATGTTCCTCAAGAGCAATATCCTTGACTGCACAGGATAGCCGCTAAAGTTATGTCAGTGTTTGGTTCAACGTGTGTGTGGTTCAAATGGTTCAAATGGCTCAAATGGTTCAAATGACTTAACATCTGAGGTCATCAGTCCCCTAGACTTAGAACTACTTAAACCTAACTAACCTAAGGATATCACACACATCCATGCCCGAGGCAGGATTCGAACCTGCGACAGTAGCAGCCGCGTGGTTCCGGACTGAAGCGCCTAGAACCGCTCGACCACAGCGGCCGGAACGTGTGTGTACAGACGGTTTTTTTTCTGCAATGAAATCCAAGAAGTCCCGCCAACGTTTGGTTTTAACAGATTTTAATCCGTGTAACTACATGTATTTGACTGTATCACGAACCATAATTCCAGATATATGACATTCTAAAATCCAAATGTCTATAAATTTATAAACATAGCAACTTAATGTTAAATGCCTGTATGTAAAGCTTTTTGTAGTTAAAGTCATTGTATTACCACTATCTAGCACACTTATTGACTTATGTATTGCTCTGGCAGAAAAACAAAAAGTTGAAAATAAACACTAGCAATAGAATCCTGCTTATAAAAGTATGCTGCAGTATTCGCATCTCAGAAGTAATCTCACTGTGTTGCAAATATGATTTCCTAAGTTTCCCATGTGTGCAGTCTTCAGCATAGTCGGCTCACTCACACACCTGCTCGAAATAGCGCAGTGGCGAAGGAAGCTGAGCTGACAGCTGCACTCGCAGAGCGTGAACATGCTCGAGGAACGAAAGTCTTGGCAGTTCCTATTCTGTATCGTTCATACCGATCAGTGCAGTACGTTAACCTCGGTAGTGACGTCATTTTCGGTTATTTATCCGAAGTTCTTATTCAGTAAGCTTCTGAGACCTGTTACCGATTGGTCCTCCTGCCGATTTTTCGACAACTGTACTGAGAGGTTTTAGATTTTAATATGGCCCTCTCGTTCGGTTCGGTGGGATTTATTTACAGCTAGAGTTTGGAATTTGATATATTGAGCGGTTTTAGCTTCGGATTTAGTGATTGTGTTACTGAAGAATCACCTGGACGTGTCTGGGTGGAAAGTTAGTTCATAATAGACTATTTTCCTGTGTTAGAAATATGGTTTGTATTGTTACTGTGAATGATTATAACATAGAAAACAGTTTCGGTCAATATTCTCACAAAATACCTGTTGTTTTTACGTAATTAATAGTTTAAAACATCATTAAATGTCAAAAGATCGGCTGTGCTGTATGTCACATGAGTGTTTGCTGAAATTACTACTGGCTTCGCGTACTTTTTCCGCAAATGGTTTATCTGTTAATTATCGAAACGCGTTTAAAACTTTTAAGTAACAATGCAATGGAATTTTGTGAAACCTGATAGAGGAAACCTTCCAAAATTTCATGTATTTACGGCTTACGTCCGCATCATTCGGCAACGGTCAGCCTGCATCTTTCTCGACTGGAATTATGTGGGATAAAGTACTGAATACATGTGCGTTGTAGTAGCCAAGTAACACATTCTGAGACTTCATTAATCATCAAAGTTAAGCATTTTTCTGAAATATTGGTTGTAATTTACACATAAGAGCACGCTTTCTTCTCACAAATAATTCACCATTTTTTTTCAGAATATGTGGTGATCTCCGAGTGTGTGGTCAGACAGGGATCTAAGAGCACAACTTAAATTACTGAGAATGAAACTAGCAGCAATTGGCGTTATACTCTAGCTTCTCACAAGTATTTATCTGCGATCGAATCCTTAACAATAGTAGACTGAGATGAACGATTCCCACCACAATATTTTTAGACTATACTACCACATATGAAACATTTTGAGTCATCAGATGCATGTTATGAACCACAACGAACTTCTACAGCTGAACTCGCCACCTGCTACGAAAAGGCGATTTTTTAATTTTGTTTTTATGAACCAAATCATTGATGTAACATGTAGAGAAGTAGGTACCTCATCATTTGGATCTCTAGGAGCGAGTTACAACCACATTCTACGCAACTTCTTATTCTTTGTCACTCCCTTAAACAATTTTTTGGGTTCATGGAAATGTGTTCCGTCTATGCAACTAATTGAAGGCAGTTTGTTTACTGCCATACTCTTCTTTTATGTATGAAGCATCTTCACAAATAAAAGAAGCTAAGCGCATATAGCAATAAACAAACTGCCTTCAATTAGTTGCATAGAGGAATGTACCGCCATGAATTTTGAAGCAACTAAGGAACGATGGAAAACAGAAAAAATGACAGTTTTTTTTTTTTGGGGGGGGGGTTCTATAGATGTATTTGTACAATGTGGCACTACACTGCATTCCTAACCCATATTGCGAAACGTAAAATCCAAAACAAGACATCGACGTGAATAATTTGACATTTATGACAGTTTCCAGAACACAGTCAATATTCAATCGTTATCATGCATTCATGGAAGCCCATGGTCAGCGAAATTTGAACAGTATTACATACTCTAACCACACTTTTCGATACTGTGAAGAATAGCGAGCCTGTGTCGGCTGCTAGGCGCTTTCGGTTTGTGCCGCTGCAGTGCGCATGCGCCGAATTGAGGCAGATTGCTTTTGACGGGTTGGTGCGAGGAGAACTGACAACGGCGTCTCGTTTCGCTAGGACCGTTCGGCATCGCTTCCTAAATGCTTACAGAATAATGTTGGGGTTCTCCTTCGAAAACAAGACCGTTTGGTGCCCTCGCGTAGCGAAACGATCGGCAAAATGGCGAAAGATACAGAATAGGGCCCCAGGCCTGGTTTAATATCTGACAGTGATTTGGATTCCCCCGACAGCCCGAGTATCAATATGGAGGGAAGCTCAGGGATACTCAGGCTTCAAACCACGGGTGCAACTGGTTCCTGCAGAGGGCGTGGCCACCACTGCAGACACATCACGTGGGCCCATCCAGACTTGACAGTGTTCCTAAATACCGCGACTCCAGACTTGTCCGGCAGTTCTCGCTATTGCCTGAAACCTTCGATATGTGCCTATGATAACAGAATGATTATTGGCTGAGTTTACGTTTTTCGATTCGGTTCGTGTCCTGCACTGTCTGTGCACTTTTACTATGACTTTCGCTACACTTTGAACTTTCCTTCTAGATAGCAGTACACGTCATGAACACCATCGTCTTTGACCACAGGAACCATCTGCTTATTCCACCGGTCTCTGCGTCACTGTCAGTGCGAGTGATCGCTCGTAAACTGTGTTCTACCTGCGCCAAGTAGGATAGAAAAGTGATGACGTGGGCTTCCTCTCCGAGCACCTATTCACTGTGAAGCATAGATCCTAAGCTTCTAAAGTTGTGGACGCGGAGTTGCAGCTGCAAATGGAATAACAACTGCAGCGATAGGAAAAAGCAGTGGTAATTCCTACAGCAGCACACACCAAAAACAGAAGTTGCTACTCCAACTACTGCAAAACCAAATAGATTCTGAATCAATTGGGACTGACAGATCGCCTTGTCACCCCCTGTCAAAGGCGTCATCGGTTGCAGCAAGAAGGGATGTGGGGTCAGCACATCACTCTTTCGGCCGTTATTGACTTTCTTGATCTTGGAGCCGTTACTTCTCATTCAAGTAGCTCCCCAGTTGACCTCACAAGGCTGACTACATCCCGGCCCAGTCCTCCCATAAAGGAAAAATCCCTGGAAGTACTGGAAATCGAAACAAGGCCCACACATAGCAGCCAGACACACTGACCACTCAGCTACGGAGGCAGACGAATTGTTTAAAGTGGTGCAAAAATTACACACACACTAGGACAACAATGTTTTGATCTTTCTGATGCTTGTGGATTGCTGACTGACTACTGCGCTCACCTAACCTATGTAGTTGAAACTAGGCTCAAATTTAATACATACGCTAAGCAGTGCAAGCAAATAAACACAGCATGGGCTGCTGAAATGCAAGGCTTAGCACTCAAGTGTGATTCTTCCAGTAAACGGTGTGGCACATCGTATGCAGTATCATTTATCCTTGATATTATTCTACGTCTAGCTCGTGATAGAAAAGTTAGAGAGAAAGCTTTAGAGTCATCTGTTCCACCACTGAGCGATGTGTTAAAAACTACCTAATCTCACGAGGTAATAGCGTCACTGCGAGCTATGTTTCACAATACTTCTGCTATCGGCCTTATAAGCAGCAGTAGTAGTTGTTGTAGTAGTGTTAGTCGCCGTTGTATTCTGCGATCAGCGGAAGTCAACCAATCATAATAATCGTTATTACCGAGCACTAGATCGTCTTGTAGTCTGGCGAGGCAGGATTCAATACTTACAGCAGTAGTTAGCGGTCCACTGCCCTCATTGTTGGTAGACGTGCACAAATTGTTCGCTGTTGGGGTGCCCCAAATTCAGAAGAAGCTCATACAAAAGTTTTCGCCACGTCGTTATCAAAGAGTCCCTGAAAAGTTTGTGTAATCATATCGTATTCAGATTGCGACCAAAGGAATGAACGACGTCGCTGCCCAGTCCGTGACGTCAGCTCTTTTGCATGCTGCAAACCGAGAATATACCAAGTGTCTACCTTGTCCGGCGGGAGACAACAGCAGCAACCAGTGCGCTGCATGCTATCTTGCCAGTGCCAATAACAGCAGCAGACGATGTGCAGAAGCTCATGGTGCAGCTGGAAGTTAATGGAGCAGTGGCAGAATTCCAGTTGCACAGAGGCATAAACATTATACGAGAATGCAGGCTTTCTCGGCGAATCTCGATGATAAAATCTTCTCGGGTTGACAGCCGAGTCAATGCATTGGTCTCCAACAACGTTTCAGCAAGTTTCTTACTTGACTTCTTCAGGCGAAATGTCGGGTTCAAGGGGGGTCACTAATTCACAGACTGTCCTCGAGTCCAGTGGTGTGGGAGGGTACGCAGCACGACTGCTGTTCCTCCGTCGACCTCTCAGGTTGATTGGTGGCCTCTCGTTGGAATCGGCATGTGGCTACTTCCTTAGGTTTTCGAAGTAGGCTTTTGCTGCTTAATCTTCAGGGGCAGGCTTCCGCCTGCCGGAGCGCCACTCTTCCTTCACCCACTTCTCCGCGACTCGGTAGACAGTCGCGGGGGCTGAAAATAGGGTGGGCATTAAGCAGACGCAACTTCTTCTCTTTATTCGCACGAAGTAATGGCCGCTATCGACAGGGGATCTCAAGTTGACTCCGTATTTCTAGATTTCCGGAAAGCTTTTGACACCGTTCCTCACAAGCGACTTCTAATCAAGCTGCGGGCCTATGGGGTATCGTCTCAGTTATGCGACTGGATTCGTGATTTCCTGTCAGGAAGGTCGCAGTTCGTAGTAATAGACGGCAAATCATCGAGTAAAACTGAAGCGATATCAGGTGTTCCCCAGGGAAGCGTCCTGGGACGTCTGCTATTCCTGAACTATATAAATGACCTGGGTGACAATCTGAGCAGTTCTCTTAGGTTGTTCGCAGATGATTTACCGTCTAGTAAGGTCATCCGAAGACCAGTATCAGTTGCAAAGCGATTTAGAAAAGATTGCTGTATGGTGTGGCAGGTGGCAGTTGACGCTAAATAACGAAAAGTGTGAGGTAATCCACATGAGTTCCGAAAGAAATCCGTTGGAATTCGATTACTCGATAAATAGTACAATTCTCAAGGCTGTCAACTCAACTAAGTACCTGGGTGTAAAAATTACGAACAAAGACCACATAGATAATATTGTGCGGAAGGCGAGACAAAGGTTACATTTCATTGGCAGGACACTTAGAAGATGCAGCAAGTCCACTAAAGCGACAGCTTACACTACACTCATTCGTCCTCTGTTAGAATATTGCTGCGCGGTGTGGGATCCTTACCAGGTGGGATTGACGGAGGACATCGAAAGGGTGCATAAAAGGGCAGCTCGTTTTGTATTATCACGTAATAGGGGAGAGAGTGTGGCAGATACGATACGCGAGTTGGGATGGAAGTCATTAAAGCAAAGACGTTTTTCGTCACGGCGAGATCTATTTACGAAATTTCAGTCACCAACTTTCTCTTCCGAATGCGAAAATACTTTGTTGAGCCCAACCTACATAGGTAGGAATGATCATAAAATGAAATAAGAGAAATCAGAGCTCGAACAGAAAGGTTTAGGTGTTCGTTTTTCCCGCGCGATCTTCGGGAGTGGAATGGTAGGGAGATAGTATGATTGTGGTTCGATGAACCCTCTGCCAAGCACTTAAATGTGAATTGCAGAGTAATCATGTAGATGTAGATGTAGACACTGCCTCGTGCAACAGGCCACAGGTGTGGCGAAGTTAGCCCGGGTGGTGTGGAAGGGGAGGCTTTGGCATGTCTGGTGGCGTAAAGGGATAAGGGTTGTCCCAGTGTGGGTACGAACCATCCGTTATGGACGCCGCAATCTTGAGAAATGGCTGCACACTGTGCTCATCTGGGAGCGGCAGGTACAGGGGCAGCTCTTACTCTTCCGATGCCTCTTCCTCATCGTGTGGGGAAGCGGACGGCGTCTCTTCCCCAGTTCTTGTGTCTGTATCCACATGGGGAGGCGGAGCAGGCGTCTCGACGTCCATCTCCAGGTGCACCGCCTCCTGCTTTTCTGCAGGGGGTGAGGCGGTGGTTGTCTGCGTGGCGGCGTCCACCCCCACCGGCCGCCTCACAGGGGAGGCGTGGGCGGGGACAGGCGTCTTATTCTTCAGAACCCGCAGCTCCTCGCGCAGCTGCTACAGCTGGCGATGGACAGCTGCTATCTCATCCTCGAGTGCGGCCCTTCCGGCCGCAAAGGCGGCTCGGAAGCCGGCCATGGCGTCGTCAGTGGCGGCTTCGAGGCGGCGCGGCTTGCACCCCTCGCCAGTGCGGTTGGGAGGGGGGGGGGGCGTCTTGACGCCAGACACCGCCGCAGAGCGTGTCGCGGCGTGCTGGCGGCGGAACTCTTTGAGGTGGCCGCAGCTACGCGATTTTGCGGCGTGTGAGCCGCCGCAGTTCGCGCATCTGCAAGCCAACCCTCGTGCCTCCGGGACAATTACGAGTGTCGTGCGCTGCCGCGCACTTCAAGCACGCAATGGCGTTCTTGCATACACTCTCAGTGTGCCCCACTTGCTGGCACTTGTAGCACTGCACCTCCTTCTGTGTACGCTTCGGTTGTCGTTTGCCGGGGCGGTTACCTCCCATCGCGTCGCTGAGAAGCTCCAGCGCGGCTGCAAGCTTGCTTCTCTTGCGTCCAGTCATATCTTGCGGCTACTGGGGCGTAGGCGAGTGACTGTGTGCGTCGCGTGTGCTCTCTCTCTCTCTTACTGCAACTCATTTGAATTCAGACGTGTTTGAATCTTGTCGCTGCAGCACGCGCGACAGTGAGAGCGACAGCGACAACCACGTGTCTTCTCAGCAAGGCAGTGGAGCGGACGCGACGGCAGCTATGAATTACTTAACATCTGATTTTAAGAAAACTATTCGGTGAAAAAATTTGATTCTTCCACAACCTATAGCTTGATATCTTTAAACAATAAAGGTCTGAATTTATTTTCGTTATTCGTCATAGTTACTGTGCTGCACGAAATTGAGTTCATAGCTGCACGAAATTTTTAAGAATTTCCGGAGGTAAAATCACATTGTGTAGACTTTCCGCATAGTTCATTTAAGGCCATACATTATTTCGTATGAAATGTAATCAATAGCCGGCCGCGGTGGTCTAGCGGTTCTAGGCGCTCAGTCCGGAAACGCGCGACTGCTACGGTCGCAGGTTCGAATCCTGCCTCGGGCATGGATGTGTGTGATGTCCTTAGGTTAGTTAGGTTTAAGTAGTTCTAAGAGCCATTTGAACCATTTTTTGTAATCAATATATATATAAATTGTATTTAAAGTTGAGACCGGAATGAAATCTCTTTTCATTCTTGAGATATTGGTTGTTATATCCACGGACGGGTCGCTCGCGGCGCGCCAGAACCCTTCCTGCAGTTCAGAAATCAAGTGGTCGTAAAAGTCGTCGTATCTCATAAAAGGTTCAAGATATCGAAACGACGAATTTTGTAAATGACAGCACGCAGAAAGGACTATTTTATCATATCATTAACACTCGATACGTTTTTGAAAACGTGTGAGTAGGGCGAAAACAAGACTCCCTACAACTTACACCATGAGGTTTTCTCCAAATTTTCATAGCCAAACAAAGGGTGAGAAACAAGTAAACGGGGTATCAAAGTGACCAGCATGAGGTCTAGTTTGGCATGAAAATATTTAACTGCTTGAAAGTAATCAGGGTAATTAACGAAAACTTAATTAATAAGCTGAGGAAAAATTGAAATATTTCACGAATAGCTACTGTAAATGAAGTGTCAAAAATTTCATCTGTTCAAGACCTAATTATTTTGCACACGGAAAGATACATTGGTGCGGTATTTAAATGTCAAAAAGGCTTCCTTCGAATCAAGTACGTTAAGAAGGCGACAAACGAGGAGTCAGTAAGATTATGTTTTCTGAATAAAACTTGAAATTAAAAAATGAAAGAAATCAGTCATATTTTATGAAATGATTTGTGTAAAAGAAATAAGTAGATCAGAGAAACGTTCTAAGTGCCTTTGAATGATGCTCAAAATCATGAACAGAAAATGAGGTGCACCAAACGTTTCCCTAATACTTTTTATTTCATACTTTTAGACGAATCATTACACAAAATGTTTGATTTTCTTTTCAAAAAATTGTAAGCTTTACTTTTACAGACTATTTAGAGTGATTGAAACGCTTGGCCTTAACATTGACTACTGATGAATTACGTTCGCAACATCAAATATCTGTAAAATTTCATGATTCATTGTAATTTATTAGGAATCAAATGTGTGTGATATACTGGGATAGGTGTGAAGATCAAGTTCTTTGGCAACACCTTAAAAACATACTTAGCGATGCAGTGTAAACAGTATACATAAAACTTAGTATACATAATTGTAACTGAGTCAGTAAAAATATAAGAACGGTCCGGAATCGAAACCTTTTCTTTCGATAGGATCGAGAGAACTTTATTGGATCAAATTCACTTATTTCTAAGTATACATCTCTATATATTTCCCATGTATTTATTTAGTTTTATATATTTAACGGGATCCTACTACCGCCACCAGAAGGTTCCGAGTCGTCTTCGCGTAATGAGCCGGCCGAAGTGGCCGCGCGGTTCTGGCGCTGCAGTCTGGAACCGCGAGACCGCTACGGTCGCAGGTTCGAATCCTGCCTCGGGCATGGATGTGTGTGGTGTCCTTAGGTTAGTTAGGTTTAACTAGTTCTAAGTTCTCGGGGACTAATGACCTCAGCAGTTGAGTCCCATAGTGCTCAGAGCCATTTTTTTTCGCGTAATGAATGTAAGGGGGACTCCCTCTAAACCGTTTGCGCTAAGGATCAATCGTATGCCGTTAATCATTTTTAAGTGAGCCTACTAGTACTCGGAATGCCCCAATGGGCAAGAGGATCTTCGAATAAAGTGGATAAATAGTTCGATAGTCGTGTGCGGTACAATGCATGGTGGCGGAATGCCTCATGAGTCATTGTCAGGTGGACCCACAGGTCCAGAGCGTTTTCGGGAGCGGCTTGCAAAATGTAATACAGCACCATGCCCTTCAGCCAGTTGACGGCGTTAGTTCTCGCAGTGGGAAAGTAAGTGGTATCTGGGTGTAGGAGTTCGTCTGGCGTGACAGACCTAGACCTCTGTCAAACACGTAATCACGAACAATATACACTACCCCTACACCACAGCTAGCTTTTGTTCACAGGTGTCAATTTGTTTACTTATGTTTGTATTTAGCGTAGTTAGTCGTGTAGTAGTCATTCCTCCGCATTTATTGGCTGTTAAAAGTTTTTGATCATGTAAAAAAATATATTCGTATTTAATTTATTGATGAGATAGTCGAATGCTCCTCTGCTCATTCACGTGTATTCGTAGTTGATGATATTTATGAAATTCTCCATGGAGATTCCTCTCTTTGTAAATTTCATGCACAGCATTCCTTTTCGTTTTATTTTCTTAAGTAAATCTAATTCTGCAGCCTTACTCTCCAGCTGCAGTATTTTACAGGTTAGGGACGCCGTTTTCTAGAAACAGCTGGTTGGCTCTAAGCAGCCATCTTGTAGCGCGACATGGTCGCTCGCTCGCAGGACGCCCAAGCTTTTCGCCCGATGCTGCTGCTTGCCGCTTGAGTGTCGCATGTCCAGAAGTCACTCGCTGCCGCTCGCTTCTGTCGCTCACGTAGGACACGGCCTAACTGTAAGCCTTACTTGAAGGCTAAATTGGTGAACTGTTTTGTCTTTGCGACATTTACTTCTGCTTTTGGAGTGGAAGGGTAATGGTCATGGCATTTTTTGTGGGGTCCTGTCGTTTGTGAGAGAAGTGTTTTATTATCCTGGGTTTATCTGGGATTAGGTAGTGGGTTTTATGAATTTTCATGTTAATAGGGATCTGGGCTTTCGATTCTGAATTCTCGTGGATTGTAGTTACCAAGGGAACTTATCAGCGCTTTCAGGGATTGCCTACCTCTACCGTAGGTAGAATGCTTGGGCGATATTTTTAAACCTTGTTTTAAGAGGTTCTATATTGACGGCAGCGAGCAAGTCTGCAGTGGGGAAACTGGAGTCTACGTGTATGGCTCTTTTCTAGCCTCTGTTCTTTATTGCTTGCAATCTTTTGATATGGGATTTTGCAGTGTAGCCCCATACAGGACAGGCGTATTCGAGGATAGGGCGCACTAGTCTGCATTGGCTGCTCTCTCTGTTTAGAATGGGGTATAGTACGTGGAGCCTTTGACTTTCTTTTGCCCTCAGGGCTTCTATGTGTCTGTGCTATGTGAGGCGTTGGCCCATAGTCACCCCGAGGTACTTTGTCGGGCCGCCACTCTATGTTGCGCCTGTGGTGACGGAGGGTGGGGTGTGGGCGGCGGCGTGAAGGTCTCTTCCCTTTCCTATGCGTAAGCATAATTGCTTGTGTTTTTCCACTGTTCGGTGTTATGCGCCATTTCTTGGCCCATCTGCCCGTTTTGTCAAGGACGTTTTTTAATCGTCTAGTGACTAGGTTCCTGTTTGAGCTCTGTGCAAAAAGGGCTGTGTCATCAGCGTACTGCTCTGTTTCTACCGCCGGTTCGGTGGGGTGTCCGCTGCGTATAGGTTGTATAGGATGGGTCCTATGGCGCGACCTTGTGGTGCTCCTGCATGGATGCGTCTTTTTGCTGAGTGTGTGTTGTCAACTTTTACTGCGAAACTTCTGCCTGACAGGTAGCTTTTTATGAGTTTGACTATGGGCTCTGGGAATCCCTGCGTGTACAGTTTATATAATAGTCCCTCGTGCCAGACCGTATCAAAAGCTTTGGCTTCGTCTACTAGGACCATTCTGCAGTAGCCTCTGCGGTTAAGGGCTTGGGCGACAGCCTCTGTCACCCTAATTAGTTGTTGTGGGGCAGCATGGCCTCTCTGAAAGCCAAACTGCGTCCGGGGGAGTATCTGCTCTCCTGCTATGTGCTGCTGTATGGGGAGAAGCAGGAGACGTTCATATAGTTTGCTTAGTGACGGTAGCAAACTTATTGGCATGTAACGTTCTGGAAAGATTGGATCTTTGCCTGGTTTCGCGATTGCGATCACTTCTGCATGTTTCCATTCGTTAGGGAACTTGCGTGATCGCGTGATCTCATTGAAGATGTTCGCGATGTGCATACTCGCTACTGGGGGTAGTCGTTTCAACAGCTCGTTTGTGACTTTGTCGTGGCCAGGCGCCTTGCTAGTTGGTAGCGATTTTATGACTGCTACTACGTCTTCTGCGGTGAAGAGCGGTAGAGCGTCATTTTCATCGTCTTCATCGAGGAAGGCGGCCAACTGCCTCCTGCCGATGGTGTCGTGTTCCCTATCCTGTGACTCTGCCGGTTGGAACTGTTTTTCGAAGATGTCCGCGAGCGTGTTAGCCTTGTCAGCAGCACTGAACGTGAGGCTTCGCTCACCGTGCAGAGGGGGCATTTTTTCGCGTCTTTTGGTAAACTGTTTGGTTGCCTGCCAAAGGCTGTTGTCTTCTACTTTAAGAGTGGAGAGACGTGGTTCCTGTGTTCTATGAGGGCTGCTTTCAGCTCTCTCTGGAGCCTGTTAAGCAGTCTTCTGGTGCCTGGGTTTCTTGTTAATTTCAATTCCTTCGTGATCGTATTTTTGTTCCTAAGCTGAGTAAGCAGGTGTGGTGGGAGCTGTTTAGAGGGGAGGTCGCTTTCTGGAGGCCTGGGTGTGGCTTCCTGAGCTGCTTGTAGGATCGTTCCGGTGAGGTGGTGGAGCGCCTGTTCTGTGGTTTCTGCTGTGGGAGGCGGGGTGTCAGCAATGTCCGTGGCCAAGTCATGACGGAATTGCTCCCAGTTGGTGTTTTTGTATGAGTACTGACGCTGCTGACGCAGGACTCGGACGGTTTCGTGTTGGCGAAGAAAACCTTTCGCCAGCCGAGGCTTCCGGCGGTCCGGGGAGTGGAACCCACCCCGAACAGGTTTCAGGCGGTGGCTGATGAGCCAGAGACAACACAAAACAACACGATAGAAACACAAACACAGAAACAAGTCACCCACCAATTCCCTCCAATTGTAGCAGAGTTTTCTCAGAATTACGAGGAACTCTTCGAGTTGCTAAAAACAGAAATCGGGGGAGGCAGTTTCAAGGCGAAACCCGCCGGTGATGACAAAATAAAAATATCACTACACGCACTAGATGACTACAATACAGTCAAAACACTTTTCACGAATAAAAACATACCTCACTACACGTGCCCCACAAAAAAACACGAAACAAGAATATCGTCATCAGAGACCACCCAAGACGACTGTGCCCCCAGGCAATTAGAACAGACTTGACTGCCCAGGGGTACGTCGTCGAGGCCGTGCAGCAGATGGACAAACTGGTGAGCAAGTGGCCACTTTTCCAGGTCACACTGCCAGACATCCCACAGAACAAAAGGGAAATTAAGATGGTCCTGGCTGCGCCTGTCAACACTGAACCACTCCGCTGCAAAAACAAAACGGTGCAGTGCTTCAGATGTCAGGGCCTAAATCATATCGCCGCGCACTGCACCATGGCGATAAGGTGCAGAAAGTGCACTGAGGCCCATGACACGAGGTCATGCACACTAAAACCTTCGGAATCACAAATAAGGTGTGCACTGTGTGGCAGAAACCACACAGCGGGTTACCAAGGTTGTGAGGTCCACAAAAGACACTCACAGCGGGCAAAGGACGCAAAGGACCCCTCCCACACACGAAAACAAGACACCACCACCCCATCCGGACACACAAAGAAACAAACACATACAGACAGGGCTTGGGTAAAACCAAGACCAGACACACCAAGGGCAACATACGCTGAAGTGGTTTCTCCTTCGAGAAACCATGAAAACGTAGCCCTAACACCACAACACCAAACACAGTAACAAGAACAACACTGGGAAACACACAACAAGAACGACCAGGTCCACCAAGACAGAGGAAGCTCTAGGGAACTCCACACTCAGTTCACACTCTCGGATCAGTTGTTAGGCATTATGGTGCAGACCATGAACCTCGTCATGGAAATGATGAAGGAATTTAGGGACGCCCAGAAGGAGAACACTCAGATCCTCGTTGCCCTTCAGGCAGCAGTCCAGCAGTTGCTCCCCTCTGCGACTTCCACAGTGGTTTCAAAACCCCATCATCGATAGACGACCATACATCCAAGGCCTGACAATGTGCGTCTTTAACGCAGATGGTATTGTCAATCAAGAGGTCGAGTTCAGAGAACTCATGATGGAGTTCTCCATCGACATATGCATGATGGGAGAAACCCACCTAAAACCGGGAATAAAAGCGACAGTCCCCAACTACGTTAGCTACCGTAAAGGCAGGCCAACCCAAGGCGGAGGGATGGCCATATACATAAAAAGAGGGATCCTCCACCACCAGGTATTCTTACCAGCTACCAATAAAATCGAAACCGTGGCTGTGGAAGTAACCACTGCCACCGGACCCCTAACAATTGTTGCAATCTACCGACCCCCACAAGACGAGATAGACAAGGGAGATATAGCTGCTTTAGGGCAAATTGAAGGCAAACTCATAATAGGAGGCGACTTCAATGCCAAACACCTCGATTGGAACTCTAGAGTAACCTCCAGAGCAGGCGCCAAATTGCGACGACTAGTGCGCGACCACCACTTCGAAACATGGGGTCCGGTCGATCCCACACATTTTCCTAAAAATGGAGGTAAGCCCGACGTGTTGGACATAGCCCTCGCTAGGAGGATCGCGGGGTTTGTGGCCGCAAGGACAATCAATAGAATGTCCTTCGACCATAACCCAGTGATTCTAGAGGTCGATGTGGGAGAATGGGTAGCACTCCCACGTTACCAGACGTCTTACAAACGCACACACTGGGAGCGATATCGAGAAACTGTCGCCCCTGATATCGCTCGCGCTCCGCCACCTACTGCCGAAACAGTAGAACGAGCGCTACAAGACCTAACAGGCAACATTCCGCAGGCAGCGGAAGATGCCACTCCCCCACAAAGGGATGGCCCGCCCCCGCAAGTACAACTCCCGGAACACTTACTAGCCCAAATCCGTCACAAGAACAGAGTGGCGAAATAGTGGAAGATCACCAGAAATCATGCTACCAGGAGGCTGCTCAATCGTCTGCAGAGAGAGCTGCAGATAGCGCTCAATGAGCACAGAAACCAGCAATGGAAAAACTGCCTCACAGCTCTCAAAGTAGACGATCACACACTATGGCAAGCAACCAAACAATTCACAAAAAAGACGCGCTAGGAAGCCGCCACTGCACGGCGAGTGGGGTCTGGCCTACAGTCATGCTGAAAAGGCCAACGCCCTCGCCGACTCCTTCGAGAAGCAGTTCCAGGCAGCAGCACCCCAGGATGAAGAACATGAAGAGGTAGTCGTCGTCAACTGGCTGTCTTCCTCAATGCTGAGGAGGACCCAGAGGACATTGCAAAAGTAATTAGGTCCTCCCCCACAAAAAAGGCGCTGGGATGTGATAGTGTTACCAATCAGTTAGTTAAAAACCTCCCACCCTCGGCTGTCGAACACATCGCGAACTTCTTCAACGAGATTACTCGTTCCTGTGAGCTCCCAGCTTGCTGGAAACACGGGGAAGTGGTCGCGATACACAAACCAGGGAAAGACTCTCTATTCCAGCAGCACTACAGGCCGATTACACTCTAGCCAACTCTCAGCAAGATCTATGAGAGCCTCCTGCTAAAAACCCATACAGGAACATATTACCAGAGAGCAACTTCTGCCGGATTTCCAATTCGGATTCCGGCAGAACCACTCTGCCCCACAACAGATCATGAGAGTGGTTGAAGCAGCCACAGAAGGCTTCAACCACAGAGGCTACTGCGGTATAGTGCTACTAGACGTAGCCAAAGCCTTCGACTCAGTATGCCATAGAGCACTACTCTACAAGTTGTACACTCAAGGGTTCTCCGGGAGCATAGTTAAGCAGATCAAAAGATATCTCACGGATAGAACTTTCTCTTTCAAAGTAGAAACTTCCACCTCCACCAAAAGGCGTATTCGTGCCGGGGTGCCACAGGAATCGGTCCTGGGGCCCGTTTTGTACAATCTGTACACTGCGGACACACCAACGGCCCCCTAGTGCACACCGCACAGTACGCAGATGACACAGCCTTCTGCACTCGAAATGCGAACAAGGACCTGGTCATCCGTGGGCTACAAAGGGTTTTAGATGACACAGAAATTTGGGCCTGTCCCTGGCGCATCTCCATCAACTCTCAAAAGACGCAGATTATGCTGATCACCCGGAGGCTCGAGGAAGGCGCGGACCTTCTCAACGCCTTCCCCTCCACCTTCACCTAAACGGAACCCAACTCCTCTGGTGCAGATCCGCCAAGTATCTTGGCGTAACCTTGGACTCTCGTCTTACGTGGAAACCCCACATAGACGAGGTCCACAGGAAGGTCTGTGCCAGAATGTCCATCCTACACCCAATCCTCAACACTACCAGCTCCCTTCCCTGCTCTGTAGGAGTGAATGTTTATCAGGCCCTTGTACGGCCAGTAACGGAGCATGCATGCCCTCTCTGGGGATATGCGGCGAAGCAGCACCTGGACAAGCTCCAGAGGTTGCAGAACTGCGCCCTCAGGAGAGCATTGCATCTACCCCTGGGATTCCCCACAGACGATCTGCACACCGCAGCTGAAATCCCACTCCTGAAAGAGCGTTTCCAATATCTGGCAAGGGCCATCTATGAAAGCTCTTCCAGATCAGGAAACATCCTCATCCACTCCCTACGTCGGTATGACATGTCCCGCGACAAGCACAAACGTCCAATCCCTAATCCTCCTGCCTCCCCCATAATATCATTCATCTTGCCAACCTCAGGCAAGTACCAGACACACACAGAACATTCATCACATTACACAGACACCCAAAAACTACAGAAATAATCACACACACAAGTAAACAAGTGGAGTAAAAGCCGAAAGGCTACAAACTCCACTAAACACGTCCCCAAAGAGGGAAAAGTATCAAATGAGAGTGAGTGAACCCGACACTTCGCCTGAAGATGGCAAGTAAGAAACTTGCTGAAACGTTGCTGGAGAACAACGCATTGAATCGGCTGTCAACCCGAGAAGATTTTATCATCATAAGCATGACCATGTTTCTGATTAATGTTGACACGTAACAGTGCACTGAATCCTCACAGCTGTGGTGTTCTTGGCGTAGAATTGTGACGTACAATGGACAATCGACCCCATTGCAGGATCAGATCGTAGTCCAAGATCAGTATAAAAATAACGCTTGGCAGCTAACGTTGGTAGTAGAAACTCTTGGGTGACAACCATCATGTTTGGCCCAGACACTTTTACGGGTTTTGGTTTCCAAATTCAAGATCAAATAAATCTAGTTTCAACCGTGATTCCAAGGAACCTGATACATTCTGTGCGCGATATAAGCAACTGTTTGCATTAGATTGAGCAACAGAGTTTAAAGTCCATGAACCCTTAAAGTAATCAGCAGTACCTTAGATTTCTAAAGCGCTTCCAGTGCCTGTTTTCCATGTACTACCAAGTTACAATGCGGAACTAGATAGATTGCAAAGTACGAGAGTAATATCCCGCGTCTCGTATAGCCTGTGGGAAACGCCCATGATTATAATTACGAAGCCAAATGGATCACTTGGAATGTGTGTCGATTTTAGGTCTACGATTAACGCTCAAACTAATGTAAATCCGTACCCATTCATAGACCAGGGGAATTGTTGAAAAAGTTGGTTTGGAGCCACTATTTTTCCAAGGCAGACCTCGTTCAGACAAAAATTTTAATAACTAATACGCCAGTCGCCTTGTATCGTCCTGACAGATAGCCGTTTGATGTTGCGAGCGTTCCCACAACTCATTCAATGTATGGGAAAAAAACCTGCAGAATCTAAAATTTTGTTTTAGCGGCTTCAAGCCCATGGCCTCCATTGCCGCCTTCGTGAATGTAGTTTCTCTGAGCCAATTCTGAAATACCATGAACATATACACTCTCTAAGACAAAAGAAAAAAAACAATGTACCATGAATAAATTATCCAAATGGGACGGAAATCGGTAGATGTGATGTAGTTGTACAGACAAACAATAATTTCAGAAAACTTGCATGATTTATTAAAGTGAAAGAGCTCCATAAATTGAGCAAGTCAACAATGCATTGCTCCACGTCTGGCCCTTATGCAAGCAGTTTTTCGATTTGGCATTGCTTGAAAGAGTTGTTGAATGTTCCCTTGAGAGATATTGTGCCAGATTCTGTCCTAATCAATTGCATAAAAAAGGAGTTAAATTCGAGTTATCGGAGGCGCGCCAGAAAGCTTTCTTGCGACTGAAAAAGTGACTTGTGTTGGCCCTTTGCTTAGCAAGGTTCAATCAGGGCAAGAACTTAATGCTAGCGACTGATGAGTGAGATTGTAGCACTGGTGCAGAGCTTTCCCACAAATACGCCGATGGCACAAAACAGCTACTTGCAATTTTTGTCTAAGACATTATATGTCCTGCAATGAAATTACTAGCAAATAGAAAAAGAGGCGTTGGCTGTCACATACGGCTTCATCTATATCTCTCGCACTGAGTCTCACCTCTCACTGAACACAAGTCCCCTATTTCTATTCTGTATCCACTTAAAATTTCACGACAAGGTGGCGCAGTGGCTGCAAGATTGGGCGTTATTCCTTAGTAATTACAATTCCGAGATCCATTATCGGCTCACCACGAAAGACTCAAACGCGGACGCATATTTTCACTTGCCATACAACCCGGATGCAAAGTATGAGAGGGACGAAGCACTACATTTTGCGTTAGATGCTGATGAGCGACACACCCTCGACAAATTCCCAATTATGGCACGCGAATACCAACAAATACAGGCCTTTGTCCTCTACTCCACAAAGTGTTATCTGTCGCACAGCGGGCCTGACCAGAACGCCTACCTAAGGGCGCAGACTCACCATGGGGCACATATTTTTCGCTATGACACTGGCTTAGTATTATGTATGTGGGGTGATAATTCTGGACATGCTCCACCCCTGCATACTGAAGTTCCCCCACACTGCATGTTGAGCATGTGCAGAATGAAAGCAATAACGCAGCAATCAAGTGTACTCGCCTAGTTCAGAACTACTAGGCCTCTGTCCACAGTCAGCCAGCCCTGGCCCAGTGATTCAACCCTGGCCACGTCCTGACCATCCCTGACAAAGTGTACATATTGATCTTGCCAGACCATTCTGAGCACTGTTGTTGCTAATTTCTTACACCCCTCTAAATTTTCATATGTGGCACAGATAGCTACCACAATCATGTCAGCTACCATCTATGCCCTCTCCATCATATTTACGATAGGAAGAGCACCTTCCACTGTGATTTCCGAGAACCCACTTTTCAGGATTTTTGTAAATGCAACGGTATTAGAAACTGACCAGGGCCCCTCACCATCCAGAATCCAATTCGAAAGCCGAGTATATGGCTAGGACCTTCAAAATACAAATGCGCCAGATAATGATGGCAGTCGACTCCGGGGAATCACTCACCAGCTTCCTCGCAACCTACTGCTTCGTTGCTGTAAACGGACGTAGTCTGGCAAAAATTTTACATGAGTGCAGACTCTGCACTCTCTTCGACCTACAGTGCTCGACTCAGCCGTCATGCTGCCCATACACTCAGCCTTATCAACACCTGGGCTCCCACGTGTGGGCTCGTACTTTCGGTCGGAACACCGTGTTGATCCAAGGTGTCGTCGTTGGTTATAGGAGGTGGCAAATGTTTGAGCTTGCAGCCTTCCAGGAGCACGTAGTGAGACATCACGATCAGCTCCGGTTGCAACGAGACATAGCACACCCCAGTTCCCCCACTCTGCCAACTGGGCACGGTTCATGCAACCAGGCTGGGAAAAGCCTGCCTTACAGGCTACCTGCCACGCTACAACCTCTGTCCCCGTGTTAGGCACCAGCAAGGATCGACAATAACCAGTGAGGGCAACCCCCTAAGATACTTCCAGCTCCTACCAACGCCTGAGACCCTCTCGCTAAGTAATTGCCAAAGGTTGACCATTCTCGGAATGAGGTGCCCATGAAGGCTGAGCTGTTTTGCCCACCTGGACTACAGCCGTCACCCACTCCCCTGCAGGTACGATTAAGCAGTGCCCCAGAAACAGAGGATCTGCCAGCAATACCACTAACAGCGCGAATATCAAACCCTACCGATCGCGACGAGGAAATACCGCGGTAGTCTTTTGCGAGTATTCTAGCATCTTTCTCTCCTCTCCCTCAACGAAGTCGCCACATGCAGAGCCATTTCCGGCTCTGTGTGCCGACAAAAGGGGGAAGGGTTTAGTATTCGACAGTGATTCGGATTCCCTATCCAGTCCGAGGAGGTCAGAAATTGGGGCTTCATACCACGGCCGCCACCGTCGCTGCAGGGATGTCACGGCGGCCCCTTCCACTGACGCGACAGTTCCCGCAAATACAGCGGACGCATATTAGTCCGGTAGCTCTCGCTATTCTCTCTAGCCTTCGATACAACCATTCATAGCAGAGTGATTGATCTTTTCTGTGTTTACGTTTTTCGATTCGCGTCGCTTCGTCGACTGATTGCGTACGCTACTCTTTAGTCTTCATTTCTGGCTGGCTGTGCACATTGTGAACTCTGTTGTCATCGACCACAGGAATCGCCTGTTCGTTCGACCGGTCTCCGAGTCACCGCCATTGCAAATGATGATAAACTGTGTTTTAAGTGTGCTGAGTAGGATAGAAAACATAAAGTATTATTTATTTAGATAACCAGACTGAAATGTGCTCCCATCATCGCACAAAATAGGTGAATATATCCTGGGCACTGTTAGGGAACTAGCTTTTCGACTTATCTGCCACCTTCAAAGACATTTAAATCAAAATAACTTGAAATATTGGCCGTTCTTTTACTTGTTAGTATTACTACTCATGTCATGGTAGCGTAATGCGTCGTGTCAAGTAAAGTAACATGATGCCATGTTTTGTATCCCGCCTGGAAGGCGGCGCGTGGGTAGGAGCGGGAAACGGTAATACACGTCGGTACTGCAAGAAAGTAAAAATGGTTTACTGGTGCATAAATATATACAGGGCATACATAACTTTGTAATGATGAGCTAGCCTTAAACCCGTCGTAAGTAGAGCAAAATATATGAAGTGAAGCTGAAGTGAAGTGTCCCGGCCGTCTGCTCTTGATCAAATGGGCAGAATCTGGAGCGGAGCTCGTAGATCTGGACAGCACCGACTAGATGGCGCTGTCGTCGGTGTCTGTCGTAGTGCCAACCCAATAACTTTAATACGCCGTGGCATCGTTGCTATCGATACCACACCATGTCGCATAACATGACACATAACATCATGTCATTCAACATGGCATTTGTTACGTCGTGCAATATGACACAATGTGTCATTAAAGTTTAGGATGCATGTGTCCCCACTCTGAGATAATTCCTCTTATACGAGGTGTGGCTAGAAAAAAAACCGGACTAGTACTGGTGAAACAATAAAACGAATGCAATAAGTCTGAAAGTCGCGTGGCCTGTCACGTGACTCTCGCTCCGCCTACTGCTCGAGTTTCATCTGCCTCCTGCACTCAGTCTGCCCGTGGCGTCTGTTTTAAGTAGTTGACGTTTTGTCTGTGCGTCGGAATATGTTGAGTGTACAGAAAGAACAGCGTGTTAACATCAAATTTTGTTTCAAACTAGGAAAATCTGCATGTGAAACGTTTGTAATGTTACAACAAGTGTACGGCGATGATTGTTTATCGCGAACACAAGTGTTTGAGTGGTTTAAACGATTTAAAGATGGCCGCGAAGACACCAGTGATGACACTCGCACTGGCAGACCATTGTCAGCAAAAACTGATGCAAACATTGAAAAAATCGGTAAACTTGTTCCTTGTCAACTCCTGTTAACTCAGACACTGCTCTGATTGTTAAACGGCGATCTTGTCGAACAAGTTTACCGATTTTTTCAATGTTTGCATCAGTTTTTGCTGACAATGGTCTGCCAGTGCGAGTGTCATCGCTGGTGTCTTCGCGGCCATCTTTAAATCGTTTAAACCACTCAAACACTTGTGTTCGCGATAAACAATCATCGCCGTACACTTGTTGTAACATTACAAACGTTTCACTTGCAGATTTTCCTAGTTTGAAACAAAATTTGATGTTAACACGCTGTTCTTTCTGTACACTCAACATTTTCCGACGCACAGACAAAACGTCAACTACTTAAAACAGACGCCACGGGCAGACTGAGTGCAGGAGGCAGATGAAACTCGAACAGTAGGCGGAGCGAGAGTCACGTGACAGGCCACGCGACTTTCAGCCTTATTGCATTCGTTTTATTGTTTCACCAGTACTAGTCCGGTTTTTTTCTAGCCACACCTCGTAGATGTCCCCTACTTTCGGATACATTCTATTGTAGATTCATCCTATTCTCTAGAAGCATAGACATTTTTGTCTGTATATTCTTACACCCGTCACCATACATGTAACAGATGGAGAATTTGGGGGAGAAATGGTCCCCTCGGAAAAAAACTTCAACCTGCCGACATGCAAAAATAAAAGAATTGTTTTAGAGTCCCCACAGGAACAAATCCACCCCTATAAATTTTATTCCATCCCCTCAGGAAAACATTTTTAGCTATTGCATATATGCTCTTCAGCCATATTATATTATACAGTATATTGTTTACTATGGCTGGCGAATCTCCTGGATTTTGGGCACAGGATCAAGGACTTTAGCCTATAAATTGCAAGATAGAGGTCTGCTAACACCTTGCAGCTAAGAGAGTTCACTGCGCTGGGAAGTAGGGTTAACTCGCAAAAAAAAAGGCGAATACGTCAAGATATTTTGATTTAAATGTCTTTGAAACTACCACATAAGCCAAATAACTAGTTCTCATCTGTTACCTCCCTAACTCTGTCCAGGATATATTCCCCATTTTTGTGCTCTGATAGAAGAATTTTTCGTTCTGTTTCCCAACATTTACTCCAGAATTTTGTTGACTCGGGCGATGACCGATCCGGTATAGGTTTTCTTACTGTCTTTCGAACCATATTGCTTATACCTTCAGAACGGATAAAGCTTTCATAAAACACCAGGAAAACCATTAGTTAAATGTATTTGTCTACCTTCATACAAAATCTGGATCGACTTCTACAAGACTGAGACATAGAAGGGGCGCGCGTAAGAAAACTTACAAAAAAACTTGTTTTTGTCGTGTAAAAACAAAATTGAGCTAGATTTTTGAAAGTGAGCTTTAAATTTTATCGTAATGATGCATTTTTTATTTATATAATTCACTTTAAACCGTTTCTGCGCATTCAGTTCACGTAAGAACGAGTTTCAAGTGCTGCGTTTAGCTCGACTTTAAACCATCGTATCACGCCAACAGATAAAGATTACTGGGTAAAGAAAAAATCGTTTTGACTTTATCCATATATCTACCTTCGTGCAGTGTTTTAACCCATTCGCACAAGTTTAATGGATGTAAGTGGCGCGCTTGAAAAATCTTCCAGGAAAACGTGTATTTTGCACGTAAACTCCAAACGAAGCAAGATTTTTCAAAGGGTTAAAACTTATCTTAAACGCCCGTTACACCGGTGGACCAAAATTGAACCATGAGTCTCGCTCCAGTCCGGAGTTATTTAAGAGTGTTTTTGCACGTCAAATCCGAACGGTGCACATACAAATGGTGACCTTAGATGAGCGTTAAATTCATCCCAATTAAAATATTTTGCAAAAGGAATTAGGCGATTCGTACAATTTGCCTAGGCGCCAGTTCCGGTTCATCGTTCAAATCTTGCTTCATATACTGTAACACAGCTACAGTAAGACAGATTTTCGAATGGCTATCAAAAGGCCGCTGGTCCGGGCTAAACCAAACATTTTTTTACTTCATGTTTTTAGCTCAAATAGGAACCGAACACCAAGACCACTCCCATCCCCACCCCAAACCGGGATTGTGCGCTCGGTATTTTCACGATTACTGGACCTCTTTATTCTTCCTATTTCTTTACAGTAGGTTAATGTTGCGATTGGATGATGTATAAGTATTAATATGTAGGCAAAGAACCACAAATGTGGATGAGTAAAACTAGGAAATAACACAAAGTTGAGTCATGCAGCTATCATTGTAGGAAAGTTTAAAGTCTGGGATTCAGTGACATTTTCGTCCTTAGTACTCCGTTTTTCTACACCGCGTGTGTTCCGAGCGCTGCGTGCACACTCACCGTTAACTTGAACACTTTGTCCCCGCCGTCGAGTGTCTTGCTGTGAACAGTAGCACCGTCGGCAGACCGCTTCTCGAGCACCCAGCCGTTCGAATTTAGCACGATGAAGCCTTTTATTAAAGCTTCAAAAGCTTCAGTACAGTATTCCATTACTGCAGACGCAGAAAAGAAGACGCCTTAAAAGCAAGAAGCGAGACGCCTTTACTGTTCGAGTGCAGGTTTACCACGCGAATGCCTGTTAAATAGAACGCGCAGCAGTTTTAGTGCTCAGTCCATCTGCATTGTGAATCACATTGCCTTGAATGTCCCTCCCTCTTGCGAAGACTAGCCTTGACTCATAGCTGGAGACGTTGTAGCTTGTCTTGAGCGAGAAGCCACCTGTGAGGCACTGTTTCATCATCAAAGCGACTGTGGTCGTGTGCTGTATTATTATGCGAGGTTAACTTAAAAGGTTTGTATGAAACTTTTCTTTAGGTTAATAGATTCTTCCTAGCAGACAGAACTACGTTTGTCGTCCTTAATGGTGCGACACCAAAGGTAGTTAGTTTCCAGCATCTCGAGGTGGTATAATGGTGCCGAGAATACAGAATATCGCAAATTCCGGAACTCTGTAAGTAATATAATGGGAAAACAGCGATTTTGCAAAAAACTTAACATTCACTGTGAAAATATGTGCATCTCGTGTTATATAATGACAAAAGTGACCTAAATAAGCACAGCGGAAACAGGCAAACACGTCGATGAGTTCGAGTGTACAGCAACCACGTCTTGTCACAAATTCACCGTGCTCTAGAAGAAAATGTTCGTTGGTGTGTAAAAGGAGCAACGGAGGGAATAGTACGTTTTAAATACAAAGTAACACAATAGTTGAGTGAATGCTGAACAAATACAGAAAATATGGCTGTATACAAAGGAACGTTATGTTCATTTAGGCCAAAAACTCATGAAGAAGTACTCATCACAGTGTTAGCAGATGAACTGATCTACTTGAAACACAACAGTGTTGATTTTTGGAGCGTCGGCTTGGATTCATTAAAAGAATGACTTACGAGGAGAACACAACAAGCGCCATAACCTGTTTTCCTAGAAACTTTGCTAAGTGGAGGAGGAGTCAAAATAAGCGAACACATGCCTCGGCCTGTCTGTAGATACTCGGCCGTTTATGAGAAAACGACGGTCAAAGTTTTCGACGTAATTTAGATGTCTTTTAGCCGCGTCAAGTTCAACAGCAGTGGTGGCACACAAGCTAGTGTCGTGGCTTCAAGCTTTTCCACCCTTATTCGAAAGCCGATTTTTTTTTCATTTATCTACCCATGTCTGCAGAATATTACTACACGAGTGATTTTTCCTACGTATATTGAAATAATATTGCCCTTATTCGTCCACAAATTATTTGTCCGTTGAACTAATTACACAAAATAAATGGATGAGAAAATTATTTGAAATTGTTTTCGGTGAAATTCCTTTAGTGTGTCTTGCCAGGAATATTGGTGATGTTGCGTACTTACACTTTTGGAAAAGTGATCTATTATGCATG